>NC_050475.1:14331856-14992357 GCF_013373865.1 Monomorium pharaonis | reverse complement strand
GGTGCCCGTACACCCGGATAGTGTGGGATTCTATGGGAGCACATCGCGGGAGATACTGCCCCCATAGCCTACCCACTAAAAACCTCTTCCTATATTCTGTTCTATCTATTCAGCCCTGATGTTAAAGATAATATCTCCCGAAATTTCCGGTAGTAGTAGCGATGCCCAATATTTAGCCAGTATTAGTCATTATACTGTTAATGTATTTTGCTAGTAGGGACATCTCGGTTTCGACCTGACGATCGGACTCGGAATTCATAGATACTTTAAGCTGCAGTGGACCGGTCGACTTTACTTGGTCGTTCTTCGAGGTTTGCCAAGGTTATCGAGTAGTAACTAGTAAAAAAATTAAAAATTGACAATAAATTTAAAAAGTTAATAGCTGTTAACTTATAGTATATAGTTAATTTTAAATATTTTAATTTTTTAACTGTGACAAGTTATTTTGAAAAATTTAACTTAATATCAACTTGATTAACTTGAACTTAATTAATTAAAAAAATATATCAACTTACCCAAGCCTGAGGTTTGCGTATTATTGAACTTCTTTTTTAATAAATCCCGGAGAAATTTCTTGCTCGCCTTAGGACTTATAAAGTTCATGTTGTTTAACTCCGGAGCGATAAACACACTCGGCTCTCTTTGCGTCCGTCGCATAAGAGTAGCGGAGTTCAGATCGGGTTGGTAGGCGTTCTGCTCGCCCAGCGGGAGCCACGCTTGCCAGTAGTTATTCAGAGAGCCAATGCCATTCTTTTTGGCTGTCGATGACGACGTTGTCGTTGTTTCTTCAGGTACACGAACGGGCATCAATTCGCCATTGCAAATCAATCCGAGAAACAGCAAGGTGGATAACATTCTCCACTGAGATACCATTCTTCGCTGTAGGCTCAGCATCATTTTTGTTCTCGTGCTTCTTTTCGTCGAGTTCGGAAAAGATATCTCAAGATGCTCGCGTCTGAATCTTATTCGCCACGTGTCACTTGTCCACGCGCGTCGTGAGCTATGCGTCTCTGACGAGAGAAACGAAAGCTACTAATTTAAGTCTTCACGACTTTATATACAACGTATATAATCTCTAACGCTAACTCAAACGCAGCACTAAAAACTTCTGCTGACTTCTGACGCAGCCAAACGCTCCAGCTTCAACGAATGCAGTAGCAGCGGTGGCGACTGTGAAAAGCGACGCGCTTATATACCATACCGAGCTGGCTACCCCGATCCACCATCAGCCAATCAGAAAGATTACCCGCTCTCTCGACTTTGCGAGAATACTATATGCGTCGCCGCGCGCTTGCTCGCCAGTTACTGCGCGGTGCCGCCGACAGGCGGCTCACCTCTCGGTTCTCTCGGGAGTAAAATGCAATTATATAAAGACTACCACCCGCAGCACGATTAAGTAATAAGAAAAAATATAACTTTCTTCTCTTTAAGGGAGTTAACCTACATATAGCGCGGTCGTGCCGAGCGCGAGGGTGCTTCATGTAGAAACGGATCGTCACATAATGCTATTACAGATTTGAGAGAGAGAGAGAGAGAGAGAGAGAGAGAGAGAGAGAGAGAGAGAGAGAGAGAGAGAGAGAGAGAGAGAGAGAGAGAGAGAAGATATATATATATATATATATATATATATATATATATATATATATATTGTGCGGACGTGCGGGCGGGCGGGCGCGCGTGCGCGCGCGCGTGTGTGTGTGTGTTCTCTCTCTCTCTCTCTTTCTCTCTCTCTAAGTAATGCTTTCCCTTTAATATTATATAATATAATTTGTCTTTTAATAGTGAAAATAAAGAATATTTTCAGGATAAATTTGACTAGAGATAAAATTTGACTAGAGACAAAAAAAGAAAAAGAAAGAAACACAACAAAAGAATTGATAGAATAAATGGAAGAGGAAGAATAGGAAGAGAAAGAGAGAGAAGGAAAAAGTAAGAGAAATATCAGGTAGTATATTACATAAAATTGTAACTTTTTTTAAATGAAAAAATTATTTTGAGATAAGTCAGTACTTTGTGTTATGTTTTATTTTTAGTTATATAAAAGAAAGAGGAAGAAACACTGTATTTGAAGTTAAACTAAAATAAAAGAAGAATAGTTAACAGAAAAAAAGAGTAGGTAAGGAGAAAGGGAAGAGAGATAGAGAAAAAAATTAAAATAGTTAAGAAAAATTAAGAATTAAAAATAAAAATAAGTCATGTAAAAAAAGTAAGTCATATACACATGTAAATAAATTATATTATGTAATATTTATATATGTATGTATGTATTCTTATGTATATGTATGTACGTATATAAATTTAAGTATGTACACACACACACACACACACACACACACACACACACACACACACACACACACACACACATATACATATATGCAGGTGTGTGTATTTTATCCTTCATTCTGCTTTTTGTGTTTCTTTGAATATTATATAATATAATTTTCATCTTTTCATAGTAAAAACAAAGAATATTTTATAGATAAATTTGACTAGATAATAAGAAAAAAGAGAAAGAAATACAAAAAGAAAATTGATACACTAAATAGAAAAAAGAAAAACCAAAAAAGGAGAGAGAGAGAGAGAGAGAGAGAGAGAGAGAGAGAGAGAGAGAGAGAGAATACACAACATATATATGTAGATACATACATCCTTATATGTACATACGTACATATAAAAATAAAACATACACATAAACACATTATCAACAATGTTATTTTCTATTTTGTTGTTTCTGATATTCTTCCTTCGTCTCTCTCTCTCTCTCTCTCTCTCTCTCTCTCTCTCTCTCTCTCTCATAATTTTTTATTGCAAAAATATATATACTATCTAAATAAGATGCTTAATACTACCAAATGCGTGTTATCCCAGATAGCACACGGACGTCCTTAGGACGGACTTCGTGGATATCCTGAGGACATCCTGATTTTATCCCGGGACGTCCTCAGGACATCCTGAGGAATAGCAAACGAGCGCCACTTTTTAGTCCTCAGGACATCCTGAGGACAGTCCATCGGACATCCTGAGGACAGTCCATCGGATGTTCTAAGGATATCATAGGATTTCCTCAGGACATCCTCAGGAATAGCAAACAATGACCACTTTTTGTCAGATTTTTTAGATTTTTTTTTTTAGGATTTTTGATAAATGTATCGATTTTTTGTAAGAATTGAAACGTTTCTCAGAAAAATTTAAAAAATAAAAAATTCCGATTAATTTAGAAAATTTTTTAAATATTTCTAAGTATTTTTAACAATTTTTGAGAATTGAAAAAAAACTTTAACAAAACATTAAAAGTTCAAATTATCTCTACAATAATTTTGTAAGAGGAAGAAGAGACTATACATGTTTCAGCGACAGTTGTACCTGTTAAAGCATGTTTAATCTCTGTACCCGAGAAAACGGTCACCCATCCAAGTATCAACCATCGCCGACGATGCTTGACTTCGAAGACCATACGCTTCCTAACGCTTCGTGATGATCCATGAGTATTTCTTGTTTATGCATACATATTTGTTATAGATCATTACAGTAGATGTTGTCAGAAGGATGAAACATATATAGTTAACTTATATTTTTATAAATAAATATAAAGTTTTACAGTTTTTTAAAATCATTTTTACATATGCGCGCGAAATAGCATGTGGAATAACTTATTAAAAAAACTGTTTTTGCGCCGTTTGTATAAAATAAAATAAAAAAATTATTTAATGTCATCTTTTATAATTTTTTAGTATTGCTAATATGCCATATTGTTTCAATAAATGTAGACATTCAATCTGACTTTGAAGTCAACATTTTTACACATTTGATTTTGCAATACATTCTAGAAATACGTACGATATTCAAAGATTTCTCACTTGCTATATTAATTTACCCGTCTTTTTCAAAAATTACTATACGTCCAGGATGTCCCTGAATACTATTTTAGGATGTCTTGAGGACTTTCGTAGGATGTCCTGAGGACTCTCTTAGAACGTCCTGAGGACTTTCAGAATATCATATTCTTAGAACATTCTAGGCTATTTAAAATGTCTGGTATTTATACAGTCATTATATTTAGTTTATTTTCAGACATTTTGTAGCTAATGAAACTCTTTATACAATATTTTAAGAATAACGTTTTCAGTTAGAATACATATATCCTCAGGACATCCCAAGGATGTCCTCAAGACATGAGTAAAATTTCAATTTATATTAATACTATTACAGAATTTAACATTCTAAACTTACTTTAAAAGTCAAATTTATACATAAAATATTTACAATAATACAACTATTATATCCTGACAAGATCCCAGGACATCCCGGGACATATTCAGGATGATCCTGAGGACGTCCTGTGCTATCTGGGATTCAAACAAAATTACCTTTTTAAAAAAAGAGAAAAAAAGGCGCCAAGTGTGCGTGTGTGTGTGTGCGCTTGTAAGAAAAAAACTATTATATTAGGTAAGTTGTCTTATTATTCTATTGTTTTATTATCTTATTGTCTTCTCTACAAAATAATTGATATAAAGTAAATGCGTCAACTATGCGTCAACTTTGAAACAGAAAAAAGATAGAGACCAAGTATATAAACGCGTGCTTTCAAAAATAAATTTAAGATTAATACAATTACTCAAGTATATTTAAAAAAATATTAAATAATTAAATGAATAAAATCAATCAATGGGATTATAGTGAAACAAAAACTTAGCGTGCCTGGCTCGCATTTTTTCTATATTTCCAAGATTCTATGTTGTTGATATCAATAAATACACAAGAATGCGATTAATGTGGCTTGGGTATTGTTTTACTCTCTATCAGTTTCTGCTTTATTATCTGTTATTATTTGTAACATTTCCATTTTTTAAATAATTTTTTAATATATTTTATAAAACTTTTCTAAGTTCTTTTTTCCCCCCAAATATACTTGGCTAATTGTATTGATCTCGTATTATTTTTGAATGCGTTTATGTATTTGATATATTTTTTTTATCTTTGTAAAGTTTTTAATAGGTTATTTTTCATTATTTCATTTGTACAAATAATTTCCATATTGTATAATATTGGTGGATCACTGCGTTTCAACGAGCCGGGCACGCCAAGTTTTTGCTTTACTATAATCCCGTTGATTGATTTTAATCATTTAATTATTTAATTTTTTTTTCAATATACTTGACTAATTATATTGATCTTAAATTGATTTTTAAAAGCATGTTGAGCGCGTTTATGTACTTGGTCTATTTTCCATTTCAAGATTGACGCATAGTTGGCGCATTTACTTTATATCAATTATTTTGTAGAGATATAATATTCTGTAACAAAAATTATACATATACATGTGTGTGCAAACTTTACAAGATTATGTTGCATAACAATTCCTACTAATGTAAAAAATAATGTATAATTATTAGTAATGCAATTAAAATAAATACTTTAATCTATTAATTAAAATGTAATGTAACGTACGCGGGAACATTTAAACTAAATTGTAATAATTACTTAAAAAAAAACTAAATTTAAATAATAGAATATATGAGTATTGATTTCTTATTCGGTTGCTGTATTGATTTCTTATTCGGTTGCTGGTATTATCAAGTGCAGGTCGATATCGGAATCAAAATCGATTGAGCATAGGGTTACACCTTGAGACAAAACCTTCCTCCTCCACAAGAAAATAAGTTTGCGTAGGGGAAAAAATGCGGCTTAAGTAGAGGGAAATTAAGTATAAATAAATGAGCTAAATGCTCAGCGTCAGTGAGTCTTAATCTCAGACTTAGTCTTGAATCTTAAGTCTTAAGTCTAAGTCAATTGCGATACTACTCGGGTTAGTCCGACAGTTATTCAGTTAGTCTGGGATTGTCGCGATCTTAAACTTGAGCGTTCTTAAATCAAAGTCCTTAGTGGACCAATTCTAGAATTCAGGCTCAGTTTGTTGTTTCGAAGTAGATTTTGGAATAAAAGGTAATTTAGTTAAATACTTCTCAAGTTCATTTAGTTTTCCTTTCAAACTCTGTCGCTGCCTTTGAGTGGCAACAGATTCAATTCAACTCTGTCGCTGCCGAGAGCATTGAGGCAGATCTTTTGGGCCCTGTCGCTGACATTTGTGTGGCAACAGACCTGAATTCTGACTCTCACTCAGGTGTGGCAACTGAGTGTAATTAATTTAAACTTAACTCTAATATTAAATGCCCAAAAAGGGTGGTAGGCGTGTAAGAATTAAAAAACTAAGATATCAAATTAATCAAGCGATAATCTTTAATCGTGATCCTCTGAAATTTATTTACGAATTAGATAAACTCTTGATTCAACCCTCCCAAAAGCCTAAAGAATTAAATAAATATAAACTTATCAGGATTGATTTTAAAATTAACTTTCCTCATTTCAAAAATATAAAGAAAAAAGATCCAAGATATCAAACTTATAAAATTCGCTATCTTTTTGGTGAAGATTAATATTTCTCACAAACTTGTCCATCCCCGGGTAAATTACTTAAATGTATTGACCCAAAACGGACATAAAATCAGAACGTGACAGTAACGTAGATTACTATGTAAAAGATTACTACGTACGAAACTGTACAATTATTAGTAATGCAATTAAAATGAATACTTTAATCTGTTAATTAAAATGTAACATAGATTACTATGTAAAAGATTACTACATACCAAACTGGCGCCGGTTTTTTTTTGCATATTGTTCTTTGTAATCTTAAACTCACAACACACCGTTTATTACCAACCATTTCACACTGAAAACGTTCGGAAATTAGGGCATATAATATCCCCACTACAGAACCACTGAAATCACGGAAACACACTACTGGTGTGTATTTCCGAACGCAGCCTAGCTAGCACGGAACGTAACCAAAACTATACACACATGCGTTATCTTTGGCCCTAACGTGAATATTAGCACGTAGTGCATGTCCATTCCATTAGTGTCATGAGGGCGCTTGAGGACGTTTAAAACCGGGCTGTGTCGATACTCAGGACGGGATTCATAGACCGATCTTAAGCTCAAGCATTGTCTTAAGTCTAGCTTCGAGCCGACTTGAGACTTACTTAACCAATGAAATAACAGCATTGACGTCTCAAGATCGTGCTTAAGCTGGAACTTGAATAAGATTCGACTATGAATTCCGGCCTCAGTCTTTTCTACTATAAGCTACCCCCTCCATAGCCGCGACTCGGTGCCGCCCCAATGCTGCCAAATCTCTGAATTTGGCGGCATTGTTTCGCCGTTCTTCCACACACATCCACAACGCACTCACGCTTGTCTTACACTTTTTGCTGCATTGCACGCACGATCTCGCGTCGTCGCGCCGCCTACCATCACCGCTGACATACAACGCCACCCAGCGTTCATAAAATATGTACAGACATAACACCCGGAATACTCGTGCTCTTAAAATTTAGATCCTGCCAGCAAGCATTCAATCGCTTACCAGCAAAATAAGTCAAAATTTAAATTCCGCCAGCAAGCGTTCAATCGCTCGTCAACGAAATAAGTCAGGCAAACTAAATATGAGCACAAGTATACCCGGCGGCCCTAATTTACCGAAAAATGTTTAGCTAAGCGTTCAATCGCTTGATAAAGCATTTTTCTGCTATAGATAATAAAAAAGAACCGTCACCGCGCCGGGAGAAAGAAGAGGGAAAGAATCCTCAACAAGCAACAGCAAGCCCCGGAGCGGACTATTAAAGACATTGAAGCATTTATAGGCCGACCGCTGGAACGTCCTCTTCCTCCCCTTGTCATCTGCCCGGATGCCCCACCGGGTAGAGCATTTTCCCTTTTCGATCACAAAAAGACAGCATCCCGCTTGAACGATACCGCAAGTTGCAAAACCAATCACCAGAAATCGTCATTTTCAATGACTCCCCAACCGTAGTCGACCCTCAATCTACACAATTAGAGCCGTTAGACCCAACCGCTAACTACGATAACTCTACGATCTCCCAAATTATAATCTTCTGCCCGCCAAAAATTTAAACAGAATTACCATATATATACATATATTTTTTTTTGTGACGTGACATTTTTCGTCTGTAACAAGGGCCGGAATGACCTGGCCGGGAAAGGTTATTTAGGGCCGCGCCTTACCTCGAGGGGGACGGCGGCCTCTTCCTTTTCTGGCTAACTTACTTTAAAGTTTAGATACTAATAACGAGCGGGTGGTGTGTCAAAATGACCATTTTGTAATGTACGGAGCAGCCGTCGAGGGATTGTCGATGAGAAGCCTAGACGACCGAGTGGCGGGGCTCCGGATAGCCGAAGGACCGCAAATCAGGTCAGGTTAATACCGAGATACGTAAGGAAAGTCGTGGGGCGGACGCTGCCGCTATGTCTTGTTGTAGAAATGAAGAGAAAGGAGCAACAGCCTGAGACGACACCAGGGAAATAGCATGCGCCCTTATGCCCGTCGGCCAGGGTGGAAGAAACCCCAGCAGGAGCGGTCGTCACGGTCTCGAGGAATAAGCCGGACGGGGCCTGATCACCTCCAAAACGGTCCAGCAGCAGCCAAAATGGCGAGGAAGGCCATCGAGGCGTGCAATCCGCAGCCTTCAAATTGCGCGGCGTCAAGACCAGAGGCGCCCTCTGAGATCCTGCAGGACGAGCAAGCGCCCCTATCGACTAGCGATCCGTGTGCGCGGATCGAAGCGCGATCGATGCGCAATCCGCTACCGGCGTCCGCGGCGCCCCCGACCGCTCACGGTTCGTCACTGTTTGGCGAATCGACCAAGGGTGCGGACCAATGGCCACCAGCGACGTCCACGACTGTGTAAGGCCACCACTTCGACCACGCGGTAAGGACGGAGACGGCACGGCCACCCCGCGATTCGTGAAATAGTAAAAGAAGTTGGTAAGCGTCGTAAAAAAATATCGCGGCGAGTAACTTTCATGATACCGAACATATCCGGGGCCCGTGTCGAACTCCGTCTCATAATTTAAAGCCCTTTTCCTGTAATTCTCCCCCTCGAGAGCTGCCGAGCCGACAGTCACATTGTAAATATAAATTGCGATTTGCGAGACACCGGGACGACACGAAAGAGTGAGATTTCCGAGGGTCGTGAGGGATTGATAATACCGAGAGCCCCGAGCGGGCATTGTGCCGAGACGAAATCTCGAGAAATCCGTCTCCTAGACGAGGATACCGAGTACCCGGAGACGATACCGTTGTATCGAGGCGCCGTAACCGCCTCACGAAGATTTGTGTAAGACCTGCTACGAGCAAGACTATATCTCGTAGTATATGTTCAGACTTTGGGTGTAGGGAATGAAACCGCGTGTAGAATCACGAGTAGGATGCGTGCGTGTCCCGAGCGTCGACGAGAATCGTGTTAACCGTTCGCGTAATACCGAGATATTTCGTTATTCGTATTTGTTCTAATTTTGTGATCTTAATTTGTATTGTTACCATGTAGAGCGATTGTATTGTGAATTCGGATATGATTGCTGTGAATACGTTGAGCCGTAATCGCGTCTTTGATACGTTATTGGAACCTTCGAGCAGCTAATTATGATTATACCTTTATTAAAATACGATTTATTACATTACTATCAACTGAGTCGTTAGTGACTGTTAACCTCCTCTCCCACTCTCCAAGAAAGAACATCTTATTATAAGAACTCCGCCCCTCTGCCATTTTGTGTGAGAGCGGGCTACCGGGTAATTAGCCGTTGTGATCAACTATTTTGTGAATTTTCTGCGGCGCGATTCTTCACGCCTCGGCGCCCAACAATTGAGAGAATTAGGGCTATTCTACAATAGTCGCAAGTCGCCAGTTGCTTTTTGCAACCGCCAATGAACATTGAGCTTTACGTATGGAGCTTGATAATTATTGATTGTCATAGGAAGCAACTGGCGATTTGCGACTATTGTAGAATGGTTCTTAGAGTAACGTAAATGAAATCGCGACGAACTGAGAGAATACCGTCGCAATTTATTCATACGTAAATTAATTTGAATAACTTTATCACCGAGTTCATATTGTTATTTTATAATTTGCCTATGATTATACACATATATATTAAATCAACCCGAATAAGCTTACATTATTGTGAAATACATATATATTTACTCACAATCATACTAATCAGAATTAGATTAATCTGAATAACTTTATCACCGAGTTTATATTGTTATTTCATAATTTGCCTACGATTATATATATTAAATTAACTCGAATAAATTTATTTTAACCATCATTATCCTTGCTATCATTGTTAAGATAAACCAGACAACACCGATCCAATACTCCCTTTTACGGATTTCACACGGTTTCCCATCGGCAATAGGCTCTCGCCCGGGTATACGTATAAGCCCAAAACAGTAAAAGGAGAGCCAGCGTCAGTCGGACGACCGAGGCGTCACGACACGCGTCTAAAAATATAAATTCCCTAGATCTAGATGTACCAACGGTATAAACAATTTGTTACTAGCCTATCTTAGGCGTGAGTGAGGCCCGATTGCGCACATAAACGATCGGACACAGTCTCGATTGGACACTGTCCCGCTTGCGCACCGTCCCGATCAGACACAGACCCTATTGGACACAACAGCGATCGGACACATAATGTTTGAATTGGACACCGAATCAATTGCACACGGACCCGATGGCGCACCGAACCGATTGCACACGACCCGTTTGCACACGGACCCGATTGCGCACCGATCCATTTGCATACGGAACCGATTACACACGATACGACCCGCATCGCAGAATAATGCATAAACAACCTAGATAATACAGAAAATTTATCATAAATTTTCATAAATATTTAACAAATTTATTTTAAAAAATACTTTTTAAAGATTATATAATTACTTTTCATAAACCATTTAGAAATGATACAAAAATCATTATTAACAATATATAAAATATATTTTTAAAATGTACTGAAAAATATTTATGGTATATGAACTCGAAATATTTTATATATTTTTAATAATAATAGCATAAATATTTATTTTTAATATTTTCATAAATATTTATCATAATTTTTTTATACCTGGCAAACTCAAACATAAAAATATGTACAAAATATTTATCATAAATATTTTTCCCATTTTATAAATATTTTATAGTCTCAAACCCATGCAGAGAATGCTTTGCGCGCGCGCGCGCGCGCACACACACACACGCACGCACACCCACACACGAGGGAGGTGCAAGGCGGGCCTTTGGCCACCCCTTCCGCACCCATCCGTCTAAGTCGTTAACCCATGTACTATTTGCAATACGAAATCGTATCGTGTGCAAACGGGTCGGTGCGCAATCGGTTCTGTGTGCAAACGGGTCGGTGCGCAATCGGGTCCATGTGCAATTGATTTGGTATCAAACATTATGTGACCAATCACTGTTGTGTCCAATAGGGTCTGCGTACGATTGAGACCGTGTCCAATCGAGTCCGTGTCCAATCGAAACTGTGTCCAATCAGGTCTGTGCACAATTGGGACAATCCCTTAGGCGTAGTCTACAATGAAGATTTAAGCTTTAAGCCATAAGAAATTGATCAATCACAGTCAATTTTTATAAAAATACTCAATTGTGATTAGTCAATTTCTTACGGCTTAAAGCTTAATTCTTCATTATAGACTACGCCTTAGGTCGCGGTATAAGTCAGGACATAGGTAAAGTCGCGCGGTGTAAACTAAGCCAATAATATTATTGCAAAGTGATACTGAATAATATTTTACTAAATAATATTGCGAGATATAATATTAATAAAAACTGAAACGAACACAAGATGACATAAAATGAAATTATACATTAATATTCAAGAAAATAATGAAGAGCAGAAGAAACTGACAAACTAAATTGTATGAATTAATGGAAATGAAACCTAATATTGAGATTTTTTCTTATCCCAGCTAGCCAGGCCTTTTAAAATCACATATCGTGAAAGCTTTACAGCAAGGATTGTTTCAATTTTGACAACAATTTTATGACAAGTAATTGTCTGTTGCTTTGTTTTCTAAAAGTTTCGAGCAAATTTACGGCAAAAGTTTTCATCACACGATGCTGCAAATAACAGAGAAAGACTTGTACATAAATATTACGTATAGAAATTACAAGATTTGTTTCGACACGATAAAATGCAAAATTTAAGCAAATAACAGAGCAAACCTTGCTACACGACATGACAATAAATTTATGGCAGAAACAGGAAATCTTGTTAAGCACAGAATAACGGCAAATTGATAGCAAGAACAAAATAAAACTTGCCGAGCATACTTTCGCAACAAAATTGCGACAAGGTGTGTCCGTAAACAGCTTAGTTTTTGTTGGCAAGGCTTGTCGCAAATAGTATGACGCACATTTTATGCAAATAACAGGGTTGCATTATCGGGTTTTAAACTTTATTTCTGACTTTACTATCTATCTCGAGATGGCGCATTTCTCGTGAAAAAGATTTACCTACTGGATTAATAAAAGGGGCTCATCGAGAACAGAAAACCAAGTACGATTGCACCATTCACATTTGATGTTAGACTAATCAGTCTAATATTTTATTTTTGTTGATCTAAATTTCGACAATATTTGTTCTGTTCTTGCCACAAATTTGCTATTATATTGTGCATAGCAAGGTTTGCCTTGTTTTTGCCACAAATTTGCTATCATGCTATGTACAGCAAGGTTTGCTCTATTCTTGCCACAAATTTGTTATCATATTGTGTACAGCAAGGTTTGCCTTGTTCTTGCTGCAAATTTGTTGTTATGCTTTACTAGCAAATTTTACCCTGTTATTTGCATAAAATATGTGTCATACTATTTACAACAAGCCTTGCCAGCAAAAGCTAAGCTTAATGCGGACACACCTTGTCGTAATTTTGTTGCAAAGGTTTGTTCGAGTTTGCGGCAAACTTCGCGCAAAGTTTGCGTCATTTTGCTAGCTGGGATAATATGAAAATACCATACACTGCTCTTATTACATCTATTGACCAAATCTCATTTTCATCCGAAATAACATAGCTACTAAAAATTTGTAAATTTTTAGAATCAAAAGGATATTTATATAATGATTCACAACCTAGAAATCTATTACCAATAAAAAATATGTTATTAATTGCAATTATGTTTAAAATTTTTATGATAGTATTTCTTTCAATTAAACAATAACAGTCAGCATTTGGATCAATAGAAAAAGCTATGTTATAGAAATTTAACTTTTTATATTGCTCACAATATGTATAATATAGAAATTGCAGTATAAAAAGGTAGAAAATGTTCATAAATAGCTATATTGACGTTATCTTTTAATACAATTAGTCCTAGATACACTGGCGCAAAAAAAGACACAAAAATTTTGACCGAATTTTTAGGTAATCTTTAAAGTGATGCAACTTTGCGAAAAATCATTCAAATTACATGTACTTTTTTTTAATTAAAAGGCAAAGACTTTACTTTGAGAATCCCTAGGCGAAAGTTTGATTTGTTAAGTGTGAACCTTTTGTATCGCATGAAAACCAAACATGTTTCTTTTAATTAAAAAAAGTAAAAGTTTGTTATCATTTTTCACAAGTTTCTCGTTAAAATCTTGCTAATGTTAATCCAGATTCTTGTTGTAAGCCGATTACAACCATATCTATTATAATTACGACACGCATCTTTCGAAAGACGTTGCAAGAAGCACCTCTTTCGAAAGACGCACAAGAATCCGCCGCGCTCACGGAAGTCCCGAGTAACTTCCGTGAGATTACAACAGCACGTTCGGAAGCAGTTCGTATCGCCCTAGAAATAGGCCCTACGCTGCAAAATCAAATCGCAAGGCTACCGCGTTCCGATGTCGAAACGCTTAGCCTCGCGGAAGCTACCGACGCCCGGTTACTGGCCCCCGAAATTGCGCCAGATATCATAATATATAAACGCGACCACACCGTGAACGAGCGGAGAGTATCATAACAGCGACCGAGCATCGTCGCATACCGTAAACCTTATCGCGAGTGTTACGTGACATCAACACAGCTGATTGTAAGCGCAAAAAACAGAAATAAAGACAACGAACAAGCACGTAAGAAGCGTCTTCTTTTCTCTCATACACCAAGCCGAACCTTCACCCTTTGGGTCCCAACCCTTCAGGCAGAACGATCCCAACTACCGACGGGAAAGAATTCCCAAAACGAGCAAACGCTCACAACATTCTTAAAGTTCATTTTTTTCTAAGCAATTAAAAAAAAACATGTCGATACAATGTTTATTGTTGTTTGCACACGAGTTAAAAATTTACACTGGATTTTAGTATTTTTAGCAAATAAATACGATATTTTTTGAATATCATGAATTTTGAGTATCAATATGATATTGCACATTAATTTTATTCGTGTTTAACTTAATCATACCGCCGTCATCAGACCCATTAAGCACAAAAACATTGCTGCAACAATATTATAACGTTACCTACTAATAACGTTTCCAAGTATGTAGTTTTTAACGTTGTATACAACGTCATTATGAATAAACTTTGACTTTAATTTGGAAGTTTCGGTAATGTTGAAATAAAATGTTAAAACAACATTGTAAAAATGTTGAAATAACACAATTATAATGTAAGAAAAAAAGTAAATTTACGTTGTTTCTCAACAAGCACGATTATCTCACCAAAGTCGCATTGGCGTTGCTTAATATCTACGGTCACCCATCCAACTCTGAACCGCCAACGACATTGCTTGACTTTGAAGACCCTACGCAACCTAACATTTTGTGATGATCCATGAACACCTAATGCTCATGAATACATATTTGTTATAGATTAGATTAATAGATGTCAGAAAGATAAAACGTGCAGTTAAATAATATTTTTATAAATAAATATAAATTTAGTTTTCACTGATTTTTATATATGTGAAATAACACGTGAAATAACTTAATAAAAATATCTGTTTCTGCTGTTCTTTATAAAACTAAAATTATGTTATAAAATATTAATAAAAAATAGTAACTTAGTGATGTTTTTTTTAATTTTTACAAAAAATATTTATATCAAACAATAAATAATGTAATTTTAGTACATTAAATACAATTATTTATTAATAATTTTAGTATTATATGAGTAAGTAAATATTTTAACTAATAAAATTTCAAATCTTAAAAATGTTTAAACTTTTAATTTTTTGTACTAGTTCTTATAAAATTTGTATTATAAACACATGAAAAATATTTTAATTTATGTCTATAAAATTATTAAATGTTTAGATTTTATGTATTAAATAACTAATATTTTAAGAATATTTATGAAATTATGTTATAATGTTTAATAACATTTAAAACACGTATGTAACTCATGTTTTTAAAATATTAGGACAGTATATTATTCAGTAATATTTTAAAAATATTTATCAAACGTTATGTCATAACATTTAATAAAATTTAAAGAACATATTAATAAGTGCAGTTTTTAAAATATCTTAATAATATTAAGACAGCAATATTATTAAGTAATATTTAAAAAATATTTATCAAACGTTATGTCATAACGTTTAAAAACATTTAAATAACACCTAATAAATGTTTTTAAAATATCTTAATAATATTAAGACAGCAATATTATTAAGTAACATTCTACAAATATTTATAAAACATTAGGTTATAATGTTAAGAAATTTCTCTAAAATTAACGTTTCAAAAATGTTGATCAATTCTTTCTTGCTTACTGAGGAGTGACCCGATGTGCATCACATGGAGGTTGACGATCGAATTTTACACATCATATGAAAAAAGCCGATTTTTTAAATAAAATTTGAATTTTTATTTTTTATGTATACTAGAACATTACAAGCGCGCGCTGCGCGCGCGCTATTTAACTTTTTACTTTAAAAATAATAATAATTGCAATTTGATTTTCTCTATCTTTCGTTTACATTAATCAACGTCTTCTGCAATTTTGAATAAAAAAATGTAAAGTTTAATTATACATGCATACATACCTACCTACATACCTACCTACATACATACATACCAACATACATACCTACTTGCATACTTACTGCTACTTAGATATCTAGCTACCTAGCTACATATTTATCTAGTTACGCTCGCTCGTTTGCTCTCTCCCTCGCACCCTTTTTCACTCACTCACTCCTCGCTCACTCTTCGCTCCCTCCTCGCTCACTCCTCGCTCACTCCTCGCTCCCTCCTCGCGCACTTCTCGCTCACTTCTCGCTCACTCCTCGCCCCCTCCTTGCTCACTCCTCGCTTCCTCCTCGCTCGCTCCTCGCTCCCTCCTCGCTCCCTCCTCGCTCACTCTTCGCTCCCTCCTCGCTCACTCCTCGCTCACTCCTCGCTCCCTCCTCGCGCACTTCTCGCTCACTCCTCGCTCACTCCTCGCCCTCTCCTTGCTCACTCCTCGCTTCCTCCTCGCTCGCTCCTCGCTCCCTCCTCGCTCCCTCCTCGCTCGCTTCTCGCTCCCTCCTCGCTCCCTCTTCGCTCGCTCCTCGCTCACTCCTCTCCTCGCTCACTCCTCGCTCACTCCTCGCTAACTCCTCGCTCACTCCTCTCCTCGCTCACTCACTCGCTCACTCCTCGCTCATTTCTCACTCACTCTCATTCACTCTCACTCACTGACTCACTCACTCACTCACGCACGCACCCCATCCAAGTCGCTAACCCATGTCGAACTCTGTCTCATAAGTTAAGTGCCCCTTTTTTTCGAAAAATAAACAGTATTAAATGGAGGTATTTATGCTGTAAAACTTTAGTATGAAACATTTTTTTATATTTTATTTAGTTTACGAGATATATCGAGAAAAGGTAAAAATATCTTAACCTTGGAAGGGTGGTTTCACTCCTTCAAAGTTTATAAGACCAAACGGAAAATTTTCTGATTTTAATGAAACTTGGCATAAATGTAGAGAAGGTAAATACATTAATTTAGAAATTTTATATTTTGGTTCAAAAATGGCTTGAAGGAGTGAAACCACCCTTTAAAGTTGAAACATTTTTGCGTTTTTTCTATATATATATCGCAAACTAAACAAAATATAAAAAAATGTTTTATACAAAAAATTTACAGCATAAATACCTCTATTGAAGTATGCTATTTATTTTTTTTAAATTTTTTTTGGAAAAAATAAATAGCACAATTAAGTAAAAATATTTCTGTAAAACTTTTGTATGAAACATTTTTTTATATTTTATTTAGTTTGCGAAATATATCGAGAAAATGCAAAAAAGTCTCAACTTTGAAGGATAGTTTCACCCCTTTAAACCGTTTATAAGCACCAACTAAAAATTTCTAAATTCATGTATTTACCCCCTCTACATTTATGCCAAGTTTCATTAAAATCAGAATTTTCGGGTTTGCGAGGTTCCCTTGTTAGTCAATGGAAAAATACTTAAGTGATCATTTTTATTATATCTGTTTGTAAACGAAATAAAGAATTTAGCTGTTCTTTTAACGGCTTTTATATCTCGAAAAATTATGCGATTATTTACATATTCGCCATATACGGTACATTTCCCTGCTTAAAATGACAGATTATGATTGAATCTTACTCAATCAGATAGGCTATGCAATTAACACGATATCGTATTAATTACCCTAGAAATTATATCTGATTGAATAAGATCCAATCATAGCTTATCTGTCATTTTAAGCAGGGTTGTCACATGCTGAGTAATGTGACTGTATGCGACCTGTATGTGACTTTACACATTTTAAATATGTACGTGTAGGAGCATTACAGACAAAATTATGTAAAACAACGTTATACATTTTTTATTAACTTATTCTAAGCCAATTTGTATTAAACAATTGAGATCATTAACGAAACTTTCTAAAAAAATATCTAAAGAATCTGGCTTTGAAGTATCGCAAAAAATTCCTATTGGAAACGGACCAATGTTTAAATTTTACATTAAACATAAAACTGGCCACAATTGTGTATTGCAGGTCTTACAAAGTAAATCATCAATGTTTACGTGTAACTGAACATTTTTACAATTATATGAATCATATTCAACTAATACTCTTTTCAAACTTGTTGCTGATCCAAAATGATAATATGCTCTATTGTTTAACTTTTTTGTTTTTATAATTAATAGAGTATTTTATAAAGTTTTACTGCTTAGCGGTAATTCCGGATAAAAAGACCGTAACAAGTGTAGCAGTTCTGTTACATAAACATGTGGTACATTTCTATTTACAGTCCACTTTTGTAACTTATCCGTTATATTTTTGTCGGAAAAATCATTATTATCAAAAAAATTATTTTCACTATCTGTTGCGGGAACGAGCTCCCCCTAGTTCTATGCCCGGGCGCGTCGAAGAGGGCAGTACGGTCTGTTTGGCATTAGAGTTCCTATAAGGAGAGTTGTGCCAATGTGACGGAAGTCGCATTTTCCGTTTCATAGCATGTAAAGGCGGCAAATTTCAAGTCTTATTCAAGTCTTATTTCAGTCTTATTTCAAGTCTTATTTCATTTTCTATCCATATTTTTCGACGTTCTAAAGCTTGTGGAAACATACACATCATTGCACCTTTTTTTGATGTATTATAGCATCCAAAAGCTACACAATTCGGCATTTTTTATTTTTAACATTAATACAGGATATTACACACACACACGCACGCACGCACGCACGCACATATGTATATATAGATATATAATAGTAAATAAAATAAATGTGATTGAAAATGCTGTGGAATAAAGGAAGGATATATTTGTAAATGTAATCTCAAAAATGCTAAAGTTTTTCAGCATTTTTAAGGTTACATTTACAAATATATCCTTCTTTTATTCCACAGCATTTTTTTTATTTACAATTATATTACAATTTCAATAGTATAATTAAAATATCTTCAATATAAACCCTTTGCTTTATATATGGATACACAAAATACTGATGTTAATGCATTGATGATAGCTATACCAAGATTGCCAAATTGTGCTGGAAATGGCTAAAACTACCGAAAGTTTAATGGAAAATAGCGGAGCCAATCACAATCGAGAGCGGTACTGGCACAACTCTCCTTATAGGAACTCTATTTGGCATGACACGCGCGTTGCGCGGATACTCTGCGCGTGAGCTCGGGTGCGTTCGTTTTTCGTGAGAGGAATGGAAGGATGCGCGTCGGTGCTTGGCGCTATTTCAGCGCTGGCTGTCGTGTGTTTTTTGCGGAGTCGTGTGCATAAGCGTCCTTTGACTATTTTTCAAGAAAGCTGACGCTGTACATGCTTTTTCATTTTCGCCCGCTCGTTAGCTCGACGAGTGAAGGACTGAAGATGATAGTGCGAACTCATATTAGCCTACGCGTGCACAACTGTCTCGTAGCCACGCAATCGGACTACTTCAACGGGAACTTTAAAGCGCGAGCACCCGCAGAGGGGACGCCCTAACGGGCGTCGGTCGCGAAGAAGGTGGTATCGGTTCCCCCTTTGCGGAACACATCCACATAGCACAAAAATTGCAATTACATTGTAGCAATATTGCTGCAAGATTACAATGTTGTTGCAACATTGCTGTAATGTAATTTTTGTGTTACGTAGGCAGTGTGTCGGGCGTCAGCCACGAGAGCACTAAATCGGAAGTGAGGTGCTCTTGATTTCTGAGGAGAGAAATATATTCCAGCGCGATTGCAGAGCCTCTCTAACGGTAAGGCATACTACCCCCCCCCCCCCCGCAAGGAAAATCTTGGCGCGTTGAACCGCACATCCCTCCTCTCCCTCAACGACGGTGGACCTACGGACGGTAAACCCCTCACTCCCTGAAGGTTACTTCATCGCCTCAAACATCGACACCGACACGACCCGGATAAGACCCGGAGCAGGTAATATCAGTCAAGGGCGCAGTTTACCCACACAACTGTTGCCCATTAGACGTTTTGCCAACGTGGTACTTTGTCTCCGAAGAGACAGTAATCCATTGGGTAGAAGAAGAAGAAGAAGAAGAAGAAGACCCAGCGCAAGAGTACCAGTTCCCCCCCCCCCCTTTTTTTGTTCTTTTCATTATGCGATTTCTCGTTTTTATTTTTCCATTCAAATTTTTGAATAAAGTGTCTAAAGTTTTTTTCAGAGAAAATTTTCGCTAATCTCCCTTTGGTTCACCCCCCTCTTCTCAAACACTCAGAAAAATTACTGACACTACTAGAAAGGTTATTATTATTTCTAGTGTATATAGAGAATCTTTCATTACAATCAATAATTTTCAGCAACTGATTATAATAATTATTATCACATAAATCATTAGTATCATCAAGCGTATTAAAGTTATCATAAGTATATTTAAAGTTAAAATTAGCCTGCTCAAAAAATCCGATAGAATCAGATAACAAAAAGTTCTATCTAATTGAATCGTTTTGAATCGAAGTGTTTTTGGTTCGTAAATATTAGATCGGTTATCTGAAATATACCCAGCTAGCAAAATGACGCAAACTTTGCGCGAAGTTTGCCGCAAACTCGAGCAAACCTTTGCAGCAAAATTACGACAAGGTGTGTCCGCATTAAGCTTAGCTTTTGCTGGCAAGGCTTGTTGTAAATAGTATGACGCACATTTTATGCAAATAACAGGGTAAAATTTTCTAGTAAAGCATAACAACAAATTTGAAACAAGAACAAGGCAAACCTTGCTGTACACAGCATGATAGCAAATTTGTGGCAAAAACAAGGCAAACCTTGCCATGCACAATATGATAGCAAATTTGTGGCAAGAACAGGACAAATCTTGTCGAAATTAAGATCAACAAAAATGAAATATTGGACTGATTAGTCCAATATCATATGTGAATGGTGCAATCGTACTTGGTTCTCTGTTCTCGACAATCTCGACGAGCTCCTTTTATTAATTCAGTAGGTAAATCTTTTTCACGAGAAATGCACCATCTCGAGATAGATAGTAAAGTCACCCAGAAATAAAGTTTAAAATCCGATAATGCAACCCTGTTATTTGCATAAAATGTACGTCATACTATTTGCGACAAGCCTTGCCAGAAAAACTAAGCTGTTTACGGACACACCTTGTCGCAATTTTGTTGCAAAAGTGTGCTCGGCAAGTTTTATTTTGTTCTTGCTACTAATTTGCCGTTATTCAGTGCCTAACAAGATTTCCTGTTCCTGCCATAAATTTATTGTCATGTCGTGTAGCAAGGTTTGCTCTGTTATTTGCTTAAATTTTGCATTTTAACGTGTCAGGGCAAATCTTGTAATTTCTCTACGTAATATTTATGTACAAGTCTTTCTCTGTTATTTGCAGTATCGTGTGATGAAAACTTTTGCTGTAAATTTGCTCGAAACTTTTAGAAGACAAAGCAACAGACAATTACTTGTCATAAAATTGTTGTCAAAATTGAAACAATCCTTGCTTTCACGATATGTGATTTTAACAGACCTGGCTAACTGGGATACGATAGGCTTTCTATATTGTGTATCGTATTTTTCATATAGTTACCTATCGGTTTTAATCAATTTCTATCGTCATGTTTTATATAAATTAATCGTATTCTATCGTGTTTTTGGTTCGTAAATATTAGATTGGTTATCTGAAATATACGATAGGCTTTCTATATTTCTGTATCGTATTTTTCATATAGTTATCTATCGGTTTTAATCAATTTCTATCGTCATGTTTTATATAAATTAATCGTATTCTATCGTGTTTTTGGTTCGTAAATATTAGATTGGTTATCTGAAATATACGATAGGCTTTCTATATTTCTGTATCGTATCTTTCGTATAGATTACCTATCGTTTTTAATCAATTTCTATCGTCATGTTTTATATAAATTAATCGTATTCTATCGTGTTTTTGGTTCGCAAATATTAGATTGCTTATCTGAAACTTATGATAGACTTTTTATCTTTCTGTATCATATTTTTCGTATAGATTACCTATCGTAAATCTAGTTCAAAAAATGTAAACGTTTTACTTTTCTTGTACAGAATCGTTTACTCAATTAAAATGAGTAAATTATAAAAGTAATGTGGCAGTCGTCTTCCACATCGTCCTCTCGTAGCGAAAGAAACTGATTATTGCTTGTCTTAATCGTGTTGCGGGTGGTCTTTATATAGCGGGTCGGCTGCATTTGACTCACGAGAGAGTAATCGCCTACCAGCCTATCGGCGGCGCGTACTAACTAAAAAGTTGGATAGAAAATGATAGAAACATATAGAAATTTGATAGAAATTTATAAAATTCTATCGTTCTTTATCATATCTCAATTAAACGATTAAAACTTTATCTGAATATGGATACTTTCTTATATGATCTTACTTAATTATCTTACTGAATAGAAAAATTACGATTTAAAGTCTATACAAATTAATCTGAAATTGTCCCTATATGTTTCTATCAAATATATATTATGGAACAATAATCGTTTTCTATCGTTGTCTTTATAATAGGAGATATTTCAAGGAGGAACAATTATCACAGGCACACAAAAAAAGTGATCCGGCGGACCAGACTAGTCAATCCTTATGTATTTTGACTCACTGAATCCGAATCCAAGGTCAAAATTACTAAATTTGCTCTTTTTTTCTAACCTCAAAAAAACTTTTTTAATGTTGGTCCGGCGGACCAAAGTAGTCTATCCTTATGTATTTTGACCCGCAGAATCCAAATCCAAGGTCAGAATTATTAAATTTGTTCATTTTTTCTAACCTCAAAAAAAATTTTTTTTAATGTTGGTTTGGCGGACCAGAGTAGTCTATCCTTATGTATTTTGACCCGCTAAATCGAAATTCAAGGTCAGAATTGTTGAATTGGCTTATTTTTTTCTAACCTCAAAAAAACACCTTGTAAAAGCAGCTTGGATCTTAAATGTATAATTCGGAGCGTGCAAGCTTGTGTAAGCACATTATCCGGGGAAATTCAATACTTATAACAAGTCTGAGCTTCTGTGAATGAATAGTGTAGAAAATTCACTCCCTTTTCCTATTATATTTAATTCTTTTATTTTGACCTTGAATTTGGATTCAGCGGGTCAAAATACATAAGGATTGACTGATTATATAGTCTGGTCCGCCAGACCAACATTAAAAAAAAAATTTTTTTTGAGGTTAAGAAATGCGAGCTAACTTTGCAATTTTGACTTTGGATTCGTATTCAGCGGATCAAAATACATAAGGATTGACTAGTCTAGTCCGCCGGACCAACCTTTTTTTTTGTGTGCCTGTGTTATTTTATAATTCCGCCGGATAGAACATTCTGTTGTTCTTTATGGTATCCGAATTAAACGATTAAAACTTTATCTGAATATGGATACTTTCCTATATTATTTTATCTGGTTATCTTATTGAATAAAAAAATTACGACTTGAAGTCTATATAAATTATTCAGATAATTCTATATTCAGATAAAGTTTTAATTATTTGATTCAGACACGATAAAGAATGATAAAATGTTATGTTCGGCAAAATTGCGAAATAATTTTTCCCTGTTTAAAATATCTCCAATTATATAGACAATGATAGAAAACTATTATAGTATATAACATATTTTTAATAAAAACGTATAGGGACAATTTCAGATTAATTTATATAGACTTTACGTCATAATTTTTATATTCAGTAAGATAGCCAGATAAATTGTATAGGAAAGTACTCATATTCAGATAAAGATTTAATCGTTTAATTTAGATACGATAAAATACGATAGAACTTTATATTCGCCGAAATGGTAATATATTTGATAGAAAGATATAGGAACAATTTCTAAATTGTTATAAGTATGAAAAATCTAAATTCCTATAAGTATGAAAAAAATCGATGACCCATGACCCGTAAGGTCCCCTTGTTAGACAAACTATTATTATAAGACATATTTACGACATTACTAGAATCATCTATGTTATATGCATTCATAGTTTCACTGACGATAGAAAAATTATTTTTGAATTTTGTTTTAATGCTTTTATTGTTAATTACATACATTATGTCATTTACTATTGTCACAATTCTTCTACGGAATTAACGTTTTCCTTCACATGGATTTCTCTTATAAACTAATTTTTGTTTTTTACAAAACATTAATTTTAATACGCTTAAATAAAATATATAATAAAACTATAGGTAATTATGTACTTATACGGAGTCATTTCCGATTTTAATGTCCTTTACATATCAAGGTCATCATCCTGAATAATGTTGTGAAAGTTTTAGACCGCGTTCGGCATTTACTCAAAATTTATTAACACGGAAAGTTTTCACGTTATTATTT
The DNA here is from genome assembly GCF_013373865.1 of Monomorium pharaonis. NCBI lineage: Eukaryota > Metazoa > Arthropoda > Insecta > Hymenoptera > Formicidae > Monomorium > Monomorium pharaonis. Next base: position 14,968,217 of record NC_050475.1, on the reverse strand, counting down.
GTAATTTTTGACGTTGAAATTGCCCTGGGATATAAGGAGAGGTGCCAAGGGGGCTGAAAGCTCCCCTCTCGCACCTACCCCGTCGGTAGAGGTGCCCTCGGTAGAAGTGCGCAAAAGTACGGTGCGTACTTTGTTAAGGGTAAATGTCTATAATAGCTACTGTTGCGAAAAATCAATTTTTTTCATTACCAATCAACAAAACTACTATAGAAATAGAACGGGGAAATGTTTTTAGGGAGGAGCAATGCTTCAATAACAAGTTATAGGCTTCGTCTTCCCCCTACATCCCTGCATTAATTTTTATAAAGCACGCATTTTTGTGTGCTTTAAAATAAGAAAATCTATGCGTCCTTAATAAAAATTAATGCGGGGATGTAGGAGGAGGGCGATGACCTGCCCTTGCACCCCGCTCACGCATTCTCTGCACCACATGGATTTGCGACTTTGCATAAAAGATTAGGATAATAAATTAATACACTTTCTTATTTTAAAGCACGAAAAAAGGCGTGATTATAGAAGGAAGGCGAAGCTCGTCCATGCGTGCTTTGTATCACATAGGTTTGCGACTTTAAGTAAAGCGGAGATATTATGTAGCTTCTTAAGAAAGACTTGCCCCTCCATAAAAACATTTCTACATTCCATTTCTATAGTAGTTTTGTTGATTACTAATAAAAGAAATTAATTTTTCGTATAAGTAACTATTATAGACATTTATCTTGTTGAGAAATAACTATGTCAATTAAGTGGTAATTTTTCATCAACCAGGGCATCCCTACCAACGAGGTGGATGCGGGAGAGGGGCCGAAGATCCCCCTTGTACCTCCCTGTGTGTGTGTGTGTGTGTGTGTGTGTGTGTGTGTGTGTGTGTGTGTGTGTGTGTGTGTCTGTGTGTGTTCGTGCGTGCGTGCGTGCGTGTGTAGCCACAGCGAAGAAGTGTCAAATGAGTGTCTTTTACAAATAATTCATGAAAACTTTCCGTGTTAATAACTTTTTAATAAATACCGAGCGTGGCCTAAAACCTTCATAACATTACTCAAGATGATGACCCTGATACATATACAGGGTGTCCCATTTTAATATATCACCTTTTGTAACTTTGCAAGGAGCGATCGTGTAAAAAAATGTTTCAGACAAAAGTTGTATGGCTTCAAGTGGGACATAAGATGATGCCCTTAGCCTTGACTTTGGAATCAAATTTGAAGAACATTTATATGTCAACTTAAATTTTTTAAATAAAACCCCCTACTTTTCATTACATATTCTTGTAGCTTACCTCGAAAGCTTTCCAAAACACTATAATTAAAAGAGTTTTGCTTAACTTTACTTTTTGAGTTATAGGACTTGAAAGTTACAATATCCGTATTAGCATTACCCAAGATGTACAACGTGGAGGTTGCTCGGCCGGATTTACACCTCGTGTGTCTTATTGTCACGTTTTCCCAAGAAAAAATATTTCCTTTTAGCCAAATTATCAGTATACAAGAATTTCATTATTTTATTTGTTAAAATAGTTATGTTACTGCCCAAACTTGCCAAATAAGATGTCTGAAAAACAATTATTAAATCAATTTCAGAACATAATAAATTGTTTAAAATGCTTAAAAAGGCATAGTTTCTGTACCAAATTATCGAATTTTTCGTCTTCCTTCAAATAATTCTCCCAAATTTCTAAATGTTCTAGAGTATCTATAAAAAATTTTACTGGTATATCAGCTGGTAAAATTCCTAACATTGTATTTAACATATTCTTTTTTACTAAAGGTAGTATTTGTGTATATTTAGCTCTTTTATTTCAACCAACAAAATTAGTAATTGCTTCTGAAATGCTATTTAATTTTACAGATATTATTTTATTTTTGTTTATATATATAATAAAAATTGTTAAACATTATTTATTATAAAAATTAAGTCTTTCTTCTTACATAATTCACCAGATAAATTAGTTGATTGTGGTTTTATTGAAGATATGCTTGCAATACTATTTGATCCAGTTATAGTCAAAGAATTTTACGTACTAGTAGATGCTTTCCGTAATTTGTGATGTAATAGTAACTGTTAGACTGTTAGATGCATTTTCGTTTTCAGATTCAATGCGGTTGTTGTTATGTCCTGATGTAACAATGTTTCATTAAGCGATGATAGTGAAGTAGAAATTTGTAATGGCGATGGTAGTGAAGTAGAAATTTATAATGAGTTGCTGAAAGTATGATTTTGATTAAATCTTTCTTGATATGAACGTTGTTCCACAAACATTTTGCACTGTGTTAAAAATTTCAGATTTTGCTAAATTTAGATAGTACGGAAGTAAAGTTTTAAAATTGATGCAACACCTGCTAAAAATGTATCTACGGGATGTTGCGATGTGTTATTTTGATTTTTCTCAATTAAATAATTCATTAATTTTGATAAAGCTGTTTGTTAAGGCATTACTGCTTTTTTCATTGCTGCTTTTCGTGTTTTTGAGTTTGTTGGAATATAAGGTGTATCATAATTTGTAATAATAGAGGCTTGACTTTGTGAGTCGTCATTAACCCTCTGCCTACACATGGGGTTACGGTAACCCCAGTCGATTTTGAAATGTCCGCTACTTAAAAGTATTTAGCATAGGGACGGTGAGACTGGGGGGGGGGGGTTGAACTGTGCTCTACTTATTCCTTTTTGGGCGTTTTCAATGTTATGAAAACAACAGAAGTAGGAGCATTGAAAGTGTGTGTTGGAGTTACAGTTACCCCCTGTATAGGGAACGTAACAAAAAATGGAAAAGTTCTAAATTTGAAGAGTAAGTAAAAGTTACTTTTTTGTTCATTACGTATCATTTACACATACAGTACTTACATATATTACCAATGTCGCGATCACTCTGCGAAAATATGCTGCAATTGTAGTATTACAAATTAACAATTTTTTCTATAACAAATAAAATCTTTTATAATAAATATTTTTTGTATTAATAATTATGTTTTTGTGTATTAATAATTATGTTTTTTAAATAAGTATTGCTATTTTCTTTTACTATTGTGTTTAAACTGCACTCATTTTTTACTAAATTCACATTACAAAATAAATATATTTTTTGAACAGAATAAGAAAAACTGACGATAGATTCTTAAAGTACAACTCTTCCCTTTTCCATTGATCACCATTTTAATTACTTTATCTATTTTTTTTCTAATAAATACGGACGTTTGAAAAAAAGGCAAATTTTTACAAAAAATTTTCATTCCTTTCTCATTCTTTAAAAAAAAATCTTTTTTCTTTTAATATCTTCGACTTTTCAGCCAAGATCATCAATTCTGAGATTTTTTCCTTTCAATTAAAAAAAAAAGAAGTTAAAATTGATTAAATACATTTGGAGATATAAGTCAAAATTTTGGGGTTAGCGTAACTCCTGTGTGTAGGAATCAGAAGAAAAATAAAGTGTATAGGCAGAGGGTTAACATCAAATATATCGTTGGATTTTGTAAAAAAAAATGGCGTCTGTCGCCTTGGAATGTATGCGGCAATCCGTGATAGAATAATAGATTCAATACCTGATATTGTTTCGTAATCTCAAAGGGGGTATGACGCCTGATCTTCAAAGGCGGCACCCGAAAATTCTGTCTCCTGCGCTTTGCAGGCCTCAGGTGTTCCGTACGGCTGCTTCAACTGTACGAAAGGTTGTCTGATCCTTGTACGATAGATAGAAATAGAGAGAAGGGCGTCTTCGCGTGGCCTCTCGTTCAGCTCGGACGGTGGAACGTCCACAAGATTATTCCCTACAGCAGTCGGTTGAGAATTTAACATGTGGAAAGATGAAAGACTGATTCAGCCTTCGGTCACCAAGTTCATATATACACCGAAAATACGTAACGTGATTAAATCACACGACGTCAACTCAACTGTCGGTCAGACAAAAAATGAATAAATAAAATAATAAAAGAATCAAGCGACGCTTCGTCGCCTACGCTGATCGAGGGACTCGCGACAAAAAAGCATTTTGATAACGTCTTTTTTTTTAAGGGGAGCGATATCCCCCTTCCGACACCGTCGCCAGCTGGAAAATCTCCGCGATCCGCAATGTCCTTTAATTTTGAATAGATTTCTTTGGATCATTTTGTGCATTGTTTTTATAATTTTTATCTTCATCTTATTCTTTTTTATGTTCGTTTTCTTCATGTTCATCACATTTTTCTGGCCTTTGTTCTTTTTCTTGACTTTGTTCTTTTTCTTGGCTTTCAATGTTCCCTTTTGTTTTCCTTTTATCAAAATATTTTTTCAAAAAGCTTTGTTATGAGTGACACACTCATAACGATAAGGTGTCAGTAACACGATGACGTAAGTCGGTCAGCTGCAGTCAGCATCGAGCGCATCGCGCGAGGTTTCGCGCAATCCGCTCGACAATTAGCGCAATGCTCCTTAGACAGCACTTGCTGTCTAAGCAATAATTTGGAATACTGACACATAAGGTCTACACCATAGGAAAAATACAGGCGACAATAGAGCTAGGCAAGCATAAGATAAAGCATCCGATGTACGTAGTAAAGGATGATTTTCCGCTAGAACATGATGGCATCCTAGGATTAGATTTCCTACGAAAGCAACAAGTAACGTGCGATTATAACCAGAAAAAATTAACGATAAGAGACGTTACTCTAAAATTTAAATCATATCAACAAACCGTGTTAAAATCTCGCAGCGAAACGATTGTAAGGGCCGCGACTAATCGAAACAAAACTAGAGTCGTACGGGCCCAGGAACCAGCTCCAGGAGTTTACATTGGCAGATGCCTTGTAAAACCAAAAAATTTTTCATGTCCAATCAGTGTAATCAATACCACTGATAAGACAATACGGATCAACACACCAGTCGTTACGGTAGAGGATTTAAGCGAGAAAAATCCTCACGAGGTTTACACCGTAGTCGCCGAGCCGAAAAACAAATCTCACCTCCCTAGAAAGAAGCGGATTTGACAATTGTTACGAACGCAACACTTCAACTCGGAGGAACGGCAGGCCCTCCTGCGCTTATGCGAAGATTATCAAGATGTCTTCCATCTTTGGAAGATCCATTCTTCGAGCGGAGAACCCCTGTCATGCACGGCCGCCGTGCAACATGAGATCCACACGCGCGCTGACACGGCACCTGTAAACGTACGGCCGTATCGCCTGCCCACCAAGCACAAGGAGGAAGTAAATAATCAAATGAAGCAGATGCTCATGGATGGAATAATCAGAGCAAGTACAAGTCAGTGGAATGCACCCTTATTAGTGGTTCCCAAAAAGGCTGACTCAAGCGGAAAATCGCGACTACGGATAGTCATCAACTTCCGAAAATTAAACGATCTAACGATCGGCGACTCGTTTCCATTGCCCAATATCGAAGAGATTTTGGACCAACTAGGAAACGCCAAGTATTTTACTACGCTAGATTTAGCGTCAGGGTATCACCAAATACCCATGGCAGAACGTAATAAGCAAAAGACAGCGTTCTCCACCCCATATGGACATTACGAATTTAATCGAATGCCATTTGGTTTAAAAAATGCACCTGCAACATTCCAGAGGCTGATGAACTCAGTTCTTACGGGAATGCAAGGGCTAAAATGCCTTGTATACTTAGACGATATAGTTATTTATGGCTCAAGTCTGGAAGACCATAATAAACGTCTAAAGGAAGTACTACAGCGCTTACGAAAAGCCAATTTAAAACTGCAGCCGGACAAATGTGAGTTCCTGCGGAAAGAAGTAAATTACCTGGGACACATAATCTCAGAGGAGGGAATCTCCCCTGATCCCGCCAAATTACAGGCAATAAAAGATTTCCCGGCACCTCAGAAGGTGAAAGACGTGCAATCTTTCATAGGCCTCGCCGGATATTATCAAAAGTTCATCCAACGAATTTTCAAGGATAAGCCGCTAACTAAGCTGACAAAGAAGTCAGAAAAATTCGTATGGTCCACGGAGCAACAGATTGCTTTCGACATACTAAAAGAGAAGCTAATGACCGCACCGGTACTTCAGTATCCTGATTTCTCAAAAGAATTCAACGTAACAACGGATGCCTCCGACTACGCAGTGGGAGCCGTACTATCGCAAGGACCGATAGGCAAAAACCGCCCCATAGCATATGCGAGTCGAGTGCTAAACCGTGCAGAACAAAACTATAGCACAATAGAAAAAGAATTACTGGCTATAGTATGGGCCGTCAAGCATTTCAGACCGTACATATACGGCACTAAGTTTAAAATTATCACTGATCACAAGCCCCTTGTATGGCTATTCAGTGTAAACGACCCTGGATCGAGATTAATCCGGTGGCGTTTAAAATTGGAAGAATACGATTACGAAATCGTACATAAGGCCGGACGCGCGAACGCAAACGCCGATGCGTTGAGCCGCAACGTGAAACCAGAGGTTCACATTACGAAGACGGCTAATAAAATGCTCGCGTTAGACAGAGACGGAGAGCACAGCTAAATACACACGAGAAACGAAGAAAACGAAAATAATAAGACCGTGCAAAGCTACACGGAAGAAGAAAAGCAGCAAATATTACACGAATACCATGATGCACCCACCGGAGGGCATCAAGGGGTCGAAAGAACTCTAAAAAGGATACGGTTAAAATATAACGCCCGGAATAACGGCAGACGTAGAAAAGCATATTAAAAAATGCGAACTCTGCCAGAAAAACAAATTATCTAAAAGAAATAAGATACCGTTAGTAATTACGGATACCCCCAGCCAACCATTCGAAAATGCGCTCTGGACATCGTGGGACCACTGACAGAGACAGCAAATGGAAATAAGTACCTGCTAATGTTCCAAGATCACCTGACAAAATTCAGCAAGGCGATGCCGATTCCAAATCAAGAGGCAAACACGGTAAGCAAGGAATTTGTAACCAAGATTGTCCTAGAATACGGTACACCCGAATGTATCCTGACAGATCAAGGGACAAATTTTACAAGCAAAATCTTCAAAAACGCGTGTAAGCTACTGAAGATAGACAAAATTCAAACCACTGCTTACCACCCTGAGAGCAACGGCACCCTTGAGAGATCGCACCGAACATTAGCGGAATATCTGCGACATTTTATAAATAAAGAGCAGACGGATTGGGACGAATGGATCCCGTATGCAATGCATACGTATAATACTACCCCCCACACGGCGACTGGATTCACTCCGTTCGAGTTAGTTTTCGGAAGACAAGCCGAACTGCCGACAGCCCTGAGCAGACCCCCGAATCCTACGTATAACTACGAAGATTACGCACAGGAACTGCGGGAAAAAATAAGGGCAACGAACCAGATCGCAAGAGAGAAAATTAAAGAAGAAAAGCAAAAGGCCAAGAAATATTACGATAAAACTACTAAAGAAATAAGATACAAGATAGGAGATAAAGTACTCCTGCGTGATGAGACTCTCCGCCGCGGGAGATCCAAAAAACTAGACGCGAAATAGACGGGACTCTACGTAATTACTGAGAAACACTCAGACGCAAATTATACAATAAAAAAGGGCAGGACGTCAACGCGCGTACACGCAAATAGATTAAAACCGTTCATAGAAGCATAAGAAGGAAAGAAAATAAAAATAAGCAAGAAAAACTCACCAAAACGTAGAGAAATCGCCAAAAAGGGCCCAAATAAAAACACTACTCACTAATTAAAACTACACTAAACACTATAAAAGTATATATGGAAAAAGAGAAGTGCTAGTCGACCTTCTCAATATTCGGTTCCCTTCCTTCCTGAGACAAGGAACCGTCCAAACTAATAATCAATCCAAAAATCTCTTCGTGATCCTACTCAAGGTCACTGATAAAATCAGCTAGATAAGCTGAAACGTCCACCTCGGATGGTTGCTCAGACAAAGAAGACGCCTCTTCATCCGAAGACCGTGGCACCGAAACTAGTCTCAGCACTATGAATAGAGTCTGAATCAGACTCAGCATCCGCGGGAAACACCGCCGACAAATCCATAGCTGTCAAAGCAGCAAAATCGTCGTCAACTACAAAAAACTCATCGAAGAAATCATTTTCGTCATCACTCTCAATGTCACTAACGGGAGGAGAAAAAAATACGTCCGGATTCTCCTCTTCACCGTCACGAACGGTAGACGCGTTCGACAAAGGCTTTCGGAAACACATGACGCGAAACCCAACGTAAAGACCGTAAAGACGAGAAGAACTGACGGACGCGGACTGAAGAAAGTCGCATCAACGGCAATAGAATTAAATGTGATAATGAAATAAAAACCCGCATAAAATTATACTATCGTTGCAGGGGACTCCTCACGTGGAGCTGCACGAGAGTAGCAGAAACAAAAAACGCCATGCTATGCAAAATTGAAAAATTCGCATACGAGCCAGGGATGTACTTTGAGAAGATCGGAAAACTACAATTAATAGAATCCACATGGAAAATAGTGATCAAGACTGACGTTATTAGCATCAGCCATCGATGGCACGCACTACAAGAGTACATCCAACAAGCGGAAGAATACTGCAAGAAAACAACAGAAAGTACCAAGAGGATGTGTCAAAACACACTAACAATACTACGTAAAGAAAACACGAAAGGCATGGCAACAATGATACGGCTAATGTCCATGTATGAACACCCTAGAAGCAAACGAGGATTAATAAACGCCATTGGCACTATAGGCAAAACCTTGTTCGGGACCATGGACTCCGAAGACGCGAGCAGAATAGAAGAGCAGATGAAAATGCTGCAAAACAATCAAAGGATAAATAACCACGTCATAAAAAATCAATTAAAGATGATAAACGGCACAATAGAGCACTTGAAATCCCTCGAGCAAACACTAAATTACAACGAAAATCTGCTGGCCAAAATTGCAAACCAAATCCGCCAGAAGCAAGCCGACACTCTACTACGAGAAGAAATCAATGAATACTTAACACTCATCAGTGCAATAATAATGGATTTAACCAATGACATGGAGGACATTATCGAATACCTCACACACGGGATGCAACCATTATGACGCACCTACTGCCTGTCGATCAAATAATCCAGGAATTGGATGAAGCCACCCTACAGCTGGCAAAAGAAAAGCATTTCCCTTTCAAGGTGGAACTTGGAAACTGGCGAACCATCGTAAAATACGTAAAAACAAGCGCATATTTTAGCAGCCCCTTCGTATATACGATCCTGAAATTTCCAATGATTACTCAACCAGAGTACGATATTGTCAACGTGATACCGCTGCCTGTACACGAGCATGGCAACGTATTCACAATAGCGAAAATTACACACCCGACATTGGGAATTGACAAAGCTAATCGCCACTACCTCGTGTTAAAGGAACACGAGCTAAGCACATGTACAGGAACGTGATACCTACACGTGCGACCAAGGTCAGCCTATCTACCATGTGCAAGAAAATGCACCTTGCGAAGTGCAAACTTATATAGAAATAACTGATAAAAAATGCGAAACCCGACACCTTGTAACAAACGAAACGATTTGGATAGCTCTAACAGAGCCAAGGGCTTGGATATTTTCGACGGCAAAAGAGCAGGAGATAACAACTTGCACGGATCAACAGGAAGAAAAGCACACCCTCAATCGATCGGGAAAAATAACAGTAAATGCTGGATGTTCCCTGACCTCAAGATTCGTCATACTACAAGCACCAGAACAAGAGATAACGCACCAGATCGTAGCTCACGTGCCCGGCTACAATCTCTCGCGACTCCGCGAAGAGGATAAGAGAAGACTAAAACCAGTGCCGGTACCGCAGTTACAAAAAGTTATAAAAGACTCTAACAAACTAACGGCACTCAGTCAAAGTTTAGATGAAATAACGTCTCAAACGAACAATACTAACTTTATAGAGACAATTGCATATCCAATAGGATCGGCAACACTAATAACCACAGTAATCATTAGTATTGTAATTATTATTATAATAGTCAATAAGCGTAGAAAAACTAAATTTATAGCAATCCGATATACGAGGGTCCGATACAGCCTTAAGCTAACAGTGAAAATTCAGTCCCCTCATTTTCTTTTTATCAGGGGGGAGGGATGTTATAAGTGACACACTCATAACGATAAGGTGTCAGTAACACGATGACGTAAGTCATTAAGGTTAGCTGCAGTCAGCATCGAGCGCATCGCGCGAGGTTTCGCGCAATCCGCTCGACAATTAGCGCAATGCTCCTTAGACAGCACTTGCTGTCTAAGCAATAATTTGGAATACTGACCGACTTACGCCCTCACGCAATCCTCCCCTTCTTTCGATCCAACTACCGAATTATCGGATATATAAACCGGCGAAAGAAGGTGAGGAACGGGTCAATCCGAAGTAGACAAACTAAGACAACACACGACACTCTGCTTTGCGGGGTCGTGTATCGCCGATATAACTCATTGTAAATACACAACCACGACACTCTGCTTTGCGGGGTCGTGGACAACGAGCTCATAGACGCGACACCCTGCCTTGCGGGATCGCGATCTATTCACTGTAACGAATACAAGAATAAAAGTGTTCAATACAACTAACGGTGTAAGTGACCAAATACCTTCCTCGCGAGATCTCTGGCAGCGATCCCAAATCGTACTCACAACAAAGGGTACAACAGCTTAATTGTTTCGAATATTTATAAAGTTTGATTTTTTGCACTTTGTCCGCTTTTAGTTATTGCTTTTTTAAAAAATTTTTTATAATTATCTCTTATGTTGTACCATCTGGCTTTACATACTGACGCTGAAAAGAATATTACTATTGAAAGCAATCACTATTACCTTTTGCGTCACTAAATGACCCACCAAGATTTTTTAATTTTTAATTGTTTTAACGATTTTTTAATCTTTTAAAGTCGGTTTTTTTGGTTTTTGATAGTTCGGAATACCTTAAGATATGATTAAAAAATATATATGAGCATAAATTTGTATCAAAATGCATTTGTAATGTATTTGTATTTTTATGTTTTTGTATTTGTATTTCCGTGAAACTTGGTATCTAAGAGTTTCGTCACATTGGATTTTGAATTTTGAAAATTTGACAATAAATTCGCAATCAGCACTCAAAAAACCCCTAAATAGAGTTTTATCGAAATTGATAAGCATAATTCGTGGTTCAAAGGGTTATTCGTGACTTTATATTATCGACCTCGATCAAGTTTAACGGGTACTTTAGCATTCTTTTAAGATTAAGAATTTTTTTTTTCAGATATCTAGCTACGGGAAATTCTCTTGAAACTCTCGAAAGCTAAATTTCATTTAGCTATCGCTTAGGACATAGCACAGTGTACAAGATTGTAACAGAAACTTGCAAAGTAATAACGGAAAATCTCATAAATGAAATGTTATCAAAATTTACAGAAGAGATTTGGAAACGTATTACTAATGATTTTTATACAATTTGGAATTTTCCTAATTGTTTGGGCGCTATAGATGGTAAACATATTACCATTCAAGCTGCCCCAAATAGTGGATCGCTATATTTTAATTATAAGAAAACGTTCTTTATTGTTTTATTGGCGCTTGTTGACGCTCATTGTAACTTCATAGCTATTGATGTAGGTACATATGACAAGAATAGCGATGAAGGAATTTTTGCAAAATCTCATCTTGGTAAAGCGCTTCAACAAAACAATTTATCTGTACCAGGAGATGCTGTATTGCAAGGCACACAAACTTTAATCCCACCCGTAATTATAATGACAAAGCATTCCCTTTAAAAACTTATTTAATGAGATCCTACCCGGGACAAGAATTTCTAAACGCATTTTGGTAATTATGCAGAATAGGGGCGATCTCACCGATTTCAATGACTTTGATATATATTGTCAGGGTCATTATTCTGAACAACTTTTCCCTAATACATGTTACTGCCGCTCGGCCTTAGTTTCCGAGTTATATACAAAAGTTTTTCTTTAATTTCTTGCTTCAATTTCATTAGTTTGAAGCAAAGAGGAGAGTAGGGTGCAGAAAATGCGTGGACAGAGTGCAGGGGGAGAAGCTTTGTCCCTTTGCTTTGCTCTATAAACAGGGGGGAGGTGTAAAAAAAGAGGTAAAAAAAGTTTAAAAATATTTTAGTTTCGTTTCGTGTGAAAAGTCATGAAACTTATGTGGTTTAGAGAAGGCATGGGCGGGGGTGCCCTCCCCCCCGTGTGTGTGTGTGTGTGTGTGCGCGCGCGACCACAGCGAAGAAGTATTGTATCGTCTTTATTAAACTTTTTTTTGTTAATAAATTTTTGTGTATAAACTCGGAAACTAATACCGAGCGGCAGTAACATGTACAGGGAAAAGTTCAGAATAATGACCCTGACAATATATATCAAGGTCGCTTCCAATAGAAAGGGTTTCCAGATACATGCCGCGTCCTGGTACAGCGTTGCGCCGACGTTTTGCAAACGTTGCAGTTTGCATCACCAGGAGCTCTGATACTAGCAGTGCAAACGTTTGCGAAACGTCGGCGCAACGCTGTACCAGGACGCGGCATGTATCTGTAAACCCTTTCTATTAAAAGCGACCTTGATATATGTTGTCAGGGTCATTATTCTGAACAACTTTTCCCCATTTGTTACTGCCGCTGTGGCTTGGCAATACACAGTTTAAATTCTTGTATATTTTGATGAAAATATTTGTACTTTGTTAAATATAATATATTTATATATTCCATATGTTATATTTCGCCTGAGTAAAATATGTCTAACATAAAATAAATGTTTTAATATAATATAAATGCTTACTATCTTCTTTCAAACATGTTCCAATTTTTTTCAAAGACCTGCCTTGCACCCCGCCCACGCGTTCTCTGCATATGGGTTTGCGACTTATGATTCTATTTGCATCCAAATCCAAGACTTGATCCTAAAAAGGTGACTTGTTTGATACTGGATGAATCGCAGATAAATACTGACCGTCGTAATCCGTCCGTGAAAAAATAAAAATATCGTTGACGATGAATACAATGTCACTGCACGGATACTGAACTGAGCCGATCATGGTATTGAGAAAATGGAAAAATGTGTACTTTTTTGATGAATCGCGTTTCTGTCTTCACGTTCGTACACGTACTTAGGGTCGACGAAATAAACGCTATAATCGGCACTGCGTTATTCCAGTACGAGCCCATAACGGTAGTTCTGTGATGGTGTAGGAGTGTATTTCAAAGACAGAACGAACTGAATTAATGATCCTGCCACCTTCTGCAATCACAAGATACATAAATGAAATTTTTCGACCTCACATATTGTCTCTACGTTTATCGCATCCAAATTTTGTGTTTATGCAGGACAACCCTTGTTCTCATACGGTAAATGTGACGCTTTCTTAAGCGATACATTGCTGGATCATCTCGCCAACAGTCTTAAATACAATTGAACACGTGTGAGACGAGATGAAACAACGTTTAAGAAGTCTCGAGGAACAGCCACGAAATTTAAATGAGTTGAGAGAAGTGCTTAGACAAATTTGGCACAAAATTCCGCAGTCTTTATTAAGAGGTGCATAAACATGCAAGAACATTTACAAGCAGTAATTGATCAGAGAGGAGGTAACACACAATATTGAACACGCACGCACGCACATAACACGCCCCCTGCCTTCACACACGATACACACACACAAACCACACACACACACACACACACACGCACTGTTGTAAGCCGATTTACAATCAATATATTATTATAATTATAGCCAATAATTACTATTGCAAAACGCATCATCTTTCAAAAGTCATTGCTAGAAGCACCTCTTTCGAAAGACACACAAGAATTCGCTGCACACAACATCACGATACGGTACCGCTCGGAAGCAGTTCCGTATCGCCCTAGAAATAAGGCCCTACGCTGCACAATTGAAACGCAAGGCTACCGCGATCCAGTGTCGAAACGCTTAGCCTCGCAGAAGCCACCGACGATCGATTACTGGCCCAAAATTGTGCCACGAAACCATCGAATACAAGCGCGACCACGCCGTGACCAAACGGAGAGTAGTAACAACACGCGCACGACGTAAGTACATCGATTTATGTCACGCTTATCGCGAGTGTCACATAACACCGTACGCGCAGCACAGTTAATTGTAACCGGATTAACGCGAATAAAGACCGAAAGAAGAGCAAGCAAGAAACCGTTTTTTTTTTTCAATCAACCTACGAGCCAAATCCTCTCCCCTTCCGGTCTTAACCCCGAAAGCAGAGGAGCGTCCCAGATGCGCACAGTAATAAACGGACACAGCAGGCTGAATGAAACGGACACAGTAACAAACGGACACAGACCAAATGCGCACAGACCAAACGGACACAGTAACAAACGGACACAGTAATAAACGGACACAGACCAAATGCGCATGGACTAAATGCGCATAGACCAAATGCGCACGGACCAAATGCATACGGACCAAATGCGCACGGATCAAATGTGCACGGACCAAATGCGCACGAATTTACCACATGGGTTGCGACTTCTCAGGGCACCTCTACCGACGGGGTGGGTGCGGGAGGGGGGGGCAAAGCCCCCCTTGCACCCCCGTGTGTGTGTGTGTGTGTGTGTGTGTGTGTGTGTGTGTGTGTGTGTGTGTGTGTGTGTGTGTGTGTGTGTGTGTGTGTGCAAAGCATTGTCTGCACCACATGAGTTCGCGACTGTGTTCGTTTCGCACTCTGCGCATTTGGTCCGTGCGCATTTGGTCCGTGCGCATTTGGTCTGTGCGCATTTGGTCTGTGTCCGTTTGTTACTGTGTCCGTTTATTACTGTGTCCGTTTGTTACTGTGTCCGTTTATTGCTGTGTCCGTTTATTACTGTGTCTGTTTATTACTGTGTCCATTTGTTACTGTGTCTGTTTGGTCTGTGCGTATTTGGTCTGTGTCCGTTTGTTACTGTGTCCGTTTGGTCTGTGTCCGTTTGTTACTGTGTCCGTTTCATCACTCAACCTGCTGTGTCCGTTTATTACTGTGCGCATCTGGGACTCACTCTAAGGTAGTTGAATCCCAGAACTATTTCGGGAAGAACTCCCGTTCAGAGCAAACAGTCACAACACACACATACGCACTCACACGCATACAGCAGAGAAGGTGTGAAGTTTCAAAATACTGCGAAAGTGACGAATCGCGGGATCCTTATCTCTGCTGTGACATACACACACACACGCGCACGCGCGCGCGATATGCAAAATCCGACCGGCAACCTCCACGTGGTGCACATTAGATAACGCTAATGCCGACGGTAAGCGTGATTAAAAAACAATGTAAGGTTGACTTTGTAACTTCCCAGGTAGCAAGGTGACGTCTAATTGACGGCATTTTTTGGTCATTTTATGACGAACCAGACGTCATAATGTCGAGATAAAATGACGTCTAAATGTCGTAAAACTGACGTACATTTGTCTCATCTTAACGACGTCATATATTAACGTCAAAAATACGTCATTATTTTCATATTATTGACGTCATTTTCAAGAAGCTAGTATCGTACATTTGACGGTATTTTATTGTTATTTTTTTGACAAAACATAGGTTTTTAGATTACATTTAATAAAGACGACATTTTAACGTCATTTTTATGACTATCCCAGGTAGTAAAAGCCATTATTTTGACGTTTTAGAAAATATTTCGGATACATGTCCTATATATGCAGTACTTGCATTATGAAAATATCGAAATAACATAATTATAATGTAAAAAAAAAATCTACGTTGTTTCTCAACAAGCATCACGACCCACCACACCATAGTCACATTTGGAATTGCCTAACTTCCGCGGTCACCCATTCAACTCTGAACCGCCGTCGACGTTGCTTGACTTCGAAGATCGTACGCTACCTAGCCCTTCGTGATGATCCATGAACACTTGATGCTCATGAATACATATTTGTTATAGATCAATTCAATAGAGAAACATGAAACTTGTAGTTAACTAATATTTTTATAAATAAATATAAATTTACAGTTTTTTTCCTGATTTTTACATATGCGAAATAACATGTGGAATAACTTATAAAAATATGTTTTTGCTCTGTTCTTTTGATAAAGCTAAATTATACCTTAGACAAAACGCGATATTTATAAAATATTTATAAAATGTTTATAATATTTATTTAAATATTTTATAAATATTTATCCAAATATTTTATAAATATTTTTGTGGTCTTAGATTTGACAAATCATAAAGATTTATTATAAATATTATAAAAATATTTATGAAATATTTATAAATATTTACAAAATATTACTTATACAAATCTTTATCTTTTATTTACCATAAATATTATATAAAATATTTAAGCTATATTTTAATATGTTGAATAAAGATTTTTTTCTTTGTATATATAAAATATATGTAAAATATTTATATAATATTTTGAAAAAATAAATATTAATAAATATTAATAAATATTTATCATAAATATTATGTGCTGCCTGGGATGATTCTAAAATATTGATAGTATTAATTATATAAAATATTATATTAATTTTAATAATGTTGTTTATTAACCAATCTTTAAATAATGATTAATAGTTATAGGTAGCAAGGTGTCGTCCACTAGACCTCAATAATTCGTCATTTGAGGTCAAATCGTCAATTATTATAAAGAATTATAGTTAACGTCAGTAATTAGTCACTAATAAAATCTTATTAATACGTCGTAAAATGATCAATTAACTGACGTTATTAATTAGTCAAGAATATGACGTCGGAAATACGTTGTAGGATGGATAAATGACTGACGTAATTAATAGGTCAAAAAATGGCGTTACTATTACGTCTTAATTTGGTAACATGACGTCCGCGACCTTAAATGACGAATTATTGACGTCGTATTAACGTCACCTTGCTACCTGGGTTGGTTAAAAAAGTGTAGAAAAATTGTTGAAAAAACGTTGCAATTTCAGCAATTCCAAGAATGATAAACACGTGGAATAAAAATGTTTTATTTCATAAACGTTAGTATTTATTACTGGGGAGTGATCGTACTATAAAACTTTGCTTTAACAATGTGATTGGATCTTTTTTCATAACAGTACATTGAACTAAATGAAAACCGTAAAATACGATTTTTGCGTAATCTAAACGCAATTTGTTGTTAAAAAAAGTAAATCTGTAAAAAAAATAACAGCATTCAAAAGTGCAAACTTTCAGCTTTTCAACGCTTTTTTGCCGAGTGCTGTACGTTGATTCATTCACGAGTAATAAGCGATGAAAGTCAAAACCATTTTTTTCTTAAAATCTCAATAACTCGGTCAAAAAAAATCGTACAGCAATGAACAACCACTCAAAATAAAGGGGAAAAATTCTGCTATAAGATGCACGTAACAGAAATTCTCTGACTTTTTTCAAGATGCAGCGCATCAAATTCACATTAAAAATTTTCATTTTAACATGTCAAGCTTCATCATTGTGCCACGTTGGTGAAAAAAAGATAATTAAAATCGCCAAAAAGTTTGAAAGTTTTAAGTAACGGCTCATATTTTTGAAACACTCTGTAAATTCGCGTTTGAATTTTTGGGTCATGAAAAAATATGATGGAGATACAGGCACTATATATATAAGTATTGGGATGTATTTTTGTTTGTTTACGTACACTCCCGTCATTTGTGGTCCGATCCTTTTGCAACTGGTCTCAAAATTTTCCAAATTTTTCAAGGAATGCTTCCATGGACTTGGTTTTTCGGTATACAGGTTCTTTCTAAAACGTTTTTTTTTAAATATAAGTAACAGCCAACATTTTTAAAACAACCTGTATTTCAAAAACTCGTTTTTTAAAAATGTACAAATCTGGCCCAAAAATTCTAGCGCAAAATTGCAGAGTTTTCCAGAAATGTTGACCGTTAGTTTTGATAAAACCTTTTTGAAACATTCTGTATTTCATAAAACCAAATTTTAAAAATGTTCAATTCTAGACTTAAAATTCTAGCGCGAAATTACAAGGTGTTTCAGAAATGATGGCCTTATATTTTTAATAATCCTTTTTGAAAGAACCTGTATATCGAAAAACCAAATCCATGGGAGCATTTCTTGAAAAATTTTGAGATCAGTTGCAAGAGGATCGGACTACAAATGATGGAGCAGTTCGCGAACAAACAAATCCCCGTACTTATATATATAGATATATATAATATAGTATGTAAAATCTTAAAGAGATAATCAAATTGAGGTTATAAATTACGTCAACTATCAATCTAATTTTTTTTTTTATATAAATTCATAATTAATTTTAAATTTTGGTTTTGTATTAATTATTGGCGTTAATTCTTTGTTATTTACCCAGCTAACCATTTGCTGCCAAATTGTTAGTAGGCTACGAAAAATTTCTTGCGGAATCAGGTTGCCAAAACCATGTGTCTTCGAGTACGCCCTAATTGCAAGCAAAAATTGTCATCAAATCCTGATATCAAATTGGGTGCAACATCAAAGCAGATCTGTCACTAGTAAAGACCTATAATCAAAGATGCGCCAATGGCCCCCCACCGTGACTCTTGTCTGCCATCTTGTACCCATACTGGTGACTGGATGGGGGCTGGGGGGCTGGAATCTGGATTAGTGGAGATAGTAAAAGTAAACAATGCGAGCCTGCTCCAAGTTCTATGCAACCATATAGCAGCTGCAAATTTAATTTTTCTTGTTCTTCCTGAGTATCGTCAAAATATAGTGACTCTCGAGAGTGCAGAGATTGAATTACCTTATAATTTCTGACACATTCCTTTAACCTATATTGCTCAGCACAAAGCACTCTCCCCTCTTCCTTGCCCAGCGTGGGTACGCAATGGCGGATAAACCACGTGATTCAAGTGACCAATCAAAATTGTGTTAGCCATTGGCGAATCTTTGATTATAGGTCTTTAGTCACTAGCAGACAAATTCACGCAGCAAATTGAGAACAGATGTTGCAACGTAAACTCATAGCAGAATTGCGCCAAATATGCAGCAGATCTGTATTTATAAATGACGACAGATTGGCGACAGATTTGTCGAATCTTTCCTTTTTCACAGTTATGATTTTATTTGAGACTCGATGTAAGCAATCTCCTGGAAAGATTTATTAATTTAGAAGTAGGAACAGATTGAATAATTTACCCCACTCTCTCCTTAGCCTCTAATTATTTCTTATAGAGACCTCAATTGACCTAACATTTTCTGCCTTTATATCCTAAGGCACAATGTATGGAATAATAATGTCTTTAATATAAACATAGAAATCCATATTACGTTAAAAAAAATAGAGATCCGTATTACCGTCGACCGATGTTCCAGCATAATGGATCTACCAGTTTTCTATCATTTTTAAGGCGCATGGAGCAAATCGTTCTTTAGCACGACGATACACTTGTTGACGTTTATCCGGCATTCTGAGATAAAATCTCGATTCGTGAATAACACACGATTCCAATTATGATAATTCCAACATTTAGATTCTATTACTAAATTTAACCAAGCTTCGTGATGTCGATGTTTTAAATCTGGCACTAAGACTGGTCTTTGGCATTGAAGATTTTCCTCCGCATATCTTCTCTAAATAATGTCATCGTTTACCTCCACTCCAATTTGTTGCAGATTATTTTCTATTTCGACTGACACAATATGCCAATTTCTTAATGTCGATGTAATAATATACTGGTCATTTTATGCCGTTGTACATCTTGGACGACCAGATCCAGATTTCCGATAACTACCCGTTTCTACATATCTATTGTACACTCGCTGTACAATTGAAGACTGTACGTTTAAAAAAATTTGATACATATATAACGTTGACTCTTTCCATCATTAATCAACGCTACAACCTGTGCGCTACAAACCTTGTTGGATAATCTAATGACATTGTTGCGAAATTGAGTTGAGTATCGAAACAATACGCTCAACCTTTGTACAATGTGAACGTCGCCAAAAAACGCTTCTTTCCGATGCTTAACTTTTGTACAACCTAAATGTGGGAGAAAAGGCATTTTTTAGTGACATTCACGTTGTACAAAAATTAAGCGTATTGCTTCAAAACTCACAAGGAATCATCTTACATTGAGATTCCAGGCTGAAAGAAAAAGCTACTCTTACCAATGGATTAGGCATATATCAAAACGAAATTGTATATAACATTAATTCCCACAATGCACTAGGATCCAAAATTATCAAAAAATCAAATTCCATAAAAGCTATAATTGTTACTTCTAAGTCGTATAACTCCAACATTTTTATACTTTTATGTGACGTATTACGTGGCAATATTATTCTGATCTTGAAGAACGTTGTCAAGATCACATAAAGGTCACCTAGGCATTTTTAATCGTCAATCTTCATTTTTATTGCATTCTTGTAATTTACCTCGAGAGCTTTTCAAAACACTATTATTAAGTATTTTTTACTTAAGTAATTTTCAAATTATACAATTAGAAAGTAAAAATTATAGCTTTTATGAAATTTGTTTACTCAGATTCTGGTGCACCGTGGGAATTAATATTGTACACAATTTCATTCCGACACATGCCTAATCCATGGGTAACAGTAACTTTTTATTTCAGTCTGAAAAATGTAAGATGGTCCCTTATCAGCTCATTTTTGCAACAACGTCATTAGATTCTGCAACAGTCGCATAGGTTGTAGCATTAATTAATAATGAAAGTTAAAGTTATGTATCAAATTTGTTCATGAATAGCTGATTTGAAATGAAAAAGTTGTCGTTTTTTAAACATTTTCTTCAAAACGATGTAACTGTTAAAAAAAATCGTAGAAAAATATTTCAAAGATGGATTTGTTAGGAAATGAATAAGCTTAAAAATTCATACATTTTTACACCAATTGATTTTCTTGAGCAACGATTAAAAAAAAATTTTTTTCTCCATTTTTTAAACATTGTCTTCAACGTTTACCATTTTGTAAAACGTTTGTTGTAATTCAATTGCGATTTATATGGTTTTCAAGATGAAAGTTTAACTTTTAATTTGAGTTTTGGTTTATCTCAATACGATAACACAAGCACACACAAAAAAAGTTGGTCCGGCGGACTAGACTAGTCAATCCTTATATATTTTGACCCGCTGAATCCGAATTCAAGGTCAGAATTGCAAAGTTAGCTCGTATTTTCTAACTTCAAAAAAATTTTTTTTTAAATGTTGGTCCGGCGGACTAGATTAGTCAATCCTTACGTATTTTGACCCGCTGAATTTAAATCCAAGGTCAGAATTGCTGAATTGGCTTATTTTTTCCTAACCTCAAAAAAGCACTTTGTAAAAGCAGTTTGGGTCACAAACATATAATCCAAAGCGTGCAGGCTTGCGTAATCACATTACACAGGGAAAATTCAAGACTTATGACAAGTCTGAGCTTTTGTGAATGAATAGCGTAGAAAATTTACTCCCTTTTTTTATTGTATTTAACTCTTTTATTTTCAAAGGTTCTGTGCAATGGCTTTCTCTTACGTTTCTTCCCTTTCACGGAGATATCTTGTGAGCGTCCAGCAGAAAAAAACCATCATGTTCACATCCCACTTGCCTTGATATCGATTCTCCATCTCCTTAATGTCCTGGTGAAATCTTTCTTCATGTTCTTCACTATAATCACTTAGATTTTCTGGGAAGTAGTCGATATAAGAATCCAAGAAATGCAACTTAAGATTCATTAAGCAACCTAATTCTTTATAGTTCTCCATCATTTCCGCCATTCTTTGTCTGTAATCTTGACTTTTGTGGTTTTCTAGAAAATTTTCTGACACCTTTGAAACTCAGCCATGCTGCTCTTTCATCTTCATTCATTTTGGTAACAAAATTGTCGTCTCTCAACATTTTACGTATTTGAAGTCCATCAAAAATTTTTTCTCGCAATTTTGCATCAAAGATGTTGGAAAAATTTTTTTGTAAATACTGGTAGCATTCATATTTCTTATTTAGAGCTTTTATCTATTGTTCCACGAGTCCTAGTTTAATATGAAGAGGAAGAAGAACTTTTGAAGACTCAACTAACGGTTCATTTATGTTTTTAGACCCAGGTTGCAAAGACGTTCTTGTCGGCTTTCTTTTCTTATGTAATGGTTCGTTCGATTTCTACTATCTCATTCACATAAAAAGCACGAATTTTTTGTATAACTTGATTGTTGACCCACAATAATATGGTGAGAATGTAGATTTAGAGCCCCACAAATTTGCCTTCTATGTTCTGTGTATTTAATTTTTTGAAGAACTGTTTGAAAGCAGTGTTGCTGTACAATACTTATATGCCTCCATTCTTGCAGTACAGGTTTGTGTATTCCTCTTTTATCATTACCGAGTGCGCTACAAGAATGGAGGCATATACATTAGTATTGTATAGCAACACTGCTTTCAAGCTTCTCTTAGAATAATCAATGAATAGTCTCCATTCATCAGACTCGTAACATCCAGATTTCAGTTTGTTCATTAATCCAAACCTTCGAGAATAAATGAGTTGTACACAATAGAAAAAAGGAGTGAATTTTCTATGCTATTTATTCACAGAAGCTCAGACTTGACCCAAACTGCTTTTACAAGGTGTTTTTTTGAGATTAGGAAAAAATGAGCCAATTCAGCAATTTTGACCTTGGATTTGGATTCAGCAGGTCAAAATACATAAAAATTGAATGGTCTGGTCCGCCGGACCAATCACTTTTGTTTTGTGTGCCTGTGTAATTATTGACGGAATTGTCACAAATAAAAGATATTTAAAAATTTGAGAAAAATTAGATGGCCCATTTTTTGCGGGTGAGTGTATATTAGATTTAGATAATTTTTATAATAAATAAAAGATGATTTAACGATAATCAAAAATTTTATTTTACAATATTTAACACAACATACAAAATAAAATGACTAACAATAAGTTACATTATTTTGCGACATAATTATGGAAAATTTGGCACTTACAATACCAAATTATCTATTAATTAATTTTTTGAATAAATATTTACACCATTACAGAAGCGGTATAACGTGACATTAATGATGACAAATAATTATTAGCTTATCGTAATACAACAGTGTACAAGTCGTTATAATTTTAAATAATCTGAAACTATATATGCATTTGATTAAATAATTACGACAATAAAAAAGATTTTGGAATGATTTTTTTATCGCATAATGCTAGTTAATCTTTGTATATTTAATGAGAGATTCCATATTTGTTATCTACCTATGTTTTCTTGTACTAATAAATAATGTTAAAAATGTTGATATTAATTACAAAATACTCTAATTTCTAGTATTAATAATTTTAGTTTTGATTACACTATACGGCGTATCATTTAGAAATTAAATGATCCGATTCAAGTTTTCCATTGTCCTGATTAAAAATAAAAAAAAGCATTCATACTATAGACAAGGACAAAATAATTGATAATGTCACTTATCTTATATAAATTTCACAATAATTGATTTACAATTACTATAAATATGTTAGGGCCGAGGTTCGTCTTATACACAAAGCACTATTAGTATCATTTATCGTTCTATCTTAGTAAATCTTAGTAAAGATAGAGCGATGCCAATAACATTTTGAATGTGAATCAGACTTTAAGGGAAAAAAAAGTTGACGGAAGAGCCAATTCATTAATAATTCATCTCATTCACAGTGCAGATATCTATAACATATTTCGTCTTATAAAAGAAATATTTTATCAGATTTTTTAATTTATTTTTTATGAACCTACAAAAGCTTCAAAAAATCCAGATTTTGCAATTTTGCTGTAAAAAAATTATAATAAATTATATAGTTTGCTTTTCTATTTGTAGTCGTATTCAAACATATTTCAATAAATTCAAATATATTTTTCTATTCCTTGTAGCAATGAGTTGCATTACTGAACTGGTACAATAAGTTAAAGTAAAACAAGTAAACTTTTTCTCATTCTAACTTATTGCTATCAGTAGTGCAACCAGTAGTAAAAAACAGACCAATTGTGTTTCATAGAAATAATAATTTTTCCTTGAACTTTTTTTGGCTTTTATGACACTGAGAGAGTCTAAATTTTTGATCCTTAAAACATAATAAATAAGATTATTTGTACCTCAATAATATTAGCGCAGCTCAAGTAAAATTACGGAACAAATTTAAAAAAAAATTTTTTAAAATTATTTTTAACTTTAAAAAAATGCAGGCAACCTCTTCTGATTACAAATATAGCAATCATATTGTGATTTTTGCAGTAATCTTAGAAGTTAGACTACAAATTCATCAGATATTTCTTCAACAGATATTTCTAGTCTGTCCGATTTTTAAGAATGTGACTCAGATAATTAGACATTAATATAATATATTTATAAACGATAAATTAATACTTACATAAACATAATACGTATTATGTAGGGTTGAGAAATAAGGCGTTATTTGTAACGTTATTGTCATTACTTTTTTTTATAACAATCGTTTTTTCTGTCTCTAACAATAAGGATAACGTCATTTTACCTTTTACACTTTACTGTAATGGTGATAAATCTTGTGGTTATTTTTTTATTACTTTTTAAATGTATAATATATGAATTATATTGCGATTAATCAAAATTATTATAGATCTTAAACTGAACAAATTTTGTATTAGTTAAATAATGAGAGCCAGTAAATAATTTGTCATTTAATTGTTGTCAAATTAGCAACAAATTAGTTCGAAATTTGACATCAAATACAATAGCATTTGTGTTCATGATTAGCTTGTGTTTTGCTGATAAAATTTACATCATAACTTGGTAGCAAATTGTCGGCAAAGTTTTTTGACTGCAATTTGAAATCAAACTGAGTTACGCAGATCTTGTTTTTAATGACAATTTCGTGACAATATCTTGTATAACAGAATTAATGCCTAATTTAATAATAATTTGTTTACAAATTTTCTAGTAAGCGTTTGGATAGCATTTGCTCTAGCAAATTTTGCTATTTGGGATATATAACGAAAAAAATAACGAATCAGAACGAATTAGAATTAAAATCAGTAATGAGTAATGATATAGAATTATTTTATTACAATTACAAAAAATATCACTAATGATGCGTTATTTATATAAAGTAATGTTCTCAACCCTGATACAATTGAATGATCATCATTTTAATTTAAATGGCACCTATTATTTATTGAACAGAATTTTATAAAAAACAATAATTACAGTAAAATACACAATGTGCATAAAATTTAAAAGATCATTACAATTGTTAATAATACAAAGTGTTTGCAATACTTGTAATATAGTGTTTTTAATATTTCGATTATTCAATATAATTCTGTAAAATTTACTTGAACATATATTATTTTTTAGTATTGAGCAGAGTAATTTAAAAGTGACTGAAAATTACATTTTTTCTTAATAATTTATGTGTATGAAAAAATATGCAAGCATATTACTTTTTATGAAATATGCAGTTATCATAAGTAATATCATAAGTAATATTATAAATAAATATCAATTATAACTTTAACTAATATTGCAGTCTATTAAAAGAGCTTTCAGACACATTTTTTAATTAAAATGATATAGTCGCATTAGATAACTAGTAATCCTAAATAAAATAATGTAATTCCATAGTTCCATAGTATTTTGAAATATTCTATTACAAATTCTATTAAAATATTGGCAAATCTTTATCGCTGGGCTATTAAATATAGTTCGATTTGATACCTAATGCAATGACTACGTAGTTAAACTTTTATACTGGCAAGCTGTATGTTGCGTATTTGTATTTATCACGATGTTTTGCGCGAAGCTTCAATAGCGAAGGAAAAGGGAGAGGATTCTTATTTAGACCATTGATACAGAAAACCTTTGGTTACTTAATAAAAGCATAAATATTATTACATTAATATCGCTCAGTGTATCAATACACTCATGCACACATGACACATACATGGGAGCGTTCGAAATGGCCACGCGTAAATTTGCCCACGTTCGAAACGGCCACGTCCGGAACGGCCACATTCGGAATGGCTACGAGAAATATTGCACGGAGTTCAATTTGCCCACGTTCGAAACGACCACGTCCGAAATGGCCACGTATGTTTTACATAATTTCCAATACAATGCACATGGGTTAGCGACTTAGACGGAGTGGGTACGGGAAGGGAGCCGAAGGTCCCCTTGAACTCCCTCGTGTGTGTGTGTGTGTGTGTGTGTGTGTGTGTGTGTGTGTGTGTGTGTGTGTGTGCAAAGTATTCTCTGCACCACATGGGTTTGCAACTTTCTACGCAAAACAAGAAAAAAATCATTCCAAACATGGCCGTTTCGAACGTGGCCATTACGAACGTGGCAATTTTAATATTGGCCATTCCGAACGTGGTCGTTTCGGACGTGATCGTTTCAAACGTGGGCAAATTGAACTCCGTGCAATATTTCCCGTGGCCATTTCGGACGTGGCCGTTTTGAACGTGGGCAAATTGAACTTCGTGCAATATTTCCCGTGGCCATTCCGAACGTGGCCATTTCGAACGTGGTCAAATTTACGCGTGGCAATTTCGAACATGGGCAAATTATATCTACTCCATATACATACATGCACACAGGATATTCTATTTGCATCGAAATATTTGAAAAATCCGAAAAATACAAAAAAACATTCAGACAAAAGTTGTATGTCT
The DNA here is from genome assembly GCF_013373865.1 of Monomorium pharaonis. Classification (NCBI taxonomy): domain Eukaryota; kingdom Metazoa; phylum Arthropoda; class Insecta; order Hymenoptera; family Formicidae; genus Monomorium; species Monomorium pharaonis. The sequence goes on along the minus strand of NC_050475.1, from coordinate 14,941,689 downwards.
GAAGGAAAATAAATAATAGTAAAATAAATTTTTGACAAATTTAATTTTTTACAGTTATAGTTTTTAAGATTATTATTATTTTTTAAAATACAATTTTTTATTTTTCTAATTATTATGTACAAAAGTATTTAAGTATAATTGCAAAAAAATAAATAAGTTGCGAGATATTTTTATAACTGGTATTTTTTGTCATGTTTTTTGATAATTCTACCTTAATATTTTACATTTTATGCAGAATAATAAGAGAAATCATATTACGTAAAAATATCATGGAATTTAAAAAAAAAAGGACTTCCATATAATCTTAAAAATAACCGAGTTTTTATAAAAATTAATTTTGTCTTATTTTATCTTTTTGAAATTATATAAATTTTTGGATGCAGTTCCAAAAACGTCTAATCTTCGGTTTAGTTCAAATTTAAAAAGTAGGTTTATATTAAAGAATAAAAACATATACAAAAAGGATTTTTGGCGACTCAAAAATTTTTTTATGTCGGTAAGTAGAAAATCTACAATTTTTAAATCTTTATTATTGATGTAAAAAGAATTAAATTGCACAATCACTATTTTCTATCTTAATTTCCAGAATATACATAATTTATATCACTTAATAATACATGAAATGGATCTCTTTCCATTCTTTTCACTCTATACAGCAACAAATATTCATACATATGATCGAGAAGTACACTTAACCGACACTTCTTCGCTGTGGTCACACACACACACACACACACACACACACACACACACACACACACACACACACACACACACACACACACACACACACACACACACACACACACACGGGGGGGGGAGTACAAGGGAGGGCCTTCGCCACCCCTTCCCGCCAGTACGGGTGCCCTGGACAGAAATGCGCAAAAGTATAGTGCGCACTTTGTTGATGATAAATTGCGATTTAACTGACATAATTATTTCTCAATGTACTTTTTGTTAAAGCTGATATCTCTCTATCTCTCTTCCCCCTACACCCCCACATTAAGGGATCCTGGAGTATCTTTAAAATTTGATCGAGGTCGATAATGTAGTCATTTATGCACATCATTAATGAGATTTCATATGTATTTCTTGTATAGATTTAGAAATTTTTTTCCAAAATTAAAGTACACATTAATATCAATCTATGAATTGAATTTTATATTGAGAACAAAAAAATTTTTCTCATCGACTTTTTACGCGTACATAACCTAAATTTTCGTTTTCATTTTCCAATTTGCGGAATGCGAATTTTTTTTTCTAGGCTTCTAATCTTATTTCTAATTGCACGATTATTCCTGAGAGTTTTTTCTAGGGCGACGTGATTATTTTATACATATAAACTGTAGATTTTTCGTATAAAGCAAATATTATCGTTAAATGACTAATAAATAACTTTTTTTTTATTTATCAGAACAAATCGTATGTCGCCCCCTTCATTTTTATGCGTACTTCAATCTTTGTAAAAGGATTTTGCATTCTGTTATCTCAATTCGGAAATCCAAGTTTTTTCAAAAATGTAGGTAACTCTCACTCCCGGAATCCCATAATATTTATAACATATCCTAGTGAACACAGTAATATAGTAGCAGTGTAACAGCAATATAACCGAATATAACAGGTTACGTTACTCTGAAATTATATGTAACTTACATGTAAGTTACAATTTCCGACTCAGCAATATAACATGTTATAATTACATGTTATCTAACCGTTACACAACAGTTAGAAAGAAAAATAAAATAAAATAAAAATTTCATTTTTAAAAAATTTTTATCATTAGCACATACTACATTTAGAATAAATTTTTATTAATTAAATTTAAATTATGTTATTTTTTATTTTATTCTTACTTGCCGCTGCTAGGTTTGAATCCGGGACCTTAGGATGACAAACCTTGTACTCTACCTGCTACGCCAATTTGACTCATCGATATGGGTACTTGTTATTGTCTACATATATCTGTATGTTATAAACTGTATATTTTTTTATAAAAGCAATTAAATTTTGCAAAACATTAAAAATAAATAGCATTAATTTATTTACTTATTAATTTCATTGTTAAATTTATCTTTTTCCATAACCTTAATAATTTGATGGAAATTGCGATCTATTTAGCACTAATCTTTGAAGCGTTCAAATGATTAATTAGATGGTTAACTATATAGATCGTAATTCTAAGAAAAATTGAATAGTATACATTTATTATTCTGTTTTTGTTCAGCACATGATGAATTTAGATTTTGTGCATTTTTTGTGCGCAGTAATTGTAGACAAACCGTTATTTTTGAAAACATTGTCTTTATAATAATTTTTTTTATTATCAAATAGATCTGTCATTCAGGATGTTATAATGTTGTCTGATTTCTGAGTCAACTACGACGCATCGTTCTGTAATAACATTGATACAAACGTGTTATGTTACGATTATACAATTTTTGTTGAATAACTGTAACGCCAAAACGATGTATAACAAGCTATATCACTTGCGTATAACAAATATTACGTAACAGGTTATTTCCATGTCATATAGCACCTACATATCTGACAAGAATAACAATGTTAAATTACTTGTAACTTCCATGTTATATTGCCGCTATAAAATGTGTTCACTGGGATCCTATCTCCTTTGTTCCGGCACGGAACAAAGTGGAAACAAATATCGTGGATTTAAATTTTTGCCTACAAATTATAAATTTTTGAGTCGAAAGAAGGAGGTAGGTAATGGCGGACGGTGATGGATGGGCAGGAGTGCTCTCGTTAGTTTATAGTAGAAAAGTGTAAAAGATGTGAAAGAAGAGGTGAGAGTGAGTGGAGGAGGACAATGAGGTGGAATAGTTGCTCGGATATTGGAGGGAAGTGCAGGGTAGATGGTGGAGAGACAGGAGAGGTGTTTGAATATCGGATCAGGTGACCAGTGGATGAGATAGCGGATTTTGAAGATGAGGACAATGCGCAGAAGCAAACGGATGCAGAAGCTAAGCGGACAAGCGACGTGAGAGATAGAGAGTGGCGCTGGAGGAGGAGAGAGTGAGCAGAGGAGTTGGCAGATGGCGTGGCAGAAGGCAAGAGAGGGCATGATGATCGATAATTCGATCCATCGATGTACGAGGCGAGAGGCCGTGATTGGTGAAGAGAATGATGTATGGAAAAGATTGGTAGAATGGAAAGAAGGAGGTATAAGATTGGTCGATAGAGATAAGAGGTGGATAGTAAGAGATGTGGTAGCGGGTTTGGGAATGCTTGCGATTCCAAGCGCGTGGTCCGCCAAGAAAGTGTGACGTAGCGGAGAAAAATGAAAATAAAAGTGAGAGAGAGAGAGAGAGAGAGAGGGAGAGAGAGAGAGAGAGAGAGAGAGAGAGAGAGAGAGAGAGAGAGAGAGAGAGAAAAGAGTGGCTAATGAGAAAGGAAATACAAAGGATGGAAGAGATAATTAAGGAGCTAAGGGAGATAAGAAGAGAAGCTGGTGGAAATTTGGAGGAGATGGGAGGTGGAAGGAGAGAAGAGGAAGGAGGGAGGAGCTGTCAGGAGAAGAAAAGAGGAGTAAGAAAGGCAACAGAAGGGAGATGGAGAGAGAAGAGAGACACAAGGTAGAGTGGAAGAAAGAGAGGGACAGTGAGCACACCAAGCACGGAAGGGGGCAACAAGGGGGACAAGCGAAGAGCGGAACGGTAAAGGCAAGTGACGGAATGACAGAGGACGGCACGGAGGATGGCGAAGGTGGATGATGGTCAGAGAAGGAGAGGGAGATGGCGGTGGATAACGATATGAAAGAAGAAGGGGGTCGGGGAGAGAGCGGGTGGCGGAATTAAGGAAGATAGAGAGCAAGAGAGTGGGAAGAATGGACATGGGATAATAGGTGACGGAAGGACGGAGGGTGGAAAGAAGGAAGGAAAGAGGAGAGCAACAGAAGAAAGACGAGAGCAAGAGAGAAAAATCGATTGAGGGAAAGACAAGGAGAGACGATGAAGGAAGTGGAAGATGAACGGAAGGAGAAGGAGAGGGACGCGAGAGAAGGAAAGGAAAAAGAGAAGGGGAGATCCGGGAGAGGAGAGAAAGGGCTTTCTGGGGATTAGAGGGGTCGAGAAGGGGAGGGAGAAGTATGTAAGAGTCGCAAAATGGCCAGAGCGCGTAGGGGGTAAATTGAATGTTTTGTGAAATGAGATGTATGATATAATGTTGAGTCTGCAAACCCTGAGGGGACGCAGTAAATAAATACACATACATATAAATTTTTGAGTCGCCAAAAATCCTTCTCGCATGTTTTTTTCTCTAAAAAAACCTATTTTCAAAATTTGAACTAAATTGGAGATTGGACGTTTTCGAAACTATCGCTAATTTTTTTCTGAAATATTTCTCCGCATCTTCCAGATTTTTCAAGATAATGCGATTAAAATCAATGTAATTAACACTCTATATGTATATGTGTGTGTATATGTATGAAAACTATTCTATTAGTCTTTCGTTAATTGGCATTTTGTGGTGTATGGCTTCAAAGTACAAATGGATGAAATCGTTGCAAAAATCATAAAGCGAGAGTGCAACATTTTATCAATATTACAATATTTAAACAATATTACATAAATATTGCAAAATTGTTGCAATATTGTCAAAATGTTCTGCACTGTATATAAATTAATTCTATATGTATGTTATATATATATATATAAATACATACACACATATACATATGTATATATGTACACACGCACATACACACAAACACATACACGATTACACGGCCTACATCGTGTTTATTTCGTTCTCATTTGTCCATCTTGTCTAGGTAAACGCGATTGACATAGACTAATTCAAACATCTATTAGTAGTTGATAGTAATCATTTATACCTTATATATTAGATATATGAATGTAAGAAACAATTACAATGGATATTCGATGATATATATCATGTTATATCTATTAATATTAATTTAGCTTAAATTAAATTAACAATAGTGAATATCATCCACAATTGGTAAAAGAAGAAAGACTATCTGCATAGATATACAATATGTATTTAGAGTTATGCGTACGAGAATTTTCTTTCCCGCATATTTCCTTTATTCTCATAAAATGAAACACATTTAAAATTTAAATCTTCAAATCAAAGCTCTTATTGCATAAAACACGATATAATATTTCAGCAACGTCTTTGCAATATTGCTAAAATAATATTTGGTGCTATATGAGAGGCTATTTATACAGCAGATAATACAATACAATTAATCAATATTGCAATAACATTACAACATTTTGGCAATTTTGGAGACATATTGCAAGTTGCTGTAATATTGTTAGAATTTATTGTTCTGCGCAATATGGGGAGAAAACAAATTATCGATACAATTTTGGCCTAAAAATTTGCCTAACCTGTACAGCACAGAACATCCCAGCAAAGTCGCTGTATTATTGCTAGAATGTTCTGTGTTATATGTGTATTCTTATTATACCTATATTAAATATGATGGCAATTATGTTTCTCTTCAATTTTCAGATGGACGGATTTACGTGTGACTTGATTGAGTCCCTCCCATCCTCTGTTGCATCATGGTTAAAAGTAAGTCAGAATACTGCTGCATCATGTTGACCATCTTGCCTTGATCCTGACCTACGAGTAATTCCTGAAATTTCGCTGTCACTTCATTAGTAACAGCGTTGGCACTGCTGCCGCTATCATCATTCTCACTACCGGCAACGACCAGTCGCAAAGTACGCATAGTTTCATTAACAGATGACTCCAATCCACGTAGCATCGTGTCCCGGTCAATTGTTTCTCTAGACGAGTCATCGTTGTCTATCATTAAACGTTTGTACAATTGTACGACGTTGTCCGCGGTGCGTGTAAGCTCATCCGCAATCGTATTGCATAATTGCGTGGATACTGCAAGCAAATATTCATATATTACATTATATAACATATTGTTATATATAATACTACATACAACATATTGTTATATTATTTTCATATATAATTACATTCATAAAAATATAATCAATAAAATTATATTCAGAAGACAGTATTTTAATAGATATGTCTAGATTACCTAATGTCTTATCCATGCCTACTAGAAAAATAAAATTAAAATTATATCGATTATACAATATATAGACGTATTGATAAAAAAGAGTTTGTTGATTATCCGTAACATCTGCAATTATACATATAAACAAATTGGCAAGAAAATTAAGATGGTTCTTGCATTTAGGTCAAATATAAATAGCCCAGAAAAAGACATTAATTAAAACTTTGCCAATTTTACATGGTGATAATAGGGAAAGGGGAATCAGATTGCACATTCATGGGATATGTTCATACTTCTCGATTAGATGAACAAATAAAAAATTGTTTAATCGATGCAATAAAAATTTCTAAAGATACTGACGCGACACTAAACTGATTAACCGTATCGGATATAAATAAAGTGAAATTTTTGACAAACTTTCGGCAACTTTTGATACGTCACGAGAGAGTCATAGTAAACGTTTTAAATGGCTGATTGGCAACGTCGCACGCGTCAACTGATGCACAAGGCGCATGTCCTACCATATATCTTCGTTTCGGAATGACCTTTGCGTCGAGGCTGTTCGCTCATGTTTACACGTACTAATAGTTTAGTTATTACAATACACCAGACTCCGGCGGCCAAATCACGATGTTGCCATATATATGGTTCCAACTTTAGTCAAATTTGTGATACCGCTCTAATATTTTCAGTTTATAGCGATGGTTCAACGAGAAAAAACTTTACGGAATAATTAATTGTAAAAAATGTACGCTAATTTTTACGTACTAAATCATTCATATTTTTCTATTTGACGATAATTTTGATATACTTACATTCGACGCTAGCTATATCAATAGCGTGATCGGTGTCTTTAACTGGTAGCTCATGTGGACTGGGCTCCAATTGATTTCTACTTCTGTTTCCATTCTGTCCAACACCACTCCGGCCATTTGTGAAGACTGTCGATCCAAACTTTCTCACCGTTGTACCAGGTAAACTTAAGCTAATCAAAATAGATAAGGTTTTATATCACCGCTTCCAAATGAAAGGGTGTTAACTCAGAAACCATTTGAAAAGGGCGTTAACTCGGAAGCCGATTGAAAAGGGCGTTAACTCGGAAGCCGATTGGAAAATGCGTTAAGTGGAAAACCGGTTGAAAAAGGCGTTAATTCGCCTGTTGAAATTTTTCGCTTTATTTTAGTTTTGCAGCACTGCCGAAATCATTTTGATGCTTGATTTAAAACATAAACATATTGAAACGAAAATGAATATGCACATATAGGTAGAGCAGCAAAATTATTTCGGCAATGCTGTCAAAACTTAAATTGAGATAAAAAATTTGAGGACGCGAGTTAACGCCTTTTTAACCAGTTTCCCAGTTAATGCCTTTTCCAACCGGCTTCCGAGTTAACGCCTTTTTATATCGGCTTCCGAGTTAACGCCTTTTTATATCAGCTTCCGAGTTAACACCTTTTTAAACCGGCTTTCGAATTAACGCCATTTTCAATCGGCTTCTGAGTCAAAACCCTTTTATTCGGAAGCGACGATATGAGAATTGAATGAAAAAAATACCTCCATATTTTTTTCGTAACTATATGGAAATATTTTAATAAATATTTGAAACAATTAATGATTTTAAACAATAAATAAATTATTAGTGTTTTGTTAATAAATAAATGAAATGTAAATTATTTCGTAAACTATTTTTGATAATGTGTAATATTTTATTTAATAACTTTAAAACTTTAATATACATAACAAAACTTATATTATAGTCACATTATAAACGAATCATATTTATTTTAAAGAATAGTGATGATGTGCAAAGTAAAAGGTAAAAAATATTTTTTGAAAAATTATTTTACTAAATACAATTGCGTAATTAACTAATGCTCTATTGTGTGATTTTAGTCATCGCTCATCATGGTTCAAAAGTTAGATTTGCAAACTTAATTCAACAAATTTTAAATTATATTTCGCTCGTGTTTCTAACCATTAAAACAAAATCATGAGATCAATAAAAACGAGTAACCTGGGATGTACACACATTAAAATTTCTTTATTACAATTAAAATTAATAAAAATGAGACGTTTCAATTTAATTTCAGTCTTTTTTAGTCTACTACATTTATTTTTACGTGATATAACTAATATAAAGTTTACTGTGTAAATTGGTCGTAAATTGACCGTGCTAGCTGCGCTGACTTTCTTAATTTATTATAATCATGTTTTGTTGATTGGCCCAATATTGGATGTATCTATTTAAAATAAATTTTTCTATTATTTTTCGTTTACGAGAAAATGTAGGATTGAGTGTTGATAAGAAATTTTAACGCAATTTTGCAATGTTCAAGAAATGTCTGTTAATATGGTATTCGTTGTGCATTAAATTAATATTGAATTAGTCAAGTTTTGAATATAAAATAATATTGGATCTGACATTAGATGAAAAGAGAATGTTAAAAATAAGCCGATTTTTATCCCCGAAGGTGTAAGTAAAAAAAAGTGTTTTTTATAAATTTTAACCTCTTAAATACGAAAAAAATATTGAGAAGTTTGTAGGAAACACCGTGAAAATTAAACATGACCCAGATAGAAAAGCATGCAGAAAAATTTTAGCAACATTTTAATTTCTAAATGTAATGTAGGATATATTGTGTCATAATTATAAATCTACTTTTTAAAATCATTGATTCTAAATTTAATTTATGTAACATGTAGCAATTTTTAAAAAATCAATGCCTAAAATACATCTTTGCATAATTGTGATATTAGTGAGTCTCATCTCTGCATAATTATTGCTGAATACATTTCAAAAATTAATTTTGTAATTATTGTATTATAGAAATTATTACAATATCAAATTGTACAATTGTTACTTAAATATTCTTAAATGAAAATTTTACAAAGAAACATGCATACTATTTTAGTATCATTTGTAAATAGATTGACAAAATGTGAAGTTTACAATTATTGCAACATAATCTGCAGAAATCTAGTGTTCGGTTATTTCTCAAACCCACCCGAATTCGCCCGATACTCAGCACTCTCAAGTCTCAACAGGTCGAAGAGTGAGACTTTCCTTTATGAACTCTGTGTGCATTCGGCGTTCAGCATACAGCCACTATTTTTAGCTTATTGTTAGTATATTTTCTTTGGTTTTTAATTCGTTCTCTTTGGTAAATCTCTTAAACAAGCATAAACGAGTGACATCTTAAATTTAGCTGCGATTATTTACTTGTATACACGCAGACCAATTTTGGGTGCTTTTATTATTCAGCAGGTAAATTATGTACATTTTATAGCCATTATTAAAATTATGTTTCATTTGATAACTGTTGTGCAAACATTATTCGGTGCTGTTATAAAAATAAATATTAATATATTATAATAGATATTAATAATAAATATAATATTTAAAATTTATTTCTTAATACAATATTACACGGAGAGAATTTTCTTATAAAATTTATCTTCAAACTCTGATAATTATGTCTTGGGCCTCGTCCGGATGATAATTATGTAGTCGCGCTTCCATGCGCGTTACCAACAGAGTTCAGATCCAAAGCAATCGGTGCGCCACGGGCGGTCCCATCCGAGCGTTCCGTGGCACGCGCCGCTCATTGTGCTTTCTGTTGCCACAGAGTCAACAGCTTAATTGTGTACAAGAGTGTTGTTATTTACTTATGCAACATGGGTAAACATTCTCACAAACGTCGTGCTCGTTCACCGAGAAGCCACTATTCTCGGAACGTCCACTCGCGGTCTGACAGAAGATCGCGAACACGCGATCGTTCCCGCGACTCGGACCGCCCTCGAGGTTATGATTCTCGCGAGTTTGAGAACTCTCTCTCACCTCGCCGCAGATCATCCCCGGACTCGGAAACAACCCCTACAGGTGATCCCACAATCCAGAGGATTCTCGCTTTGCTCGAGGCGCAAAACAATCGCCTCAACGCCTTGGAGGTTAAGACGCCCCAACCAAATCAAGAGCTAAAAAATCAAGGACAGACGGTCCATGAGGACCGGGGCTCTGATCCAGGTATGTCCCCTTGTTGACCCTCTCTCTTTTTTGGCGAAAAGAAATTGGCAAAGAGGGGACATAACCGATTGTCCCTTGTTGCGCTCTCTCTTCCCTCGTTGAGTATGTTACGCAGTTTCAGGAGAAGTTCCCCTCGTCACATTTGCAGACGAAACAGAAACAGGCGAGATTCTACCTCCGGCTCCGCCGTCCCTAGCGGACACGCTCTTCGCGGCCCCTGAGCAGCCCCCGATTAACTCTTCCTGGGAGCCTGCACTTTTCGAGTTTACTCGGAAAGCCGTTCGAGAGGGCATTGGCGAAGCAATGCGTACTCAACTTCTCGACAGATACGAAGCCAGGGACGAGCTAGCGGCTTTAGGCCCGCCCAAGCTCAACAAAATCTTGGTGCCGGCCTTCAAGTCATCATCGTCGGCGATCAAGAGGGACGAGTATCAATCGCAAGAGCAGAAGCAGGTTGCGGCTTGCCTCAGAGCTCTAAGCTCTGGGCTTTCGGAGCTCATGAAGCCCGCTATATCCATTCTCCTCCCTCAGGAAGGCCGAGACGCTTTATCGCAGATGGCCGATGGGATCCGTCTCCTGGCGGATCACCAACACAACCTCTCATTAGCCAGGCGCGCCTTCATCAAGCCGGCCTTGAGCCTGATGGGCAAAACCATCGCTGATACAGCGACAATCGACGATTGGCTGTTTGGTTCATCGTTCACCGAGGAGTTAAAGGACGCTCAGGCCTGCGAGAAGGCCGCCAAAGATTTGAAGAAAGCGATCCCCGCGGCACCCAAGGCTACTGTCCAGCCGGCACGTCAAGCCTTGGAGAAGAACCAGCCTGTGAGACAGTCGGGAAACGGAAGAGCCCCTGCAGCACGGACACCGAGGACGACGCATCGGGCAGGGGCTCAACGCTCGGACAAGCGGTCGCAGAGGTCTCGCTCCCGCTCTCGCCGTCGTCGTTAAATCCGGTAAGGACTGCAGGACGCCTGGCGGAATTCGCGGACAGGTGGAAAAATATCACAGCGGATCCTGTAGTCCTGGATGCGATCCGGGGATACAGGATCCCCTTTTCGGCCTTTCCACCAGCCAGGCCTACCCTAGCTGAGCCAAAGTTCTCTCTATCAACCGCATCTCGCTGTGACGAGGAAATCGCCCGCCTCCTGGCTAAAGGCGCGATAGCGGCTATTGAGCCAGCCGCAGACCAGTTCTTGTCATCGTTTTTTCTTGTCAAAAAAGCCTCCGGAGGCGTTAGATTTATCTTGAATTTAAAAAATCTAAACGCGTTCTTATCACCCCCGCATTTTAAGCTGGAAGATTGGAGAATTGTGGTGCAGCTTCTACTTCCAGGGACATTTATGGCAACCTTGGACTTGGAGGATGCCTATTTGCTGGTACCGATACATCCGGATGATAGGAAATATCTCTGTTTCCAGTGGAGGGGTGTAGTGTACGCTTTTTCAGCTCTGCCATTTGGTCTGTCGACGGCTTCTTTTATCTTCACAAAAATTCTGCGCCCGGTGACAGCTTACCTCCGACGCCGGGGATTCTCGTCGGTACTCTACCTGGACGACTTCCTTTTGCTCGGCCCTTCCCGAGAGGACTGTCTAGATAATGTGCACGCACACAGGGCTCTTCTTTCATTTTTAGGTTTTATCGTCAACCTTGAAAAGTCAGACTTAGAACCTTCAACCTCCAAGAAATATCTAGGTTTCTTATTTAATTCGGTGCGACAAGCCATCTCAATCCCACACGATCGTCGGGAGAAGCTATTAAGATTGGTGACGATTTTCTCAAATAAGCAACGTAGCTCCATCCGGGACTTCGCCGCCTTGATTGGTTCCCTGATTTCAGTTTGCCCAGCCTTTAAATATAGTTTAATTTATACGAAGCGTCTCGAAGCGGAAAAATCTAACGCCCTTATATCTGCAGGTGGCTCTTACGACGCAGTCATGAATATCCCGCAAGCCTTGCAGGAGGATTTTCGTTGGTGGCGCAGGGCTCTCTCGGATCAGGATTACGCTAACGGGTTCTGCTTTGGCGAATACGTTTGCGAAATTTTCACAGACGCCTCCCTGACTGGCTGGGGCGCTTGCTGTGGTCCCGAGCGAACTCATGGTTGGTGGTCTATTGAGGAGAGCACTCGTCATATCAACGAGCTAGAATTATTGGCTGCTTTTTACGGCCTGAAATGTTTCGCTTCCAACCTGCGCGACTGTGAAATTTTGTTACGATTGGATAACGCCACAGCGCTTTCCTATATTAATCGTTTCGGATCGGCGAGACACCAGCACCTTTCAGACATCTCCAGAGAGATTTGGCAATGGTGCGAACAAAGGAACATTTTCCTCTTTGCATCTTATATTGCATCCGTCGACAATAAGATTGCAGACGAGGAATCACGCTGTCTAAATATTGATTCCGAATGGTCCTTGTCTGGGAAGGCCTTTAATATTATTTTCAGGGACTTCGGCCCCTTCGACATCGATATGTTCGCATCTATTTTAAACGCGAAATGTGATCAATACGCCTCTTGGCATCCGGACCCAGGTTCCGTCGCAGTCGATGCTTTTACATTCTCCTGGAAGAATCTCTATTTTTACGCATTTCCCCCCTTTATTTTGATTCCCCGGGTCCTCAGAAAGATCGTGGAGGACGGGGCGGAAGGAGTTTTGGTGGTCCCTTGGTGGCCTTCCCAGCCCTGGTTTCCTTTCTTCTAACAATTGCTTGCATCTAACCCTCTTACCTTACAAGCCGAAGATAACTTGCTCTCTTCTCCGTTCAGGACCAGGCATCCGGCTCACAGGACGTTATCCCTGAGGGTTGCCAAATTATCCGGGAGGCATTTAGGCTCCGAGAGGTTCCGGAAGCAGCAATAGAAACGCTAATGGCATCACTGGCCCCTGCGACCATAAAGCAATACGCCCGCCCTCTTCGCTCGTGGTGGAGATTTTGCCTACGACACAATTACTCGCCGTTTGCTCCTCTACCAAACCAGGTTCTGGACTTCTTAACAACAGAACTGGCTTCTGTCGGCACGTACTCCACACTAAATACCGCGCGGTCGGCCATATCGCTCATATCGAAGAACGGCATCGGAGAGGACCCCTTAGTAAAACGCTTCTGTAAAGGGGCTAGCGTCCTCAAACCATCGCGACCCCGGTACGACTGGGTTTGGGACCCATCACCGGTTATCGCAGAACTGGGGAAGCAATTTCCCCATGAAGGCTTGAGCCTTGAAAGTGTTATCAAAAAATTGGTCTTACTTATGGCCCTTGCGTCTGGACAGCGCTGCCAGACGCTATCATACATAAAAATATCGCAAATCTCTTTTCACGCCGAAAGAGTTCTCCTTAGAATCCCAGATCGTACAAAAACATCGGCTCCCGGGAGATCTCAGCCTCTTTTAGTATTCCCGCGTTTTGTCGGCCACGATAATCTATGCATCTACAAGCTCTTAGAGCATTATATATCACGGACTTCGGCCCTTCGCTCCGCTAACAACGACTCATTATTCATCTCGTACAAACGCCCTTATGGTCCCGTCTCGGTACAAACAATCAGCAGGTGGATTCGCGATTCACTGCGGAAATGCGGAGTCAACGACTCTTTTACTGCGCATAGCACGAGGCACGCGTCGACCTCGCTAGCGGCAAAGAAAGGCGTCGCGGTCGATATGATATATAGAGCTGCCAGTTGGTCCGGTTCATCTCGAGTTTTTGCCAATTTTTACAATAGGCCAATACTAAACCCGGACGAGTTTGCTAGCAGTATTTTATCTGCTTAATTTATTTTTTCCCTTTAAAAATAAGTCTTCGGGAATTACTCCAGGGATACTTGCATATTTCCTTTTACGTTTTCTGTAATAATTATAAGCAAATATAGCATCAGGTTTTTTCAGTTGCAACCTCTTGTACACTTCTCTACCCTAATAGGTAACCGGCAAACCGCTCGCTCTGAACATCTACATAATTATCATCCGGACGAGGCCCAAGACATAATTGTAAGATTAAACGAACTTACCTAGTGAAGTTCGATCTTAATTATGTCGGGGCCTCGTCCGGATGAACTTCCCACCCGAAAAACAACGAAGTGGAAAATTTTTTCTCCTCCCTCTGGGCTGGGTTCACCCCAGCTCAGACATAATATTCTTGAGCGCTTTGCCCCAGCTCTGAAACATGAGCGGCGCGTGCCACGGAACGCTCGGATGGGACCGCCCGTGGCGCACCGATTGCTTTGGATCTGAACTCTGTTGGTAACGCGCATGGAAGCGCGACTACATAATTATCATCCGGACGAGGCCCCGACATAATTAAGATCGAACTTCACTAGGTAAGTTCGTTTAATCTTACAATTATGAGATAATGTATGACCTCGAGGAATTACTATACTTTTTAGTAAAATTGACTAAAAGTATAGTAAAATTTACATTATCCCACAATTACTAGATTTTGAAGGTAAATTTTAAGAGAAAATTCTCTCCACGTATAGTAATTACGCAAATAAATTGAAAATGTATTTTTCAATACAATGTCATAATAATTATGTCAACAAATTGAAAATTTATTTTTTAATATAATGTCGCAATACTTATATAGATAATAATATAGACAATAAAATTCAAAATTTATTTCCTAATACAATGTCATGATAATTACGCAATAAGATTCGAAAATTATTTCTAAATACAGTGTCGTAATAATTACGTAAATAAATTCAAAATTTATTTTTTAATTCAATGTAATATTTACGCAAAGTAATTTTCAAATTTGTTTTCATCAAAACATATGCGTTTTGTAGTCTCACTTGCAACAATTATTGCAAAATTCAGGTAAATAGAAGATGCAATAATTGTGCATTTATTTTGCAATTTTCCTATCTGGGGAAGAATATGGTAAATTGTAGAAAGGATGATATATTGAGCCATTAGAAAATCCATATAAGTTTTTTTGGAAGGTTGAAGGGAAGAAAGGTAAAAGAAGGTATGTTTTGTGTGCGTTTGTAAGTAAACATGTAAGCAATTAAACTTTTGATTGTGCATATAATTTTAAATAGGTTTCTTCATTTATTTAACATAACTTATGTCATTTTGTATACTTGGTATACTTGCTATGATTTTGTAAACTGTATGTGAATATGCTTAGTCCATTTCATTTTCTCAAAACTATTTTCTTGTATTCTTTTAATCTCGTTCTCTGCCGAACCCAAAACCGCAACGAGAATGAGACAAGATATTCCATTTTTCTTTTTTGTTTCTTAATGTGTTGTATTTTTATTTTTATATATTTTTTCTTTTTGTATACTACATATATAAACATTAATATATATGTATTTTATTATTTATATCAAGAGACACGGTAGTGTCTCGCGCCAAGTGAAGACCAGCGCGAGACTACCGTACATTTACGCGAGTACGCGACTTGCGAGCACCTGAGATTATCAGATCTTAATAATGATTTAACCGACCGAGTTCTAACTAGGTTCAATCAAAAGCTTGGGTTTAATTTATAAAAAAAATGTTTTTATTTTTTTTCTGCGTGCTCTACGAGCGGAGATATAGCGACGCAAAGTCCAAAATGTAAATTTTTCATTTAAGATACGTCGTCGGTCTTTGTCGAGTACACGAATTCAACACGAGAGGGCTCTTCTAAGACTTACCTGTGACAGTTTCTTATAAAATATATACTGCATATTGATATGATGATAAATCGCTGTCATTCGTGATATGATCGTTTTGTGAGAGTAAAGAATAAATATTAAGTGATATATCTGTAAATCGTACGGTTAATAATTTCTTATAAGAAAAGTCTCGTAGATCCGATGAGAAGTGCGCGTTCGTAGTCGAATATACTTTGACGTTAGCAGACGAGTCCGCGGCGAGTTTCACGGCGATAATGTGACAGTTCGGGATTAATGATGTGACGTGCGCGAGGTTAATGGCGAGTAAGTTTTTATTTAGTTTCTGTACGCATATTACATTGCGAAAAGAGATTATAGTATAACGTACTATCCGTTATACAATCAGATAAGTATATTGTATAAAATTTTTATTTTTTTTTTAATGAAAATAATTATTTTGAGATAAGTCAATATACTTTGTGCCATGTTTTATTTTTAGTTATATTAAAAGAAAGAAAGGAAGAAACACTGTATTTGAAGGTAAAGTAGAATAGAAGAAAAATAGATAAAAGAAAGAAAGAGTCGGTAAGGAAAGAGAGAGAAAAAAAAATTTTAATAATTAAGAAAAATTAAGAAAGAGTAAGAAGAATAAAATAAAGTAAGTCACATATATACACATATAAATAAATTACAATTAATGTATGTTAAAAAGAGTGTTATTGTCAAATTAAGAAAAAGGGAGAGAAAGAGAGAGAAAAAGAAAGAAAAGAATAACATTGTGTAATTGTGTGTGTGTGTGTGTGTGCGCGCGCGCGCGCGCGCGCGCGTAAATTTAAGTATGTATGTGTGTACATATCTATATATACATACATACATACATACATCATATATATATATATATATATATATATATATATATGTATGTATGTATGTATGTATATACATACATACATACATACATCATATATATATATATATATATATATATATATATATGTATGTATGTATGTATGTATGTATGTATGTATATACAGGGAGTCCCAGAGCATACTGGTCACTGTTCGTAAAAAGGTAGATGGGATCGAGATGAACATAAAAGTCCAATATTGTTATGGGTTGGGTCTGCTAATAATCGAGATATGAATTTTTTAAATTATGCGAATGAGAGCGCGCCTTGCGCGCCGAAGGAAGGGCTCGAGTCGCTCGAGCCATAGCACGGCCTACTGTCTCAAGTATTGGCTGCCGGCGGCGGCAGCGGGGGGAAGAAGGAGAAGCGTGGCGTCGTCGCCGTTCTCACGTCTCGCCGCACTGCGCCTAAGCTCGCGTCGATAGCTGCTACGCACACTCGCGATTACATGACGAGATTATGAATTATTAATAAAAATAGGACAAATTTAAATTGTAATAAACTTCTGTAAATAAGAAAGTCGAAAGAAAGAAAGCGATGAAAACGTATGGAACCTACAAATAATATAATATTTGCCGCATCAAAATCTCTCATTGTTTTTTATGGAATATTAAATTAACGAAGATTTATCACAATTGATTCTTTATACATTCTCCTTTCGTAACCATCTTATTAGAAAATTACGAAATGCACGAAATACTATCCCTAATATGCACTCTTTGTAAAACAACACAAGGGCAAGTGATTATAGGCCTATTAATATATTACCAATATATGAAAAAGTATTAGAAATAATAGTTAAAAAGCAAATTGAGGTCTACCTAGAAAGTAATAATATCATACAGAACATCAGTCGGGCTTCAGGAAAAATTATTCGTGTGAAACAGCAATTCAAACAGTTATAGATGAATGGAAATTGATTATTAGTGAGAGACAAATAGTAGGAGTTATTTTTGTAGATCTTAAACGAGCTTTCGAGACAATTGATAGAGAAATATTATTAGAGAAATTATACCAGTATGGTATTACAGGAACAGTTCTAGAATGGTTTAGGTCGTACTTAAAAGATAGAATGCAACAAGTTCAATTTAATGATAGATGGTCTAAGATACTGACTACGGAATACGGAGTGCCACAAGGTTCGGTATTGGGCCCATTGTTGTTTATAATATATATGAATGATATTGTTAACGTTTGCTTGGATATGTGTAATATAAAAATGTTTGCGGACGATACCTTAATATATGTAACAGGTGAGAGTAGTGCGGAAGTAGAGAGGAAATTGAATATTGCATTTAACGTAGTGGAGGAATGGATGAATATTAATAAACTGAAGATGAATTCGGGGAAAACAAAATATATGTTAGTTACAGGGATAAGAAAAGAATTGAGGCAATACACTGAGATGTTTGGATGGAAATGAGATATAATTATTGATGATAGACTTAGATTTAGCAGTCACTGTGATTACATGCTAAAGAAAATAGGGAAAAAAATAAGTTTTTTAAATAGAATAAGGAACTTTATCTCGGCTTACACTAGATGTACGATATACAAGACAATTATAGCACCTCACTTTGAGTATTGTGCGACGCTACTAATAGATATGGGAGATACACAGTTAAGTAGACTCCAAAAAGCGCAAAATAGAGCTATGAGAGTCATATTGCAATGTGACAGACGTACCAAAGTTAAATGTATGCACCAAGCGTTGCAATTTATGACCATAAGACAAAGGCTGTATTACAACACGTGCATATTTATTTTTAAGATTTTAAATAATATGATGCCGGAGCAATTTAGTAATAGACTTAGAATAGTAGAGGGAGAACGCGAAACTAGGCAGACAGGGGATATTGTTATTGAATTTTGAAAAACAAGAAGCGCGCAAAAGTTTATTTTATGAGGGTGTGTTAATGTATAACGCATTACCACCCGAAGTTAAACATTGTAATCGTTTAGAAATGTTTAAACGAATGCTAAAAGAGTTTGTTTTTAATGATGTAGCATAAAATTGTATATATATGTATTGAAAATAGCTGAGAAAGCTAATAAAAGATCAATCAATCAATCAATCAAT
Organism: Monomorium pharaonis; assembly: GCF_013373865.1. Lineage (NCBI taxonomy): Eukaryota > Metazoa > Arthropoda > Insecta > Hymenoptera > Formicidae > Monomorium > Monomorium pharaonis. The sequence goes on along the minus strand of NC_050475.1, from coordinate 14,923,049 downwards.
CAATCTCTCTTTCTCTCTCTCTCTCTCTTATATTTTTCAGTTTTTCTTGTTTCTATTTACTGTATCAATTTTCTTTTCGTATTAATTCTTTCTCACTCTTATTTCTCTTGATATTTCTAGGCAAATTTATCTTTAAAATATTCTTCGTTTTCACTATTAAAAGATAAAAACTATTTTATAATATTCAGGGAAAAACATGACACAAAAAAAGAGAAAAAAGAATAAAATACACATGCATATATATATATATAATATATATATATATATATATATATATATATATATATATATATGTATATCAATCATTTATATATGTATTAAATGGCGTTTGAAACTTTACATTTGTATCTACAATTTAAGCACTTACAAAATATTTTTTGATGTAAAGTTTCAAACGCCGTTGGCCGATTTTTGAAATTTAAAATGGTGAAATCAATATGGCGGCTGCAATCGGCAAAACTCATAATTAATTCAATGACGTTGTTGATTGCATTGCGCAAAATTCCTTATAGCAGTTTGAAAACGATTACTTAAAGGTTTTTGTGTCGCTGATTATACATAAAATTATATAAGGGCCCAAAACCATGCGTCGAAACGTTGTAATTTGTTAATTTACATTAAAATATAGCTGGTAGGTTAACTATATCAAATTATTAAATTTTGTTCATTACTGGCCACAGCAAAATTTTTACTTTGTTATCAAAAATGTAATTTAAAATGACTTTTTTAGAAGGTAATTTTAATTCACCGATTCAATTTGAACAATTGCAGATGCCTAATTAAGACGCATTGAAATTCACAGTAATAACTACTGACATTAAAAACACTGGCATGATTAGTTTTAAATCTTTTCAGATTATCTTAATATAGATTTTAGTGCTTTAGAGTTTGACTAAGAATACATAATTAACGATTGTAAAAATGTTACATGTATTGTTTTTAACCTGTTAAAATACGTCTTTCGTAGTCTACAATTTAATTTTCGGACATGCAGCAGTCATATAAAATTCGCCATTTTTAATTTCGTAATTCCTAAATTAGATTCGTAATTAGCAATCCCAAAAACCTTTGAATTACCATTTTTAAACTGTTCCGATAAATTTTGAGTGATTTAGAGTGTAAAAGTGGAGCATGTGGCTGCCATCTTCAATTCGCCAACATTTTTGTAAATGTAACATCGGATTCGTCATCAGCGACACAAAAACCTTTAAGTAATCGTTTTCAAGCTACTACGAAGAGTTTTGCGCACTGCAAACAACGACGTTATTGAATTAATTATAAGTTTTGCTGATTGCAGCCGCCATATTGGATCTGCCATATTAGATTCGCCATTTTAAATTTCAAAAATCGCTCAATGGCATTTGAAACCTTACATTTGTACCTACAATTTAAGCACCTACAGAATATTTTTTGACAAAATCTGAAATGGAGAGATAGGGTGGCCCGGTTAATAAAGAATGCCTCATATATATGTATATTACAAAAATCTAAGATGATACCTTAGATAAAATTCTATTAACAAATATCAACAAATTATTCTTCTTCATTCCATCCTAGTATGGACCCAAAGCAGCCAATACCTTAATTGTGTATATTGGCTAAAGAATACTAATAGAGTGGATGTTTTAGTTCATAAAAATATTTATTATTATAATTGGCGCAAATTATTTTGATATCATTATTTTTGTAGAAAATGTTAATGTGTATTACTAAAATATTTTATCTTGTGTTTATTTCATACATAAATAAATGTGATTTTTCCAACCATAAAGGTATGTATCACTTAGGTTAAATTTGATCAAAAGTATTCTAGGATTTATGATTTTTTTCCTTCAAGAAAAACCATACACTTGACGCCTTTTTTACCGTTTTAAAAAGGTAATTTTGTTTGGATAATGTATGTATACAGAGTGATTAAAGCCTACGATGCCCACCCACTGCGCGTTTATTCGCACACTATTTAGCAATTTTTCTCAAAACTATGTAGTCGATTCTAATTGTTTCTCGTTCCTTGTACTTATCTCGATGCTTTTTATTTTTTTATAAGGTTTGTACGTTTATAGCCGTTTGTACCACCTTGTATATATATTTAATAATGTATACATTACGTATATATGTACATAAATAATGAAATACATACATATCTATTAATGTTTATATATGTAGTACCCTTCCGATGTAGTACCCCTCCATTTTTAAACTGAAATGTCATACTAGGGAAGTCATTTTTTTTTTCTACAAAAGATGGTGATAGGCCGGTATTCATAGTCAAATCTTATTTCAAGATCGTCTCAAGCAATGTCTAAAGATGCTAATACGGCTCTGTGATTGGTTGATGGCATCTTAAGACAGTACTTAAGATGATCTTAAATATAAGATCCGACTATGAATACCGGCCATAGTACCCCATCTGGACCTCATAGAACAAAATTTTAAAAAATTTTGAATATTTTTTTTATCCGTATTTTTTTTTAAATTTGTAATTTTTTATAACATTGTGGGATTAAAATTCATTTTTTTTAATCAAAATCGGTTTAGCCATTTTCGAGAAAAAAAATTGTTTTGATTTTTCTTCTCTTCCTATGACCGCCATAAAAATTGTTGCGTATAGAAATCGTGCATATAAAATTAATAATATCAAAGCATTATAGATGCATTTGGCATCGTGTTCGGACTCGAGATCGTGGCGTGACGTCAGCATGCATACATGACCATATTTGGATTTGTTTAAAGGCCATCGTCAACGATCATTCTTTTGTCTATAAATAACGCAAATGAGAATTATAAAAAAAAAAAAAAAATAGCACGTCTTTTGGGCAGAGGACACTCACTTTTGGTTCGGCCCCCGAGTAATAAGCACGGATTCTCTCTCTCTCTCCCGGTCACGCAGTTATCATTACGATCTCGAAGTCGCGACGCATTACCACTAGTGATCGTGAGATCTACGGATCTTTGATGAGATATTAGCACGGTCGTTACGCATCACATCGATATTTGCAGCGACGTCAGTTCGCGTGTGCTCCTAGGCGTTGTCGCCGCCTAATCTCAATCACAATACGGCGACTCAGAGCATACGTGTTCCTAGGCGTTGTCGCTGTAAAATAGTGCGTGCGCGATCGAAAGCTTCTTCGTTGTGAAATAAACTGTCAAGTAAAACGATCAATATCGCGGAGTGTATCAATAAACTCGCCATAAAAGTGACTATAATATAATTACGAGACTATTCATTTACAATCCTAAACGTGGTGTGGATGGTAAAACATTCACGCTGATATTCGCATAAACAAAAATGATTTTTCAGATATAATATTTGAGAAAATTTAATCTCACATCAATGCCAACTTTTTGTAAAAATCTCAATCTAATCCGTGCGGCGGTAATACATGCTTATCCTGCTATGCCCTTTCTACGATTTACCATATTCTTGTTAAATTTTTACGATGTTGCCCCCCTAACGCCCATAAACTTTTTAATATTTTTTTGTATTTAGAAGGTCAAAATCTAAAAAAAAAAAGAAAAAAAAACAACACTTTTTTAACTTATACCTTCGTGGGAAAAAATCGGCCCATTTTTAACATTCTCTTTTATAACTTATATTGTTAATGAGATTATATTTAAGCTGATTTAGTAAATCTAACTCTAAATAACTATGCCCGTATTGTTGTTAATAAACAATGTTAATTAAGCTAATCCCTTAATTAATTATCAGTACAATTAATTCACAAGAAAAATAATATTACTTATACAGTGTAGATACATTTTAAAGCTATACTTTACAACATATTATCATAATAGAGAAAATAAGGCTAATTAAAATGAAGAAATATTATTACATGTTTATTTAAACTTTAGAAGTTTCTAAAATTTAGTAAATAAAAAATCTGAACGTTTTTAAAACTGTATTTGTTTTCAAGGTATTTGCCTGTGACCAATAAAGTAAAACATTCATATAATTAAAATGTACTTAAATTTCATTCATTATTATACATAAATATTTATATATTATTGTCAACAAAAATAATATATCAATGAGTTTTATGAAATCGCCTCACGGTCTACATCGGATTTTAGTGATGTTATTAAATTAAATTTTTAATTTTTCTTAGCTTTTTTATTTACTGCGCGCCGACAGGGTTCGTCAGACTTGCGACGCAGCAAACAAGCTAAATTTCAATGCTCGAGAGCATCTTATAATCCCCCCTTCCCACCTGTCCCAAAAAACTGTAAATTAATTTATTGCGAAAAATAACACCTCAGCCGGAGTTCGAACCCGGATCTCTCGTCATTCCGTACGAGCGTCCTAGCCAATTCGACCACCGAGGCATATGGTATTATTCTTCGCAATAACCAAAAATAATATACTACTATTCAGATTATGCAAAACGAATGATGCATGGCAGATTGTATCTAATAAGCTGTACGAATTGGAGTCTGATTAACGCTATTAATACTTTTGTATTACTTTTTAACTATTTTAATAATGATATTGACTATTAAAATTAACATAATTATTCATCATTTCAAGGATATTTAATGATATAAGTTTCATTAAAATTAGAATAAAACGATTGAGTAATATCCCTTGTTAATAATGAAAGTTAAGAATAATTTAAAAACATGAAATTCTTACCTAGCAGAAGAATGGTCAATACTAATACTAATACTTCTAGGTCTTGGCGGAAGCGCTGGTTTTCCTCCGTTTCCATTCGACGAAGTGTCTTCCGAACTTGAATCTTCCTGATTTCCCACTTGACTTAAATTAGCTATAAAAGAAATATATTTTAAATAAACAGCAGTTTGTTAATATGTCTACCTCGCTATGATATTAAGTGGAAATTGAAATACCTGTTGAAAAAGCTCCTTGCATTCCTCGTCTTCTTAAGATCGACGAGGTATTATTACCAAAGAAATTCGTTTTATTTTGATGGCTAATTTTATTTTGAGAACTAATCGTCGGTCTCATCAGACCGCTTGTCCTATTGTTTGCATTAGATTGACTGTTCCATCCTCTACTACTTCCTCCTGTTATACCAGCATCCGATTCCGAATCACTCTATAAATTGTAGTAATTTTTATTTCACGTATATGTGTGATTTTATTGTATATTTCAACACATACTTGATTTAAAACACCAACACTGCTACTTCTTGTTATATGAGTCGAATGATTCTTCCCCGACACATATCTCGACTGGTTGCTAAGATTGGCACCTCCTAATCTCGATGTTGTGCCCACATTTTTATTTCCCAATTTTCCTGTAACTATTGTCACTAATTAAGAGAAGAAATTTATACCCATATTACACGCATACTTTTTATATAAGACAAGTATAGTTACAAAATAACAGAAATTTGCCTTAAAGAGGTTCTTCAGCTTAAAAAAGCAAAAGAGAGTTATTTAACTTTGTAAATTTGGATAATTTTACACAATAAGGGTGATTTCACCGATTTCAATGACCTTGATATATATTGTCAGGGTCATCATTCTAAACAATCGTTCTCTATACATGTTATCGTCGCTCGGCTTAGTTTTTGAGCTATACACAAAAGCTTTTTTTTAATTTCTTGCTTCAATTTCATTAATTTTGAAGCAGGGAGAGGGAAGATGGAGTGCAGAAAACGCGTGGGCGGGGTGCAGGGGGAGAGACTCCGCCGCGCTCGGCATTTATTAAAGTTATTAACACAAGTTTTATGATAATAATAATAGTTAACATTGTCAGTCTACATGATCGAAAAACACGCCCGCACGCACGCACACACGCACGTGGGGGTTCAAGGAGGACCTTTAGCCCCTTTCCCGCACCCCGGCGGTAGAAGTGCCCAGCCCAGGGAGAAATGAAAGATTGGACAAACGTCTATTAGACGTCGGAGCCTTCTACGTCTAAAATAACGTCTGGAAATATTTGATTTGAATGTAATGTGATTTTGTGTTATTGTGTTTGTTTAAAACCTTATAATAGCAGTCCTTATACAATAACAATAAATTATTAATAAAAAATTATTTTAAGCTGCAAGTTATTTCTCGACGTCTAATAAACATCCAATAGACGTCTAAGTAAATAACAAAAATTTTGAAAAGACGTCGCATTACTTTTTAAATAATTAATGCAATTTTGTTCATTCCCAGACAGCAAACAATATTTATAAAATATTTACAAAATATTTATAATATTTATTTGAATGTTTTATAAATATTTATCTAAATATTTTATAAATATTTTTGTGGTCTTAGATTTGACAGATCGTAAAAATTTATCATAAATATTATAAAAACATTTATAAATATTTACAAAATATTAATACAAATCTTTATTTTTTATTTACCATAAATATTGTATAAAATATTTAGTCCATATTTTAATAATATGTTGAATAAAGATTTTTTCTTCATGTGTACGAAAGGAAGCCTCCCAGATGTGCACAGATCGAAACGGACCACCAATCAGATTGCTGAGTTAGTTAGAGTTAGGATAAATTTATAGAATTTCATTGGTGGTGTCGGTTTCGATCTGTGCGCATCTGGGACTCACTCATACAAAATATGTATAAAATATTTATAATATTTTTAAAAAATAAATAGAAATATTTATAAATATTTATCATAAATATTGTGTGTCGTCTGGGTTACGCATATTACTTTTTAAATAATCAATGCGTTTCTTCAATACGCATTACATTCTAAATAATTAATCTGATTTTTTCCATTTCGGATTACTTTTTAAAATAATTAATTAGTAAAAAAATAACTACTTTTTAAAAATTAATTTGTAAAATGCATTATTTTTCAATTTGAATTTTCATTACTCTCTGCATGGGAATAATTTATTCTTTAATTAATTTTATTTAATTATTAAAAATAAATTAATTCTATTAATAATAATTAAAATTAATTGAAAAATAAATTATTCCCATGTAAAAAATTATACCTATTAATTATGTATTTGATTCTGCGCAAAAGTGCTGTGCGCACGTTTGACGCTTTCGACGCTCGACGTGTTTGCATACTAATCCGTGTCGCGCGTAGGAATCTCGTCTTCTCGCTTTCCGGCGTTTTGGCGCTGAATTTTTATCATCAAGTGTACGTGTGACCGATCGCTTGCCGCTTGCGTTCTTTTATCTATCTGATTATTCTTTTTCCGCAATCGTTGTGCGTCGAGATCTGTGTATGTGGTCGAGCTCAATCGTGAACACAATGATATTTGCATTACAAAACAGATACATGTTTCCGCTAGCTCGAGCGGCCGGCATCTTCATTCTTGATCGAATTTCGATCCAGCGTACGACATGATCGGTCGTCTGCGCGTTCTCTTGTCGTGACTGCCCAACCCTTTCTACGGTCGGGAGTGCGTTCGTCCAGGCGTTCTCGTTGTGCGTCGGCGAGGATTTTCACGACCCTATATACATATATGATATATCTGTATGATATATAGGCTCGTGAAAATATTTGCGCTTGTTCTCTTGTAGTGTCCCCTAACCTTTTTTTGCGGTCGGAAGCTTGCAATGTTCTATGTTTGCTGGGAATTTTCTTTTAGAATTTACCTTCAAAATTATGGTAATCATAGAACAACACGAATTTCGAAGAATTTTGCTATGCCTTTAGTGAAATTTAGTAAAATTTTAGTAAAATCTAACCATTCTGCAATGTAAAATGTTTTGGTTAAATTTTAGTAAAATTTTATCAAATTTTACTAAAAGTATAGTAAAAAATTCTTCGAAGTCCGTGTTGTCCTACGACTACTATTGATTTTGAGGGTAAATTCTAAGAAAAAATTATCTCCGTAGAGAGGTAGATCTATTATACATCTATAATACAGTTACGCAGAACGTCTATTAGACGTCTATAATAAAATTGCACAGAACGTTTATTAGACCTTATTATACGCGTCTAAAAAAGGTTACTTCGACGTCTATCTAGATGCGTCTATCCGATCTCGAGTTTTTCCCTGGGAGTAGACCTGTTCTGTAACTCTTAACGACAGTTCGATATCGTTATATTGTTGTTGCGCAGCTTTTTTGTCATATATAAATATGCGCAACGACAATGTAACAATGTCAACACTGTCGTTAAGAGTTACAGAATAGGCTTACTGGGTATTAATCGTGTAATTTCATGTGGAAATTTTCACTTTTCATTTTTCAATCTACTCATTTCTAAACTTTTTTATGACCAAGGTATCGATCATGTAATTTTTCTCCTAAGGTGGAAAGATGAAAAGTGAAAAATTTCAAGTTACTGTCTCTTTCTATTCAACATTAATAGAAAGAGATAGTGAAAGAGTTACATGAAACTTTTCACTTTTCACGTTTCCGCTCTAAGGAAAAAGTTACATGATTGCTGCCCTGGTAACAATTTACAGAATTAGTTATGTCACTAGGTTTTCATTTTTCTGCCAGCACATTTGATGGTGGAAAAGTTCACGTGAACGTCTCATATTTTCATGTTTCGTTAAATTACATGATCACGAGTTCACGTGAAATTTTTCACTTTTCACTTTCCACTCTAGGGAAAAAATTATACGATCGATGCCGGGCCGATTTGTGCAAAAGTACGGTACGTACTTTGTTGAGAAATAGATGTTAAGTCGTAATTTCATCGACAAAGTACGCACCGTACCTTTGCGCACTTCTGTCCAGGGCTCCCCTACCGGCAGGGTACGTGCACCCCTCCCCCATATGTGTGTGTGTGTGTGTGTGTGTGTGTGTGTGTGTGTGTGTGTGTGTGTGTGTGTGTGTGTGTGTGTGTGACCATAGCGAAGACGTGTCGGTTAAGTGTACTTCTCGATCATGTTGACTGTCAATATTTACTACTATTATTATAATAAAATTTGTGTTAATAACTTTTTAATAAATGTCAAGAGTGGCCTAAAACCTGCACATTACTCATAATGACTTTAATAACATATGTAAAGAATGTTAAAACCGGGGGTGGTTTTACGCTTTAAGAATGATAATATTTATTAAACTTTTACTGTAAAAAACTTTTCAATAAATAACGACTAGAACTTATGCACGTTACACAGAAAAGTAACATATATTAAGGTCATTAAAATCGGTGAGATCGCCCTTTTGTGCATAATTACTTAAATTTTTAATCAGGTTTTTAAATGGAGGAGCTTTTAGCATTGTTATCTTCAAAATAATAAGTAACCAATAAAATTTAAACAATAAAAATAATAACTTGTTATTAAAAAATTACAGTTAGATGATAATTAACTATTTAAGTTAAAAAGTAAATAATAAAGTTAATAAGTTAATAGCTTTTAACTTACAATTAAAACACAATCATCAATATTGGAATACTTTATTTTTGATAATATTTCTTAAGCAAAAGCAAAAATATAAACGTAAAAGTAAACTAGAAAATGCCTTCTATCACATGATGTAGACGTTTTTATAATATTCTTTGGGTAATTATTTACATTAGCGATTCCTCACCGATTTTGATGACCTTCAAATGTTATCAAAGTCATCATTCTGAACAACTTTTCCCTATACATGTTACCGTCGCTCGGCCTTAATTTTTGTATTATATACAAAAAATTATTAACAAAAAAATTTAATAAATGCAATACTTACAGGTAGCTCCGATAACCTTGACTATAACATGTTGTCAAGGTCACCCTCCTGAGTGACTTTAAAAAGATTTTAGCCGTCGCTCGTGATTTGAAAGTTTACAACATAAAAAGTTACACCAAAAAGTTACACCATTCCTGCCGGTGCGATAATAGGTGCATGTATTTATGAGGATCTTGTTTTGTGTGAATAGTTGAAAAATGATGTGGTACAGCAGAGAACGCGTGGGCGGGGGAGAGTCAGAGCCCCCCTCCCCGTAATTTTTCTTAACCTAACCCAAACATTTTAAAGTCGCTATTTGGTTAATGCAAAAACATTGGAAACGAACAGCGTGGAAAGTCATAAACTGTACAAGTGTGAACGTTGTTTACTTTACGTTTCATAAATACGATACATGATATTAGTGCTTTACGTAAAGTAAACGACGTCCACACTTGTACAGTACCACGTAGGTTTGCGACTTTCCATGCTGTTCGTTTCCAATGTTTTTGCATTAACCAAATAGCGACTTTAAAATGTTTGGGTTAGGAAAAATTATGGGGAGGGGATGCAGGGGGAGGGACGAAGCCCCTTCTCCGCCCACCTGTTCTCTATACATAACCCTTTGCGAATTTCCATGCTTTAAATTTTAAGAATAATAATATTTATTAAACTTTTTCGTCAACGTTAACTGTTAATATTTCCTTTTGCGGGACAGAGCGACGCTTTTTTCTGCTAGATTCGTTCGTTTTGTGCGGTGAGGAGTGAGTTCTCCTTAAGTATTACCGAAACGTTCTAGTGCAAATGAAAAAAGTATCGTATTTATTAAACTTTTGTGTTAATAATTTTTTGTGTATAAGTCAAAAACTAAGGCCGAGCGGTGGTAACATGTATAGAGAAAAGTTGTTCAGAATGATGACCTTAACAACATATTTGAAGGTTATCAAAATCGATGAGGAATCACTAATGTAAATAATTTACATATGGTCTCGTACTAAAGAATTTAACTATAAAATAAATTAATGACTAAATAATAGTATATATTTTTATATAATACATAATAAAATTCATAAAATAAAAAGAATAGAATTAAACATTTTAGTTTAAGGACAAAACAATAAAAATAAATTTATTTTAAAAATAGACAATTTTTTTAAATAAAATTGTTTTTAATTATATAAAATTATATGAAGTTAAATTATATGAAAAGGACAGATCACACATCAAACTGTTCTCAATAACAGAGAAATATATAAGTTTACACTGCACGCGGTTTTATGTTTTTGTACGTCCTATAAAAAAAATATAAAAAAGAACAATATAAATACAAAACAGTTTTTAAGAAACTACAAACCTATAAAGCGATCCACATAATATTATCAATAGTATATTCATTGTTGATCAATAATATACTTACTGTACAAAAAATCATTTATTATTTATCAATTAAAAATTATTTATCAATTTTATTCTAGCTTTTGAAGAAGTCGTGTTTAATAGATTTTATGTAGAAAAAATCATGAATGTATAAACCTTACTAGATTTCTTTAATTATGTAAGCAGATTTTTTTTATTTATCAGTATTAGTAACCTTCTTCAAATTAAATTTGTATAAATCAACTTTTAACTTCTAATTACTTTTAAAACATAAAATTCAATTTATTAATCTTTTTTCTAAATATGTAAAGAATATGTAAAACAATATAAATGCATTCTTATAAAAAACAATTTTTTATTTTCTATAAACTTAATTTAAAAACTAAATATTAAATTTGCATAAGGTAAAGACACACAGTATAAAAGTGCACGTAATTAGGATACTGTAATTCTCGAGAAATAAATGGACATTTATCAATAACTACATAAATTACATCTCTGTAAATTAAAGATAGTCATATTGTATTTTGAGTGTTAGTTAAGAATTTGTCGTTGAAAGAAAAGCATATGTTTTTTAAGATTAAAAAAATATTTCGAAAGCCAATTAAAATAATCTAGTATTTCAGACGATATAATATCAATGATATTTTGAATATGTTTATAAATTTAATTTACCATTAATTTATCTTATTCTTAGTACAAATGTAACTTTACTGTTGAGGTATGTATACACGTAATATGCGTTACGTTGATAGCAAGCAACATGAAACATTTCATACTATTTATTTTGCAGTGATAATTACAAAGATAATAAAAACAAAGAAAAATTGGTACAACATATTGCTTGTTTCTGGTGAAGACATGCATGAAGAATATTTCAGTAAATGCGTAGTCATTTACGTGTTAACATACCAAAGAAGAAGATTGATGCAAAAATATAAAAACAAAAAATTTTTTTAATTGTAAATAAAATATACATTTTAATAAAAGAATAGTTTTTTGTATTTTTATGTAAATTTCTTAGATATTCTATATTAGTTGCCATTTTTCAGATTGATTTTGTCACTTTTTTCTTTTTAGTGTAATTTAAAGGTTTTTCAATATTGATAAAATATCGATATCACCTATGAATCTTAAACAATTTTGTACGTAATTTAATGTTTGTTTTATTAAAAAAACAAATTTGTTTATTTTTTCAACTTTTAAAAATTAGATATTTATATTACTTTATTTAATAATTCAAATAGTAGTTTTGATATTTAGATAAAGCTAATAATTAGTAACAAATTAATATTTCAATTTAGTATCAAGTTTTTCAAAGTTAATTTTTAACTAAAGTTATTTCAATCTTACCCTAACTTTTAACAAATTATTTTCTTGTTCATGCAAAATTTAATTTAATTTAATTAATTTTACGTTGATTAAAAAAATAATTACAACATAAATTCGTTTAATTTAATTTAAATTAATTTTAATTTAATTTAAAGTTTAAAAAATATTATTTAATCATAAAAAATGTTTATGTTTTACAATATTGATAAATATTAGTGTAGAAAAAAAAATTTTAAAAATATTTAATAATTAAAATTAATAATGATTTAAACGCAATAACAGGCATAATGCTAAATTTTTACTGTGACATTATATAAAGGAAACTGGGGGGAATAATGGCGTCGGTGAGAACGGGTGTGAATTTGGAAGCTCCAAAGTAAGGAGCAGTGAAGTGATAATGGAGGTGAGAGGGAGAGTAGGAAAGTGAAAATTCGGGTAGAAGAGGACGAGTGGTGGTCGGGCAATTGGAGGGAAGCAGGAAGACGGCGGAAAAGAAAAGATATGAAAAGATATCGTGGTGGAGTTTGGGAGATGAGAGGAAAGAATGTGGAGTGAAGTAGCCGTGGAGAAGAAGAGGACAGTGAGAGGGCGCTGAGAAGAAAGGAAAAGCCGGTTGGCAGGAGATGAAGACGAGAACGAGGAAGATGACGAGGAGAGGAGAGATGGCGCGGATGGAGAAGATGGTGGAAAACAGGTTGGCAGGAGTGAGGCGGCAGACGGTAGCGAGCTTTGGGAACGCAGATTCTCACAGCACGTGGTCCGTCGAAGGAAAAGATAGCCGACGCAGAAACAGTAATAGCAGAGTGAGAGAAAGCAGATGAGGTGAAAATAGAGACAGAGATGAAATGTAATAATGAGGAGAAGAGAATGGGATAATGAAGGAGACGGAAAAGGACAGAGTGAGGGAAAAAAGTGCGGTCGAGAGGAGGATAGAAGAGATTGGAAGAGAAGTAAGAAAACAGAGTGAAAATGCCAAAAGGGTTAAAAGAGGTTAGGAAAAGATTTAGAAGTCTGGAGGCGAGACTGGAGAGGTGGCAGACGGGAGAAGAGGACTTGGATCCAGACGAGGAAGAAAAGAGGGGAAGAAAGGTATGGAGAAGCGGCCAGGGAGAAAGAAGAGGAAGCAGAGGGGAAGAAAAGACGGTCGGATGGAGACAAGCGGAGAAGAGGCGGAAAGGGAACAAGGAGCAAAGAAAGTCGGTGTAGAGAGGGAGCGGAGTGGAGGGACGATGGAGACTGGTGGGGGGAAGGAAGCAGAGACAAGGAGGACAGGAAGAGACGGCAAGGAGGAGGGAGGAAGTGACAGGTAGGAGTTAAAAAGGAGGTGAGAACAGGAACAGAAACTGGAGAGAGGAGAGACAGAGGGTAGAGGAGGAGGCAGAGGATGACGGAACCAGAAGAATTGGAGTTCGGGAGAGGACAGTTAGATGGAATGAGAGGGGAGCAGAGAGGAATTAACTTGGATGCGGCAGTGAAGGCATTTGGAGAAGGGAGCGAGAGGGGATAAAGAAGGATAAGGAAGGGGAGAGAGGGAGAAAGAGGTATAGAAGGGCCGTGGAGGGGAGGAGGGGTATACGTCTGTAAGGCTGCTCAAGGGCCAGGTTGGTAGGAGGAGATTAGACATGTAATATATTATAATGAGATATTGATAGGGAAGAAGTTGGGGGACAGGTGGACTTCCGTTTCGTTTACAATTGTGTTTGTCTTGTTATTGTATATTTTGTTCCTGTGTTGTATTATATATTTTATATATGTTATATCTTTATATGTATGGCTGATATGTAGAGTATGAATGTATGGATAAACGGCTTGCTAGTGAAAGAGAAGAACGGTCAAACAGATGGAAGAGAGAGGAGCCGAGGAGATCAGAGAAGGAGAAAGAGAGACAAGGAGAGGAGGTTAAGAAGAGCAGGAGAGTGAAAAGAGCAGAGAAGAGCGTAAAGAGTCGGGGGGGCTCAACAGCACGGAAAGTAGAGAGATGACAGAGAGACGGCAAGTTGGGAAGAATGAGAGGTGGAAGGAGAATAATGATTTAATTGATTGTCTTAGGAGGAGAGGCAGGAAAGAAGGAGAGACGGCGAGAAAGCATGAGGGGAAAGAGACGAAGAGGCGGAGAGAGCAGAGGGAGACAGGAGAAAGAGGAGAGGAGGAGAGGCCCCTTGATGAAAAACGGAAAGAGGAAATCAAGGAGGAGAAGTAGAAGGAAGAGAGCAGAGATGAAGAGAGATGAATAGAAGAAGGATAATGAAGAAGGGGCAAAAGAGAGGAGAGAGTGGGATTAGGGGGTGGGGAAAAGGGGATAAGGGCGTGCGAGGGGGGGGAGGGTGTTAGAATGTAAGGGTCGCAAATGGCCAGGTCGGTTCGGGAGTAGAGAGGATACAACTGTGAACGGTTCGGGAACGCTCCGTGGAAAAAGCGCCTTGTAACCCCATATTGGGACACAATAAAGTCTATCTTATCTTATAAAGGAAACTGTAAAATTCATGAATACTTATTCTTATACAAAAATAATACAATACAACTTCATATTTTTAATATTCTAAAATGTTTTTAATGTCCTAAAATATTCTTTATATATTTATCTTTTTAATATTTCTTATGTGTATATAGTTTTTTACATTTCTTATATTTTATTTGTGATTAAATTACTTTCTTTTAGTCGGATTTTCTGAATACTTTAGAAAATTACTTAGAAAAAAACGATTTAAAGAAAACGATATAAAATATTTGAAAAAAATCGGGAATATTTATATTATTAATTGTAACTTTATTTTTAAATTTGAATAAAGTTTTTATATTATATGAAATGACTAAAGAACCTTTTTAATAAGAATATTTTGTCAAATATGAAATATGAAATTCATTAAATATACATGTATATAAAAATACATTATCCATATTTGGAATCATAACAAGATACCTTGTACAGGGCCATGCAACAACCTATTTGAAGGACTGATGGAAAGATCACTCAATGAACAGGCGCGTCTCATGCCACTTTCCTCTTCTTCGCTGTCAATAACTTTTGAGATTCTCCCCCCACTGCCAACTGTTGACAACGCGTACATACATGCACTAATTACTCATCGCTTTCAAATAAAAGGGCATTAACTCGAAAGCTGATTAAAAAGGGCATTAACTGGAAAGCCGGTTGGAAAAGGCGTTAACTGAGAAGCCGGTTAAAAAAGGCGTTAACTCAGGCCTCAAAAAAGGATGTTAAAAAAAGTTGACTTTCTGACTACAAAAGGAACTTAAAATTTGAGTTCCATGGATATCTATGAGCCGTATAAGAAGTGGAAATGACAGTCTTTTTTTCTGAAGACCTATGGAAAGTGTCGAAAATCTGTCAAATTGATTGAAAATTGCGTCTATCCGGAGACAAGTCGAGTCTGTGACATGGAAGAATCTTCAGTCAAACCAGCTTCTGGTTAAATACTTATATAATAGTTTTTGAGATCGCTAATAATGTTTCAAGATCAGGATCCCGAAATTCAAAATGGCAGATTCAATATGGCGTGACAGAATATCAAATATCGTCACGAATACCACACTCAGCCGAACCCAGAGACACGAACGAGGACGTGGTGGTTGTCATCTCTATTTTTTTAATTTTTTTCGTTAAAAAATTTTTTTATTTTGTTTTTTTATTTTTTTTTTGTTAAAATTACAAATGCGACTTTTTTTACACTTCTTCAAATCTCCCACCTTTTTGTTCTTACGGCGTGCCATCTGCACTCCGACCGCCACAATCTACACTTATCCAACTGATGACATCTATCGCCTCCCATTCTTATGTAATACTCTCTCGCGCGTTTAATCGCCCGTGCATATACAACATGCTTTGTATTCTTTACTAAATAAAACGCGTGCGTCTCCATTACTATTGCACCAGCCCTCGCTCCTCAACATTTTTGGTTTATAATAATTAATGTCTTTATAATAATTACAAAAAAAAAGAACAAAATTTTTAACAAAAAAAGTTAAAAAAAATGGAGACAACAACCACTACGTTTTCGTTCGCGTCTTTGGGTTCGGCTGAATGTAGTATTCGTAACGATATTTGATATTCTGCCACGTTATATTGAATCTGCCATTTTGAATTTCGGGATCTTGATATTGAAACATTATTAGCGATCGCAAAAACTATTGGATAAGTATTTAACCAGAAGCTGGTTTGACTGAAAATTCTTCCATGCCACAGACTCGACTTGTCTCAGGATAGACGCAATTTTCAATTAATTTGACAGATTTTCGACACTTTCCACAGGTCTCTAGAAAAAAAGACCGTCATTTCCATTTCTTATATGGCTCATGGATATCCATGAAACTCAAATTTTAGGTTCCTTTTGTAGTTCGAAAATCGACTTTTTTTAACATCCTCCTTTTTCGCTTCAATTTAAGCTAGCAGTACTGCCGACCCTGCACAAAATGTCTTATTCAAAAATAGTGTTTTGCATTCACGAGATTTTATCACTTGACTTCTGCTTTGCAAAGTCTCGGATTGGATCGTGGCCAATACTTTTCAGTACGATATTGAGAATAGAACCATAAAATCTTGTATGCCTCTGAATCCGATAACAATTAGCAGAAGAAGTGAATCTTTTTTAATGCGAAGGTTCGCATTTATTTGAATGCCTCTTATTGCAATTGAATGCGAAGAATGTTTAGAGTCAAGTGAATTCTTTTGAATACGAAAGTTAATATTTGAAATGAATTAAATCCTCAAAAAACAGAATTCAGAAGATATTCAATTGAATATCTTTTGAATTCTGCTTTTTGCAAAATGTCAATATTTTTTAATTTTTTTCAATCCAATGTTTTATGCAGGAAAAATAATTTTGGTGCTTAATTTAAAACACATGGAAACAAAAAATTAAGATGCACATATAGATAGAGCACCAAAATTATTTTGCCAGTGCTGCCAACTTAAAATAATACAAAAAATTTGAGTTCGCAAATTAACGTCTTTTTCAACCGGCTTCCCAGTTAACATCTTTTCCAACCAGCTTCCGAGTTAATGCCCTTTTATTCGAAAGCGACGTATTACTACTAGCACGATGCATAAAAAAAGTTTACTGAGTCTACCTTTATTTTTAAGTAGTTAAATAAAAATTACGATATTTGAAATTATTCCTTGATAGAAAAATTTTAACAAAATTCCGACGACTTCAATTTTTTATTAAATTTGTAATTTTAATAAATGTGTAACAAAAATTTAATTATATTTTATTGAAAAGATTATTTTCTGCGTGTAATAAAAGACAGATGATCTTTAATGAGAATTCAGTAAAAATGTAATAAAATTTCCACAAGAAATTATTTAATACAATTTAATAAAAAAAACAAGAAAATTTTATATTTTGGAATCAATTTATGAAATAAAAGTAATAATTTTTTGATAAAAATACAAAAACGAACCACACATACTCTGTAATGATAAATTAACATTTTACTAAAATTATAACAAAAAACATTATGATATATATACTCTTACGCGATTTAGGAACCGCTAAGGGAATGCTTTCCTATGTTTTCCTTCATATTTTTTTCTGTAGAATTAAAAAATTGACCTTAAAGTTATGCCAAATAAAGAGAAAAAATAGTTATATGCATTTACGTTGATTTTCCCTAAAAATTATGCATTTTGCAACACTGCTATCTTAGCCCTCAATCCCTAGACTATCAAAATTTATCGTTGTTACTAAGCAGAGTGTGCGCTACCCGAGCAATTTTCAATCGCTCATATCTCGGAATTAAAGTGGTGCATGCACATAATGAAGTACTGCAGATTTAGCTCTTACTTATAGAAATTATTATTTAAGTGTCAATACACATTCTCGTGAAGTATAAAATAAGTTTGCCATACATATATGCTAGAAAAAGTCTCTCAACGTTTCGAAATTTTAGTACAGTTCACATGGGAGTTGTTCAATTTTTCACCAGAAATATAAACTTTTCTTCTAATAATTACTAGGCATATAAACAAAAAAATTGATTATAAAAATCTGAATTACAAGCTTTCTAATAACCACAAACAACAATATATGTGATGCCGACAATTTATTATTAATATTTAATCTTAAAAATCTTAAAGTACATGAAATCGCAGATCTTGCGATCCGCGCGCGCGCGCGCGCGCGCGTGTGTGTGTGTGTGTGTGTGTGTGTGGTGTGGTGTGTGTTTAATGTATCTGCAGATCTTCTAAACAATCTTTTTTCTTCCGAAAATGTTAAATCTCATTTCTTAACTTATTAATTTATATTATTCTGCCACTTTGGTGAATTTACATATAAAACTAATCTAAACCCTTTTCTTTAATAATAGGTTAAACTGTCAAATCTAAATGACATTTACAGAACTCAAATTATATTAGTATCTAAAAAATACTTTAATTTAAAAAAAGCTTATTAAAAACTTATTTAATTTATCTTAAAAATAATTATTTTAAATTATTTTTTCATGTATCTTATATATAAATAAAATAATAATTTAGAAAATTCGTGTCTATTGACTAGATAGTTGTCCATGAAATCAACCAATTAGAATGTTTTTTGTTTTATGAAAGTTTAAAATCTCACAAAAATAACTATTTTTGTGAGATATCACAAATCGAAACCCAAAATATCGAAAATCTATTTGGTTTAGAAATAATTTGTAAAACGTCGCCAAATTTACCGGAAAGCTATAGCTCGTTGAAAAATATGCTCAAGTGTGTCACATCTATATAGTCCAGGAACTAGGGTTAAATACCTTTGACCCTTCAGAAGTGCTAAATCTCACGTTACATCGAAAACTTATATTCTCAAAACTTAATAATGATATGAGAATATATTCTAAGCAGCAGAGAAAAACAGCCCGTCAATAAAAAAGAAATATTATCGATCAAAAATACATGATATTGTAAACCAGTGTTTTCAGGATTATATAGAAATTAATAAATAAAAAATTCTGATGCTCTATTTATTGTCTTTTAATTTCTGAAATTCAATGTCATCATATTATATATATTCAATGTCATCATAAAAATATTGGCAGCCTATTGATAATTGTGAACCAAGTAAATTCTAACGAGTTTTGAGCACTTGCTTTGCCTTTATCAACTTTTACTTATATTCACCGTGTGCCTGTATAATCTTGAAAACAATTACAAAGTCACGTATTTTTAATCGTTATTTTTTTTCCATTAACTGTTGCTTTCTCTCTGTTGCTTAGAGTATATTCTCATATCATTATCAAGTTTTGAGAATATTAATCTCTTATGTAACGTGAGAATTAACACTTCTAAAAAGGTCAAAGATATTTAAAATAGCAGTGTTGGAAAATGCATAATTTTCAGAAAAAATCAATGTTTAAATGTCTATAATAACTATTTTTCCCTTTCCTTAGGGTAATTTGAGGTCAATTTTTTAATTTTACGAGAAAGAAATAAAAATAGAGAGGAAAACATAAAAAATTCGCGTTCTCAAATTAGCAGTTCTCAAATCGCCTAAAAGTTATACCCCCTTTTTGATAAAATTGCAATAAAAAAATCAAATATTTCGCATATATTCCGTAATAACAAATTAATGACATTTCATTAAGACTAATAAATTTTTTAAAAAGTTTCGATTAAAAAACTGGTCAAAATGTTACGAAAAAAAAATTCAACAAAATATTGAAAATTTATCAAAATTTTATTAAAATTTTAAAACCAAGACTAAATATAAAACTAAATAAAATTAATCAATTATGCAGAATACATTTAATCATCTTTCTCTATGTGCAAAATTAGATTCCTTATATAATTTCAAAGTTTTTACAAATAATGTGACTGTTTCTTGACTTGAATTTCCTTACACAAAATGAATTATAAAATAAGATAATATAATGGCGGGAATAACAACGAAGGAAAGAAAGAGGACAATGTTGTAACATAATGAGAATAGCATGCGACTGCGTTCCGTGCAAAAATGATATAAAAATATTAACAAAGTCTCCGCATAATTTAGAAAGCATTTAAACTGAAAAGTAAGATGCTGTCATCTTAAAATAAAATTGAACATTACAATTGTTCATAAGCAATAAATAAGTGGACGATTATACTATAGTTGAGACAATTCATTTTCACATCTAATTACAAAAGTAATTAAAATAATAAAGGAAAATTATAAAATATATCATTTATTAAAATACAAGAAAAAGATACGTCAATCTTTAATAAAGTCTCCACATTCTACACAAAACAACTATACAATTCACTACTATTGATTGACATCATAAAATATTTGACTTAATTAAAACATTTAATTGCTCCTTTAGCCCTATTACTACAACACAGAATACAATGTAACATTTCAGCAATGTAATAGCATCGCTGAAATACTCTGTGCTTTTTTTTGTTATTTTATTTGTATCTAATGTTTTTTTTTTCAAAAATTTCCTTTAATTTTTAATTACCTTTCTATATACATATCATATATACATAAAACACATAAAATAACAATAATATCACAGCAATATTATTTTTCCACAGAAATATTACAAAATTATAACATAAATATTGTTAGAATATTACAAAGATAGCGCAGTAATATTAAAGTCAGTCCGTCAAAATAAATCACAATATAATGTAACATATCGTCATTATATTACTTACAGTCTTACAGTAACCTTCTTTAAGATTTCAATAAAATTTCCGTCTTGTATTGTAATTTGTAATATTGTAATGTTACTACAACATTATTGATACATTACATGCTGTGTGACAATAATTGAGTACATTCGAACGCAAATATACATACATACACACACACACACGCACGCGCGCGCGCGCGCGTGTGTGTATGAAGTATTTCTTTTATAAATGGTTTAATGTGTTGCGACGTAAAATTCATACTTAATTTTGGAATACAATACAATTATATATAAAATTTAATAACAAAATATATGCAAGCATTTTTTTCTTGTTCAATACCTGTGTAGGGATGCTTCGTTGTAAGTATCGCTTGATTGATCGTCGGCAGAGTTTTTGTCCACTTCGTGTGGCTTGGACATCGCGACGCGGGTGGCCACATTCTCTTGGGCGAATTGGTGCAACTTGATGCGGACGTAGAGGAACCGCTCTCCAACAGCGACCGGTCTATCGCCGACACATCAGCACAGTCGCTGTCCTCGCCACATGAATGCAACCGTATGTAATCGCGTTTGATCGCACAAAATCTACCGTCTCGCTCGGCCTCTAACTTGGCAAAGTTCTCGTTCGTTTCGTGATTTTCTCCATGCGTCAGTCGCAGATACCTATCCGTTTTCGTTAAGTCGTATTGCTTTTGCTTCACTAGATTCTCAAACTCCTGCGAGAGTAACTTCACGGTGCCCTCGATTGCGCGAGTTATTCGAAAGTCCATGTTTGCGTGATTGAGATCATTTTCAGTGGTGGACGGCATCAACTTGCCGCTTTGCAAATCACAAGAAACTTCAGCGGGCTCCAGTGAGTCATAAGTTTCGTATGTATCTTTCATTGGAATATCATTTTCGAGTGAATTCACTTGTTCCTTATCGCGAGACGCACACTCTGCGTTTCTCATCTCATAAATTTTCGTTACGTGATGATTTTTCATTGTACGTAACGGGTTGTTTCTGTTATACATCAGTTCGTTCTTATCGGTATGCAGACAAGTCTGCAGACTGTAGAATTCGCCCCCGTTGTCTTTATTATCGTCAGATTGCGGTGTGTAATTCGCAGATTGTAAGAATTGTCGCATCACTCCCGAGTTAATAGAATCTCGCTTGATTTTCGCGTTGCCTTGCGCGATCTGATATTCAGAACAGATCGAGTTCATAGAGGATGCCGCGTAATTATCGGAATTGGCAACACTTTTCAACGCAGGCGACGGAGGCGGAGTGTCGACGAATTTCCAGATCGGTCTGACTCTGTTACGCATGCTTTGCGTACGGGATGAATTTCTTTTGGGTTTCGGCGGCTTATGAGCAACAAAATCATTCAAGATTGTCATAGATTTCGCGGGTTTCGCGAGCAGTCTCAGATCATCACTAAGCGGAACGATTTCCGATCCACTGCATACTAACGCATCCGTATCGTTCTTGCGTTCGTTGTCGAAGTTGAATTCACAGTAAACGTGAGCCTTCAATGACGCATTGTCCTCTGCGTAATTCTCATTATTCCCCGCCTTGCTAATTCTAGTATCCTGCAAAGATTTCGATCTAAAAACCGTTCTGTACAACGTGTTCTCAATGTTGATGGAACTTTGCGCGTTGTCTCCAACGACGTTTTCGCTATTATTAAGGTTTCCACTGTAGGTCTCGGAGTTCTGTCTCTTTCGCTGGTAATGCGAGTCGAACAGTATCTCAAGAGGTGCAGACTTCACCAGGGAGTCAGAGTCGTCAGTCAACACGCTCTCCGTACTCCGATGATTGGTGTTTTCGCGTAACGGGAACATCTGGTAGTCAGACTCGTCAGTCAATATGCTCTCCTGACTTCTGCCCTCTTGCATTTTGCGTCGAGACAGGAAAAAGCTCGCGCTCGAGTGTCTGTCATGGTCATAATCCAGAATCTCGGCACTCCCTTTAGAAAACGATTCGACGGAAGCATCTGAGAGTATGCTCTCTTGAGAGCCAGTTAAAAACTTCTTCTGAATATTCTGATAATTTGAATAATTCCCGCAGTCATTCATACGAACATTTATCTGATAATCACTGACGCAACGTCGAGGTGGATTCTTGAAATCTCCCTCTAATGAATCGTCGCTGAAATTGCCATTTCCCTCATCAGCATCACTGATTTCATTAAGGTTTTCCATATCACGTTCGTTCATAGCAGGCAGACTCTCGAAGGATTTCGCAACGTTCCCCATATCCTTTTCATTGTCGTTTAGACCAATAAAGTAACTACAAGATCGTCTTTTTTGCGCGAATCTCGCAAATCGACTTATGTCTTTTTTACACTGCTCCTTCAGCAGCTTTAATTCCTCGCACACGGGAGATTCGGGCAAAGATTGATTAGCTTTATTTAGGGACAGCTTATACTTTTCAGTTTTTTTTAGTGTCAACGTTAACGGACGACTAAGAGTCGTTTTTGCTCTCTCATTGATACACAACATAGTTGGACTTTTCGACAAGCGGTTTTCATTTGGTATCTCTAGCTTAAGTAACGCATTCCCCACACCCTGAACCTTGTTAGTGGATCGTTGGGATTTAAGCGCGGATTTTGGATTTAGTATGGATTTACAGGGATTAATCGGTTTTGAAAATTTATTCGGTTGACCAGATGATCTGTTACCTGTGCCGAGTTTGTTCGAACGATGATGCTTCTCCTGTATACGACTGCTCAAATCAGATATGCTTTGACTGGATTTGAGTAAGGATCTATAACCGACCTATAATGCGAAAATGAGAATAAAATTTTATTCTAAAAGTGTTTCTTGTGAAATACTTTCGCTTTTCTCATGAGTAAATCGTTACTCACACTTTGCAGTTTTCTTCTAGTTTCTTCTATTCTCCTTTGCAATTCCTCTCGTTTCTTTACAACGTCATTGTCACCTCTCGCGTGCTTCGTCGTATTAACCACCACTGTATTACGTATTTTAGCAGTGATGTTACTTTCACCACCACTGAGTCTAAAGAAATCCAAGTTAATGGGTAATCAATAATTGTTAAGCTACATATAACACAAGAAGATTGTAGTGACAGTGCAGCAATAATAAAATGTCCCTCTTTAGAATATGTATAATGCATATGTATACAGCAATCTTACAGTATAACAAGTTCTAATGTTTTTAATATTTTATGATATTATATTAATATATTTTTAGTAAAATTAAGCTAAAAACAAAATTAAATAAGATGTATTTTGTCAGTAAAAAGTTGTAGGTTTTTCTGTATAAAAATTAATTCAGTGACATAATTCTTGCAAGTTATATGTGTTGTACTGAAATGTTTAATAAAATAGCACATCTGAAATATTATCAGAATACCAAAGTATTACATTACAATATCGCTGCAATATCTCAGAAAACATTTTGCTGGCTATTTTTTACTTATATAACAATGACAGCACTGAAACATTACTTTTGCGCAGTATGAATCATTTTTGTGCATGATTTACTGGATGTTTACGCGTCATGTTTTCTGAATAGTTACTTGTATACAATATGCAAAAAACATTCTGTAAACAAAATCCACGTAAATTGTTATCAATGTTTCTGCAATCTTCTGTGCTGTACAAAATTATATATTTTCAACTCATCAAATCTCATTTTACCTTCCATGAAATTGAGAACTAATACTCGTCGCTTTTATACGATTCGGTGGCTCCTCCGCGCCACTAAGCGACTCGAAGGCATTTTTCAAATACTTTTCCCTTTGACTCTGTTTAGCGAGCTGATCAAAACCCTCCGAACTAGCTTCAGATAACATAGATAATGGATTTCTCTCAGCGCTGGGAGTCGACGCTCCGCCTTCCGAATCAGACTCGTCCTGACTGCCAGACGCGGTCAATTCGCTTGTCCGACCGTTCTCTGCATTCTTCAACTTCTTTTGATGTCTTTGCGATCTACATACAAAAAATGTGCTTTGTATTTGATGAAAATGCAATACAATATGATCGTAAAAATATAGATATAAGAGAGAAGGCTAAGAGAATTTTTGGTTTTATTTAAATAACGCTAAAAATATTTATGTGATATAATTCTTATTAGTATAAATTCGATCACTCATACAGTTCTATCAATTATATTAATAAACCGAAGTTGTTCGGATATATATCCCAGTAAGCAAGAAACATTGATCAACGTTTTTGAAACATTAATTTTAGAGAAATTCCTTAACGTTATAACTTAATACAAAATAAATACAAACGATCAAAATGAGCAATAATTAATGTTGGAAAATATAATAAATTAATATATTTATTCTCGGTTTACACAATTAAAATTGAGAACAAATAAACGAACCGTTTCGGACTTACTTGTCCTTCCTCAGCGTAATAAAAATATATCAGAACGGAAGTATCAAGAATCTAACGCGAACATAACTATCAGGTATAAAAACGAATGACATGTCAATTTTATTTTTAATAATCGTTTACAGAACTACGGTGAAGGAGAAAAATAACTAAAGGTAAGAAGCAATCATATTAAAGCTTTTTGAGCGCTAAATCTTTAACAGATTGGCTTTTGCTTTTGGTTCTTCTTTTCCACAGCTGGTACTGTAGCAGAGCCTCAAAAGTGAGGTCTTTATTCGCAAGTCTATAACGCTGAACACAAAATATAACTTTATGCCTACGTCAATGCATGCATACATTATGTCAAACATTAAACTCAATTACATCATTTGAAAGCCATATTCAAATTGCATTAAAGTTAAAAAATATCCGACATATTTTTCAAAATAATGTAAAGAATACACAACCAAAACTTTTGGCTATGTGCAGTACTGAAATGCAGCTTTCAACGCAATAAACAGTGACCAATGGCTACATGATAATGTCTAAACAGTATATAAAAACGTAATTTAAACGGTTATCCCCAAAATTCAACACAAAGTACACGTGATATCATAAATTTTATAATTGTACACCTAGTCCATAACCGCCTTTTCTTCTACTATTAAATAAAAAACAAACCTTCGGAGTTCTTCAACATCCATAGCATTAACGGTAAACTGATTTGATACAATATCTTCTGGTGGGGGATAATACATTAATTTATGATGTGATTTTTCAGAACCAGTCGTTCCGTTTTCTCCTTCGGAATAATCCTCAATATCCCCATCGTGTTCAGTACTTTCGTGATCCTGAATAGCATATATTTGTTATATAAAAATAGAACCAGCGTTACTTAGTAACAACATAATTGGCAATTAAATTTAAAATATAGATCAATTAAAAACGTATAAGTTGAAAAAAAAATACAATAATGTCAATTGAAAATGTAATATTATCAGAAATATTATTTACATAATGTATAATACATTTTGTTAGATTTAAAAAAGTGGCTAATTATTTCATAAGATTTTTGTATAATTTTTGAAAATGTTTTAGGAAAATATACCTCAAATTTAAAACTGCCAAGACTGCTATCATCGGTGTGATGACGATTCCTCGATTGACGTGTCAATTCCGTAATATTGTTACTTCTTAATGTCACTTTATCATCAATTACCTACGAAAGTGATAATGAAATGGGATTAATAAAACAAATACGACAATTCGACAATGCAATTTGATCAAACAAAGAGATGATTAAAGAAGTAAAAACAAAATAAAATAAAATAATTGATGAATAAAGATAAGTTTTCCTGGGAAAAAATTTGATGAAATTTAAATAAAATTGTAATAAAATTAATATATTTTCAAGAAGTTTATTGAAAGAAATTTTATTAAAAAATTCCCTAATATTTCGCGCAAAAATCGCGCAGGATATTAAGTTTCAAATAGTGACTTTCAAATAGTATTTTTTACATTTTCAATATGCTGTCGGATGTCATTTTAAATTTTTTAATATTTTCCCATGTTTAAAATTTGACTTTATCCCAAATGTTTCAGACTTAAACAAAATCGACCAAAAGAACAATAATAAAAAAAATTCTATCATGTGTTTCTTTTTAGATCTTCTAGATCTTATTTCTTTCAAAGTAAAAGATCAAATTTTGCCATATGCTCTGTTCAGCACTTTATGTTGATAGTCATTACGGAATATATGCGATTCTTTATTGCAATTTTATCAAAAATTTATTACAATAAATTTCTATTTTAGTAAAATTCCTACTTTTTCGTTACTTATTTTTCGTAAATATTTTAATAATTTTTTGTTAAAAAATCGATAAATAAATATATATGGATTAATTTTTGCCCCATTCATACCTCCGAAGTAAAAACAGTATGACTTTTTGTAATTTTTGTTACTAAATTCTGTTATCAAATTCTGACCTTTAGAAAAAATTAATTTATGGGAAAATATTAAAATTAACATTTGAAGCTTTAATATACATGCAAGAAGCTATTATGAGAACAATGTGTTAATAAAAGAGTAAAACTTGCAAAATAAATAACAGGCCTGCAAAAGTAGGGGTCTTAAACATTATTTGAGTTTTGACAGTGTTTTTCTACGTAATTTTTTGTGCTAAATCCGAATAATAACCGCAGAATTGTCCCTCCATTATAGTACAGTGCAATTGGACTTCTTTCGGGGAAAAAAAAAGAAGCCCTTTTATTGCAGATTCTTATTCAGAAGTATTATATGAACATATTAAACAAAAATTTAACTTGAAAAAAGTTGTGAATCATTGTGTAAACAATGAAAAAAAGTAAAAATTTTCGTTTTTTGGCAATAAAAAGAAATTAGTTATTGTCAGGAAAAATAAAAAAATATAGCTTATATAGCTTAATAATATCTATTAATATCTATTAAATAAGCTGTCGTAAGTTGCAATTGGTTTTTTTAAGCAGAAAAAAAAACAAATTTGTCTTTTCTTTAATTATTAGTAACTAATAAACAGTGATGGTAAATTCTTGTAATAGGGTTTAAATAGTAGCGTTTACTACTCTCTAAAAGTCCTGAAAATTTTGGCCCGAAAAATCCATAACTCATAGCACAAAAGTTAATTGTTATTTAAAAAAATGCTTTTTTGGCAACATTAGTCTACAGCGTGAAGCTATCATACATTATTTTGCAAAGGTGCGTTTTCCTTAAGAGTTATGCGTCTATATGCACTTGAAAACTAAGTGAAATTTTTACATTAAATTGTTTAAAAAGGGCAAACAGGAAGGTTCACTTTTTTTCTTATACTAGAACATTTTCTTATACTTTTTCTTATACTAGAACATTACAGGCGCGCGCTGCGCGCGCGCTGTTTGACTTTTCACTTAAAAAATAATAATAATTGCAATTTGATTTTCTCTATCTTTGGTTTACATTAATCAAACGTCTTCTGCAATTTTGAATAAAAAAATGTAAAGTTTAATTATACATACATACATACATACCAACATACATACCTACTTGCATACTTATTACTGCTACCTAGCTACCTAGCTACATATTTATCTAGTTACGCTCGCTCGTTTGCTCCCTCCCTCTCTCCCTTTTTCACTCACTCACTCGCTCACTCACTCGCTCACTCATTCACTCACTCGCTCCCTCCTCGCTCACTCACTCGCTCCCTCCTCGCTCACTCGCTCGCTCCCTCCTCGCTCACTCGCTCGCTCCCTCCTCGCTCACTCGCTCGCTTCCTCCTCGCTCACTCACTCGCTCCCTCCTCGCTCACTCTCATTCACTCATTCACTCACTCACTCACTCACGCACCCCATCCAAGTCGCTAACCCATGTGCACATTGCAAACAAAGTAAAGTTCACATGTGTTTACAGGTTTCCAATACAATGTATGGTAACGGTATTAACACTTACTCATTTTACAAGTACACCCATAAAAAATGTAAACAAAGACATTGCTTCGCTGTGGTCACACATAAACACACACACACACACACACATTTAAATTTTTGTCTACAAATTATGGATTTCCTACTTACCGATATTAAAAAAAAATTTTTTCGAGTCGCCAAAAATCCTTCTTGCATATGTTTTTTTTCACTAAAAGAAATTTACAAAATTTGAACTAAATTGGAGATTGATCGTTTTCGGAAGCCAAATATTTTGTACATATTTTTATGTCCGAGTTTGTCAGGTATAAAAAAAATTATAATAAACATTTATGAAAATATTTAAAATAAATATTTACACCATTATTATCAAAGAATATAAAAAATATTTCAAGTTTATATACCACTAGACATCACAGACGCGCGCTTCGCGCGCGCTACTTAACTTTTTATTTTTTACCTTTTAAAAATAAATTACAACAATAAATGTAGATATTTATACAAATTTGACAGCTGTCAAAATTCAATTGCAATGACAGCTACTCTTGCAACACGAAGTAAGCGCAGCGAGAGAACCAATCGGCATCGCGGAAAAGCGACAACAATAAACTTCGAAAAATGCGAGCAATCGACTTTACATGCCCTTTTTAGATAGGAAACAAATGAAACAATTGCTTGTATTTTTATTATATTGAAAAACCAAATTTATTATTCAATTATTGCTATTTTTCTGCATTAAGAAAATTTATTCTATGTTTATTAAGAGCAGAGATAATTTTTTTCTTGATTACTGTGACGTTTGTTAATAATATTAAGAGCTGAAATTTAGCTGTGGTGTAGAGGAAAGCTGAAACTTCTATATGTTTCATTTATGAGAACAACCAATTCTTGAATAATTTAATATAAAAATTTCACTTAGTTTTCTGGTGCACATGGAAATATAACTCTTAAGAAATAAAACGCACCTCACAAAATAAATGCATGATGGCTCCACGTTGTAGAGTAATGTTGCTAAAAAAAAAAGCTTCTTTTTACATAACAATTAGCTTTGTGCTAAAAGTTAGATTTTTCAGACTAAAATTTTCAGGACTTTTAGAGAGTAATAAATGTTACTATTTAAGCCCTATTACAAGAATTTACCTCACTTATTCATCAATTACACAGGCACACAAAAAAATTGGTTGATCCGGCGGACTAGACTAGTCAATTCTTATGTATTTCGACTCGCTGAATCCAAATCCAAAATTAGAATTGCTGCATTGGCTCATTTTTTCCTAACCTCAAAAAAATATTTTTTTTTAAATCTTGGTCCGGCGGTCCAGACTAGTCTATTTTTATGTATTTTGACCCGCTAAATCCAAATTTAAAGTCGGAATTGCTGAAATGGCTCATTTTTTCCTAACCTCAAAAAACACCTTGTAAAAGCAGTTTGGATCACAAATGTATAATCCGGAACGTGTAGGATTGCGTAACCACATTACCCAGGGAAAATTCAATACGTATGACAAATTTGAGCTTCTGTAAATAGCGCAGAAAATTCACTCCCTTTTTCTATTATATCTCTTTTATTCTCGAAGATTTTGTGCAATGGCTTTCTCTTACGTTTCTTTCCTTTCACAGAGACATCACGTTTGAGCGTCCAGCAAAAATCAGCCATCATATTCACATCCCACTTGCCTTATAGTAATATCGATACTACATCTCCTTGATGTCTTGATGAAATCTTTCTCTATGTTCTTCACTATAATCACCTAGATTTTCTGGGAAGTAGTCGATATGAGAATCTAAGAAATGCAACTTAAGATTCATTAGGCAACCTAGTTTTCTATAGTTTTTCATCATTTCCGCTACCCTTTCTCTGTAATCTTCACTTTTGTGGTTTCCTAGAAAATTTTCCCCGGGTAATGTAGTTACGCAAGCTTGCACGTTCCGGATTATACATTTGTGATCCAAACTGCTTTTACAAGGTGTTTTTTGAGGTTAGGAAAAAATGAGCCAATGCAGCAATTCTGACATTGAATTTGGATTCAGCGGGTCAAAATACATAAAGATAGACTATTCTGTTTCGCCGGACCAACATTAAAAATTTTTTTTGAGGAAATGCGAGCTAACTTTGCAATTCTGACCTTAGATTCGGATCCAGCGGGTCAAAATACATAATAATTGACTAGTTTAGTCCGCCGGACCAACCATTTTTTTTGCCTGTGTTATTAACAATTAAAGGAAAAGAAAATTTTAGCTGTTTTTGTCTCCTTAAAAACTAAACTTACGATGTCTCCTTTAATAGATATTTTTAATATCTATAAGCTCATATTTTTTGTTTTTCGCTAATAAAAAGGAATTTCTTTTTATTGCCAAAAAACAAAAATTTTTACTTTCATTGTTACACAATAATTCCCAACTTTTTCCGATTTGAATTTTTGTTTAATATGTCCGTATAATTTTTTTCAAATAAGAATCTGTAATAAAAGTGTCTCTTACAATTTTTTCTCGAAACAGTGGATTTTAAAATATTTAAGGTTACAGATATCAAAAATAGTGTTTTTGGTAAAGTTTGGTTACTTATTGTAACGACCTAGACTGTTTTTTTAAATTCCGATGATAGTATCAAAAAGTATGAACCTATATCTACAAAATGCAATTTGGAGCGCTCTGATATGATTTTTTTCATTAATATATTCTAAATTGAATTTTAACCCTTTCACGGCTAGTGGTGCATGCGTTGGTTGTGTTCCAAAATTCACTGCCAGTACTGAAAATTTATAGTATACTCAGCAAACCAACACATAACTGATACATAACTGAAAAAGCGCATAGAAAAAACAGTGTTATGTAACATCGTTATGTGGATGCGATGTAAATGTTACATAATTTTGAGAGCTACAAAGAAACAAAATTTTAATTCTTATTTGTCATGTGTATAACTCATAACAGTTATTAAAAATGTAATCTTGTAAAATCGTGAAAAATTTTGTTTACACAATTTTTTGCCTCTTTAAATAATATTCCCAGCAAACACAGTAATATTACATATACATCTCATGTACATAATATTAAAAGTATCACGAGGTAACGCGTTATGTAGCAAGTAATATATATGTACGTATAAAGCTTTCAGTATAAGTTTAATTATATTGCTATGGTTATGTGCTTCGAAAATACTGCTGATACTAAAAAATCTATAAGTTAAACATAAATAAATAAACATAAATTAATAATAAATAAACATTACTTATTGGGTATTTAAAATATACATGTAATCAGTATCGATAGATTTGAGGGTTCAACACCGAGCTGCAGGTGTGGAGGGGAACAAGAATAAATAAAGGCAAGAATCATATATGAGCGCTCACTGAGTCTACAATATCGTTTTTGCCTTTAGATCTTCCCTTCCACAGCCGTGGCTCGGTACCGAATCATCAAATCTGGCAATATTGCACATAATTCAAAGTCTACACATCTTCCCTGCATAAAACGTCGGATTGAAAAAAATTTAAAAATATTGACATCTTGTTAAAAAGCAGAATTCAGAAG
Source organism: Monomorium pharaonis (assembly GCF_013373865.1). Lineage (NCBI taxonomy): Eukaryota > Metazoa > Arthropoda > Insecta > Hymenoptera > Formicidae > Monomorium > Monomorium pharaonis. The sequence continues at coordinate 14,890,880 of NC_050475.1, read as the reverse complement.
AATTCAGAAGATATTTAAAAGATATTTGAATGCTTCTTATTGCAATTGAATGCGAAGAATTCAGAAGATATTCAAAAGATATTCAATTAAATAGGGAGAAGAGGGAGAGGGAGAGGGAGGAGAGGAAGAGGGCGGAGGGTATGCGTGTGTATGAACGTCTTTCCCACCCCTTCTCTCTCTCTCTTTATCTGTATTTCTCTCTTTTATACAAACACGGCATACACACACACATTGCGTGTAGCAATCAGCTGGTTGCAGCGTTCGGCGATCGGGAACAACTTTTGGTCATTAGCACAGTTCATTAGCCTACTATTGGTCTACTGTTGGCCAATCTTAGTACAATATTGGCTTACTATTTCCCAATTAATATGTATCGCTGTATCAGGACGCGGCATGTATCTGAAAGCCTTTTTATTGGAAGAAATGCATTTTTATAAAATAATAATTGGAACATTTGAATTATATACATATTAATTTTACGTGAAAAAATTGTCATTAAAAAATTTTTAATAAAAAAAATTACTCATTAAAACTTTAACCTGCAACGTAAAAATTACAAATCTAACACATTGTCGCTGTACTACACGTTTCTTGCTAAAATGTACTCTTCCTTAGATCGATACAACGCTCGTAAGTTTTAATTACGATTTTTTTGCGAATGCTTGAGTATTGCACCTTATCTCTTTACCTAGTAATACTTGATGTAATCACTATTGACACAATAAGAGTTTTATCAAAATCGATTATTATCATGTCGTGACCTCCCCTTGTTAATCAAACTTTGCAGACTTGTGCAATATTAAGTAAAAATAGACCGATATAAATAATACAAATTAAATAGTAAACAAGATCTCATTCAATTAAAGTAGATTTTGGTGCTTGAAAAAATATATTTTGCACAATTTCCAATAGTAAAATACTATAGTAAATTGCAGAATATCTGGGAGATAATCTGGGAGAAAGTCTTTGACATAATGAACGGAAAAATATAATAGAATATATAATGGACAATAATGGTCACGAGTGCTGTAGTCAAAATTTACAATACTTCCTATCGATAATATCTTTGTTTTCAGATATTCATAAAAATCTTTTTTATGAAGCACGTGAACTATTAAAGATAAAAGTATTAACACATTTCACTAATAGAAAAACGCGAATTACATTGATAAAGCTACAATAATTTATAATTATTTAATTTACTAATTGTTTAATAGCTAATATAATCAATAAATTATAATTCAATTTTAAAATTTCCAAACAATTGAAAATTTTCTTTAAAAATTAAAATTAAAATAACATTTATTTTTAGTTTCCCATTTTGGGGAAAAATCGGCCATTTTACTCGTTCTTCATTACATTTTATTTAATTCTCTAAAATATAATTTATTTTTTATCAAACATAGAACATATTTTTTCCAGTAAAATCTAATTAAACTTTTGTGCATATTTATTGTTTTCTGTTAAATTTAATAAAACGTCAAATTTATTAATTTTTTATAAAAAATTTTTTATCTAAGAAATAAATTATGAACAACATAAGTTTGTTATTAGAAAGACAATAACACATAGGCTCAAATAATAATACTTGTATAATTTTGATAATACTTTTGATAACCTGTTTTGTTTGAGTTTCTATCTCTTTATAACTTTTGGGACAAGGCTGAAATACACTTTCCTCTTCTTCCTAAATTTGCAATTAAATATTAACATTTTATTTTCAAATTGAAAAAAGTAATAATACGAAAGAAGTATATAATATTATTCAATGACCAATAATCGTTCAAAAATTAAACTTTGCAACACTTCAATGCAATATCGTTAAATGTTGCAAAGTTATTGTGATATTGCTAAAATATTGCAGTATTGCTACGAAAATGTAATGTTGTCGTAATATTGCTGAACTGTCATATTGCATTCTATATCATATAAACCTACACGTTTTAAATTATGTAATAGTGTATTGTGTAATAACTGCAAAAAATCGCCCATTTTCCACGAGTGGAGGGAATAAACGCACAAGCCGAAGGAGAGTACTATTTCTTGTTACAAAAAGTAAGAAAGAGTAGAAAATGACGGAGACGAGACAGAGTTTAGAAAGGAAAGGAGGTTTGCAAGTGAAAAAACTTTATTTCTATATAGCTTTAAATAAACTTATCAATCTCAAGAAAATAAATAAAGAAAATTTATCAACAATTCTGTTTATAAAGAAAACACACACACAAAGAAAAATATTTTTAAAACTTTTTAATTATATTTTTATATTATACAATTACAAGAAAATTTTTTAAATATTGATTTATGCAATTTATTACATAAATATATTTTATTAAAAAAAAGTGCTAAAAATCGCTGGCGGACGTGATTCCGGTCAAATAAATTATTTAAAAACAAATAAATGAAAAAGATTATTATTCTGTGGGTAAATAACTATAGTTATGAACTATAATATAAACTAAAATCATAACAATTGGTTAGTAATTGTTTAAGTTTTTAACATTTTTTACGAAAAAGGTTTTTTGGAAAAACATCCACCATTTTGTCATTTTTTGGTCATAATTCCCCGTTTTAGTTCATGTCATTTAATCACAGATTAATACCCTTTTCTTAATTTTAGGCTTAAAGCTTTCACGGCCATTGACGTTGCTTTCAATAGAAAGATCTTCCGGATACATGCCGCGTCCTGGTACAGCGTTACGCGGACGTTTCGCAAACGTTACAGTTTGCATCAGGGTTAGGAGCTCCGATACTGAGCTCTCTTGGATTGTAACCGTCCTTACATACCCCTTGTCCTGGTGATAGAAATGGGGATGAGGAGAGGGGACGGAGCTATTCGTCCAATAGTAACACAGTTCATTGGCCTACCATTGGTCAACTGTTGGCCAATGGCCAACCATCTTAATACAATATTGGCTTACTATTTGCCAATTAATATGTGCTGTTTGGAAATGTTTTTAATTGATCAATTAAAAATCATGACCGTCAGCGGTTTTCAATTTTTGTAAGGAGGCTCGGTACGTTTGCAATATATCTCACAAGGAGACCTTACGGGTCATGGATCACCGATTTTTTTTATACTTATAGGATTTGAAGATCAGTACCCGGACTTCAATTTCCTAAAGCAGTACGATGCGCTTCTCAAAAATACTCGAGAAAATTGATTTTGAAGATTTCCGATATCTGTAAGTACAGAAAATTTTAACCTATTGTCAGAGCCGCTCGTAGCCGAGCGCACAGAGCTCTAGTTTCGTAAGCGCGGAGTCGCTGGTTCGATTCTCGCTCTGGCCTCAATTTTTTTTTCATAAGTTAATAAAGTTTTTTTTAATCCTATATCTTAACATTTATCAAATTGAAATGCTAATTAATTATTAAATATTTATTCGTTATTTTTTTAATAAAAATTAAATTGGCTCATGTAATACTGACGAGTAATGTCAAATGTATTTATTATTAATATATTTTATAACATACATGAATTAATAACTCATAAAAATTAAACAACCATTTTTATAAATATTATTTTTGTTTTTTATATTATTTTTGTATTTACTCGTAATCTCTTAAAAAGTATTTCATTTTTTTAAATGTTTTCTATTTTTTGTACCAAATTTTAATTTATTATAAATATTCGCATTTTCAATCAAGTAGTAATTAAAAATAAAAAGATGTTAATTTTTATTTAAAAAATAACGAATAAATATTTAATAATTAATTAGCATTTCAATTTGATAAATGTTAAGATATAGAATTAAAAAAAAAACTTTATTAACTTATGAAAAAAAAATTGAGGCCAGAGCGAGAATCAAACCAGCGACTCCGCGCTTACGAAACTAGAGCTCTGTGCGCTCGGCTACGAGCGGCTCTGACAATAGGTTAAAATTTTCTGTACTTACAGATATCGGAAATCTTCAAAATCGATTTTCTCGAGTATTTTTGAGAAGCGCATCGTACTGCTTTAGGAAATTGAAGTCCGGGTACTGATCTTCAAATCCTATAAGTATAAAAAAAATCGGTGATCCATGACCTGTAAGGTCCCCTTGTCAGATGGCAAGTCAGAGACTTGCACACATTGTTCTCGGTGCTAAAATAAGTATGTACGAAATTTCAGACCACATTGCCGATTAAATATTGGAGAAAAATGAAAACAATTGTAGAGTTAATTAACATTGCTTTTATGGGAATCGCAAGATTTCTTACCGAAAGTAGTGTATTTTTTTGCTGAAAACATTTGCAAAAGTAACAAAATTTTAAGAGTTAAAAGATGAAATCATAATCTTCTCTTTCATGACAAGAATGTTAATAGCCGACCGTTTTTAAAAAATATTTATCATTAAAATGTCAAGTAGGTAAGTTATGTTTGATGTGCAATTGCGGAGATCGTGCGCGTAATGCAAATCTTACGTATAAACTCCTTGTCAATTTTTTTTCTTTTTGCCCTTGCTTCCAAGCAATGTTCTATCTAAGCAACCACTTTTGCTTTGACGAACTAACCTTTCTTTTTCCCTCGAGTCTGTCTTATGTTATGGTAGAACATTTTAACATTTTGAGAAAGAATTTTCGTCTAAATATACTTTAGAAAACCGAAATGCATGCGCATGACGCAGCGTCTAAAGTGATCTACTCGGGTAATCATTTGGATGTATTTACATTGCACATTTGTAATTCATAAATATAAACCAAAATATTTAACATTCTTATCGTTAAAATAAAAGTTAAAAGTAATTTTTTTATTTTTGTTCAAATTTATACGGAATTAAGAACATTTTGATATATTAGTTTTTATTGACTAAAGATGTAAATATCGAACTTAAATAAAATATATTTACATGATAAATTGCATAAATTGATTAAAAAAATTTTTTTCTTGTAATTGAATAATATAAAAATATATTTAAAAAATTTCAAAAACATTTTTCTTTGTTTTTTTTTAAACAAAATTGTTGAAAAATTTTTTTTAAGTAAATTGGGAGCGCCCCGATTGACCACGTCCTAATTGACCATTACTTTTTTAATTGATGGTTCAAGAGAAAAACTCTAAGCATTTATTGCTGTAAATGGTTGTGGTCAATTGCAACGTGGTCAACGGGGCGTTCCCAGTAAATTAATTTCTCTGAAGTCTTTTTCACAGTTTGGACGGAGGATTGTTTTTTTCGCTGTCACTTTCGAGTAATGTTTCGATATTTGGATTTTTGGTAATCATTTTTATTAACATTATCACAATGTTCGACTCCTTTTATGTGGTCTTGATATGACATCTGATCTGATGTCCTTGAGTGACACGAATTGACAGATTATCCAAGGTTAAGTTCGCAAAAGCGACGAAGCGTTGATAATTCTACAAATTACCATATGCGTATTGCGAGATGATATGCGTGCGAGTGTGGTAACGAAAGTAAAGGTATGAAAAATGATCAAACAGAAAGTCATGCTAGAAAATTTTTCTACACGATTTATGCCACTTGGAGGACAAAAACTGTAATGAGTTATTTGTGTGAGAAAAACTCTGCCGTATGACAATCGGCAAAAAATTTACATACAAAAAAGTGACACGGAAAGAACTTTCAATGCACATGTAACAAAAAGATAACTTTCGCAACTGCATCCTTTCCCTTAATTTGTAACTTATCTATGAACTCTTAAAGAGAATTTTTTACTAACCCTTTTGTTAATCATGGCTTCTCGACGATAGTCGCTGCTACATTTTGTCTCTGTGCCACTGTCGATGGAGCTATCTTTTGAGCCACCGCCACCACCACAGCCACCATCTGAATCAATGACACTGCGTGATGGAGGAAATGGTATTACTTCGTCACTATCGTAGACGGATTTCACGGTGATACCATCGCCCTGTTGAACTCTTTGTGCCCATCGCCCTTTCGGCAGATCGACACAAAGGGATCTGACGTTTGAACTCAGTGCTACGCTATCATCAACATTCGTGGTATTTATTTGCTTCTTCGCCCACAACGGCAGTTGACCGACGCTAAATCTATAATCTACATTCTGAGCCGTTGGATTCGCATTAGGATCGAGAAAATCTGGTGGAGGTGATCCAAAGGTTTCATTATCTAATCGTACATCAATTCCATCACCGTTGACTTGCAGTGGTCTTCTATAAGTACATTCCGGCAAAAACATAATTATTTTAGCTAAAGTTACATAAGCCCCTAAAGCAGAATATTTCAGTAACATTTCTGCAATATTGCTGAAATGTTATATTGTATAGATAACTTACCCATACAGCATGTAACATTGCTGAAAATTATAATGTTCGGAAATGGTAAAGAAATATTTCAAAATATATAACATAACATTAACATTTTAATTGTAACTTTACATCCAAAATTTTCGGAAATATATTCATATTTTCATAACATTGCAAATGTAATATTTCTGAAATCCTTTAGAACTATTAAAAAGTGTTCATATTTTAATGTTCCTGTAATATTACAAAAGAATTGTGCAAATATATTTCAGAAATATTCCTATAACATTATAAAAGGAATATTATATTTTTATATTTACATTGTACAAATAATATTTCCATAAAATATTAAACGCAATATTTTCGAAAAATTTCTGAAAGATTGCATAGATAATGAAAAATTGAATTACAATAAAATACCAAACAAAAACTTTATTTTATTTGATACTTGTGTTATTAAATAATATTTTTATAAGATATTTTATTATTTTTAAAACAGTGCTTGAGCCTGGTTGCCCTTTTCGAGCCGATTCCCGAACGCGCCGCCTCCTATGCCCCCACTACTGCGCGCGGCCTTGACGGCCGAGCCGCCGATCTTGCTCGTACGCTTTGTCTCAGGAGCAGCTCTGTATAAGAAATAGTGCCCTGCACCACAAAATTTATTAAAATTACTTTAAGTAAATAATTTTTGTTTTTATAAACAAAAAAGTACTAACTTTTTTATTACTAATTTATTTTATGTAGTATAACAATATGTAAAAACGTAATATGTAAATTAGAATTTTGACAATAGTTTTCCACATCACCCGTGAGGTGAAAAACTATTATTCATGCGTTTTTTTTAAAGTGGTTTCCTCAGTGGGCCTAATCCACTAAAAGATAAAATATAATATACAGCTTGGCAGGAAAACAAAATTTTATATATTGTAAGATATATAAAAACGACAGGAAAAGATTAGAAGAATACCAAGCTATATATTATATTTCATCTTTTAGTGGATTAGGCCTACTGAGAAAACCACTTAAAAAAAAGCATCAATAATAATACCTCACGAGTGATGTGGAAATTAAACTATTGTCAAAATTCTAATTTATATATTATGTTTTTACATATTGTTATACTACATATGAAATAAATTAGTAATAAAAAAGTTAGTACTTTTTTGTTTATAAAAACAAAAATTATTTACTTAAAGTAATTTTAATGAATTTTGTGATGCAGGGCACCATTTCTTATACAGAGCTGCTCCTGAGACAAAGCGTACGGGCGAGATCGGCGGCTCGGCCATCAAGGCCGCGCGCGGTAGTGGGGGCATAGGAGGCGGCGCGTTCGGGAATCGGCTCGAAAAGGGCAACTAAGCTCAAGCACTGTTTTAAAACATTACATATGTATCTTTGATACAGTATATTAGTGACCTGTTTTGAAAATAACTACAATGCGTTTTTTGACTTAAAACTTAATTTTTTATGTGTTCTCATCATGTGACAATTTTAATTAGCTTTATCAAATGAACAGAGCAAAAACAGATATTTTTATAAGCTTTTCCATACGTTATTTCGTATATGTAAAAATCAATCAAAAACTATAAATTAATATTTATTTAACTATTTAAATAATTAAAATATTATTTAACTCTACAGGTTTCATCTTTCTGACAATATCTATTGAACTGATCTATAACAAATATGTATTTATAAACATGAAACGTTCATGAATCATTACAAAGTGTTAATTTGCGTACAATTTTTGAGGTCAAGTAACCTCAACAATGGCTGGTTTGGATGGGTGATTGTTATTACAATTGTAGAAGTTAAGAAATATTATAAACAGATGTAACACTATAGTTTGGATGGTCGCAGTGTGTAGTGCACCATAGCGGTGGAAGATTTTTGCAAAGATTTTGTTGGACGTGACATGTACTAAAAAATATTTTTTTAAATGTTTCTGTAATATTTTACATAGATGTTTTAAAAATGTTATCAAAATGTTATTGAAATTGTTTATCAACGTTGCATTTCAAATGCTTGCGCGGACATTGAAACGTTGCAAAAAATGATCCTTTGTAGTTATTTTTAAACAGATCATTAAATTATGAGTGCGTTCGAGGAGACGCTATTAGCATTATCAATCTAAGGCTAATCGATTGTTTCAACTTCTTGGTAAACTTATCTACCAGGTAAGCATGTGTCTATCTTCATTTTCTTAAATAAATAAAGACAAACATATATTTACCTGATAGGTAAATTTACCAAGAAGTTGGAACAACCGATCCTTAGTCTACCTTTATTCTACTTTTAATGAGTAATAAAGATAGACTAATGCTGATAGCACTAATAGCATCTCTCCGAATGCAATTTATATGTATCAAAGATACATATGTAATGTTTTGACAAAAATATAGAAAATCTTATAAAAATACTATATTTAATAACAAAAATATCAAGAAGCACGATAGTGCCTCGCGCCAGGTGTACGCGCGCGAGGCACTGCCGTGCCTCTATTACGCGAGATGCTGTTTGCGAGATTCCATAGATTATCGGATTTCAATAACGACTGAATCCATTGATTTCTAAATAAACTTAATGGATAGCTTGCATCCAATTTATATAACAAAAGTGTTTTTATTTTTCTCCTATGTGACTTACGAGCGAAGATATCGCGATTTAAAGTTTCGCATCAAGAGTAAAAATATTTTTTAGAAACGTCGCGTCGTTATTATTGTCATCATCGTCGTCACCCGGGAGAGATGGTGGGAATTTATACTGTTGCTTTCCGCGCGATAAATGGTTTACGATTTTATTTATTTACAAGTTGACACGGACATGAAAAGTTACGTGTCATGATTGGCGGTCACCGTCCGCGGGTCGAGGATTGGATTCAGAGAGCACGGTTTCGGCGCTGTAAGCGTGCTCTATTTTTCTTCGACATTCACTGAGCAACAAGGATAAAATGATATTTTCAGCGCTAATAGCGTCTCCCCGAACCTAGCCGTGGTAATAGTTAATCCGCTGCGAGTTTCACGTCTATGATATGACAGTTCGAGATTAGTGACGTGTTAATGTGCACGAGGTTAGTAGCGAGTTAGTTTTTAGTTTTATGCATAATGTGCATATTATATCGTAAATTACATCGTGAAAGGAATACGACTGTGCCGAATTTAAAGAATTTAGTATAACACTATGCGTTGTATAATCAGATAAGTTACACAAAATTTTCATTCTTTGTATGAAATAAGTTAAGTATTCTGAGATAAAAGTAATACTTTGTATTATTTTTTATTTTTAGTTATATTAAAAGAAAAAGAAGAAGAAACACTTTATTGGAAATTAAAAGAAAGTAAAAGAAGAATAAGTAAAAGAAAAGAGTGAACAATAAGAAGAAAGATATAATTAACTTCAAAGCTCGGAATTTACAGAATGCCGGACAAAATATATGGACCTTGAAGGTATCAAATAATGTAATTTTCTTTCCAAAAATGATAGGGTAAAGTAAACAGTTTATTTTTTGTGTTAGAAAGTATCTATATTACAAGATCTAACTTGTCTGGAGGAAATTTTTGTCAAATTTAAAAAAGAACAAGCTATTTGACGAGATTATCATATTATTATTATATTTATTATTTGAATTTTCAGGAGAAACAGTAAAAAATTCAATTATAAAAAATTGTTGGCTGTTACACCAAAATTCTCTTCCTTCTAAGCCTGTATATGCTACTGTTGATAAGAAGTTCACCAAAATTCATCCCCTTTTACATTCAGCGAACCATCATATACAGAAGTGCAATTCATATCAAAAGGATTATATAAAGGTCTACTTTCTAGTTTTTTAAGTATGTCACTATCTTATGGCAGATCAGGTAAGAGAATAGTTATGAGTGTTATAATTTTATTTAAAAAAATATTATATTGCAAGTGTGTAGCTCTTAAATTAAGATATTGTACAACTATATCTTTTTTAGAATATTGAAATAGGTAAAAAGTGTGAAATTCTGTCCAAAACAACAAAATTACAACAAAGTTATAAATTATAAAGTCACTCAACTGGTCTGCCAATGACGTGATCACAGGCTACAATATCGGAGATATGTATATATAATATTATATAGCTGCCAAGGACCATCTATACCTCTTATTAGTCCATTTAGTAATTGCTATAGATTGTATGCGAGTTGGATATAGATAAGGCATAGAAATATACTGTTAAGCCTTTTAGTCAAATCAAAAAGTAAAAAGTAAGTATTTCAATACAAAAAGTAAGTATTTCAACTGTTGTTTCCAAAACAATTTATTTTAATTTATACAATTCTCTTCATACATTTACAAAAATCACATTCAAAATTTTTATTTATATTTTTGATTTTCAAACTTATTTTATTGTAAATTGAGGCATACATGAGACAAAAGACTACAAAATGACTACGAGTAGACTTCTAAAATATGGAACGACACATCATATTTTATTTTTCATTCTTTTTGCATTAATATAGCATTATATTTAATTATATTTATTGCTACTTTATAGTTAAATTTGTAATTAAATTATAATTATACATTCATAATTATATTTATTGTTCTTTTAGAGTTATTAATAACTATAAATAAATTAATTAAAACACTCTTAATGCTCTTGGAACATACAATCGTGTACCTTGTAATAAGAAACAAATGGGTGGCTCTTACAGAAATTGTGAATGTAGTTTATGGCCTTTAAGTAATCTGCAAAGTTGGCAAACTTTGTAGTTGAGAAATTTCTGTAAGAGTCACGCTTTTATTTCCATTACAAGCTGGATGGTGTGTTTTAATTAATGCTTTTGAAACATATAATCATGTGCCGACTTGTAATGGAAAATAAAAGCGTGGCTCTTACGGAAATTTTGCAAGTTTGCCAATTTTGCAGATTATTTATAGGCCATAGACCACATTCACAATTTCTGTAAGAGCCACTCATTTGTTTTCCATTACAAGGTACACGATTGTAGTGTTCCAAGAGCATTAAATGAAATACGAACAAAATAGGTTTATTATCAATAAATGTAAAGAAACAATAAACATAATTATAAAAACACAATTATAATTTAACTACAAATAAAAAATTTTTTAAATGTAATTTTTGTAAATGTATGGAGAGAATTGTATTAATTATAATAAATTATTTTGGGAACAACAAAATATTTAAATACTTACTTTTTAGTTTTTCGATTTGACTAAGAGCCTTATCGGTAAATTTATGTGCCTTATCCATATATCCGGCTTGCATAGAATGCATAACAGTTACTAAATACACACAGAAAAATATCATTCCCAACCAAGAAAAGTAATTACTTATTTTATTGTGTTCAAGTAATAACAGTTTTCTTCAACCAAAAATATTTTCTTAATATTAATTTTCAAGTATACTTGTCACAAGTGTTAGAAAATTTCAGCATTTTTTACTTAAAATAAAAATTTATTCTTGTTTCAAAAATATTATAAAACTTGATTGAAGAAAAATTACATAGAATTCTGGATACTAATATTTGTTTGAAGTGAATATCCTTGTTTGAAGTATCACACTTACTAAAATTTACAATGTTTTAAGTAAATGTGATACTTGTGACAAATTTACCATAGATTTGCAGATATAGAGAGAAATACCAATTAAAACAAGTAATATTTACTTGCAAGTAATAATTACTTTTCTGTGTGTAAACTAAGACGTACAGATGATCCTTGGGTATCCATATAAACATTACCCATATTGCAGATCACATCATCGGCAGGCCAGCTGAATGGCATTATAGTGTATACTTTGTTGTAATTGTTTCACACAAGATTTTATGCTTTTTACCTATTTCAATACATTGCAAAACAATAAACCGTTCACTTTATTCTATCATTTTTTTAAACTACGTTATATTTAGTACCTTCAAGTAAACATATTATGTCGGCCATACTGTTAATTCCGAGCTTCGAGGTTAATTATATTATATAATATTCAGGAGAAATAATTATTTACACAAAGAAAAAGAGAAAGGGAGAAAGAAATAAAATACACACACATTCATATATAAGTACATACACGTTTCTATGCATATATGCACATACGTATACGTATAGGCATTACTACACAATGTTATTCTCCTCCCTTCCTCTCCCCTCTCTTTGTCACTCAATTTAACAATAACACTTTCTATCATAATAATTATAATTTATTTACATGTGTAAATAACATTTTATGTCACTTTTCTTACTTTTCCTTCTTATTTCTTAACTACTTCTAATTCTCTCTCTCTCCCCCCTCTCTCTCTCTCACATTACGATTTCGATTGTAAAAAATTGTAATTTTAAGTAATTATTATTTTAGTATGTAAGTTAAATTGTAAAAAAGCGATTTTGTATTAAAGCAAATTATTTGGTTTAGCGGCGTCAAGTTTTTGTAATGAAATATTTATTTGTATTGAAATATTTTTTAATAATATTTGTACAAATAATTATTTATAAAAGTAGATCTTCTAGTATGAACTTTTTTTTTCATAGTTGGCGAATTTTTTTCATATCATTACTTTTTGTAGAAAAAATTTTTTTTTCTTTTTTGAGAAAAGATAATTTTATTAAAATTTCATAAATTTGTAATGCCAAATTAAATTTATTTTGTACAAGAATAGATTTTTGAAGGCGTTTCTTGCGCGCGTATACTTGGCGCTTTTTTATAACTTTCTTTTAAAAAAATAATTTTGTTGTGTCAAATACAATAAAGTCAAATATAATACAATAAAGTTTTCGTGTAGTAGTTATTATATTGTAACTCAATTTTTCATTACCTACACACAATCTTTCAAAAATTTTTCAGAAATATTTGAAACCAATGTTGCGTTTGATGTTATAAAAATATTATTATAACAATGTAAATGTAATATTACTTTCACAATGTCTCAAAAATATTTCTAAAATATTGTTTGTCATATTTCTTTTGCAAAATTACAGAAACGTTAAAATAGCAAACTATAATAGCTATAATAGCAAACTTTTATAATAACAAATATAAAAAACATAATGCAAGTATATTTCTAAAATATATCACATACAAAGTTACAATTAAATTGTTGATGAAATATTTCTGTATTATTTCCAAATAATACAGAATATTTTAGTAATGTTACATACCAAGTGGTAATAACCTATGATAACTCATACACATTATAGAATACAATATACAATATTTATTCTGCAATATTGCAGAAATGTTGTAAAGTGTCATTAATTGTCTGAAGTAATTCAGAATGTTGAAATTAATATAACTGATATTATATTAATTACACTATTTTGAACTAGCTATATTAATTTCACCATTTTTTATTCATTAATTTTAGCATTAGAGATTGTACTCAATATTATAAAAGCCATAAATTTTTTAAAAAATTCACATATTTAAAAAAAATTTGAACATAAGTCAATATACATTTATTTTCAATGTGCAGATCTTAAAATCAACCTTTACTTTAGAAAGTTCGTGTCTTTATAGAGTTAAGATTATTTATATATCAATATTATTTATAAACATAGAAGAAAAGAAATTACTGACTTGCCGGCACGCATCGCTTGCTGGGCTAAACGAGCCTGCATAGTCACGACCATATCATGCGGGACACGCCACACGAATACACAGCCATCGCCACTTGCGGACACAAGATGACGACAATCTGGACTGAAGCGCAAACCTGTCACCAATTCCGAATGGCCAACCATAGTAGCCATACACTCGCTGCTATAATAATCGTACACACATAACGTTTTGTCTGTACATGAGGTAGCTACATAAATACCAGACGCATCTGAAAATCAAATAAATTTTTTGTACTTTATTATTTGGCGTTATTAGAGTAATTTGTAACATCTATTACTTTCAGGATTATATTTCAGGATTATTAATAATTATTTCAGGAAAATCAAGTTTCTATATTATTAAGGTGAATTCATATCTTAGCAAAAAAAGTAAAAAACAGAAAAGCAGAACCAATCAACATTTACATTGTAGATAACCAATTTCTGCTTTCCGCTTTTCTGTCAAGGTGTAAGTTCGGCTTTAGAAATTTTATTCTTAGTACATATTTCTACATTTTTTTATAATTTAAGTACTTTTAATATTAGCACTTTTTATGAGTAATTCTTTTATTAAATTTTACTGCTTCTGTGATATTTTTTCTCTATTTTAAAAGATTGTTTTCAGTCAACATTATGCCTAAGAATGCAATATAAAATGTAATGTCAGTTACAAGTATCAAAAGGTTATTAGAATACTATAAATTAATTCGGTAAATATACATAAAAGATAACACAACTCTGATGATTTTGACCTTGACGTATACCATATAAGTGAAGGATATTGATCAATTTTTTCTTATAAACTATTTGGATCTTGTATAGTTTTTGTGATATACTCATATAAAAATCATTCATGTCAAACAGAACAATTATTGACATATCTTTGAACCGTAAGCACCGGGGATATAGGGTGGATCTCGCTTTGCGTGGAAAATTGAGAATTCATGTGGAATAGAGCAATTAATAATTTAATTTAGGATTGTAAGCAGCCAGGATGGGGGTACCTTGCTTCACATGGTATTTCAAAAACCCATGAAAAATAGAATAATTATTAATGTAATTTTGGGTCGTAAGCATCTGGGATGAGGAGAGGAAGTGGGGATAGATTTCACGTGGGTTGAGTCGAAAACCCAATGAAAATCTTTCTATACGAAGCGAGATTCATTTTCATCTCTGGTGCTCGAACTGAAACTACATCTTTTATAAAACGAAGGTGATAAGTTAAAGGACTCTTGACTATTCAAAACACAGAGATGAACTAAGTGGTGGGGCAATAACAGTCAAACGCAGTAATTGCGTGATAATTAATATTACGGATTGATGTTTAATACATTCCTTGCTTTTAGAACAATTTAAAAATCCGATTACATTTAGTGATTACAAATTGCATTAAAAATCCGCCGGACGCGTTTCGACTACGTTTTGAGTCATTCTCAACGACCTTGAATGTTGTTGTGGAAATACAGTATAAGCGATAACAAAGTCACGATAAAATGATGTATATCGACATCTGTGATTTTCTCAGAGTTCCCAAGGTCCGATTGTTTATTTTGGTTAGTTCACCAAATGGATTAAAACTATAACTTCATGAATTATAATTGCTAGTTCTGAGAGTTAAGAAAGAAAAAAGAAGAATTGTTAGACTCACCGAATGCTCAGATTCGAGATGCTTTTACAGATGGCCTCGTCTAAGTTTGATTGTTAGACATATTTGTGAAAGTATGCAGTAAATTAGCTATTTCTTATAATATAATCACAAAGGGCATAGCGGAATAAGCAGGTGAAATCTGCCCCCGTACTAATCAAGCTCAAATTGATATCATTAGTTGGCACCCTTGAGATGTAAAACTTCCCCAAAAATTAGCTACACAATTGCATTTTTGGGAGAATTATGGAGGGGGAAAGAAAAATAAAAAAAGTGGTTTTTCTCGAAAATGGTTGGACCGATTTTAATGAAAAAAATATATGTTATAAACATTATTTAGACAAGTTTAAGAAAATTTTCAGTAATTTTTGTGGTTAAAAAAAACCCGATAAAAAATTTTTTGAATTTTTTAGGGGGTGATAATGCTGAGATACCACTTTTATATTTTCACAAAAACATCTCTAGATTTTCTTTTTTAACACATATTTTTTTCAAATCAGTCGGAGTGGTGGAACATGGTTAAAAATAATAATTTACACCGCGTCGTTCTGCCGCGACGCGCCGGCTGGGCGACCGCGACGCGCCGGCTGGGCGACTGCGCCGCGGCGCACGGCGATTGTTGTCATGTTGAACTTACATACTAGTTGCAGTGTTGCAATGTTTAGTTGCCAAAAAAAATTATGATATAATAATATAAAATATAATAACACATATAATATTTTCAGGACGTCTGCAGTTAGCCTATAAAACTTATCGTTTCGGCAATTTATCACGAGGAGATTGCAGTACGTTTTTAAATTCCATATGTTAGGGGTGCTTTTTTAATGTGAGTCCCCTTGCCTCTCACATTATTTATCATCGGTGTGCTTTTTTAATGCGAGTTCCCTCGCCTCTCACATTATCTATCATTGGTGTGCTTTTTTAAAGTGAGTCCCCTCGCCTCTCACATTATTTATCATCGAGGTGTTTTTTTAATGTGAGTCCCTTCGCCTCTCACATTATCTTTTTGGCGAGTGGACTCACATTAAAAAAGCACCCTGATGATAGATAATGTGAGAGGCGAGAAAACTGACATTAAAAAAGCACCCCGATAATAAATAATGTGAGAGACGAGGTGACTCACTTTAAAAAAGCACCCCGATGATAAATAATGTGAGAGGCGAGGGAACTCACTTTAAAAAAGCACCCCGATAATAGATAATGTGAGAGGCAAGGGAACTCACATTAAAAAAGCACCTCGATGATAGATAATGTGAGAGGCGAGGGGACTCACTTTAAAAAAACACACCAATGATAAATAATGTGAGAGGCAAGAGGACTCACATTAAAAAAGCACCCCGAACATATGAAATTTAAAAACGTACTGAAATCTCCTCGTGATAAACTGCCGAAACGATAAGTTTTATAGGCTAACTGCAGACGTCCTGGAAATATTATATGTGTTATTATATTTTATATTATTATATCATAATTTTTCTTGGCAACTAAACATTGTAACACTGCAACTAGTATGTAAGTTCAACATGACAACAACCGCCGTGCGCCGCGGCCTGGTCGCCCAGCCGGCGCGGCGCGGCACACAGTGATGCCAAACGCCTAAATTCTTGGACATGGTTTGAAAAATCTCAAAGACTCGACTGATACGCATACAATTTGGTACATAAAGGTTTTCGGGGTTGCTAATTTTGAATTTGGTATCAAAATTTAAAAAAACAAAATGGCGGATTGAATATAGCGGGCAAAAATTCAAAAAGTACATGAATATTGACTTCTATTTGTAAGTTTTTTTAGTAATATTTTAATCAGTCTCATGGAAAATAGTATAATAATTCTAGGCACATATTCTCTGAATTTCCTAGAGTGAAACATTACTCTAAAAGAGTAAAAATTGGACATATCTAAGTTTGAGTGATTTGTCACTTTAATTAGAGTTCGAATGACAAAATATGACGAGATATGTTCGAATGACAAAATATTTGATTTAAAAAAGTACAAGAAGGCTTTTATAAGATTATATTTATTTTTTTACCAAAATATAAAAAAATTTAATTTTTAAATTTGATTAAAAAAAAACGCTAAATGATGCTAAAAAAGAGACAAAGTGGAAATTAAAGTACTCATCCTAAAGAACGAAATTTTACTTGTTGTGAGCGAAACACTCACAACCAATAAATTTATATTATAGAATAAAGGAAATAAAATATTAAGATAGCTCGCCGAGGAAGGCTCGCTATCACAAGGTGTCAGGTGACACATGCCTCGTGCGCTGCCGGCCGGTCATCGCACTGGGCAACGCACCAGCCACCTTAAAGAAGTAGCGAAGCCAGCTTAGCAACAATCATGCCACCGGAAATGCATACCTGCATTTTGGCAATTGTTGCTAAACTCGCAAATATTTCCCGCGCGCCGGATGCGCGCGGGAATGACCATATATGGTCATGCGGAGGGCCCGATGCCCCCACTAACAATTAAACCCGCGACATTATTTAAGCCGCTGCCGAACAGCGGCCAGCGGGATCAGTAAAAAGTAATCAAGCCGATACGTACGGCCCGCACAAGTGAATTAAGAGTCGGGACTTAGCCGCTAGCAAGTCTCTAGCGAGCAACGAGACGACGCGTTAACTCCGAGTCACGCGCCGTATCTAATCTGTGTAACACGACGCGGCACCTTCGCCGACCGCAACCAGTGTACAACAACAGAAATAAATCTTATATCAGTTTAAATTAAAATCAGTGAGTGAGTGATTTGAGGACCCTGCCTACAAAACCGCCTCTTTCCGCGAGTAACTCCTAACGCGAGTAACTGCTGCCTAACTCCTTGGGCAGCAACAAATCCCAAAAAATCTTTTGTCGCACCGCAAAGTACGGCAAAAATATTTTGTTGTACCGCAAGGCGCAACATACTTGAAACAACTGCAACCGAGTGCAACTTTTAAAAAATTGACATTATGTAAATTAATATAAATTAAAATATATGTCTACTTTGGGGGTCCGTGCACTTATAACACGTAACATTATAGAGGGAAAATAGAGGGGCAACCCGGCAATTCTGGCAGCTTTAGTTGTGACAAACATTACAATCTCACTCGCAAATCAAACTTGTCGAGGCGGACTCGCGAGCCAAACTCGTACATGAATAGGGCACTTTTAAAAGTGAATTTTTTTTAAAGTTGCACTTGGCTGCAGTTGTTTCAAGTGAAATTTCATTCTTTAAGATGAGTACTTTAATTTCCACTTTGTCTCTTCTTTAGCATCATTTACCGTTTTTTTTAAATCAAATTTAAAAATTAAATTTTTTTATATTTTGGTAAAAAAATAAATATAATCTTATAAAAGCCTTCTTGTACTTTTTTAAATCAAATATTTTGTCATTCGAACATATCTCGTCATATTTTGTCATTCGAACTCTAATTAGAGTGACAAATCACTCAAACTTAGATATGTCCAATTTTTACTCTTTTAGAGTAATGTTTCACTCTAGGAAATTTAGAGAATATGTGCCTAGAATTATTATACTATTTTCCATGAGACTGATTAAAATATTACTAAAAAAACTTACAAATAGAAGTCAATATTCATGTACTTTTTGAATTTTTGTCCGCTATATTCAATCCGCCATTTTGTTTTTTTAAATTTTGATACCAAATTCAAAATTAGCAACTTCGAAAACCTTTATGTACCAAATTGTATGCGTATCAGTCGAGTCTTTGAGATTTTTTAAACCATGTCCAAGAATTTAGGCGTTTGGCATCACTGTGCGGCACGGCGGCGCGGTGTAAATTATTATTTTTAACCATGTTCCACCACTCCGATTGATTAAAAAAAAATATAAAAGAAGAAAATCTAGAGATGTTTTTGTGAAAATATAAAAGTGGTATCTCAGCACTATCACCCCCTAAAAAATTCAAAAAATTTTTTATCGGGTTGTTTTTAACCACAAAAATGACTTAAAATTTTCTTAAACTTGTCTAAATAATGTTTATAACATATATTTTTTTCATTAAAATCGGTCCAACCATTTTCGAGAAAAACCACTTTTTTTATTTTTCTTTCCCCTTCCATAACTCCCCCAAAAATGCAATTTTGTAGCTAATATTTGGGGAAGTTTTACATCTCAAGGGTGCTAACTAATGATATCAATTTGAGCTCGATTAGTGCAGAGGCAGATTTCACCTGCTTATTCCGCTATGCCCTTTTTAGAATTAAAAAACGTTATGCTGTAGTGATGTCAATCATTTTAAAGACTGAATACAAATAATCGTTGTGTTGTTATCAATACAAACAGATGGGACGATAACAAAGAGTGAGAGTTTGTGTGTGTGTGTGTGTGTGTGTGTGTGTGCGTGTGTGTGCGCACGCGCGCGCACGCGCATGCGCGCGCGTGTAAAAGAGTGTGCTGGTGTTATATATAGTTAATTATAGATGTGTAAGCATGGGCGAGAAATTCGATGCTAGTTTGCAGGTTTATGGTGCATGTCTGTGTTTTTATGTGTAACATCTCGGATGTTAATCTTTTGTAAAGATTTCTTATAATATCCATAATCTCAGCGTTATCTCAGTCAAAATCATGACCCTCTTCCAGCCTGTGGTCAGTAATTACAGACCATTACATCGGGTAGATTTTTGCTTTATTTGATTGCGATGTTCTTTAATCCTTGTATTTAATTGTTTGCCCATCTGACCCACATAACATGCTTTGCAGTCATTGCAAATTTTATAAACTACGTTTTTGTGAGATAGGCGCGGAAGAGGATCCTTGTAGACTTTGATGAGTGAGTCAAGTTTATTCATATCAAAAAAAGCGAGTTGAATATTACGTTTTTTTGCCATTCCCCTGTGTGGTGATTAAAGGCTGTGGCCGACAGGGGGCGCTGTGATCTTTTGTAACTAAATCCGGTAGTTTATACTCCCTTCTTCTTTATTATAATCAATGGCCGCTAACGTACTGCGTGTGTTGCAACAAATAAAATATACTACTCAGAAACTGACTGTTCTCTTATTCGCGTGCATTGTACGGTCCCAAATATTACACCCTGAAGCCATTAGAAATATGTTTCAACAAAAGGAACAATGAACCAGCCTTTTTTATTGTGCATGAGACAAAAATTGTTGTGAACATGAACGCGAGAAAGAAACATTTACAGAAAGATTAACATCTGAGATATTACGCATAAAAACACATATATGCATTATAAACTTGCAAACTGACACCAAGTTTCTTGACCATGCCTACATATTTATGATTAGCGACATATAACACTAGCACACTCTCTTGCACGCACGCACGCACGCACGCACGCACGCACGCACGCATACACACACACACATACATACACAAACTCTCACTCTTTGTTATCGTCCCATCTATTTGCATTGACGACAACACAACAATCATTTGTATTCTTTAAAACAATTGATCACTACAACATAACGTTTTTCAATTCTAAAAATTTGTGATTATATTATAAGAAATAGCTAATTTACTGCATACTTTCACAAATATGTCTGACAATCAAACTCACAGAGAAAACCATCTGTAAAAGCATCTCAAATCTGTGAGCACCCAGTGAGTTAAACAATTCTTCTTTTTTCTTTCTTGACTCTCAGAACTAGCAACTATAATTCATCAAGTTAGAGTTTTAATTCATTTGGTGAACTAATCAAAATGCACAATCGGACCTTGGAAACTCCAGAAGAAATCACAAATATCGATAGCTCGGCTTATTAACATATCATTTTATCGTGATGACTTCATCATCTCTTATGGTATAAAACTTATACTGTATTTCCACTACAACATTCAAGGTCATTGAGAATGACGCAAAACGTAGTCGAAACGCATCCGGCGGATTTTTAATACAATTTGTAATCATTAAATACATCTTTTATGCTTATTTATCATTTAATAGATTATTGTGGTACACGTACGTGGCCGTTCTACGGTGGACCCCCTCGTGGAGTGTATGTTCGCAATCTATCGATGCTGGGATTATCGGTACGTCTCAAGCTCACCTAATCTATTGCGTCGCCTCGATTTCGGAGTCACGCATTATTCGATTATTATTATTATGTTTCGTGCGTTCACCTTATTATTTCTTTACCTGAGTTACTTTGAATAAATCTCTGTTACTCGTTAAGAAAAATGTAGTCAAGTTTCTTTCGTCCCTTTGTCATTTACCACGATATCGCGTACCCTTGTCGTCGACCCTGCCCTTCTACCGTTGGTAGGACGAGCTGGTCAATATTCGCGCGCGGATCGAGCCTACTCTTCGTGATTCTCATGAATCGACATGTCGTCACACACATTTGGCGCCTAACCCGTTAAGACAGTGTGCAGAAGAAAATTCTCGCGCAAAGTAACAAACATTCCGGCTCTTTTTGGGCTATTTGTTTTTTATCTCGGCTCTTCGGCGAGGAAAAATCGTGACAATATATTTTCATGTAAAAATTTAAATATTAGTACATTATTTCAACCGTAATATATTAAACATATCAATGTATTTTTAAATTGCCTAACAGTCTACATCGGATCTTGGTGATAGATATAATTCTTTTCAATTTTAATTTTCTTAGCTTTATTTTAAACTGCGCGTCGACAGGATTCGTCAGACATAAGACACAGTAACTAACAATAAGCTAAATTTCGATGCTCAAGCGCATCTTACAATCCCCCCTTCCTAGCTTCCCCAAAAAACTGTAACTGTTATTATACGATGTAGATCGATATAAAACGATGTAGACCGTCAGGCGATTTAAAAATTCATTGATATAAAAAATTTAAATTGTAAATATATTTACTTTCCACTTTAATATAAAGTATTATGTATTGATTTTTGTATCACTACAGTAACCATCTCTTAAAATAACATTTTGTGTCAATTATTTTTTATTATTAAAATAATTTTTTTTTTAATACTGCTAATCGTAATTCTTTAAATATAATACAGTTAAATTTCTGTATTCTTAATAAATTTAAAGTACTTCGGAAACATGTAATATTTATATTTATTATATTCAGAGAATTGCAAAAAATAAAAAGCACATAATAAAAAAGTTATATATAAAATATACTTACAAGGAAACCTCGCAAACCCGAAAATTCTAATTTTAATGAAACTTGGCATATATGTAGAGGGGTTAAATACATGAATTTAGAAAGGGCAAAGCAGAATAAGCAGGTGTGTGCTGCCCCCGCACGGATTTGATTGAGATTTTTATAAAAAGTTGGCATTGATGTAAGATTAAATTTCTTCAAGTATTATATCTGAAAAATATTTTTTATGGAAGTTATGGGGAAAAAATATAAAAAAATTTTTTTCTCGGAAACGACTAAACCGATTTTGATTAAAAAAAAATATGTTATGGATTTTAATTCCACAATGTTATAAAAAAATTACAAAGCTTTTTTCATAAAAATATGGCTTAAAAAAATTGTCAAAATTTTTTTGAATTTTTTCTGTGGGATCCAGATGGGGTACTATCACCATTTTTTGTAGAAAAAATCTATGACTTTTCTAGTATGATTATTTATACCATCAAAAAATATTTCATACAAAAATTTTACAGTATAAATACGTCTATTTAACTGTTCATGTTAAATAGACGTAAATGTTATGCTGTTCATTAAAAAAAAATTTTTTTTAATTAAAAAATTTTCCATAAGTTTGACTTCTCATATATGTAGTATTTATAAAAATATTAATACTATAAAACTAACATATCCCACATAGAACATGATATCATTAGAATATCCTGTACTCATACTGTGAACATACGTACCGTATATGTACTGAGAATATTCTCATAATATCTTCTATAATATATCATTATTTATATTATTAGAACGGACCTGTTATATCTAAATTAATATATTATTTCTCATACATTCTTAGAATTTACTTATGCAATCTAAATAGCTTTTAATGTTTATTTTTAGCGTCAAAAAATGTAACGTCACCAAAAATGACGAAATAATTTCTTTATTTTGATTACCGTACTGTAAATATATATACCGTACATAATATACTGAGAATATTGTTATGAGATCTTCTATTTATATATATCATTATTCTGCAGCAGCCGCGAGTAGTTTGCGAGATCGCTGCTAGGCGATGGCGCGGCGCTTCTCCTCGTGAGAAAATTTACACCAAAAGGTTCATAAAAGAAAACCACCCACAGCAACAAATTATCTCTCGATATGTATAGTGAGCTCAATAGATTTACCTAACAGCAAAGTGTAGTATCATTTTTGTCACTCGAAGAGAGTTCCTTGGGCTTCCGCAACTTAAATAAAACATCCAAGAATTGAGAAAATATAAAAATAAAATTTTAATCCTTGATCCTTAGTCTAATGCAGTGGCCAAGAAGAAGCAAGAAACACTATAGCTATAAAGTATAACCCACATATATGTGATTCTTGTAGAAGAAAATAAAGTAATTCACTAGATCTAGAGAGAGATGAATCATTGACCGAGTATGTACGTGTGTGTATTACACACACACACACACACACACACACACACACACACACACACACACACACACACACACACACACACACACACACGCACGCACACACACACCACACACACACAACACACACACACACACACACACACACACACACACACCACATCCATACCCACCCACCCATCCATTGAAAAATTTGATTAAATTTGAGCTATTTATGAAAATGAATTATAAAACATAGTCAAAAATGGTCGTATTGCAATCAAATTCAATTTGTGACATTGTAATGAGCCTACTAAATGGAGTATCTATTATGGTCAAAATAATTTCCTCCAAAGTGTAGAGAATGGAAGATCGGTTTTGTATACAAATGATGGAAATCGTGAAAACACTACAGTGTTTTCGCACTATTACGTTTCGATTTAAACACTTTTTGAAAATTCGACCCGCCGTAATCTAGAATTACAACACTGTAAAATATAACGTATTTTTATTCTGAATGTACTAATAAACTGTAGCTACATAAGGCTGTGAAATAATTTTTATGGATAAATTGATTAGTAATGGTGGAGGTACGATACAAAATAAGAGAAGCAGACGAATCGGAAAGTATTAGCCTTCCACTCTCACATTTTTTCTACTCATCCCTCATATTTTATCTTCTCGTTTATTAGTGCTGTGCAGCTCTTTGTCCGTTCGCACATAATATAGTTTAGTGAAAAAGACTAAGAACTCACCACGTGAAGATGGTTGCATTTTGAGTTCCATCCATGCCTTTCTCAACCAATAAACCACACTTTGGACATAAAAAATCGCTTCTGTGATGTGCTTAAAAATACACTGGATTGTGACTTATTTTCAAATTTGGGCATTTGAGACCGAGAAAGCAGAGTCGCTCTAATGAAACTCTTCCTTTTTTTATCCTCATACCTTAGATGCCACCTCTGATTAATTTTACACTGCGTTTAACTACCTGACAAGAGACCATTTTATATTGCAAAAATAATACAAAAACTTAACGTTATCAGTCGAAAGATCACGTTTGAAATAGGTATTCTAGATGGTGTAAATCTTGAGATCCTATAAATTCTGTACCTGACTTTGGTCGGAACGTATTTAGCCATTTTAACATAAACACCAAGATATCTCGAAAGCAATGTATTTTTAAAAAGAATGTTTTCTATAAAATATGAATCTACAATAAAACATAGGTGTTGCCATTGAAAAAATCAACCTGGGCCTAAAATAAACCTAAAATTTAAGTTATTCTAATGGCTCTGATGACTTTCTAACTCTCAACTTTCATTTGAAATATTTTTTTCAAAAATGCATTGCTTTCGAGATATTTCAATGTTTATGTTAAAATGACTAAATACATTCAGGCCCAAGTCAGGTACAGAATTCAAAGAATTCCAAAATTTAACTATCTAGAAAACCTGTTTCAAATGTAATCTATCGACTGGTACCGTTAGTTTTTTTTATATCACTTTTGCAATATAACATGGTCTGTTAGGTGGTTAAACGCATTGTAAAATTAGTCACAGAGGCGGCATCTAAAGTGTGGAAACCAGAAAAAAAGGCACAGCTTTATTGCAGCAACTCTGCTTTTTCGCTCTTAAATGTCTAAATTTAAAAGTAAGTCGCAGTTCAGTGTATTTTCAATCACAGAAGCAATTTTCCAAAGTATGGTTGGTTAATTAGGAAGGGTGTGGATAGAACTCAAAATGCAACCACCTTCACGTGGTGAGTTCTGAGTCTTTTCTACTAAACTAAATTATGTGCAAACGGACAAAAAGTGGGCTAATACTTTCCAATTTATATGCTTCTCTTATTTTGTATCGCACCTCCACTATGTAGTGATTTCACGATTTCCACCATTTGTACAGAAAATCGACCGTCCATCTCCAGCACTTTGGAGGTAACTATCTGGATCATGACAGATTTTTCGTTTGGTAAGTTCATTATAATGTCACAAATCAAATTTAACTGCAATTTGACCATTGTCAGCTACGTTTCATAAAAAGTTCAAATTTGGTCAAATATTTCAAACTTTGAACATCATGCGCGATCTAAAGATATTTAAAAAAAAAATTTTTTTTAATTGTCTTAAAACATAACAACTTTCTTGCACTATTACGTTTCAGTTTAAATACTTATTAAAAATTCGACCGCCTTACTTAATATATAAGAACCATACGTACGTAAGTTTAATAAAAAAATTTTTTTAGAAAAATAAACAGCCTAGTTAAATAAAGTATTTATATTGTAAAAATTTTGTATAAAAAAACATTTTGATTATTATTTAGTTTACAAATGATATTATTTAGTTCACGAGATATGTGAAGAAAAAGGCAAAAAGTCCCTATCCTTGTAGGATGATTTCACCCCTTCAAATTGTTTTTGAGCTCCAACAAAAAATTTCTAAATTCATGTATTTACCCCTTCTACATTTATGCCAAGTTTCACTAAAATTGGAGTTTTTATGCAAATAATCAGCATAAAGGGGATATAAAAAGTGAAATTGTAAAATAAAAATGTTTTTCAGAAAATGAATAGCATAGTTAAATATAGGTATTTTTATATTGTAAAATTTTTATAAAATTTGTATAAAAAACTTTGTAATATATTATTTAGTTTACAAGATATATCAAAAAAAGACAAAAATGTCTTTACCTTTAAAGGGTAGTTTCACCCCTTCAAACCGTTTTTAGGTTCCAACTAAAAATGTCTAAATTCATGTATTTAACTCCTCTACATTTATGTCAAGTTTCATTAAAATCAGAATTTTCAGGTTTGCAAGGTTTCCTTGTTAGTATTTTTATTTAGTATTTGCAAACTGATATTATTATATATTTATAGTACTTTTATTATTGTTTATTTTTACTGTTTATTTATTATTAAACTTATTATTATTCACCTTATTACTATTAATATATTATTATTTATTAAATACTCATAAATGCAACGAAAATCTAGAAATTTATGTGATATAAAAGTAATAAAGAAGTAACAATAAAAAACTTTAACAATAGCAGCACGTAGATATGTTGAACAATTTCATTATAAATTTAAAATTTGTTTAGTGATGTAGATAGTAAACACGTCAATAATAAGTCAAAACACCATTACCCAAAGATTTAAAAATATATAAAAAATAAAAAGTTTAAGTTTAATTATAATTAACATAGTAAAAATATATAATTATTTAGAAAACTCCTTTTTATATGAGTCAAAATCTCTCTTTAGAAATCTCATTGGTCTCTATTTAAAGATTAAAAGAGTCTTCAGTATTATGTATAATAGAGTAGCAATATGTAATGTGATGTAAAGTCAGTTATCTCACCTAAGACTACTTTAATCAGTGAACCATCATCACTAACGGAACCTTTGAAAGTCTTGCTGTGTTTACCCGTGGTAACATTGTAGACTCGAATATTCCTATCTTGACAGGCAGTTAATACGTGCTTCTGTCCAGAATCGACCTCCATGTCATATAGAGTAGTTTTTCCCTGAGCGTTGCGGCCTCTAGCAAATTGTGGCATACCACCTGGTGTCTAAAGATATAAGAAAATTATGATTTATTGGTGAATACAGATCTCCAATCTGTAATTACACTGTTCAATAAAAAAAAAACTTTTTGAACAAGAATAATCATTTCTCGAATTTTTTTTCGTTAAAATCCCATTTACTAAATTGTTTTATTATATTACGGTTTAAAAAAATGGAAATGTTCTTAGAGAATACTTATTATAATCAAAACTAAATATATTTATATTACATATATAAAGAATTTTATAGTTCTTAAAAGAAATTTGTCGTGTTGATTGTAGCAACAATATATTCATGATAAATGTAAAATTTATATCTATATCAAAGTTGTAATTTTTTATATAACTTATTAAAAATTTATACACTTTTTTATGTTATTTAAATTTCATAATTTTTTCTCAAATCAATGAATACTAATCTGATGTAAAATTGATAAATTAAACTTAAATTGTATAAAAATTCACTCAGTTTACTTAAAGAGCTAAAAGTTTAGACCACACACATTTTAGACAACATGCTTAATTTTGATTGCAATACAATTTCTCCAACACGTTACATATCATAACAAAGTAAACTAAAATGATTTTTCAATAATTTTAACAGCAAATTTCTCCAAATAGTAACGCGGTAGAATTCATTAAACGAGGTCAGATTCAATGACCAAAAAATTACGGAAAACAATCATTCTTTTGTACTTCTTGTTAATTAACAATGTTATCGATTATACAGGCACACAAAAAAGTGGTTGATCTGACAGACCAAACTAGTAAATCCTTATGTATTTTGACCCGTTGAATCCGAATCCAACGTCAGAATTGCTGAATTGGCTCATTTTTTCCTAATCTAAAAAACAAACGCGATTGTTTATTTTAGGAGACACCGTGCCGATGACTTTGACTTTGACATATGTTGTCAAGGACATGACAACTTTTCTTTATAACTTAATCGGCAGTCATTATTCGTTAAAAGTTATTAATAAAAGATGTTTGAAAAATATCCATGTAGAACAGAACAACTTTCGCCAATAGGTGTGCCCTAAGCAGAGGAGCACAAAAGTACGGTGTGTACTTTGTTGTCATGTTCGTTAAAAAGTTATTAACAAAAAAAGTTTTATAAATACGATACATGACATCTCTGCTTAACTTAAAGTCGTAAACCCATGGATAGAGAACGTGTGGGCGGGATACAAAGGAAGGACTTCGCCCTCCCCCTACATTCCCGCATTAATTTTTATAAAGCACGCATTTTTACATGCTTTAAATAAGAAAATCTATTAATTTATGGATGCTTATAAAAATTAAAGCGAGAATGTAGGGGGAGGGCGAAGATCTGCCTTTGGTCCCATCTCGCGCACCTTCCCCGCCGGTAGGTGTACTCTGAGCAGAGGTACACTGAAGTACGGTGCGTACTTTGTTGATAATAAATTACGACTTGACATAGTTATTTCTCAACAAAGTACGCACCGTACCTCTGCCCAGGGTACATCTACTGGCAAAAGTTGTTCTGTTCTACATGGATATTTTTCAAACTTCTTTTATTAATAACTTTTTAACGAATAATGACCGCCGATTAAGTTATAAAGAAAAGTTACTCAGGGTCATGTCCTTGACAACATGTCAAAGTCAAGGTCATCGGCGCGGTGTCCCCTAAACTAAACAATTACCAAAAAACACCTTGTAAAAGCAGTTTGGGTCACACATATATAATCCGGAATGTACAAGCTTGCGTAACCACATTACCCAGGGAAAATCCAATACGTATGAGTAAATAGTACAAGTCTGAGCTTCTGTGAAATAGGTAATGCGGTCATGCAAGTTTGCACACTCCAGATTATACATTTGTGACCCAAATTACTTTTACAGAGTATTTCTTTTTGAGGTTAAGAAAAAAATAAGCCAATTCAGCAATTCTGACCTTGGATTTGGATTCAGCGGATCAAAATACATAAGGAATGACCAGTCTGGTCCGCTGGACTAATCACTTTTTTGTGTCCTTATGTTATCAAACAGAATTACTTACCGATTGCAATTGTCTAAAAATAATACTTTTATCCGCACCACAGGACACCATTTGTATCTGATTAACCTGATTTGATTGATTAAAAAATCTGACTGCGGTAATGGAAGAGCTATGATCGTCGAGTGTCTGCAAAAAATTGTATCCTTGATCGACGCTAAAAACATGAATTAGTCTGTCACGAGATGCGCTTGCCAACAACCGAGGAGCGTCTAGTGAGTGTCGCAAAAACTTGGAATATTCCAGACACAACACCTCAGCATCGTGCGCCTCTATTAAACACAACTCTTCCAGAGAAGAAATATCGTGAATTCTGATATTGCCGGATCTGTGGGAATAATACGCGATTACTTTGTATTCCTTCTCTCTCAATTTCTTATTAACAAATTTAGATTTTTTTTATTTTACCTATCTCCAGAAGCCAGATGTTTGCCATCAGGAGAGACCCTTATCGATCTCACACCATTTCGACCATCATAGGATGCGTCGTTCTTCTCGGTGGATCCTGCGGCAGCCAGATCCAGATCCTTTAGATAAGTCAATTCTGGATCCACATATAAGACCTTGAGCAATTCCTGTTAAAAAGAAAATAAAAAAAAAAATATTGTAATTTTATATATCTAGATTTTGTTCTGTTAAAGAAAAATACAACACAAAATATTTCAGCAATATAGTGACAACATTTCTGCAGTACTACTAAAATATTGTACTGTTACAATATTGCTGAAATATTCTGCAATGCTGTATAGTGTATGTGATAAGAATAACGTCACATAGCAAATAATATATCAATGATATTATAGTAATATTATAAATTATATAATAAAATATTACAAAAATCTTATAGAAAAATGTATCACATTGTAATTGGACATTACTAAGATACAACGTAATATTTTTGTAATAAATTACTGAACAAAATTAGAGAAAGTTTGAAATAGCGCATAAAAGTTGAGCAAAAAATCTCAATTTTTTATATAATGTAGTCCAAAGTGTTGACTTGACTCCGGCAAACTTCGCAGTGCGAAGTCTTCTCGCTGTGAATCCAGTAGTTTCGAAGTTACGCCCCTCAAAGTAGCCCCTCAAAAACAAAAGTTACAAGGTTGCAGTTTGGAAAACTACACATGGGAAAATCTAGGGAGGAAAGGAAACCTAACACAAAGAGGAGATAAAAATAAGATAACAGAGAAAACAAGGATCTTTTTGGTCTCAAATGCAAGTCATGCCCTGCCCTAAAGCGACCACCGGATAAGCTGGAACAACCGCGACTCACTGTTTTCGCTATCCAACCAAAGAGTTGGTAAGTAAAAGTTGAAAGGTGTGGATTTTGTGCATCGTCAAGAAGAAGTGTCAGAGACCTCTACGAGTGCGCTTCGGCCTATTTCCGAATTTTTCCGGGCCGTTTTCCGTATTAAATTGTCCTGTCCCTTCCAAACTGCAATCTTGCAACTTTTGTTTTTGTCGAGCGGTTACTTTGAGGGGCGTAACTCCGAAACTACTAGACCCACAGCGGAGAGACTTTGCAGGAGTCGAGTCAAAAATTCGGATTACATCACATAAAAATTCAGTTTTTTTGTTCAACTTTTACAAACTTGGCGCTATTTCAAACTTTTGTTCCTCTAATTTTGTGCAATAGTTTATTTGTATATTATGTTGCAGTGTATAAGAATGTCATGAAAACACTTGTATTTGTTGTGCTCAGGAAAAGTTTTTACTTTTCACTATTGTAACTGTGTAAATATATAATATATAACTAATGTAAATACGTACAATTATAAAATTTTGTTTAAATATGATATTAAATTCTTATATAAATTTTCTTGTAAACTTGATAAATTAAAACATATGTACACAAATATTTAAATATACAATCTTAGGAGCTTATTATTTTCACAAAGTGCTTCAAATATTGCAAAATTATTAAAATCATATTGCACATCTGTTCAGAAAATTAAAGGACGCATATGCATGAGAAGGTTTCTATGTAGTTGTGTACATTCGTACATGATTGATACCGAGGACGTTGACCGACTCCTCGACGCGACTCACGTCTGATCTTGCTTTGTTTGACCCAATTTCTCTTGACGACGCTACAAACAGACAGTCAGATTTTCATTCATTCTTTCTGAGACGAGCGTCAGAGTAAGACGTTCATTCAGATTACAATACACACGTATTGTAAAGGTTTTCGTTACGTGCCACGTATCTCGTGCAAATTGGTTGCACATTCAAAGTAGAGACTTACCACGGCCAAGTACACTGCATAATCAGTTTCTGCAGACCCTACGGGTTGCTGAAAGATAGAGTTCGAGTTCAATTCCTGCAGTCACCACGACGAGCAGAAAGAGTGAGAGAGAGGGACATTCGACCCTAAATTCTACGGCCTATCGAGAGAGTGAGAGAGAGGGACATTCGACTCTAAATTCTACGGCCTGCTGAGAGAGAGAGACCAGGAGATCGAGCTCCAGGTACACGGAACCTCTGTAGAGAGTTTTCAATTGAGTTCTTGAGAAAGTTTTCATCCTGTTTCGGATTAGCACGACGGCGAACCGACAGGACAGAACTCAATTCAGAGGTTCCCATTCAGCTGTACTATTCAGCAATTATTCAGAGACATTTTCATACCGTCGTACTTTCGAACGTAATCTATTTAGATGCGTTCACATGTTGGCGTCACTATCAGACGTATTCAATCAACTGTTTAGAGACATTTTTTGATAAATGTTAAACATGTATGAATCAAAAGTTTCAGTGTAACCTTCTTCTGCATATGCGTTAATTACTTGAAATATTGTAAATTCATTTGAAATACTATTGATGTAAAAATCTAGAATCACTGTAATGTTCCGTAATTCTCATTACGCTTATCATTCTCAACTAATTTTATGATTCATTTGTAAATATTACGATTATAATATGATTGCATAAAGCTTATGGTATGGAATGCATGATTATTAATTTGAATAACCGTTTGACGTTATTGTATGAATAATTTTATAATTTATTAACCCTAGTAATTTCTGATTGTTGTGTATTCTTATATGTATTCTATTCTATATGTGTGTAATTCCATATGTGTTATTTACTATATTTGTTGTGAACGTCCGTCATTAACCGAATTGTCATAAAGTAATCAGAATATTCATAGATTATTCAGACTTGTCATAGATTAAATTTTATATTCTGCCAAAATTATTTTAAAGTTATTAAATTTTTCTGCCACCTTTATTTGACTCTGTAATCATTTTCAACCGGCGTGCTTGTTTATTAAACATTTTTTGGTCCTTCGAGCCGGATATATATAAAACAAAAAAAAAAAAGAGAAGAGAACGGAGAATTATTGAAGATGAGGCTCAGCCACGTGCAAGCTCACATTGAGCAACAGTTTATTTTATCTAAATTCATAACGAAGGCATATGATAGTTTTGTTGGTGACGGATTGTCAGATGTTACTACGAATAGAGTAAAGTCTCGCTTGTCGACCTTGAAAGATGACTGGGAGCGTTTCTGCTTGGAACACAAGGCAATATTAGTAGCAATGCACGAATTAAATGACGATGATCGTCTTGTTATTCAAAGTCACGTATATTTTACTACAAATCTTTATTCTCAAACTCATGAATATTACGTTAATGTAGTTGACAAAATAAATTCTTTACTCGAGTCTGAGCAGGAAGGCGTTCCTAGTACACCGTCTACTCAGGTCGCATCATTCTCCTCTCCTGAAATTCCGGCATTCTTTCATCATGCGCGTCTCCCACGACTTGATCTCCCAAAATTTAACGGAACTCCGTCGGATTGGCTTTCATTTAAAGATTTATTTCAATCGCTTGTTATTTCAAATCCGACATTGTCATCCGTAGAAAAGCTTCAGTATTTGATAATCAGTCTCACTGGCTCCGCCGCCTCAATATTAAAAAATACAACGTTATCAGCTGAAAATTTTCAGAGATCATGGGATGCACTAAATTCATTTTATGAAAATAAACGTCTTCTCGTTCACGCAGCAATGAATTCATTGTTTTCAATCAAGCGCATGACGAAAGAATCTGCCGTGGAACTAAAGAAATTATATACACAAGTTATGCAAATTTACCGAAATTTCGAAAGTTTAGAACGCCCTGTCTCGACATGGGATGATTTTCTTATTTTTGTCGTGGTGCAACGTCTCGATTCCGAATCTGTTAAGGCTTGGGAGAAACAATTAGGATCATCCAAGGAGCCGCCTACTTGGCAACAATTTAGTGAATTTCTCATTTCTCAATTGTTAACTCTTCAAGCATTTGAAAATTCTCGATCTGGTTTACTCCCACTACAGCCAAATTCAAAAGCAGTCAAATCTCATTATCAAGGAAAGTCAACCGAAAATAAAGTAAATAGTTCATTCATCTGCCCTATCTGCTCATCAAATCATTATGTATCTAAATGTTCACAGTACACTTCGAAATCTGTTCCGCAAAAAGTCGCGCTTATCAACAAGCACAAATTATGCTTCAATTGCTTAGGAACGCATCGAGTCTCGGCCTGTCAAATAACAAAGCGCTGTCAGAAATGCGGACGGCGTCATCATACATCAATTCATAAAGAATATAATAAGTTTAATTCATCTAAACACGACACTACTAAAAAATCCGTCGAATCATCGGATAGTTCGACACCTTCAATTTCCTCTGAAGCTCAGACTCTTCATTCCAGTTGACTAAATAATAACATTCCGTGTGTTCTTCTTGCTACGGCGAGGGTGCTGGTTATATCACCTACCAAAGAAACCTTCGAAATCCGAGCCTTACTTGATCAAGGATCGGAAATCTCTTTGATTTCAGAACGTATCGTTCAGCAACTTCGACTTCCTCGAAATCACTCATCAATTTCTTTGGTAGGAATCGGTGCACAACATTCCAATAAAACTAAGGGTGTCACAACTATTAAATTAAGAGATCGTTTTAATAAGTTTGATTTTTCAATTCAAGCACACATTTTACGTAAACTTACTACATCAATTCCTTCTACTCAAATTAACAAACCAATATGGCCGCACCTAAAAGGACTGCAATTGGCAGATCCGAATTTTCTTTCCCCTCGGTCCATCGATTTAATTTTAGGCGCCGATATATATGGACATATTATTGAAAATAAAGTTATCAAGGGACCCCCACATTCACCCACTGCTCAATTCACAAAACTTGGATGGATTGTGTCCGGTCCAACAGACACTAACGTTTCTAGTAATACCTCGCACAGCTACCATGTATCTGTCGATGATGAACTTTACAGATTATTACATCGTTTTTGGGAAATAGATGAGATTCCTTCCGTAAACACTTCATCTTTATCTTCCGCTGATCAAGAGTGCGAAAATCATTTCGTATCTACACACAGTCGAGACGCTCATGGTCGATACATCGTTAAACTACCGTTCAAACGGTCTCCTGATCAGTTAGGCAACTCACGAAATAAGGCCGTTCGATTAAGTACAAACTTATCCAACAAGTTTTCAACTAATTCTGTTTACGCCCAGTTATATTCAAAATTCATGTCCGAATATGAAAGCTTAGAACACATGCAAATAGTCCCTGAATCTCAACCTGAACCTCAACCTGTGTATTACCTTCCCCATCATGGAGTTATGAGAGAGCACAGTCTCACCACCAAACTCCGGGTTGTTTTCAATGGTTCCAGTCGAACTACCTCCGGCGTATCGTTAAATGATCTTCTTCACACAGGAGCAAAACTCCAAACAAATCTATTTGATGTTCTCGTGTGGTTCAGGAAATTTCATTGTGTCTTTGTCTCTGATATGGAGAAGATGTACAGGCAAATCAAGGTTCATCCAGAAGATTGGAAATTCCAACGTATTCTGTGGTTCAATCAGAGCAACTGTCTTCGTACATATGAACTAACTACCGTCACATATGGACTAGCTTGTGCTCCTTTTTTGGCACTTCGTACTTTACTTCAACTTATTGAAGACGAAGGTCAAAACTTTCCTCGTGCCATTCCATCGTTGACAAAAGGGCGATATGTCGATGATGTATTTGGAGGCGCAGATTCCATCGACGAAGTTCAACCGATCATTACTCAATTAAATCAACTCTGCATGGCGGGCGGTTTCACTCTCCGAAAGTGGATAAGTAATTATCCTTCCATTCTTAAAGACATTCCAACTGAACATCAAACGAACCTTACATCGCTAGAATTCAAAGATAGTACAGTTTTTAACGCATTAGGATTATGCTGGCAACCAGCAATTGATGCCTTTCAATTTACCTTAAAACTTCCTTCTACAAAACACATTACGAAACGATCTATCTTGTCCACCATTTCAACATTGTTCGATCCCCTAGGTTTGCTATCTCCAATCACTATTAAAGCAAAAATACTCATTCAAGAATTGTGGGCCATTAAACTCGATTGGGATGACCATCTTCCTATGATGGTAACCAACAAGTGGACCACGTTTCTCAATACTCTTCAAGAAATGACTCATCTCACGTTTCCTCGTTGGCTTGGATGCAAGTCAACGGATAAAATCGAAATTCATGGTTTCTGTGATGCTTCCCAACAAGCAGCTGCTGCCGCTGTATATCTTAGATCTACAGATTCAAATGGCATCATTTCAATAAATCTTGTGGCTTCAAAGACAAAAGTCGCTCCATTAAAGAAACTTACGATACCCAGACTCGAACTTTCCGGAGCTGTTCTGTTAGTAAAGTTAAGTTCACACATATTGAAGGTACTTGAAATTGGAAATATTCCTATTTATCTGTGGACGGATTCTGCCATTACATACACGTGGATTAATAATCATCCATCTCGATGGAAAGAATTCGTTCACAACCGAGTGTGTTACATTCAGGAAACCTTACCTTCCGCACGTTGGAAATTTGTTCCGGGTAATGAGAATCCGGCTGATCTTGCTACCCGAGGATTGACTCCCATTCAATTATCGGAACACCCAACATGGTGGACCGGACCCCCATGGCTGTCACAAAATTCCTCAAAGTGGCCACAGCCACCCAAGGCACTTTCTGTTAACGAAAACCTTGAAGAACGTCCAGTTAAGATTTTCACAACTAATCTCACGCCTCCACCACTTTGGGATCTTGTTCATAAATATTCCACAGTAATGAAATTGTTCCGCATTACTGCCATTTGTCAGCGTGTACTTGCTCGAATGCGCAAGCATCCACAATCATCATTAACAATCCCACTAACCACACAAGAAATAGACAATGCACGATTTTTCTGGATAAAACATATTCAAAATTCTTCATTTGGTCAAGAAAAAAGACTCCTTTCGAGCGGACAATCATTGCCTAAATCTCATTCACTTGCTAGACTAACTCCCTTTCTTGACGCTACCGGATTACTACGAATAGGAGGTCGCCTTCAGGCCTCATTATTACCTCCGAACGCAAAACATCCTCTGATTCTTCCGAGAAAGTCACCGTTAACCTCGTTGATTATTTTAGACTCCCATTTACGAACAATGCATGGAGGAACACAACTCACGCTTAATTATATCAGAAACAACTATTGGATCGTTGGAGGGCGGGCTCCTATACGCTCTTTTATTTTGAAGTGTGTAAAATGCACTCGATATCGACAAAGTCGAGCTCAACAACTAATGGGACAACTTCCATCTGAACGAATCACACCTTCGCGTCCTTTCTTGCACTCAGGCGTTGACTATGCTGGCCCTTTCACTATAAAAACCTGGAAAGGAAAAAATGCCAAAACGTATAAGGCATATATGGTTTTGTTCGTTTGTTTTTCGACTTCGGCAATTCATCTAGAATTGGTCACTGATTATACCACCGAGGCATTTATTGGAGCATATAAACGTTTCACCTCTCGAAGAGGAATATGTGCGACGTTGACTAGCGATTGCGGAACAAATTTCACAGGAGCAGATTGCGAATTGAAAAGATTATTTTCTTCCTCAACAAAGGAACTAGGCGAGTTGGCATCCGTCCTAGCGAACGACGGCACTCAATGGAAGTTTCATCCTCCGGCTGCTCCTCACTTTGGAGGAAAATGGGAGGCTGGAGTTAAGTCCGTCAAATATCATTTAAAACGCGTAGTGGGAGATACATTGCTCACGTTTGAGGAGATGAATACGTTGCTAACTCAAATTGAGGCAGTACTTAATTCACGGCCCTTGAGTCCTCTTACGGATGATCCTGATGACCTTCAGGCCTTGACTCCTGGGCACTTTCTCGTGGGAAATGCACCTTCAGTCATTCCCGAACCATCGTTGGAGACAGTAAAGTCTTCACGACTTTCTCGATGGCAATTGACCCGTCAAATGTTGGATAGTTTCTGGTCGCGATGGTCCAGGGAATGTCTGCAGCGCTACTATTCTATTCATAAGTGGAATCAACCATCTCCATCTCTGTCAAATGGCTCCCTTGTGCTAGTCATTGACGAGCGCTACCCTCCGTCTAAATGGCCTCTAGGGCGCATAATTCAAACTCACCCGGGCCCTGATGGTCTTGTACGAGTCGTGTCCATTCGGACACAAAAATCAATTCTAAAACGACCAATTGCAAAACTCTGCCCATTACCTATCAACAATGATAGTCTCTAATTTGTTCATTAACGGAGGTTAATGAAGGCGGGCGGTAATGTTCAGAAAATTAAAGGACGCATATGCATGAGAAGGTTTCTATGTAGTTGTGTACATTCGTACATGATTGATACCGAGGACGTTGACCGACTCCTCGACGCGACTCACGTCTGATCTTGCTTTGTTTGACCCAATTTCTCTTGACGACGCTACAAACAGACAGTCAGATTTTCATTCATTCTTTCT
Source organism: Monomorium pharaonis (assembly GCF_013373865.1). Taxonomy (NCBI): domain Eukaryota; kingdom Metazoa; phylum Arthropoda; class Insecta; order Hymenoptera; family Formicidae; genus Monomorium; species Monomorium pharaonis. The sequence goes on along the minus strand of NC_050475.1, from coordinate 14,852,600 downwards.
GAGACGAGCGTCAGAGTAAGACGTTCATTCAGATTACAATACACACGTATTGTAAAGGTTTTCGTTACGTGCCACGTATCTCGTGCAAATTGGTTGCACATTCAAAGTAGAGACTTACCACGGCCAAGTACACTGCATAATCAGTTTCTGCAGACCCTACGGGTTGCTGAAAGATAGAGTTCGAGTTCAATTCCTGCAGTCACCACGACGAGCAGAAAGAGTGAGAGAGAGGGACATTCGACCCTAAATTCTACGGCCTATCGAGAGAGTGAGAGAGAGGGACATTCGACTCTAAATTCTACGGCCTGCTGAGAGAGAGAGACCAGGAGATCGAGCTCCAGGTACACGGAACCTCTGTAGAGAGTTTTCAATTGAGTTCTTGAGAAAGTTTTCATCCTGTTTCGGATTAGCACGACGGCGAACCGACAGGACAGAACTCAATTCAGAGGTTCCCATTCAGCTGTACTATTCAGCAATTATTCAGAGACATTTTCATACCGTCGTACTTTCGAACGTAATCTATTTAGATGCGTTCACATGTTGGCGTCACTATCAGACGTATTCAATCAACTGTTTAGAGACATTTTTTGATAAATGTTAAACATGTATGAATCAAAAGTTTCAGTGTAACCTTCTTCTGCATATGCGTTAATTACTTGAAATATTGTAAATTCATTTGAAATACTATTGATGTAAAAATCTAGAATCACTGTAATGTTCCGTAATTCTCATTACGCTTATCATTCTCAACTAATTTTATGATTCATTTGTAAATATTACGATTATAATATGATTGCATAAAGCTTATGGTATGGAATGCATGATTATTAATTTGAATAACCGTTTGACGTTATTGTATGAATAATTTTATAATTTATTAACCCTAGTAATTTCTGATTGTTGTGTATTCTTATATGTATTCTATTCTATATGTGTGTAATTCCATATGTGTTATTTACTATATTTGTTGTGAACGTCCGTCATTAACCGAATTGTCATAAAGTAATCAGAATATTCATAGATTATTCAGACTTGTCATAGATTAAATTTTATATTCTGCCAAAATTATTTTAAAGTTATTAAATTTTTCTGCCACCTTTATTTGACTCTGTAATCATTTTCAACCGGCGTGCTTGTTTATTAAACAACATCTATATTTTAAATGTTTCTGAAACATTACACTGCAATTTGCAAGATTAGAATAATGTTGCTGCAATTTAGCTGTAAGATCTAGTTTGGATAACAAGAAAACAAAATAAAAGGAGAGACTTTATTACACTATTTCTCATGATAGTTACGTTCTAACAATAAATTAATGTTTCAAACATGACCTTCAAATTAGATTTTGAAATAAAAGCAAATAAGTTATTTATGATAACTGTACAGAAAAAGCAACAGAATTTGGAAGTTTCCTAAATTGAAACTTCCTTATTTCTCGAAAACTAAACATTGCACCGTATAAATACCGAAAAAAACATGATCCGTTTTAATTAAAAAAATAAAAATCTATATTTCATATCATTCATGCCCTTTTCTACGTGGATCTAAAATCTACATGAATCTAAAATCTGCTAAAAACAAATTCGCCAAAAGCAAGAGTTTTATTGGCACAATTTTCTCTTGCAATTGCACAGTTTAAATAATAGTAAGTGTATTATCGATAACATTACCATCATTTCACATGTTTGCAGTTCCCTAAAACTGTTTCTTTTTCTCTTTTATATTTATATCGTAGTGCAGTTTTAAACATAAAGTAGTTTTGTGTGTGTATATGTGTGTGTGTGTGTAAATTGGAACACTCCCTGAGATCAGAGGTTTAGTAATGAGATTGTTACTACGCCTTGATCGTAACTTTAATATATAACCTATATGTATAATAACTTAATGTTTCAAGCAAAAGAAAGAAACAATTTAAAGTACCACAGTACAAAACAATAATATAAAATAAATATAACGAAGGTGAAGGAGAAGCTGGAGGAATAGCTATTTTTCTCAAGGAAGAGATAAAGGTAGAAAAAATTAATTTAGGAGAAAAAAAGAAATGCAAAGTATAACAATATAGATATTAAAATCAAGAGAAAGAACAAAAAAGCCATCAATGTCATGGGAATATAAACAAAAAAACAGGTGAAAAAGAACCAGCAGGGACTTGATTCAGTATAAAAACATCCCTAAGGAAAAAGATTTAATTGTGTTAAGTGACATGAACGCGCATAACATAGTTTGGAACTGTTCAGATACAGACACAAATGGAGAAAAATTGTTAGAAAAATTTGAAGAAAAAAGTATGTACATATTAAACATGGATACGTTTATCAAGAATGGGAGAAGGGGGTCACAGAGACTCAAATATAGACCTTTTATTTAGTAACAAAGATTTATTGGATAGATTTATTGGACAAGATAGAATATAGTTAGTTGGACAACACATGGGGATCAGATCAACATCTTATTGAATTTGAAATTAAAGAAAAACTAAAAATATATATAAAAAAAGAAAATAGAATAAGCACAAAAGACAAGATGGAAAGAATATCCACAAATCATAATATCAAAAAAGAAACGGTTAGAAAAAGATAAATATCTACAGTTAAACAAAGAGGAAAAATATAAAGCATTGATAGAAACTATGAAAAAAGCAGTAAGAAAAAAGAGGAAAAAGGAAGAAACAATAGGGATAAGATAATAATAATAATAATAATAATAATAATAATAATAATAAAAACAGAAGTACAAAGTAAGCAATGTAGAAAACAAATTTGAGAGAAGAAATAAAAAGGAGAAGAAAAAAAGAAACCAGTAGATTGGTGGGACGAGAAGTGCAAAGCAGTAATAAAAAAAGCTCTTAAGAACTTAAAAAAAAAAGCTTTATGGCAAGCTTTATAGAATATAAGAGATGTATAGCAAAGACAAGGAAAACAATCAAAGGTAAAAAGAATAGCTTCATTAACTTTACAAAAAGTTTGAATCAATTTATTAGTGTAAAATACGTATGGAATAAAATAAAAGCATTAAAAACAGACAATAAACAAGACTGGAACAAATAGACAAAAGAAGATAGAAATGCTGCCATATTACAAAAAATAAAAAAATTGCATGCCTTGGGTGACAGAAGGAAATGACAAAAAAGAACAAAGAAATGAAAATAAATTAAATAATACTAAATATAATTTGGATGCCAGCTTTACGGAGGAAGAATTGGAGAGAGCAATAAAATTAAGCAAGGAAACGTCCAGCCCAGAAACAGACGGTGTGGAATATAAAATGCTAAAAGAATTAAGTAAAAAATTCAAGAAAAAACTATTGGATCTATATAACTATGCTTTCAAAAATAATTTCTTATATGAAGACTAAAAAGTAAATCAGACAATATTCATAGATAAAGGAAAAAAAGAAAAAAGTGAAACCAATAACCCTGAGCTCATGCGTACTTAAGATCTTGGAGAAAATAATAAACAAAAGAATTATGTAGTTAGCAAAAAGAAAAAATTGGATTGATAAGTGTCAACAAGAATCTAGAAAAGCCAGAGGATGTATCAACAAAATAAAAAAATTCATTCATGCCTTAATGAATTTTCTTATCCTATTTGGACGTCCTTTTTCCTGTAGAGTATTATCCAAAATTTCACTCAATACGTTTTACATCTAGGGAATCTCAATTTTACATCTAGGGAAGCCACTACTGTGTTCGTGTCAGATTGTCTGGCCAATTCAATGTCACCAACTAATCTTGCTAGGTTGTTTATACATCCTTTGGCTTTTCTAAATCCTCGTTGACACTTATCAATCTAATTTTTTCTTCATGGAGAAGAAAAATTAAATTCATTATAGAAGATAAGAAAATAATAAAGAGAGAAGTCAATAAAGGCCTACCACAAAAAGGAGTTATAAGCCCTCATTGAACGAAATTTATACCTCAAATATAATAAATAACTTGAAAAAAGAGATCAAAGTCTTACAATACGCGAATGATATAGCATTATATTATAGCAATGATGATATCAAAACGTGTAAACAGGAATTGGAAATAGCAATAAAAACTATAGCTAAAAATTTAAAAAACATTGGATTGGAAATAAAACTGGCAAAAACTAATATCATGCTGTTTAACAAAAGAAAAAAAGAAAAAATCAGTATTAGGATAAGAAATATAAGGATAGAAAACCAAAAAAGCTCGATTTCTAGGAATCACATTTGACAATTTCAATTTCGGACAATACCTCGAGAAGATTAAAGATAGAACGAACAAAACTATTAACATTTTAAAATACCTAAATCGTGTCAGTTGGAAGATGGAAGTAAGCATAGCCCTCACAGTATATAAAAGTTATGCTAGAGTAACATTAAAATATGCGATTTTCATTTACTACTCAAGACTGGAAGGGAAAGAATAGCCTTGAGAAAATACAGAATAAAGCAGTACGTATACCTATGGGATACAGAAACAACACTCCGAGTAATGTCATTATCGCGGAATCAAAATTACTTATATAAAAATACTAATAGAAGATAGAGCAGGTCAGTTAGTTAGAAATCAATGGGTCAAAGTATATCAATATGGCAAAAATAAATATCTAGAAAATACACTTAATAGATTAGTTATTGTTATGGCGAGGAATAGATTAAGAAATCAGTCAAAACAAAATTTCTTATATTTAGAATCATAGAGGGATTTTAAAAAACACAGAATAAATTTTGACAGGAAGGAAACATTACCGATTTACAATTGTGATTTTTGGGAATTACCAATAAAATAAAAATAGACTTAAAGATAGGAAAGAATAGAGCAAAAAAAGACAAAAAAGATAAGACTGACTCAGAAATGATTAATAGATACAAAGCAAATATAACTTAAGTATAGATCAAAAAATAATTTATACCGACGGATCTAAAATAAAAGAAGGAATGGAAGCGACTCACTTGGACGCAGTACAATTGAATACAGTGCAAGTAGACACGTTACAAATAGACACAAAATAGTGTACACGGTTTATTTAGACATAGGAATTTTTGACAAAGTAACTTTTGGACATACAGAACATAAATTTTGAACACGTTACAAATGTACACCGTTCGGTTGTGCACCATGCATCTTTACACCGTTCAGTTGTATACCATGCATTTCTACACCACGCATCTCTACACCGTGCACCTCTACACCGCACATTTCTACACCATCTCTACACCATTCAGTTGTACACGGTGCATTTCTATACCGCGCATTTCTACACCGTGCATCTCTACACCGTTCAGTTGTACACCGCGCATTTCTACACCGTGCACCTTTACACCGTTCAGCTGTATATTGTACATTTCTACACCGTGCACCTTTACATCGCGCATTTCTATACCGCGTATTTCTACACCGTGCATTTCTACACCGTTCGGTTGTACACCGCGTATCTCTACACCGTTCAATCGTACACCATGCACCTCTATACCGCACATTCTTACACCATGCATCTCTACACCGTTCAGTTGTACACTGCGCATTTCTATACCGTTCAGTTGTACACGGTGCATTTCTATACCGCGCATTTCTACACCGTGCACCTTTACACCATTCAGCTGTATACTGTACATTTCTACGTGCATCTCTACATCGCGCATTTCTATACCGTGCATTTCTACACCGTGCATTTCTACCAGGATTGCTAGAATAAAAAAGTTAAAATGTAGGATTTGGATTAAAAAATGTACTAAATTCTCTCTCAAACAAATTTTTAGTATAATTAAAAAAATATATAAAACATGTTTAAATGGGATTTATTTTTAACAAAATGTTATGGACTGTGTCAACTAAAATTTTTAGGCTAAAAAATTTATATAAAATTTATAATTCCTGCATACAGGATCTGAAATCGCTTGTGCAACGCGGCAAGAAGCGATGCGATAACCAATAAACATACAACTTCCAAAAAAACAATGGAAGCTTTCCAATAAGAGACACAAATCGACACAGCAGTAATTCTGTCTTTGTCTCTAACTAAATATATCATACAAAAACAGAATATGCTGTTTTTGTGCCACTTGCTGGAAAGCTCTATTGCATTGGATATCGCGAAAAAATTAATTAAAGTTCACAGAAAATGTAAAAAGAATCGAACATGATTGGTTAATTTCTTATGACTGAAGATTATTATAAATTTGCCTAAAGATTAGATAGTGACTAGTCGATTGTAACAGATTAGAATCAAGTAAATGTAATACACACAAGATATAAATTTTTGTAAAATGTACTAGAAAAGAAGGAAACTGTACTAGTGTATAAAAAATGCAAAAATGTACTAGAAAAGTACAATTGTATCAATTCTGATAACCTTGATTTCTATACCTAGCATCTCTACACCGTTCATGGGTTAGCGACTTGGTAGGGTGGGTGCCGGAGGGAGGCCACCCTTACACCCTCCCCGCGCGCGCGAAGCATTCTCTGCACCACATGGGGTTTGTGACTTTCCACGCAAAACGAAATGTTCGTAAAAATACGTAGACATATAAAATTCGCGCATTTTTTTGCATGACTTGTGCTAGACAGAACATGCGCTTGTGGCCAAGAAGCATGGGGCTGTGACCGCTCAAGTCATTACATTTCGTCGATATGACAGGGTTTCATAATTTGTCAAGTAGTGGACTTTACGATTAATATTTTGTTGGGCAGGGCGACGCTTTTTTCTGCCAGATTCGTTCGTTTCGCAAAAACGCGTTGAATGAGCATAGTTTCACCAATATTTGCACTGGTGTAGCTAATCTGAATAATTACTTTTTTTTTAAATAAAGCGCATATCTTTGATACAATCAAACAAACAGGGTAAATCTTTTACGTATTGAAATAAACAACTTCGCTGTGTACGATTTTACGTGTCCAAATGAACGTGTTCTGTGTAGAAATGCACGATGTCAAACTAAACGGTGTAGAAATGCACGGTGCAGAGATGCACGATCTACGGTGTAGAGATGCGCGGTGTAGAGGTGCGCGGTATAGAAATGCACGGTGTACATTTTTAACGTGTCCAAAATTTATGCCCTGTGTTCAAACGAACCGTGTCTATTTGCAACGTGTCCATCTGCACTGTGTCCAATTGTAATGTCCAAGTGGCCATTCAAAGGAATTAGTACGAGAATAGCAATAGTTCTAGAGGAGTCGGAGACAGGATATACAATGAGTATAAATAATATTTGTTCAATTTCTACAGCGGAATGCGTCGCAATCAAAAAAGCTTTAGGTATAGCCAAAGAATTAAAGTTAAACAATGATTTATTAATGCTAACGGATTCTCAAAGTGTAAAGATATATTAAATAATTTTATTAATAGCCGGAAACAGTTTGAGTTTGTTATAAAAATAAGAGAAAAAATACAGGAATATGCCAAAAATGGAAAATATAAGATCGTTATCAGATGAACACCGAGACACAGGAATATAAAAGGAAACAAACTTGCTGACGCGATGGTAAAGGAGGCGAAAGAAGACACGGACACAAGATTAAAAGTCCTTATCGGAGATTGAAAAAGGATTATCAGAGATGATTAAAAGAACAAAGAACAGAATATAGAAGGAAAGTATAAAGGAAGAAAATTTTCAAGGAAATTTTATGAAGAAAAAAGAACCAAGCTATGGTTTTACAAACACGAAGAAAAACGAGGACTAATAAATATGGTCAACAGACTGAGGGCAGATTTTATCATTACAACTTAAACAAATCATTAAGTACAAAGAAATAGATTGCCCAAGATGCAAATGTGGAGCAAAAAAGGAAGACGTCCATCACGTGGCGCTGCGGTGCAATAAGTACGACGAAGCTAGAGAGAAAATGTATAATTAGTTAACCTCCATTGGAGCAAGATACCCATATGACATAGAGGACTGGTTAAAAAGACCAGACATTAAACCGTTGAGAATATTGTGGCAGTTCATTAAGCATTGGAAAAATAATTTAAAGTTTAGAAAGAAAAGAGATACTAGACAGAAAAAGAGAGTAGCCATTATACTGGAGTAGGCGGAAGGCACACTAAATAACACTCCCCCTCCCCTAGAAAAAAAAATTTAAATGTTTCGAGACAAGATTTTACGAGACAATTAATAGACAAGTTGGAAAAAGCGTGCCTGTTAAAAAATATGCTTCTTAAGCAAACCTAATGGAATAACATAGAGTCTAGACAACTATGTAATTTAGATAAGATGTATAAATTAAAAAATATAACATTAATACTTCAATCGTATACGGGTTCCAAATTAGGCGCCCATTTTAGATATCTTTTTTGATAAGTGTCACAAAAACATTAATTATTTAAAAAAATATAAAACAATACTGTTACACATATCGCCCGGTATGATGCCCGGTCGCGCGAATCAGCTGATCCAGCGGATCAATATCGCTCATCCGGTTGCCATGGAAAAGCATTTGGTTTTAAGAGTTGTCAAGCTCGTGTATTTGGTGTGTACAAATAATACCGTTTTTTCCTTTATCTACGCGAGAGTGTTATTTCTTGCGAGTGTCTAAAAGTTTAAAAGAAAGAGAAAGAGAGAGAGAGAGAGAGAGAGAGAGAGAGAGAGAGAGAGAGAGAGAGAGAGTGCGAGAGCACACAAAGTTTTTGGGAGTGTGGAAATGACATGAAAAGTGCAACAATATTATGAAAATTACTATATCATTTGAAGATACTTTTTAATTTAAATTCGTATTTTCAAAAGTGTTTTTTTAACCATTATTTAAGAATTATAGTCCAAAAATAAAGTGGTGTTCTAAGTGCGGTGCCTTTCCTCTATATATTTATAATATAGAATGATTATATTAGAATGATTCAATTCCTCACAATATTATACAATTATATAAATTAACTAACAATTATAATAATCATTACATTATTACGATTTATTCGTATTATGGGATGAAGATTCCAGCAAAATTGCAGCAAATCTATCTAGGAGTTAGCTTAAACACGTGCGGCGTTATGTACTGACGTTGCTGTAAATATTTCGCTTGTATATAGTCTCATTGGGCGAGCAGTCCTTTTCTAAATTCCAAACCCTTATCGTGTCATCGCTCGAGCAAGTGATAAAACTTCCGGATGGCATCGCACCGAGGGAATCTGAATCGGTTGGATACATCTCGACACCCCAGATACAAGCGGAGTGGTATAAGAACGAGTGCGACTTTCCGACTCGTTTAATATCTCTCACGTCCCAAACGTAGATACTGTGGTCATTGTATATACAGGTCAGCTTATTATTTCGTTCGTCAAACGCAAGTGCGATCGCGTCTGGATACCTTGCGTTAACCGGATGCTGAGACATATGGCTAAAAATGAGAGAATATTCCTAAATGTTACGACAAAGAATCTTTAAAAAATAGCATTATTATAAACCTGATAGATAATCCTTGTGCAACGTCGACTCCCAAATAATGTGTCCTTGGTAGCGTAGTAATAAATTGAAGTGTGCTAGGACTAAAACATCTTACAATACCTTCGGCGCATCCAATAAAAATATATTTATCTCCGATCGCCATACAATTGGCGCTATTCGTCTGGAAAAAGAACAAACTTTTCCTCATTATTTGCAAAATAAATGTGGATAAAGCCTTGTTTTAGAGAACTCCTATCCAATGACCTTAATATCTGTTACAAAAATCTGTTATAATGTATATTTGTTATAAAGATATAATCACACAAAATATAATACACATTTCAACAATATTGAAGTAACATTGCAATATTTTAGTTGGAAATATTTGGTATGATTCAAAATAAAGTACGATGTTACGCTGTAGATTTTTGAATATTTTACGTTGTATCCTTAAAATAAGTAATTTAATTGTCTTTATGGAGTTATTACTCTTCTAAGGGCCATTTTCAAAATATATGGTTACCTAAAAGTTAAAAATTACCAACTGGTTAGGACTTAACTATCAAGTTAACTTGGCTACGTTTTACCTATACTCACAAAGGAACCTTGCAAATCCGAAAAATCTGATTTTAATGAAACTTGACATAAATGTAGAGGAGGTAAATACAAGAATTTAGAAATTTTTAGTTGGTGCTTATAAACGGTTTAAAGGGTTGAAACCACCCTTCAAAAATTGAGGGTTTTTGCCTTTTCTCGATATATCTCGTAAACTAAACAAAATATCAACAAATGTTTCATACAAAAGTTTTACAGCATAAATACTTCTATTTAACTATGCTGTTTATTTTTTGAAAAAATTTTTTCAAAAATTTACTTTATATTACATTTCCTATGTTGAATATTTATTGCATCAAAATTTCAATTTCAGTGAAATTTGGCACAAATGTAAAGGGGGTAATACATGAATTTAGAAAATTTTAGTTGATGCTCAAAAACGGTTTAAAGGGTTAAAACCACCCTTCAAAGGTTGAGACATTTTGTCATTTTTCAATATATTTCGTAAACTTAACGAAACATCAGAAAATGTTTTATACAAAAGTTGTACAATATAAATACCTCTATTTAACTACGCTGTTCATTTTTCGAAAACAAAAAATTTAATTAAAAACATTTTTTATTAAAAAAAATATTAAATAAAATTGACTCTTATATATTTAACATTTATAAAGTAATTATACTATCGTGTAAGATCATACTCCGTTTGAACAGATTAAGGACGCTTTTATCTGTCAGAAATGGTAAATGGGCAGGAAACAGTTTCACAAGTTCTTTATAGTCTAGTATCCAATGTTCCATTTATTAATTTTATTACTAAGACACTTTACTATGCTCAGTGATCACTAACACCAACTTTACAGATATTGCTCGGACAGTTTCCGATAGTATGTACGACGAGTTAGACGGTCCCTTGCTAACTGACTATATAGCGCGTTACTCCAAATTTCTCTGAAATGTAACTTACAGACGGCAGGTGGTGCTATGACGCCGTTTGTATTATCAGGCTTTTCGGGGTACATGTTATGTGTATACATATTCTATTATCAATTGGATATCCTACTTATCGGTAACCTAATGTACTCCTAAATATTAAAGCTTACAATCCTATACTACATATTATTTATACTACGTATTATTTATATCATCTATGTGTATATTATCTATGTTATGATACTATATATTTATATTAACTGCATTCCTACATGTATTATTTTTTTATGTGACAGTTGCGCAATATTAGAGTAATCACGTTGTTTTCACACAGTGTTCATTCTGTCTACGTCACATATTTCACATTCACGTTTTATATTGTCGTCATGTCACAGTATGCATCATATATGAAATAGAAATCACGTATTAATAAAAATTTTGTATCTTTATTAATAATGTTACGAATGTTGCGAATGTTCTTAATATGTTAATTATTTTATTTCAAATTATACATATTCCACCAATAAATGAAAGCCTATAAATGAAAGATGAGGATGCAGATAATATAAATGTATAGTATTATAACATAGATAATATATAACATACATAATATACACATAGATAATATAAATAAAACGTAGTATATAAGATAGTATAATTACTTTATAAATGCTAGATACATAAAAGTCAATTTTATTAAAAATTTATTTTAATTAAAAAAAAAATTTTTTTTTGAAAAATAAACAGCGTAGTTAAATGGAGGTATTTATGTTATAAAACTTTTGTATGAAACATTTTTTAATATTTTGTTTACAAAATATATCGAGAAAAGATAAAAATGTCTCAACCTTGGAAAAGTGATTTCACTCCTTTAAATCGTTTATAAGACCAAACGGAAAATTTTCTGATTTTAATAAAACTTGGCATAAATGTAGAGGAGATAAATACATTAATTTAGAAATTCTCTATTTTGGTTAAAAAACAGCTTGAAGGGGTGGAACCACTCTTCAAAGTTGAGACATTTTTGCGTTTTCTCGATATATCTCGCAAACTAAACAAAATATAAAAAAATGTTTCATACAAAAATTATACAGCATAAATACTATTATTTAACTATGCTATTTATTTTTTCAGAAAAAAATTCATTTTTCAAAGTTTTTTTTTTTTTGAAAAAATAAATAGCATAGAGATATTTATAGAGATAAATAGAGTATAAATTTATACAGTATAAATAGAGATATTTATACTGTAAAACTTTCGTATGAAACATTTTTAATATTTTATTTAATTTGCGAGATATATCGAGAAAATGCAAAAATGTCTCAACTTTGAAAGGTGATTTTACCCCTTCAAACCGTTTATAAGCATCAACTAAAAATTCCTAAATTCATGTATTTACCCCCTCTACATTTATGCCAAGTTTCATTAAAATCAGAATTTTTGGGTTCGCGAGGTCCCTTGTTAGAAGCATAAGATCTCTGAGCAGAAGAGATGTCAGACTTGCGACGCAACTGCTCACAGGCCATGGCGATCTTAACTACCACCTGTAGAAGTTGGGTCGTAGCGATACCCCCGACTCCAGGCTGTGTGGCGAGGAGAAAGAAACTAGCTTTCACATCCTTGGGGACTGTCCAGTATTGGTCGGATTAAAAACCTGCTGGGATCAGGCATTCTGGAACCAGATCAGGTGGGACGGTAACCCATGGAAGACCTACTCCGCTTTTGGAACAAAGCAGGATTCCTCTAAGGGAAACTGGTTAACGAGGAGGCACAATGGACTCGGTCTGAGTGCCATAGGTGGGACCAAGCTTGGGACTATCCCCTGACACTTTATTATTATTATCATCTTTTAATTGTTTTTATAGAATCGCAAAATTCTTTTACAAAATTAAAGTACGCACCGAAATCTAGAGCAATACGGTCGAGTTAATATCAAAAACAAAAAAAATTTTATTTTTGGTACAGCCGTCACTTGATAATATTTGCTTATTAGTATATAAAATCTACAATATATATGTACAAAATGCAAGATTGGGAAAGTTACTTTTTAAAAGTAACGCGTTACTGTTACCAATACTTTCGATAAAAAGTAATTCGTTACCGTTACTTAAAAGTAACGCTGAAAATATCGTTACTTTTCGTTACTCTTTTCAATTCTAAGATAGGATTAAAAGATGTTTTGAGAAAGGATGTAAATTAAAGATAAAGTAGAGACATATTTATCTCTAAATATTTTCAGGTTTGAGTAGTAATTACTTAAAAAATTAAAAGTTAATGATAAATTAAAAAATTAATTACTTTTAATTTAATTTAGTTAATTTAAATAATTTAATTTCTAGCTTTAACAAATTATTTTTGAAACATATAAACTTTAACTTGTAAACTTTTTTCTAAATTAAAAATTTAATCTGGACAAAAGAAAAAAATTATAAAATAAAAATACATTCCTGCATAAAAGCAATATTTTTTTCTTATTTCATGTAATTAATATTATGACTTAATTTACAAATAAAACATTAAATATATTTGATGATCGATATTGTAATAATATTGGTAATTTGATTTCAATAAATTATATAGCGTTTTAATTAAATATAAATAAAGTTTCTCAAAATTAACTTTTACTTTAACGTGAGTTAAATTAATCTTAACGTAACTTTAATTAACAAGGGAAGGCGTCCGACACCAATTTGTTTCTCCATGAAATATGTTGTTGAACACAAAAATAAAAAAAAACGTGTTTTTTTATGTGCAGAATTTCATGTTTGGAAGGTAAAACACCCCTTCGAAAAAAAAAATTTTTCCCTTTCGGATCAAAACCGTCAGAAGTATAAGAAATATTAATAATAAAACAAAATTTTTTAAATAAAAGTTGTACGGTTTCAAAAGTACTTCGAAGTTGTAAAGAAAACTTCCCAATAATGTCTAGAGTATTCATGGTTCGTAAAATAGAAGTATATCCATTAAACAAACAGGCTGCTATATATGCTATATTTTCAACAATTTTCAACCCAGAATGCACGTGCTACGAAGCGTAGCGTCGAATTAAAACTTTCGTAAACACGAAAAAACACATAGACACTTTATAAATACTTCTTCCGAAACATTTGCTCTACCCAAATGGTAAAAGGTACAAGGATTTGTAAGAAAAAGATTATAAAAGATAGGTCTTCCCGCTCCGGCACCGAGCGAAGATAAAACACGTTCATAGACTATAACTTAGAATGTCGCTTTAAAACTTTGAAATCATATTCATGAGATAAGTACTAACACTTTACAAAAAACAATTTTTGACATTTTTGAAAAAAGTATTTCCCCCCTTAATGCAAGTAATAACTGTTGACTTGCAGTAAGACAATTATTCCTAAAAATAAAGATTAAAATTATAAAAATAATTACACACCCATACAGTACGGGGAACTCCCGAGGAGCTCACAAAATTTTTCATAAGCTTCATTTAAGCTTCCAAAAAATTCGCACGGAGCTGCTATGTCCGCTTTTGAGAGCTCCTTGAGAGCTTCATTTGAGCTTGCAGAGAGTTTATAAATCATGTTTTAAGAGCTCCCTGCGAGCTTCAAAGTATTTCCCGAGAAGCTTTTATACAAGCTTCCTGAGAGCTTCATCTAAGCTTGCAAGGATTTCAGAAATTGTTTTAAGAGTTTCCTGCGAGCTTCAAAATAATTCTCGGGAAATTTCTATATAAGCTTCCCGGGAGCTCTTATGTCCGCTTTTGGGAGCTCCCTGAGAGCTTAGATGAAGCTATCAGGGAGCTTATATAAAAGCTTCACGGGAATTATTTTGAAGCTCGCAGGGAGTTCTTAAAACATTATTTCTGAACTCCCTGCGAGCTTAAATAAAGCTCTCAGGAAGTTCTCAAAAGCGGACATAGGAGCTGCCGGAAAAAATTTTATTTTTATATTTTCTCAATTTTCGGAAGCTCTCTCTGAGTTGCGAAGGCCCACGAACTCTCTTCGTGTAACAAAAACAATATATATTACACTTTGCTGCTAGTGAAGTACTAACTGCTAGGTAAGCCGTGAGTGATGGTTTTCTTTTCTAAGCCTTTTGGAGTAAATTTTCTCACGAGGAGGAGCGCCGTACCTTCGCCTAGTGGCGATCTTGCGAACTACTCGCGGCTATATGACTATACATGCAGTATATTAATTAATTTACCCGATATGTTCAATCTCTGGGAGTTTGTTTTGTCAAATTTTGTAAACTTCTTGAAAACTCAGCAAAACGAACTCCCTGGGAGCTTGTTTTGTCGAATTTTGTAAACTTCTCGGGAGTTCAGCAAAATAAACTCCTTGGGAGCTTGTTTTGTCGAATTTTGTAAGCTCCTCGGGAGCTCAGCAAAATGAACTCCCTGGGAGCTTAATCGGAGCTTTGTGCTGTATGGGCAGCCACACAAAAAAAGTTTGATGTCCGAGAAACTACACCTACCTACCTCCCTGGTTTTCGATGCGCTGAATTCGAATCCGAGGTCCATTTCACTCCATTAGGTCCCAGTTTTTCATAACCTCAAAAAATGTGAAATTTCGGGGTGAGCTTGACTTTGTATGGAGAAATCGTTCAATTCTCGGCTGGAATTTAATGGAAAATCACAATGAAAAAACATTCAGGAAATTTCTGAGTTTTTTGAGGTTAGGAACGTATTACACTTTTTAACAAATCGAAATACGCCCCCTTATCATGTTGCATTTGATTCCAATTTACACACCAGCCATATTTCCATTTTACAGTGCAAATTTAACCAATTTTCACTTTTTTTACGTGGTTAAAAGTGAATCCCGACATCACAAAGCTAACCGTGTATTAGATTTGGATTCAGCACATCAATATATATCACCGATTAACGTTTTCATTAAATTCCAGCCGAGAATTGAACGATTTCTCCATACAAAGTCAAGCTCACCCCGAATTTTCACATTTTTTGAGGTTATGAAAAATTCGGACCTAATAGAGTGAAATGGACCTCGGATTTGGATTCAGCGCATCGAAAACCAGGGGGGTAGGTAGATTTCTCGGACATCAAACTTTTTTTTGTGTGGCTGTTACCTTAGACAAGTGTGTTTAACTTTAAATACACATACAAGAAAAAAATAATTAAATATTAATCACTCTGTAGGATGGAAAATAATATGTTCAATTTCTTCTAAAATATTTTTCACTGTTCTCGGTTTTAAGGTATTATGTGCCAAAATTGTTTAGTACAAAATATACATCTAGCATTTGTTCGTATCGTCCAATTTTTGCCAAGTTGGCCCGTCAAGGTTAAACAAATCTTAGATATAATTTAGACAAATTGCTGTCTTAAATTGTTAAATATTTTGACTAGTTTTCACAAATTTTTAATAAAGAGTAGATACCAATTTTCTAGATAAATCTTAAACTAAATCTGGATTCTATTCAAATATATTAAATAATTTTTGCGACAACTTCTGACAAAATCTAGACGGACTACTAAAGTTTTACATGTAGTTACTACATAGTCTACTACTAGACGTTTACATGTACAAAATCTGTCTAGTTATGCCTATTCAATTAAAAATTTGTCTGGTATGCATATGGTATTAGTCTATACTGTCCCATTGTTGTCAAGTTGGCCTGTCAGAGTCTATTTTTATTTTTAAAATTCGTACTTTTAAAATTCGTACTTTTATTCTATATTCTTTTAAAAACATAGACATATATATTTTTTTTAATTTTAAAGTTAAATATTATAAAATCTTTAGTTGATTCAAGCTTTAAGTATAGATAAAATATGTTCAAGCTAACTTGATGGTTAAGTCCTAACTAGTGATAACTTTTAACCTTTAGGTAACCACATATTGTAAAAATGGCCCTAATTATTCCAAGCGTGGTATAAATATCGACGACCGTCATTCAAAATGGCTAATTCAATATGATGGAGTGTATATTTGGAAAAGTCATCACTGCCGCATGGAAACTGTTGCTAGTAGAGTTAATGAGTTTAGGTTTTTTATCGATAGCCATGCGTAAGCCCAAAAAGTAATGGCTTTTTTGATCTGTATTAAGCTTCTCATTTCTTATTTTTTTCATTTTATTTGTTTTCTTGAGCATGTTATCGACATTAGTTATATACATTTTAAGATCACACCACTTTGAGAGACAAAAAGAGATCTCACGCTAATAAAGCACCTCGATTCATAAGAGACGACGGTGATAACAATAATAGAAATTACTCTGAGTAACAAGAGACAGTGGAACTCATTCTATAAGTCTATATAATATTGATAATTATTTTGACATAATCTTACCGCCATATTCAGTTTCACATTTCAAACTTCGAATTGATAAACCCAAATGTATTATCAAAAACTTTGAGTACCTTCAAGCAACAGGTTCCATGCGACAGTGATAATTTTTCCAAACATATATACCGCCATTTTGAATCAGCGATTTTAAATAACAGTAGTAAAAATTTACATTACGCTTGGAATCATTAGTCAAGTACTAACTCCGTAAAGACAATTAAATCACTTATTTTGAGGACACTGTGTAAGATATTCAAAAATCTACAGCATAACATCGTACTTTATTTTTGAATCTCACCAAGTTTCCATCGGTTTTTACATTTCAAAAAAAAATTTTTGTACTCTGCAGGGCACTAGCAATAATAATTTATATATCAATTTTAAGCATTGGTTGAAGGGCCAAGATCGGCATTTTTTACCAGGCCTCCTTTGGAAAATTTTTCTCACATTTTAAGGGTACTGCATTTTTAGGATTGAGTATATTTATAAAGTTTAACTATTTTAAATATAATAAAGAACAAAATTGTTTTCATAATCACAACATGTACGTGCGTATTGTATTCTTACTGCTGCGTATGTGTAAAAAGTAAAAAAAATTTTTTTACACAAGTTAAAAAAAGTTGTTTTAAGACATCAAATTAACGTGTGCAAAAGCACAGTCCGATTGGATAATATCTTCTGTTCGGGAATGGACTCCAAAGTTTCGAAATTTTAGTTAAAATTTTCAAAATATAAGCTTATAAAAAACCTTGCATTTTTTAATCGAGCGTGTTTTTCCTATTGGAAATTGTCAATAAAGCATCATTATATA
This sequence comes from Monomorium pharaonis, assembly GCF_013373865.1. Lineage (NCBI taxonomy): Eukaryota > Metazoa > Arthropoda > Insecta > Hymenoptera > Formicidae > Monomorium > Monomorium pharaonis. Next base: position 14,834,681 of record NC_050475.1, on the reverse strand, counting down.
GTATTACGGTTAAAAGTAGAATTAACAAATCCAAACAGAAAGAGTAAGCAACATGGTAGAACAATCAAAATCCAGATATTTTGGAGGCTATGCAGAAATTGCAGCATAAGACCATGTACATTTGGCATTGCTGTTGTGTAACTTTTTGCTCACTTGATTATTTACCAAATACCCAAAAATACCCAAAACCCGCCATGTAGAGATGGCTATATATTAACCTCGGAGAACACACCTATTTTTTCGATCACGAAGAACATTGTGGGTCAATCTGACCCTACACACACTTTGATCGTCCACCATTTTAAATTGATGAGTGCGATCAGTTTGAAAAAATTTCCAGATGTACTTGAAACATTGTTAAATCAATTGATATAGATAAAAAGTGCTGTTGGAATTATTTACATATTTAAAAAAATTCACAAAAAAATTATTTAAAAAAAAAAAACGTAATTTACGTAAAAAATTGTATTTTTTAATTTTTTGAATTTTCTGGCTAAAAATTTGCGTGTGTATTCTTGAAATGTAGTAGAATCAAGAAAAAAATTGTACTTTAGTGTACCTTAAAAAAAAAAAGGGGTATTTATTTTGTTAGGTAATGAAAGTGGTTTTTAAGGTAAAAAAATCAAACATTTTTGTAAAAAAATTTTAGAAAAATTTATTTCTTATTACATATATGTGAATACTTCATTATTTAAATGACTTGTAATAAAAGTTAACTTATTTATCGTCGGCGTCGGCTTCACTATATCTGAATACGACGTGTCAGTGTTTGACTGTACTGACACATTATTCACCTCAGAAGAACTGTTGCCATCGAAATATTCTTGTTCGACACGTACTAAGGCATTCTGAATACGTGGCCGCAAACTATATGCCATCGTGCTCACTATTGAAAAACCGACGCTTAGTACACAACAGGGTCAGAATGACCTTGCACCGACTTCAAATAATGCCCAACACCTATTAGGTGTTGCGCTGTACAAGAGGATCATCTTAACATATAGTTAGTACCCCAAACTACAGGACTCAGGCCCGTCAATTTTCAAAATGCTTTCAAGATATTTACGATCAAATTCGAGGTAAGGGTCAAATTGACCCTATGTGTTCTCCGAGGGTTAAGTTCCTCCCAAACCCTACCCAACCACCCTTCCATGTAAAACTAAAAAAAATTACAATTTATATTCTGATTTTGTATTAAATTTGGACATTACGTTTCTTGACTAAAGAGTAGCCCGCGAATCGTGTCGTCCCTCGCGTCGTGGCCGCACACTGCAGCTGACGCCTCAGTCACTTGACCGTCCGCTCGACAGTTTGTATGTGACAATAAAAGTGAAAAAATTCCCAACCATACGCCACATCGGTTGTTTTCACCATTTCTGTAATACATACTTAGAGTTTATGTAGCTATGTGGTTTCTTATCAAAAAGAACAGCTCGTTAAGTGGCGATGCAAAACATGTCTCTGAAATAATTAGGTCTCGATACCTACTATATAACAATACTTGAAGATCGTAAATCAGGTGATTAGCCATAACGCCTTCTTTGTTCATCTTGAGAACTTCTTACTTGCAATGATATCTGATGAGCACTTCTCAGTTCAAGAAGATGCTCTGCAGGGAGATTATTCAGAGGAGAGAGGTTTCAAACAATGCAAAAATCCGATTTTTTAAAGTGCCATCGGTAAATTCCATGGCCTCTAAATATTTTGAAATAATTGATTGGTCGCATTGTGTTTTAATATCTCCAGTTTTAAGCAAGATGATGCCACCTCCACGTGGTGGGTTCTGAGTAGCTTGATAAGTAATCAAATGAGCAAAGAGTTACACAACAGCAATGCCAAATGTACGTAGTCTTATTCTGCAATTTCTGCATAGCGTCTAAAATATCTGGATTTTGATCGTTCTATCATATTACTTACTCTTTCTCTTTGGGTTTGTTGACTCTACTTTTGACCGTAATACTATACTAAACAAAATTACCTTTTTACTTTTTAAAAAAAGTAAAAAAAAGACGCCAAGTGTATGATTTTCTTTAACTCTAGAACACGCACGTAAAAAAACTTTCATAAACCCGCTCTGGGGTGCTGGAGATTTCATAAACACTCAAACAGGTACAATTTCCTGAAAATTAAACGGATTTAAATGTTCGTGGTCTAGTTTTGTTCGTCAGAATCTCTAGTTTTAGAATATCTACATGAAAAAGTGTTTTAAAAAATTGAAAAAAATTATAAACAAAAATATGAGGAAGAGTTTGTGACAAAATTGGAAAAAATTTGCTTTCTTTCATGATTAAAAAAAATGAAAATATGACTTTTGGACAACTTTAAAGTACAGTCTCTTGAAGGAAAAAGTTCAAATTAAAAAAAAAAAAAAAAAAAACATCGTGACGTATTCTTTTAAAAAATGCAATTATTTTGTATATTGAAATCCATCGATTTTCAAAAGAGGTTTTCTTCGCTACGCATGTTGTTTTTCTAATATATAAATAAATAAAAGACAAAATAAGAGTATATACACATAAATATATAAAAAAAACATTTATTAATTAATCAAAATTTAAGAAAATATTAAAGCAGATCAGCGGAACATTGTAAACAGACTTTTGCAACATGATTAATATACATAGCACGTAAACATTTTAAGCAATAAATCATTGTTTTATGGTCGTCTTCTCTTGTGCAAAAAGCATATCGCTTTCGTTTTGGTAAAATATTATCGCGATTAACATAATTCGGGCGTTGTACGTAACTGTCTATATCGTCTTCGCTAATTCAATTTTTAATTGCTTAACAATTAAAAATATAATCAACGAAGATGATATAGACAGTTACGTGCAACGTCCGAATTATGTTAATCGCGATAATATTTTACCAAAACAAAAGCAATGTGCTTTTCGGACTATTTACAAACTTCGGCCGATCTGCTATTATAAGAGTCCTTCGAGCATATACGAGGGTAGTCTCAGAAGTACCCGATCTAACAAAGAAAACACAAAAAATTTAAGAAACAATATCTTTATTTCTCAACATAATCTCCTTTTAGCTCGATACACTTTTCCCAGCCATGTTCAATAGCTTCGATATCCTGTTTATAGTACAAACTGTCTTTACTTTCTTTGGAGCGAATTCTCCCCTTGCAGTCCATTGTTTTGACTGTTCCTTCGTCTCAGGTGAAGTGATGGACCTATGTTTCATCCATGGTTATGAATCGACGCAAAAGCTCGGCTTTATTACTGTAAAACATCGCCAAACACTTGATTAAAACATCCTCACAACGCTGTTTTGTTCCACTGAGCAAACACGGCATCCATCTTATGCATAGTTTTCTCATCTCCAAATTTTCAGTCAATACTATTTTATGGATTTTCTTCACCATTTTTGGCGTGGTCACTTCATTTGGTCGATCACTGCGATGTTCGTCTTGGCAATTCGTATGGCTTCGTTTAAACTCTGCCACCCAATATTTTACTGTTGTAAACCAAGGAGCAGACTCCCTCAGAGTAGAATTTAGCTCGGCTTTGATATTGGTTAGACTGAGACCTTTCAAATAAAAGTATTGTATCACATAACGATGACCAATTTTTTACGTTTCCAAATTCACTGAGAGAGTTCACTATTGATGACTGCTAAACAAATACTAAATAACGTAGCATCTTCAAACTTCACATTTAAGCTTTATAAGGTTGGTACTTTATACCATAGTATTTTTTTTAAACAATAACCGCCATTTATACGTCAGGTCGAGTACTTCTGGAACTACCCTCATATATACAGGGAGAAAGGCAAGCATCGTACAAATCTTAATACGAAGATAGATGAACATCATCAAATCGAGATAAACGTAAAAGTACACCATAATTTTTGGATATCTCCCCTGATAGCTAAGATATTAATTTTTCAAATAAAAGCGCGCCGAGAAAAGCGGTGAGCCTTTCAAGCTATAACACGGTCCACTGTCTCAAGCACTGACTGTCTCAAGCCGTGCTATATCCTCACCGCTTACCTCGACGCGCTCTCATTTGTACAATTTGAAAAATTAATATCTCGACTATCATTGGAAATATTCCAAAATTATGGTGGACTTTTATGTTCATCCCGATGCCGTTCATCTTTCTGTTAAGATTTACACGATGCTCGTTTTTCATCCTGTATATATTGTGACGTTGCAGTTTCGCTGTGGCGTCGCAGCGTCCCTCCGCCGTCACAAGACCCGAGCTCGTGCTCGAGAGAACGGCCGGGAGGTATAGGGAGCGTATCGCCAATTCTCGGCGGGCCACGTTAGCGATATTATTTGCGATTATTAATTATATTTTCTTTCTTGTATGTTACGTAACAGGCGCCTCACTCGTCGAACACCGAGGGACGTTGCACGGGAATTCGGCCTTGGCAGAGCGAAGGAAAACGAGGACAGAGCCGGGGTACGAGGAAAGTACGAGGAATCCCGACCTAAGCCGCGGAAAGAGCGGCACGGCAGAAAACTCGACCAGGCGTCACAGCGGAAAAGCCGACAAAGCTAGCAACGGCGGAGGACCCTCCAGCTATAGCCAACCTCCCGTATTGGCTCCGGAGAGACTAGACAAACCGAAAAGCTGCCAGCAAGGGAGGAAGATCAAGGGCCTCGCAATCGAAGGACGCCTCGCGAAATTGAGTCGCGTATATCGTTGCAAGCGAGCTATCGCGAGAAGCGTAACGCGTACCCTTTATTGGCTAACGCCATGCGCAGCCAAATAGCGTACCCCCTGCGTGAGGAGTATCATCAACTCGCGATCGAGCACTTCTCATCTCGATCGCTCTCTTCCACACCAGCTGTCGTTTCGGTAGCCCGACCGCCCTCGCGAGAAGCAAAATGCCGTGAGGGCGAGAACATCTCAGGAGGCGAGCCAGGGCCTCGGCAAAGATCCCGAAGGACAAGTAAGCCGGTGAGGTTACCCGAGTTGTGTACTCTTTAGTGTAAAGCCACTCGCAAGTCGGCGGAACGCGTGCTGGGGTTGAGCTCATTAGTGTCGAAGAGTTACGCGGAGACGTACTCGTTAAAGTTGAGTAAAACAAGTGATCGACGCCCAAGCGTGGCGGCGAGAGTTTACGTAGGCTAAAAACTTCGCGTATCGTACCGCGGAGTACGGGGAAGACGTCTGTCGAAGATCGTGGCCTCATACGGCGACGGGGAAGAGCATTCGCGTGCAAGGTCCGGCAGCGCGCCCGCCATTGCCTTGCACGCCCGTAGAGCGTGCTTGTGAATTCGTAGTGCGTGAACTGTGTATTTGGACGTATCGTGCGCGGTCAAATCTGCGTGAAACGCGCGAGATATCTTGCAAGCTTCGCAACGTGGTTTGCTGGCAACAACCGGGGCGTGTACGTCGGGGGCCTTGAGACCAGATCTTAGCGATTTGACCTCGTGCGCGGTAAAATGGAGACGCGAATCGCGTGAGACTCCGGCGGCAAGAATCTAGCGGCGGGCCGCGTCGCCTCCAGAATTTCATCAAGCTTAACATTATCTCTTATTATTCTCTTCGTTGACCACGCGCCGCCGTGTCGTTATTACGTCCGCGTTTCGAAAAATACTCTGAATTTAGTTATCAACGTCGCATTCGTCTATTAGTTGTGTCACCTGAGCATCGTGCTAATTCTCTTTGTATTCAGAGTCCCCTGGTCGATCGTATTTTCGTGTCGTCCTGTCTCTAGTATTAATCGCGCGCTTTCTTCTTAATACTTTTTATCTGGAATCTCTTTATAAACTCTGTAACTTGCGCGTTAAGCAAAATTTCTGTTCCATTTCTTTGCTCTCGTATTAATAATTATTGTTATTTTCTTTTTCTCAAATAAACGCGCTGTTAACTTGTTCTACAATAAAAATGTAAATTATTTTTTTTCTCGTCTCGCGTAAATGAACTGTGGCATACTGCCCCGCCCCTTTACCGAGCTTGGAACGGCCAGCTGATTACCTCGATCGAGCGTGAAGCAGGATCTTAGAGCTCTCACGGGATCTCAAAAGATAATTCGAGGAGTGCTCAAGGGAACGTCCATCCTCCGTTCCCTTTCGTGCCATTTTTGCTCGGCGTTGCGGTTCCGCGCGGCGGAACGCGTAGTAGATTCAATATAGCGAATATAAAAATGTAAAATGTAAAATAGTTTACAGAATTAAAATGTAAAAAAGTTTACAGAATTTTAATCTTGTTTATTACAGATTTTCAAAGATACTGATTACAAATCTGTTGTTAGAAATATGAAATTCAAGAGGGCGGATCCAACATAACGGATATAAAAGTACAAAGTAACGAAATCGAAAAGCTCTGCATTTTACAGGGTTGAGACTGCTTATATAACATGTATAGAGCCTGCTTGTTAAAAAATTGCGTAGAAAACTTTTACTTTATTATTTAAAAATAAGAATATTTAAAAAATTAAAAATTAAAAACGAAAAAAACAAAAATTAAAAAAAAAACCAGTAATGCAGGCTTTTATATATATTATACAGGCAATTTCAACCTTGTAAAATGTAAAGAGCTTTACGATTTCTTTACTTTGTACTTTTATATTCACCATGTTGGACCCACCATCTTGAATACCACATTTCTAATAACAAATTCATAATCAGCATCTTCGAAAATCTTTAATAAACAAGATTAAAATAAATCTGTAAACTACTTACATTTTATACTTTTATATCCGCCATATTGGATCCACTACTTTAAATTATTCAAAATCACACATAGCTTTTGATAGCTTATGCCCGTAACTAAATTTGTGTGCAAGGTGGCTCTTCTACATCTCGTACAATTTTGGAACGGCGGGTGGCCCGCTTGACAAAAAATGTCCCGTGTGTGTGTGTGTGTGTGTGTTCGTGTGTGTGCGTGCGTGTGTGTGTGTGTAGAGTTGCGATTGCGCTGGAAGCTCGGTGCATTTCGGCTTTCAGCACTTCGGCGTTCTTCTTAGCAACCGCGTTGTTTACGCGAATGCGCTCGTCAGATTTGACTCGGAGCTATCAATCCGTACGGACGTGCTCTGTTTCTCTGTTCGTGTTTGATTATTTGTATTCACAAGCTACATTAAAGAGTTTCTTCAGAAAAAGTGTCCTTCTTTATTCTGTGCGGAAGTGCGCGAGTGAGAGAGTGCGGCCCTGCCGGGCGAACGCAACGACACACGCACGCATGCACGCACACATATCAATATAATACATAAAATTTTATAATTCTCAACGATAATAATAATACTTACAAGATAACCTACTTAACTGCAAAGTTGTTTATTTTTAATTTGTTAAAATGTTAAAAAAAGTAGCGTTATCACGCTTTGAGGTCACTGAGACCTCAAGCAAAAGTTTATATTTGTTTGTTTTCGTTGCCGAAGGATGACTGACGCCAGCAACCGTTCAAGGTTATAGTATAACTAACAAACACCCCCCCCCCCCCACTCCGAGATCTCGAACGGCGCTGTGGACGAAGTAACAAGAAGAAGAAATCGCTCTGGGGTCCCAAAGTGTGCGTGTTCTAAGGTGAAAGAAAAAAAATTACAAATCCACAATAGTACTTTTGAAAAAATCCAATCTAAATGATATATAATGGTCGAAAAAAAAAAATTTATTTATGTATTAAATAAATTCAAGATAATACTGTTCATTAAATTCAACCAAAATGTATATAAGTGACATATAGTATAAGTCACAAAAATCTAATACTTCAGATAAAAATAATGATACTTTGAATAAAATTCAACCTTAGTAATACATTTACTTTCTCTATAAAATAATAATATCAAAACATTTTGCGCTAATTATAATAACGAATATTTATATGAACTAAATCATTTACTGTTCTTTGACCAGTATTTATACTTAAGATATTGGTTGCTTTGCGCCAATATAAGGATGTAATGAAGAAAAAGAATAATGTAAAGCAAACAAATAAATATTTTATTATAACTGTTTTATTATTTTTTTAAAAAAACTTAACACTGCTAAACCGAACACACATGCACAATGGAGGGGGGGGGGGGCAAGATCAATACAATAACAATTAATATATTTATTTGGAGAGTTTAACAGCCAAGTTTTTTTAAGAAAATATTTATTTACAATAAAACATTTAGTTATAATAAAATATTTATTTGTCTGATCTACATTATTATTCTTCTTCATTACATCCTTATATGAGCACAAAGGAGCCAATATCTTAATTATAAATACTGGCTAAAGAATAGTAATAAAGTAGATGTTTTAGTTCATATAAATATCCATTATTAAAATTGGCGCAAAATGTTTTTATATCATTATTTTTGTAGAAAAAATTAATGTGTATTACTTAGGTTGAATTTTATCCAAAATATCATATTAGATTTTTGTAAATTATATTATGTCACTTATATATGTATCATTTTGGATTCATTTGATACATAAATAAATGTGATTTTTTTCAACCATAAATGTATGTATCACTTAGGTTGAATTTGATAAAAAATACTATCTTGGATTTGGAAAAAAAAAAACACCCCCACCTCTGACGCCTTTTTTTACTTTTTTTAAAAGGGTAATTTTGTTTGAATATCACGTATTTTGTAGTGTGCATAGACCACTTAAGTTAAATTTGATTAAAAGGATTATCTTGGACTTATGTATTTTTTTTCTTAAATTTAAATTTAATTTTACATTAATATTGTTGCACGACGCGCGTTGTCCGGTATCTTCCACGTCGCCAGTCAGCTGAGATCGATAATATCGATCGGCCGGTTGCCGGGGAATGTTTACAAACAAAACGTGATAGTCAGTTTTGTGCTGAACTCCTGCCGAGGAGGACGCCTTCTTAATCTGTTTCGTGTTTGCAAAATAAAGTTGATGTTTCTCTAAAAACTCGTCTAGCTTTCTTTCCGTGAGTGCATGAGTGTGTGAGGGACTAAAAGGGACTCGACGCAACAATATTAATGATTAAATAGATGAGGTGTGATGTAAAGTTGTGCATCGGTTCATTTAAGGCGATGCTGGACTGCCTCTCAAACTTGATCGAGGTCGATAATGTAGAGTCATTCATGCACATCATTAATGAGGTTTCGTATATATCTCTTTTATAAATTTGGAAATTCTTTTCCAGAATTAAAGTACACATATTAATATCCATCTGTGAATTGGACTTTATATCGAGGACAAAAAATATTTTTTTTTATTGCTTTACTTATCAACTTTTTACGCGTATATAACCTAAATTTTTGTTTCACAATTTCGTCTCAATTAGGCACTAAAATCTAATTTTCGAACCTCGACACTGTTTGTTCTCGTCGTCTACTAGTCTGTGAATACGAATTTTGTAGGTACAAACTGTAGATCTTTTATATTAAGCAAACATTGTTATGACGTGACAGCAAATTAACAATTTTTTCTCGTTTTTGGAGGAAATTCCACTCCACAGACTGATAGCAATGTGTATTCTTTTATTCTGGAGAAGGATTTCCAAATCTATAAAAGAAATAAAAAGATATTGTTAAACAAAAATTACTATCTTTTTGTTGGTAAAACAAACAACTCCAGCATCCCCTTATAATAACTGATGCACAATTCTATGTCAAACAACATCTCGTCTATCTCATCCACACAAGTGTAAAATTGAATCAGAGATCGAATTACATAGTTCAGTTAAAAATGTTTAATACATCTGTATAATAATAAAGTAATAATCTGAAAACATTTAGTATAACAATTTCATATATTTTAAACATTTTCAATAGAAATTTGTATCACATTATAATCTCAGATTGCATGTCACTTAGCACGAGCCACTGGCAACCCACGTAACCCAATAACACACGGTGCTCTCTTTCACGGAACGTTCTGAAATTTACTATGCAAAAGGTGCATGCAACACGTAAAAGTGCACGAATAGCTAGTGCCCACTATTTCACTAGCAAGCGGCGCTCACATCGCGATTCGCGATGTATATGCTGCGACACTTTCTTATCATAAAAAGTTAGCGCCGCTGGTGTCAAAACAACGAACCGTACATTTCTTCGTCTTGCTTCTCTAACCTCCTTAGGTGCCTACATGGTTGACGTCGACGACGACGTATCTTAAAAAATGAAAATTTTGACATTTGGATTTTGCGTCGTGATATCTCTTCTCATAGGATACGTAAAGAAAAAAATAAAAACAGTTTTCTAATACAAATCGACCTCAAGCTTTCGATTGAGCCTAGTTAGAACTCGATCGGCTTAGCCGTTTCTGAGATCCAATAATCTCGGGTGCTCGCAAGTCGCGTACTCGCGTAAAAAATATGGTCGGGCTCGCTGCGCGTTCACTTGGCGCGAGCCACTACCGTGTCTTTTGATTTCTCTTCCCAACATAGAAGAAATAAAAGCCTCTGATTGGTTAGTCCTCTTATGTGTTATGAAAAGTCCTTATTTCCGCTCTAAGCCTTATATGCATTGGATTCTCATTGGTATCATCATTGTGTGATATAATGTTGTTCCCCTTATAATGAGCTTCTTTTATATTTTTTTTTCACTATTCACTATCCTTCGTCGTGATCATCCTTCATCGTCGCTATCTTTGCCTGCATTCACACCTTCACTGCTTCGATAAGAGTAAGCGGAAAGAGATTTTTGCATTTCCCTTTCCAAAATAGAAAATGAGGACTTTTGATTGGTTAATTCTCCTATGCATCATTATACAATGACTATACACCCGCTTTAAGCCTTACGTGTTATCATTGTTAACATCACCACCGTGTGAGCAAATCAGAACAGCAATGCTAGTTGAAAAAAAACAGACTATAAGCGATAGTGACGATACAAATGCAACATGGTAGCAAATACGCGAAATGGACGTTCTTTATTTCCCCTTAGAACTTCGTCAGCCCCCCTTAGATATCTACGAGATTGACGACGACGACGTATCTTAAATAAAAGTTTCGACTTTTGGACTTCGCGTCACAATATCTCCATTTATAGGGCACGTAGAGGAAAACTAAAAACAGTTTTTTTATATAAATCCCCAAGCTTTCGATTGAGCCTAGTTAGAATTCGATCGGTTCAGCCGTTTGAGATCCGATAATCTCGGGTGCTCGTAAATCGCGTACTCACGTAAAGAATACGGTCGGCTTTCACTTGGCGCGAGCCACTACCGTATCTCTTGATAATGATGCCTTATTGACAGTTTCCAATAGGAAAGAATCACGCTTGACTAAAAAATGCAAGGTTTCCCATAAGCTTATATTTTGGAAATTTTAACTAAAATTTCGAAACTTTGAAGTCCATCCCCGAACAGAAGATATTATCCGATCAAACTGCGCTTTTGCACACGTTAATTTGATGTCTTAACATAACTTTTTTACTATAAGAACCTAATCTGTAAAAAAAATTTTTCGCTCCACCCTAGTTGTGTGTGTGTGTGTGTGTGTGTGTGTGGTGTGTGTGTGTGTGTGTGTGTGTGTGTGTGTGTGTGTGTGTGTGTGTGTGTGTGTGTGTGTGTGTGTGTGTGTGTGTGTGTGTGTGTGTGTGTGTGTGTGTGTGTGCATGCGTGCGCGGGAAAGAGGCGTGCCCTAATATAATTCAGAATATTCCAACAATATTGTTAAAAGATAAAATGCCATTCGATCTTTTTTGTCCTCTCCTTAATATGTCATTGTCTAGATATATTACAGATATCATTACTGCGACAATATTATTGAAATATTTGGCATGATAATTTTTGCAATAAATTTTTAGATATTTACAGCTATAACAAATCTCAAAAATGTTATAAATTCTCCATAATATCACAATATGTAATATTGTAACTGTTATGGTATTTTTCTGTATTATAATATTGGTATTATGTATTCATCATCAAAATATTTAAGCAAGAATAAAATATTCGAATAATATTACTATTATTATTGTTTAACTTCAGAATATTGCAGAATATGCGTAATATTATTATTGTAATATTGCATAAAAATTTAATTACAAAAAATTATATTATTGTAAACAATATCATCATAATATTATTGAAAAATTATCATAATATTGCAGAAATATTGTTGCGATATTGCTAAATACAATTTAACATTACTAATTAATTAATATTACTAAAAATCGCAGAAATTGTTACAATAAACATGTAGCAGATATTTAATATTAGATGTTATTAATATATTGCCATTATAATATAAAAATTTTGTACTATTATTGCAATATTACTGCAATAATACTGCATGTGAACATAACAAGATATGTAAATCAAGATCATTAGAAGTAAGTCTTCTAAACGAAAGTTTTGTCCAAGTTCAAAATAAATCAATCGCAATATTTCCACTTTACGTTAGGCTCTATGCAATTACGCAAGGAATAAGACCAAATCTTCAAAGTAACTTACTCGAAGTTCAACCCATTTGTCTAAGAGCCTCCTATTATTAAATTCGCATAAGAGGCCTGTTTTGGTAATCGCATATGTGGAATCCGCCATTTCTCCTCTACCACAAGTTACATCAACAAAATCGTTATTCCTTTGCTCTCCCAATATAGCAGATCGACCCATCAAAGGCACGGGTTCTTTGTACTGAGTGACAAAATATTATAGAGAGTATAATATTACAATAAATATTACAATCTTTTTATTACCTCGAGAAAAAATTAAAACATTATATGTAATAAAATTGTAACAATTTACCTTGGCACTACGTGAGTACTCCAAGTACCAAAACTTGACATGCCTGTTACCCACGGTGACGAAATAATTGCCATTTTCCGCGAAACAAACAGCTTTCACCTTACTCGAAACTTTATTGGATGCTATTTTAACATTGTTTCGCCAATCCCAACATTGACAATCATGTCATGCTGTGAACCGACAGATACAACGTATTTGTTGCTGGGTGAAAAAGCCTAAAAAATGAACATCTTTTTAATAATTTGTATACTTCACAAGATTAATTTTAAATCTTCGTGTTTCATATGTTAGTGCAACTTATTTAATGATAATATATTAAACAATAACTAAATTATAAACAATGTAAATTTTTTATCATTAATAGACATTTATATTAATGAAATTTCTAGGGGGGGAATAATGGCGTCGGTGAGAACGGGTGTGAATTTGGAAGCTCCAAAGTAAGGAGCAGTGAAGTGATAATGGAGGTGAGAGGGAGAGTAGGAAAGTGAAAATTCGGGTAGAAGAGGACGAGTGGTGGTCGGGCAATTGGAGGGAAGCAGGAAGACGGCGGAAAAGAAAAGATATGAAAAGATATCGTGGTGGAGTTTGGGAGATGAGAGGAAAGAATGTGGAGTGAAGTAGCCGTGGAGAAGAAGAGGACAGTGAGAGGGCGCTGAGAAGAAAGGAAAAGCCGGTTGGCAGGAGATGAAGACGAGAACGAGGAAGATGACGAGGAGAGGAGAGATGGCGCGGATGGAGAAGATGGTGGAAAACAGGTTGGCAGGAGTGAGGCGGCAGACGGTAGCGAGCTTGGGAACGCAGATTCTCACAGCACGTGGTCCGTCGAAGGAAAAGATAGCCGACGCAGAAACAGTAATAGCAGAGTGAGAGAAAGCAGATGAGGTGAAAATAGAGACAGAGATGAAATGTAATAATGAGGAGAAGAGAATGGGATAATGAAGGAGACGGAAAAGGACAGAGTGAGGGAAAAAAGTGCGGTCGAGAGGAGGATAGAAGAGATTGGAAGAGAAGTAAGAAAACAGAGTGAAAATGCCAAAAGGGTTAAAAGAGGTTAGGAAAAGATTTAGAAGTCTGGAGGCGAGACTGGAGAGGTGGCAGACGGGAGAAGAGGACTTGGATCCAGACGAGGAAGAAAAGAGGGGAAGAAAGGTATGGAGAAGCGGCCAGGGAGAAAGAAGAGGAAGCAGAGGGGAAGAAAAGACGGTCGGATGGAGACAAGCGGAGAAGAGGCGGAAAGGGAACAAGGAGCAAAGAAAGTCGGTGTAGAGAGGGAGCGGAGTGGAGGGACGATGGAGACTGGTGGGGGAAGGAAGCAGAGACAAGGAGGACAGGAAGAGACGGCAAGGAGGAGGGAGGAAGTGACAGGTAGGAGTTAAAAAGGAGGTGAGAACAGGAAACAGAAACTGGAGAGAGGAGAGACAGAGGGTAGAGGAGGAGGCAGAGGATGACGGAACCAGAAGAATTGGAGTTCGGGAGAGGACAGTTAGATGGAATGAGAGGGGAGCAGAGAGGAATTAACTTGGATGCGGCAGTGAAGGCATTTGAGAAGGGAGCGAGAGGGGATAAAGAAGGATAAGGAAGGGGAGAGAGGGAGAAAGAGGTATAGAAGGGCCGTGGAGGGGAGGAGGGGTATACGTCTGTAAGGCTGCTCAAGGGCCAGGTTGGTAGGAGGAGATTAGACATGTAATATATTATAATGAGATATTGATAGGGAAGAAGTTGGGGGACAGGTGGACTTCCGTTCGTTTACAATTGTGTTTGTCTTGTTATTGTATATTTTGTTCCTGTGTTGTATTATATATTTTATATATGTTATATCTTTATATGTATGGCTGATATGTAGAGTATGAATGTATGGATAAACGGCTTGCTAGTGAAAGAGAAGAACGGTCAAACAGATGAAGAGAGAGGAGCCGAGGAGATCAGAGAAGGAGAAAGAGAGACAAGGAGAGGAGGTTAAGAAGAGCAGGAGAGTGAAAAGAGCAGAGAAGAGCGTAAAGAGTCGGGGGGGCTCAACAGCACGGAAAGTAGAGAGATGACAGAGAGACGGCAAGTTGGGAAGAATGAGAGGTGGAAGGAGAATAATGATTTAATTGATTGTCTTAGGAGGAGAGGCAGGAAAGAAGGAGAGACGGCGAGAAAGCATGAGGGGAAAGAGACGAAGAGGCGGAGAGAGCAGAGGGAGACAGGAGAAAGAGGAGAGGAGGAGAGGCCCCTTGATGAAAAACGGAAAGAGGAAATCAAGGAGGAGAAGTAGAAGGAAGAGAGCAGAGATGAAGAGAGATGAATAGAAGAAGGATAATGAAGAAGGGGCAAAAGAGAGGAGAGAGTGGGATTAGGGGGTGGGGAAAAGGGGATAAGGGCGTGCGAGGGGGGGGAGGGTGTTAGAATGTAAGGGTCGCAAATGGCCAGGTCGGTTCGGGAGTAGAGAGGATACAACTGTGAACGGTTCGGGAACGCTCCGTGGAAAAAGCGCCTTGTAACCCCATATTGGGACACAATAAAGTCTATCTTATCTTATTAATGAAATTTCTAAGAATTTTTGTAAATCTTTTATTGCAAAAATAATAAGATTTTAAAAGAGAAAAAAGGAGTAGAAAATGAATAGTATCTTCTTATGATTTAAAGAACTATAAAAAATGTATAAAATAACAAATAAATATTATCACATAAACCATTAGTCTTTTGTAAAGAAAAAGCTTCTAGAAGTTTAAGCAATAAGTTGTGTTAACGGAATGCAGCTTGATATTTCGCGAGTAAACTTTGGACCTTAAATTGTCTCCACGAAATTCATCTGTTGTTTGGATTAAGGGATAATAAGATGCAGTCCAATAAGCGTTAAAAATAAAATAAATTCTCCCTCTTAAAAAAAAAAAATGGTAAGAAAATCACGCAATAAATTCTGTCCACTTTGTTATAAATAAGAAAACAAATCGCTCAGTTCTTGAATTCCGGGAGTTCACAGTCAGTTCCGTCAGTTTAAATCCGTTTTTCATTCAACTAAGTCTTATTCTTACTCACGTACATAAACTTAACTCTTATTCTTTGCATCATTTAATTTAAATTTACTATACAACTCTAAAATAAAAGTTATTATATTCTGAATTATCTCAAACACTTGACGATTTCGTTGGATTCGCAGCACTTAACCGCTAAATAATAATATTCACCCATTGTCTCCGAAGACAAGTTGCCAAAGAGTGTAGCGGATTGGTTTTTCGTTGCCGTAGAGTGTTGCAATAAATTTGTTTTCAGGTTTTTAGATAATTTTATAAAAGAAATAAGAAGATAAACGCGTCACGAAGTAAGTTACGTTTCAAATTAAACAACTTCTCATCCTAAATTAAATTAAAACCCTTTCCCTCTTTACTAAAAACTTGAAAGATTAGAATCCGGACTAAAACTAGTATCTCAATAAAGCTTCACATATAACAAATATCATTTAATTTCTTTCGTTTCAGTTAATTAACCTATAGGCAAAACCAATCCCCAATTACAAAATCTATGAACTATTTCTTTAGATCGGAAGATTAACTTGCACAAACCTTGTCCAAATCCCAGGTAAATTACTTAAATATATTACTCTAAAAACGGACAAGACAAAACATTGCAAAATATGACATTACTTAGTAGTAAAATTCACTCTTCTTTCTCTTTATCATATAATTACCTTCATCAAACATTGTGTAAATTCTAAAAACAAATATTGCACGCATAATTTATGTAATATTACATAATTTCTTACATAATTTATCATGAAAAACTTCAACAAATTTAAATTTTTCACAATAAAAAACATTTATTATATATTACATGTTGTATGTATCTGTAGTATTAATAGCACCCTCGAGCATGAAATGAAATAGATGCACTAAAAATTGTTTAATTTCATACATTATAATAATTGTTACTTATACATATTGATATTTTATATTCATAACCATCTTTTAAAGATTTAAATCTTGATGAAAATTAAAAATTGATATTTTGTTACAATAAAATTGGTAATCTTTGTGTGACTAACCTTGATCTACACTATATAAAATGTGCAAGTAAATTTAAATTTAATTTTTATCAAGATTTAAATCTTTAAAAGATGGTTATCAATATAAATTATATCAATATTATCAATATAAATTTGGAAAAGTAATGCGATAATTAACCCTTTCATTGCCAGTGGGAAGTATACTTCCCACTTGTTTTTCTTTTATTTTTCTGTTGTAAAAATTGTTGTTTCAAGATAGCAATGATGTTTCCAAAGTTTTTTGCACTTAATTGCACCTTAATGATTGTTTGTAATAATTTAAATGTAAAAAAGCAATTTTAAAAAATCAATTTCTCCTCAAATTTGTATTAAATTTGATCATTTTCGGGTAAAAATAGTTTTTGGGGTCGCTGATTATTAATTTGAGAAAATTAAAAAATTAAAGATTAAAATAATAAATAAAAAATGGCGGATTTAACATGGTTGATGGATGGGAATGTTAAAAATTGAAAATTTTAAATTTAGAAAAATATAGTCGTATTTTATACAAAATTTATAACATAAATAGTTTTTTGTGGTATTTCGCTTAAATGTATCGTTTTTGAGATAAAAATTCATAAATATTGAAGGTTGTTGAAAGTACTATACCAGGAAGCTATATGTAAAAAGCTATATTATATGTGTTATTTTAAATTTTGATATTATCTTATCATTCAACCTTAGATCTGTAATAAAAAATGGATTTGCTGCAAAATTATTCAAATTTTCACAAATTTTCATAATTTACTAGCAAACTTTCATAATTCACTCAGCTGAATCCTACAACCCAGACTAGTAGTAATGCTTATACTTTCATTCTGGGAAAAAATTTACAAATCTATAAAAGACAAATTCTTGTCACAAAAATTATTGCAATTAATCGTTAAAATAGACTTGTCTCCAGTATTCTACTAATCTCACATGTGTTCTTTTGTGACTAAATTTTAAATTTCATAAAAAAGACATATTAAATTAACATGCTCATCTAATATTTCAAATTAAACAACAAAAATATGTAAAAAGTTTGGCGCTGTTTAAGTAAACATACATCATAATTTTATTTCGTTTTGATATTTTTTAAAAACACCGCCCGTGTTTTACATTAAATATATTTTGCTCAGATTTAAATTAAAAAGATATCACTTGGATTATAATAGATTTCCGGGAAAATTAAATTAAAGAAAAAACCTGTTTTTTTCTATTTTCTCATCAAATATGAAAAAATATGAGCATAATAAACTTTATATATAAATTAATTACTTATTAAAACTTTTAAATATGAAAAAAATCTTAAAAATCTTATTAATGTAAATTATAAAGAAAAAAACTCCTTTTAAAGAAAAAATAAAAAAATAAAAAAATAAAAATTTTTTTTCAAAATTTCTAATCACTTTTAGAGTTAAAAATCTTATACTTGATTAAATCAATTTTATATTTATTTTTAAGCAATCAAGTTTCAATTTAATGATACTTTTTTGTCTTTGAATATTATATTTTATATATCTTTACCATGTTGTAAGCCTTTTTTTGTAAAATCACTTTGCTTCAAAACTACTAACAAAATAAAAAAAATTTAATTTTGCTGTTCAATAACTAGATCTAAAAATTTATTTTTTTTAATTAATTTTTTTGCATAATATTTAAAGACAATTTCTCTTAAAACTAAACTATATAATACAAATAAAGAATAAAAGGTGAAACTCTATTTCAGCCACACTAAAGTGAAGTCATTGTAGATAGTACTCACCACGCAGTTAATACCATACTTATGTCCCGAAAATTCAGCAATTTGCACGGCATTGTATGGATCGGAAATATCCCAAACACGAACGTTCGGCATATGACCGCATTCGCCGGTAGCCAAAAGTTTACCGTCTCCGTTGAGTGCGAGAGAAGTTACAGTTTTCCTGCAGGCATTCAATACGTGTGCTTGACTGTTTTGACGTGGGTTAAGCAGCACAACAGTGCAACTGTAATAAAAAAAGAATATTAATGTGTAATTTTAATATGTAAAATACAACCAAAACAATTTTCATCTAAAAAAGAAAAGGGAGAGAGAGAAAGAGAGAGAGAGAGAGGGAGAGAGGGAGAGAGAGAGGGGGAGAGAGAGGGGGGAGAAATAAACACACATGCATATATGTATGTGTACAACATGCTCTATGTATATACGTGCATACATATGTGTATAAACATTACTGGTTCCAAATTTTATGCTTAATATTTAACTCGTAACGTGTAACTTAATTGTTAAGGTGGCAGTGCTGACACGCTGACAAAAGTAAAATACCTTAAAAAAATTAATTGCTACATCGACTTTGATATCAAAATGATTTTCTACTTATCTGCTATTAAAATATCCTGGTCCCGAATTTTTTATTTAATATTTAACTTGCGAAACTCAATTAAGATGGGGGTGCTGACGCGTAGATAAAACTTTGGGACCTGGATATTTTAAAAGAAGGAAAATAGACAATAATTTTGATACTAAAATCGATGCAGTAATTAATTTTTTTAAGATACTCTTGTGAACGCGTTAGCACCACCACTTTAACAAGTGAGTTACACAAGTTAAATATTAAGCAAAAAATTTGGGACCAGAAAATTTTAAAAACACATAAATAGACAATTATTGATACTAAGGTCGACGCAGCAATTAATTATATACCTATATGTATATATATTTGAGGGTACTTTAATCTTATATTTTTGTGAATTTTAATGGTTTTTAAAGTTATTTTGCAAGTTAAAAATTTAAATTGTGTATTTTACGAGTATTTGATTGAAAAAGTACTTTTAAGGTTGTCGTGTATAGTTAGTTTCTTATTTTCAACCATTTTCTTTTATACCATTACGGTACAATAGTTCTGGGTATTGATACGTTGATAACCGTTCAATATTTTTAATATATGTTTACAGTATCTTAAAGCACAAAATAAGCAGAAAATTGTTTTTTTTGTTTATGCATTTTTTATTAGTGGGAGGTGCTAGCGTCACACAAACCTCACATTCCCACTTTTGTTCTTAATTTCCTGCGAACGAGTAAAAGCAAAAAAAATCGGGACTAGAGCAAAAAATTAGCAGATAATTAACAGAAAGATATGCCGTATATCTAAACTTTCTTTGGGAGTGCTAGGTTCGCTAAGATAAAAACGTTTCAGTCAAAGTTTGTAGAATATTAAGAAGAAAACATGATAAAAATATAAATTTAATCTTGAATGACATCGACAAGATTATTTCAATCTCAATTTTTAATTTGATATGGCCTCAACTCTCGGACTTAATAAAATCGTCTTAAGAATCTTCATGTATATTATAAAAAGAAATGAGACACTTTACACTACAAAATAAGTGAAATTACGGAAAAATTATCTTTACAAAAAAGTACAAAAAAGCGTCAAGTATTGCGCGCAAAAACGTCCTCTAAAATGTATTTTTATACAAAACAATGTAGATTTCACACTACAAAATGAAAGTAGTTATTAAGTTTTTTCTCTACAAAAGTAATGATACAAAGAAAATGCGCCAATCATAAAAATGCATGTTTATACGAAATAGAACATCAACTTTTAATTATTATTCTTTGACTGGCATTCATAATTTGGTTTTTCGTTTAGCCCGCATCAAACTAGAGACTGGTATTGGGATTAATTACAAATATTACAAATAAATATTTTATTACAAAAACTTGGCGCTGCTAATACTAAACACACGCACGCACGCATGCACACACACTCAGATGCACACATGAAAGAAAAAGAGAGCTAGCAAATTATTCGGTATAGCAGCGCCAAGTTTTTGTAGTAAAATATTTATTTGTAATATTTGTAATCAATCCCAATATCAATCTCTAGTCTGATGCAGGCTAAAAAAAAAAACCAAACTGTAAATGCCAGCCAAAGAATAATAATAAAAAAGCAGATGTCCTATTTCATATAAATCCATATTTACGGTTAGTGCATTTTCTTTATATCATTACTTTTGTAGAGAAAAAACTCAATACTCCCGTTTTGTAGTGTTAAATCTAAGTTGTTTTGTACAAGAATACATTTTTGAGGGCGTTTTTTGCGCGCGTATACTTGGCGATCTTTTGTATCTTTTTTTAAAAAAAGGTAATTTTGTCGTGTGTTATTATTACAAAAGAGTAGAAACTTGTTACAATCACTACACGGTAACAAAATACCACAGCATTATGCCAATGTTGGGTATAGAAAGGCCTTTTAAAGACGCCGATAAATCGCATGAGAATGCGATTTAATTCTTTCCCTGCGACCGGTCTCTCCGTTGCGCGCAGAGATTTATCCATGTGGGGCCGTGCGAAGCAAGTATACATTCACCATACTGCGCGACCTATTAAAATTAGCACACTAAAACTAGCGCTAGCTAACAAGTATGTATTAGACATACATGATAAGCATAGACATTACGTCTGGTTAATATAAATAAAAATTATAAAAATATTAATGATATTATACGATAAATTAAGCATATTTTTCAAAGTAATAAAAAATTAAATTAAAATATATTGTATTTAAAACATTACAAAAAAATTAATAATAATTTTCTACCTAAATCAAAAATTATTTCAGTAAAAATATGAAAACGTTTTTTTAACTCTAGAATGTCAGAACCAGGGTAGTTTTGTAGCTTAGCGCAAAAATTTAAATTTATCCAAAAATCTAGCAGATGAAGGGAAACAGACCATATTTCTATTTAACCCCATTAACGCCCAAGCGCACGTATTTTTTACATCATTTTCAGCGACTTTATTTGCAACATTAAAAGTCTAAAAAAATTTTGAAAAGTATCATTTCTTACGTAAAATTTTATGCTCTTTCAGAATCCGTCATCAAAATTTATGTAAAAAATAATCCAAAAAGTTATGGCGGGTTTTAAGTAAAAAAATATAACAAAATTGCAAAACATTTTTTTGCATATTTTTGTGTATTCTCCGTCTTACTCTCTCGAAAAAACGGAAAAGTGCAAGCGTGTTCGGCTTGCGAGCCGAAATCACTGGAAGATATAATTACAGTTGAGATATTATTAAGTTTCCAAACAATTGGTGATAAAAATGAGTGAGAATGATGTATTGTAAATTGTGAGAATAATGAACATTAGAGAAAAGTATCAAAAGTTATGGAAGAATTAAACAAAATAATTTTTCTAAATAATTTATAAAATTTGAAATATGCATTTTTTTATATATATTATTATATCAAGGTTATGAAACATTAAAATAGTACGAAACCCCAACTCTTCGCAACCATCGGTGCATAAAATATTTGTATTTTAAAAGTATATTTTTTAAATTTGTCAAAATTGTTATTTTCATTGAAAAATGGCGACTAAATCGCAAAAATTTACAAATTATCATATTTTTTCCTCAATAATTCGTAAATTGCGGACAATTAACAGCTTATTATTACTAAAAATAATGAGATTGACATTCATTTTCGATCAAATATACAATTTTTAAGATAACGGATTCAATATGGTGACCAGAAAAGTGTAAAAGTCATCGATTTTTC
The DNA here is from genome assembly GCF_013373865.1 of Monomorium pharaonis. NCBI lineage: Eukaryota > Metazoa > Arthropoda > Insecta > Hymenoptera > Formicidae > Monomorium > Monomorium pharaonis. The sequence continues at coordinate 14,812,504 of NC_050475.1, read as the reverse complement.
TACATTTTATCTAAATTTTTCCATAAATCCTTTCTCGAAAATTGTTTTATGCACAGACCATTATCAGTTTATAAATTTATTTATTAGTATATACCAATGGACAAATTCATAAAGTTATTAGGCAGTAAATTTAAAATAGAAGAAATTGTTGGTTATCAAGTTTTATTACTGCTATATATAATTAAGTATTTTCCTTAGATTTTATGATTCAATAATTAAATAACTAAATAAAAATCATAACCTTGATATAATAATAATATATAAAAAAATGCATATTTCAAATTTTATAAATTATTTAGAAAAATTATTTTGTTTAATTCTTCCATAACTTTTGATACTTTTCTCCAATGTTCATTATTCTCACAATTTACAATACATCATTCTCACTCATTTTTATCACCAATTGTTTGGAAACTTAATAATATCTCAACTGTAATTATATCTTCCAGTGATTTCGGCTCGCAAGCCGAACACGCTTGCACTTTTCCGTTTTTTCGAGAGAGTAAGACGGAGAATAAACAAAAAAAGATAGATGCCTTCGCAACAAAAGGAGGCGGTTTAATATTTATTCTTTTTTCCGAGAACTAGTTAAAATGTGTAATAGAAACTTTGTTTCACTGATTAATAAAAAAAAACTTGAAGAATCGTGAAATCACGCTTTACACCTTTATTTCCAACGCTTAGAAATCTATAAAATCAAAAAGTGACGCCAGATTTCGAAAGAGTACCCTCGAATACCCTTGAAAATGCTTTTCCTGAATAAATTTATCATAATTCGAACGATAAATCCACATATAAGTGAAATTTTCTGGTAGGTACATAGTTTCCAGCCGCCATATTGGATTTTTAAAAACGCCAGAGTGCTTTCGAAAGTTAAGATTATAAGCTACATTTTGGTCATTAGCAAAAATGTTTAAGATTTTTTTGTAATGGAAGGAGGGAGAGTCCGGTTGACAGAAAATACCTCCCTCCCCATATACATATATACAGAGTGTTTGGTAAAGATTTATGCAATTTTTATAAACAGGTAGAACGCATTAAGCTGAACAGAAAAGTCCTTATCGTTTTTCCATTTTCGCAATAGTTAACAAGTTATAAACTTGTAAAATTTTCTGTATTAGCCCGGCCTACCGGCAAATGCAAGCGCGCCGAGCGCCCGGCCTGCTTTGCGCCCATACAAGAATGAAATAAAGAAGAATAATAATGTACAACAAACAAATAAATATTTTATTACAACTAAAAGTTTTATTATAAATAAATAAATAGAGAGAGAGGAGAGAGAGGGAGGGAGGGAAGGGAGGGAGGGAGGGAGGGGGGGAGGGAGAGAGGGAGAGGGAGGAGGGAGGGAGGGGGGAGAGGGAGAGGGAGAGAGGAGGGAGAGAGAGAGAGGAGAGGGAGAGGGAGAGGGAGAGGGAGAGACTAGGAGAGAGAGAGAGAGAGGCGAGAGGGAGCCAACCGCAGAGGGAATCTCGCATCTAACCGCATAGCAGACTCCCAGGGACCAGAGAGAGACGGAAGCGGAGGCACCGCAGGGAGACAGGGAGACCCCCTGCGTCGAAACCGAGGGACTCACCAGCCGAGAGCGGCCCGAGCCCTGATACCAATGATGACTGTAGCTATGACGATAGCATACCACCGCTGGAAACCGAGGGGCCACCAAGGGAAACCCGTGAACGCACTACGAGCGGACGAGACCCGAAGGGGAGCCTTCACCTCTCTCACCATGCCCCCGCCCCCACTCCCCTTTGTCTTGCCGGAGGGAAGCGGACAGACGATCGACATCTCCGCAGCGCAGATTGCCCCCGACGAGAGCAGCTACCACCCCTCCCCGTGAGCCCAACTATCCAACGAGGGCAGTCCCAGCTACCAAACACCCGTACCCCAGTTCACATCTTTGGGAAGACGAATGGAACCCCCCAATCCCACCGAAAGCAAGTCGGGACCAGCCACGCGATCGGGAGTCGGCGTCGACGCCGTATCACCGCCTCCCCTAATCGACCGAATGACATCCTCCCTGGTCCGAATAGTAGGGCCCTCGGGGAAAGACGACGATGAAGACGCTTAGGATATGAACACCCACAGATGAGTACCAATTGCCCAGGAAGGCCGACCAGTGAGAGCCGTTCCAAAGCGAGACCCCATAAGCCCACAAGTCTAACCGTCACGCTCAGGACCGGGAGAAGACGAGTGCTAGAGAAGCTCGACACGAATATCGATGGCCAGGTCAGGACGCACGGACGAGAGAGAGATGACCTAAGAAGTTCCGTGGAGAGGAGGATGGAAGCAACCGAGTAATAGCGACGGTGCACACCTCACGTCAGGACCGAAGAACCGAGTCCTTCAAGGAGGGGAGCAGTGACGGAAGTCCCGCCACCATTTAGAGGTCAGCAGAGCCACGCGCGCAGGGAGAACGACTGAGAAAGAGGGTCGAACACCACGGAGACCGCTTCCGGCGAGCTCAAGGGTCTATGCCGCAACAGTACACCGAACAGCATGAAGAGGGCCGAGGGAGATATTGACGGGAGAAGCACAGAGAGCGACGCTAAGAACGGATGGGCACGAGACAGTCAACAAAAGGCGAGAGAGATAGGAGATGAGCAAGCGCCACGAGGGACGCAGGGGCCACCGTACAAGCCATCCATCAGCAAGACGACCGAATGAAACACGAAGAGAGGGATGGGCGGGGGGGTGGGGGGGGAGCATGACGGAAGTCGGGTGGAAAGAGGAGGCAGGCTGAAGATGGGAGCAGGGCTTCAGAGGGAGCCACGGACCTCGAGAGCGGAGAGACGGGAGGAGAGGGAAGAGCGGGAGAGGGAGAGCTGGGAGAGAGACCGGATGTGGGATGACGAGGGAATGATAATAACGCATGGTAGCAGAGGAGAGAGAGAGAGAGAACGAGAGACGATGAGCAGTAGAGAGAGAGGAGATGAGACAACAGAGAGAGAGAGAGAGAGAGAGAGACAGAGATGGAGACGAGAGACGGGGAGCTGGAGAGGAGGAGCAGAGAAGCGGAGAGAGGACGAGAGAGCGAAGAGAGCGAGAAGGCAAGAGGAAGAGAGAGACCGAGAAAGAAGAGAAGATGAGTGATGGAGAGAGAGGGAGATGAGATGGACGATGGAGCAGAGATCGAGAGAGAGAGAGAGAGAGAGAGAGAGAGAGAGAGAGAGAGGTCAATATAATGGCAATTAATATATTTATTCGGAAAGTTTAGCAACGCCAATTTTTTAAAAAAGTTTATTTTTATAATAATTTCAACAATAATAATGACGTGATAGGAAATTCTTTCTTTTTTCGCCAGTGGTTTAATAAATTTAAGAAAACTGATATATTTTTTTTTTACTTAATCTGGCTATTTATTAGCAATGAATTGTATGCTACGTTTCAACCACGAATTTAGGTTCTCTTCAGGCAATTGTTCTGTGCTGTATGCAAGCTTTCAAAGTTTGTTGTGCATTTTGATAGCAATAATCTAATCGAATGCTCCAATGAGTTTCATAACATATAGAATTCTTAGTAGACTAAAGGCAATTGGGATGACAGTTGCTACTTTAAAACTAAAACACGTCCGCTCGACATAGCAACAAACAAACGAATTTATTTTGATATTATTATAATAAAACATTATTATATTATTATTATTATTATAAAACATTTAATCCTATCTAAAAAAGGAGATGTTAAATCGAATCGAATTTATTGTTGCCGCTTTTCCGAGATGCTGATTGGCTGTCTCGCTATAAAGTTGTTAAGTGCGTTGTGACTGTCTTCACTTCGTGTCATTTCCAGCTGTCAAACTACTTCGTGTCATTTTCAGCTGTCAAACTGTCACTTTTGATAGCTGATTGAAATAATTACAAGAAATCAGGGAAAAAGAAAAAAGAGCCAAATAAAAAATATACGAGAGGAAGAGAAAGAGAGAGAGAGAGAAAGAGAGAAAGTGGGGGGGGGGGAGAAGTAAGAATCCTTTCTAAAAAAGGGCATGGCATCAATACTCGCATCTCTCGAAGTATTGTTGTCGCTTTTCCGCGATGCCGATTAAACGTGTGTCAATAGTTTTTAAAAAAGTTATGGTGTTGTAATTAATAAAAACATTTTTTCAAAAATTATTTTGCCCGGAAAACTTGAATTTTGAAAGCTGGACGTGAAGTGCTAATTGAATATCGACAGATTTATTTATTTTAACGCAGTTTTCATATAGTTCCGGACGCGTCCAATAATTTTCTAAAGAGTTCCAGTAATATAATTAATTAAAACATTTTTTAAACAATTATTTTGTCCGAAAAACTTGACTTTTGAGGGCTAAAGGTGAGATGCTGTTCAAATATCGACAGTTCTATTTATTTTAACGGAATTCTTATATAGTTCCGGACGCGTACAATAAATTTCTAAAGAGTTCCGGTAATATAATTAATTAAAACATTTTTTAAACAATTATTTTGCCCGAAAAATTTGAATTTTTGGGCTAGACGTGAAATGCAAATCGAATATTGACAATTATGTCTATTTCAACGCAGTTTTCATATAGTTCTGTACGCGTATAATGGTTTTTTAAAGAGTTACGGCGTTATAATTAATTAAAACATTTTTTAAACAATTCTTTTGCCCGAAAAACTTGAATTTCTAAGGCTACACGTCAAGTGCTATTCGAATATTGACAGATCTATTTATTTTAACGAAATTCTCATATAGTTCGGGACGCGTACAATATGTTTCTGTAAAGTTCCGGTGATATAATTAATTAAAACATTTTTTTAACAATTATTTTGTTTGAAAAACTTGAATTTCTAAGGCTACACGACAAGTGCTAATCGAATATCGACAGATCTATTTATTTGAACGTAATTCTCATATAGTTCGGGACGCTTACAATATGTTTCTATAAAGTTCAGGTGATATAATTAATTAAAACATTTTTTAAACAATTATTTTGCCCAAAAAACTTGAATTTCTAAGGTTACACGACAAGTGCTAATCGAATATCGACAAATCTATTTATTTGAACGTAATTCTCATATAGTTCGGGACGCGTACAATATGTTTCTACAAAGTTCAGGTGATATAATTAATTAAAACATTTTTTAAACAATTATTTTGCCCGAAAAACTTGACTTTTGAGGGCTAAAGGTGAGATGCTGTTCAAATATCGACAGTTCTATTTATTTTAACGCAATTTTCATATAGTTCCGGACGCGTACAATAAGTTTCTAAAGAGTTCCGGTAATATAATTAATTAAAACATTTTTTAAACAATTATTTCACCCGAAAAACTTGAATTTTGAGAGCTAGACGTGAAATGCTAATCGAATATCAACAGTTCTATTTATTTAAACGCATTTTTCATATAGTTTTGGACGCGTACAATAAGTTTCTAAAGAGTTCCGGTAATATAATTAATTAAAACATTTTTTAAACAATTATTTCACCCGAAAAACTTGAATTTTGAGAGCTAGACGTGAAATGCTAATCGAATATCAACAGTTCTATTTATTTTAACGCAGTTTTCATATAGTTCTGGACGCGTACAATAGTTTTTGGAAAGTTACGGTGTTATAATTAATAAAAACATTTTTTAAACAATTATTTTGCCCGGAAAACTTGAATTTTTAAAGCTAGACCTGAAATGCTAATCAAATATCGACTGATCTATTTATTTTAACGTAATTCTCACATAGTTCCGGACGCGTACAATAATTTGCTATAGAATTCAGGTGATATAATTAATTAAAACATTTTTTAAACATTTATATTTTCCGGAAAACTTGAATTTTGAGGGTTGACGGGAAATGCTAATCGAATATCGAGAATTCTATTTATTTTAACACAGTTTTCCTATAGTTCCGGACGCGTACAATAATTTTCTAAAGAGTTCGCCAGAAAGTGAAAGTTTTGAAAATTAACAGGTAACATTACATATAATATATTATAATTTTTAATTTATTTAAAGGGGATTAAGTATGGAGATAAAGTATGTAAGAGTGATATTAAGAAACATGAAAATATAATATAATCACTAATTTGTGTTTAGTGAGTGAGAGAGGGGTGGAGAGAGGAGAGTGGGAGAGCGTGAGAGATAAAGAAGAGGATTAAATAAGAAAGTAAAGTGTAAGAGTAATATTGAACAATATGAAAATAATATAATTAATATCATTAATATTATAATTAATAATTTAGAGAGTGGGAGAAAGAGCGTGAGATAGAGAAGGGCATTAAATATGATAAAGTGTGTGAGAGTAATATTACAGAAGAAAAAAAAGTGCAATGTTCAATATAAAAATGGTAAGTGGCGCGCGCGAAGCGCGCGCAATGTTGTGGTCTAGTTGTAATAAAATATTTATTTGTCTGCTTTACATTATTCTTCTTCATTCCATCCTTATATGGGCGCAAAGCAGCCAATATTTTAATTATGAATACTGGCCAAATAGTAATACAATACAATACAAAATGTTTCAGTTCATATAAATATCCATTATTATAGCAGGCGCAAAATATTTTGATATCATTATTTTTGTAGAGAAAATTAATGTGTCTGTCTGTGTGTGTGTGTGTGTGTGTAATTCTTCATTAAAAAAAATTATTAGTTTAATAATTAAAGTTACATTTTGGTTGAAATAAGGTCTGTGATCTTACTTAGGTTAAATTAGATAAAGTTTTATCTGAGATATAAAATGTGTTTTTTTAGTTATATGTGACAGTAGGTAAGCGATTTATCCAATCTTAAAAAAGAGGTGGTCATCAACTTCATGAGACTGTCATCGCGGAATCAGTAAATGATAATTTGTATAGATGATTATCTATACACTCATAATTGCAATTTAGTGTTAAAAAGTAAAAAATAAAAAGTTAAATAGCGCGCGCGAAGCGCGAATCGGTGATGTCTAATAATTTAACAAAAAGAGTCCACACGTAACCTTTCATTCATTAATGTCTTAACAAATCTTTTAGCATTGCCATCTTCAATAAATAATGAATTATATAAATAAAATTTCTAATTTATATTTAAAATAATGACGTTGATAAGATTTCCAATGACCTTGACATATGCATATAATATCAAGATCATGATTTTGAATAATGTTTAAAATATTTTATCCGTCATTTCTTCATTTAAAGGATATTGATAAAAAAATTTATAAAACATGTGTAAATGTGTATTTATGCTTTATACCTTAAACTTTACCTAGTATAAATATCACATTATTATTCACAAAAAATTGTACGCAAACATATTAACCCTGGGAGAACGCATCTATTTTTTCGATCACGAAAAACACTGTGGGTCAATCTGACCCTACACACACTTTGATCGTCCACAATTTTAAACTGGCGAGTGCAATCAGCTTGAAAAAATTTCCAGATGTACTTGGAACATTGTTAAATCAATTGATATAAATAACAAGTGCTGTTGGAATTATTTACATATTTAAAAAAATTCACAAAAAATATTTTTTTTTGAAAAAAAAAACGTAATTTACAAAAAAATTGTATTTTTTTATTTTTTAAATATTTCTGGCTAAAAATTTACGTGTGTATTTTTGAAATGTAGTAAAATCAAGAAAAAAAATTGTACTCTAGTGTATTAAAAAAAAAAAAAGTATTTTGTTAAGTAATAAAAGTGGTTTTTAAGGTAAAAAAATCAAACATTTTTGTGAAAAAATTTTAGAAAAATTTATTTCTTATTACATATATGTGAATACTTCATTATTTAAATGACTTGTGATAAAAGTTAACTTATTTATCGTCGGCGTCGGCTTCACTATATCTGAATACGACGTATCAGTGTTTGACTGTACTGACACATTATCCTCCTCAGAAAAACTGTTGCCATCGAAATATTCTTGCTCGACACGTACTAACGCATTCTGAATACGTGCCCGCAAACTATATGCCATCGTGCACACTATTGAAAAACTGACGCTTAGTACACAACAGGGTCAGAATGACCCTGCACCGACTAATTTCCAACATCTATTAGGTGTTGCGCTGTACAAAAAAAGCATTTTAACATATAATTAGTACCCCAAACTACAAGTAGACGGCCTCAGGCCGCCAATTTTCAAAATGCTTTTAAGATATTTACGATCAAATTCGAGGAAGGGTCAAATTGACCCTATGTGTTCTCTGAGGGTTAAAAAACAAAAAAACAAACTCAAATTTTGGCAAAAAATAGAGGAAATTGATCCTAAAAATAACCGTTTTTAACAGCAGATAATTTCAACAATCTAAACTGTTAATACAATATGCAATGAGAAAGAAAATGTTAAACTGCAAAGAAATTAAATAGGCTAAATACAAAAAAAATTCATCAAAATCATTCTAATAATTGACAGATGTTAAAATAATTTTTAACAAATTGTTTATACAAGTTCTTTACAATTTTGATATTTGTTATTAACAATCTTTTTTTATACCTATGTATGACAAATTCACTGTAGTTAATTTGGCCCATCGCTGCTAAGTCAACTATAAGAATTAAGTAATTAAATTAAATAAATATTTTTAATAATTAAATAAATACGAGTACACAAATAAATAATTATTAACTAAAAATAAAAAATTATAAAAAATTGAAATAATTTGTAATTGTATTTATTTTTATTTATTTACTTATTAGTTAATTTAGTTATTTATTTCTACATTTATTTATTAATTTACATTTACTTATTTATTTAACCATTCATTAATATAAAAAATTAAAAGTTTTAAGGGAATGTGTGATAAGTGCGTGAAGCCCCATGGCACGTCACGCTTCTGCATACTCCGGCCGCGCGCCGTCTAATTAATCAACTTTATTTATTAATAATTCACTAAATAATAATTTGACTCAAAATTGATAAGGAAACTTAGTTTAAAATTTTATCCTTTTCACTTTGTAAAATAAAAATGATTCATTTGAGGACACCCTGTATACAGGGTGCGTCGTTAGAATCCAGACAAAAAGTTTTGTGCAAAAAGTTATTGTTTAAACCAATATACAATGATACAAAAATTTTGTTATTTCTCACTTAAAGAATCCTTGCTGAGAACTATCATTCAGTATAGCTGCGCCTTTTATCGTTGCTCGATTTTCGCCCTAAAGCGCGAGCACGCTGCCTTTAACTGATCCGTTTCATAGTCACAATTCTGCCTCTATAGCGGCCCGAAAAGAGTTGGGGTGCCTGAACTTGTTTATTTGTTTATGTCGACTATGCCCCAAATCACTCGACACGTAGTAATCCAGAAGGTTTAGGTCGGAACTGTTAGGTCAGAAATCCTTCGACCGAAACATGTCGACATTATCAGAGAGCCAATTTTAAACTAAAATCGGTTTTGAAGAGCATCTAGCAAATTTTGAGGACGTAGGAGATATATTTGAGATCCTCTTTAGTGATCCGACGCATGATCGCTTCGTTCACCCCCAAGACGGAGGTCAATTTCCAAAGTAAGGTCCCCAGGTCTTATAAAATTATGTTTTGTGCTCTTTGGATGACTTCTGAAGTACTTGTTGATTTCTTCCTAACTTCTATTTTTCTCGTCGAAGTGAAAGAACCCTTCTTGGACTCCTCTGAAACTGAGTATCTTTTCACAATATCGTATACTGTCGATCTTAGATATTCAAAAAATTTTATAATTTCGCCCAATGTTCTCGCGGCGCAAAGACTTTCTATAATGGCCGCTCTTCTATCGTATTTCATGTTTGGCTTGACGAGCTCGGCTATTTTGAGGTTATAAAAGTCTCACTGACATATCTAGCTAACTTCAACGCAGAGATCGGCAAAAAAATAATAATACATTAATATTATTTGATTACTTGATTAATCATTAATCAAAGACGAAAATTATTTGATTACTTGATTAATCAGTAATCAAAGACGAAAATTATTTGATTACTCAATTAATCAGTAATCAAATTTTTGATTACTTGATTAGTCAGTAATCAGAGACAAAACTATTTGATTATTTGATTAATCGGTAATCAAAGACGAAAATTATTTAATTACTCAATTAATCAGTAATCAAATTTTTGACTACTTGATTAATCAGTAATCAGAGATGAAATTATTTGATTATTTGATTAACCGATAACCAAAGACGAAAATTATTTAATTATTTTGTTAATCCATAATTAGAGTAAAAATTTTTGATTACTCGATTAATCAATAATCAATATTGAAAGTCTTTGATTATTAGATTAACAAGTAATCAGAATAAGATAATTTTTATTATTTGATCAATTAGCATTTAGACCTAAAAATTTGGCAATTACTTTATCGCTCAGTAATTAAAATCAAATGTAAAATATTGAATAAAATGATATCTTGATAAATAAAATAATATCAGCGTAAAGTAGCAATTACACTTTAAAAAAAATAATATATAGAAAATGTTTTTCTATTCAATTTACAATATAAATTCTCCGTTTTTTTATAATAAACATATTAAATTTGAATGAAAAAGTTTCTGTTTATTATAAATAAATTATATTATTATTATATAATATATTATTAATAAAAATAATATATTTAAGGAAATGTTCTTCTATTCAATTTACAATATAAATTCTCCGTTTTTAAAAAATAAACTAATTTAAAAATAAATTAAACAGAGACTTTTTCATTCAAATTCAATATGTTTATTTAAAAAAAAGCGGAGAATTTATATTGTAAGTTGAATAGAAGAACATTTCCTTAAATATATGATTTTTTTCTATGTGTAATTGCTACTTTACGCTGATATTATTTCATTCATCAAGATATCATTTCATTCAATATTTCACATTTGATCCTGATTACTAAGCAATAAAGTAATTGCCAAATTTTTAGGTCTAAATGCTAATTGATCAAATAATAAAAATTATCTTATTCTGATTACTTGTTAATCTAATAATCAAAGACTCCCAATATTGATTATTAATTAATCGAGAAATCAAAAATTTTCGACTCTGGTTATTGATTAATCAAGTAATCAAAAATTTTTACTCTAATTACGGATTAACAAAATAATCAAATAATTTTCGTCTTTGATTATCGGTTAATCAAATAATCAAATAATTTTGTCTCTGATTACTGATTAATCAAGTAATCCAAAATTTGATTACTGATTAATCGAGTAATCAAATAATTTTCGTCTTTGTTTATCGATTAATCAAGTAATCAAATAATTTTCGTCTTTGATTATCGATTAATCAAATAATCAAGTAATCCAAAATTTGATTACTGATTAATCGAGTAATCAAATAATTTTCGTCTTTGTTTATCGATTAATCAAATAATCAAATAATTTTCGTCTTTGATTATCGATTAATCAAATAATCAAATAATTTTCGTCTTTGATTACTGATTAATCAAGTAATCAAAAATTTGATTACTGATTAATCGAGTAATCAAATAATTTTTTTCTTTGTTTATCGATTAACCAAATAATCAAATAATTTTCGTCTCTGATTATTGATTAATCAAGTAATCAAATAATTTTCGTCTTTGATTAATGATTAATCATTAATTAAAGCTAAAAATATTACTGAAAATATCGATGATGCCGATCTCTGCTTCAACGCTAATTAACATGGTTCTCTGAATTCTAATATAGTGAGAACTTTAAATTTAATTTTGTCTGGATTCTAATGATGCACCCTGTTTAATACAAAATAAGTAATATATAATAAATAAATTAATTCAATTAAAATAATTAAATAATTAAAATAAAATTACGTAACATAAGGAAGAAACAATATTACCTAATTTTTACAAAAAAAAGTAAAATTTTACAAAGTTAAAAAAGATACGTCAAGTACATTAAAAAACGCATTAAAAAATGAATACAAGATTAATAAAATTAGTCAAGTACATTAAAAAAAAAGGCTTAGAAAAATCTTATAAAAATTTATTCAAAAATTATTTAAAAAATGGAAATGTTACCAATAATAAGAAATAGTAAAACAAAAACTTGGCGTGCCCGCGTTTGCATTAATTGCATTCTTGTACGTATATTTATCAATATCAATAACATACAGTCTTGGAAATACAGAAAAAATGCGAGCCTGGCACGCCAAGTTTTCGCTTCACTATCAGTTATAATTGGTAACATTTTATAAATAACTTTTGAATCAATTTTTATAGAATTTTTCTAAGTCTCTTTTTAAAAATATACTTGGCTAATTTTACTGATCTCGTACTCATTTTTGAATGCGTTTATGTAATTAATGTATTTTTTTTTACTTTTGTAAGGTTTTTATTATGTGTAAAAATAACAGCAATAGAATCTAATAAAAAAATTATTAAATAAACATATACAATATTATTTTCCAAATTACTAAATTTGTATTACTTAAAATTGTTATAAATAATATCTCAGGAAAAATATCGGCTTCTGTCTATGCCCATATCATCAAAGATCGCGGATTCGTAATTAATGGTTCCTTGACATAAAATTAGAAGGTGATCCATGACATATTATCATAAACACAGGCACACAAAAAAAAAGTGGTTGGTCCGGCGGACTAGACTAGTCAATCCTTATGTATTTTGACCCGCTGAATCCGAATCTAAGGTCAGAATTGCAAAGTTAGCTCGCATTTTCTAACCTCAAAAAAATTTTTTTTTAAATATTGGTCCGATGGGCCAGACTTGTCAATCCTTATGTATTTTGACCCGCTGAATCCGAATCCAAGGTCAGAATTGCAAAGTTAGCTCGCATTTTTTAACCTAAAAAAAAAATTTTTTTTTAAATGTTGGTCCGGCAAACCAGACTAGTTTATTCTTATGTATTTTGACCCGCTGAATCCAAATCCAAGGTTAAAATTGCTGAATTGGCTCATTTTTTCCTAACCTCAAAAAAAAATTTTTTTTTAATGTTGGTTCGGCGGACCAGACTAGTCTATCCTTATGTATTTTGACCCGCTGAATCCAAATCCAAGGTCAGAATTGCTGAATTAGCTCATTTTTTCCTAATCTCAAAAAAAATTTTTTTTTAAGTTAAGAAATGCGAGCTAACTTTGCAATTCTGATCTTGGATTCGGATTCAGCAGGTCAAAATACATAAGAATTGACTAGTCTGGCCCACCGGACCAATATTTAAAAAAAAATTTTTTTTGAGGTTAAAAAATGCGAGCTAATTTTGCAATTCTGATCTTAGATTCGGATTCAGCGGATCAAAATACATAAGGATTGACTAGTCTAGTCCGCCGGACCAACTACTTTTTTTTTGTGTGCCTGTGTAATTAAAAAAGAATTTTTTTTGTGGTTTGAAAATGCGAGCTAACTTTGCAATTCTGACCTTAGATTCGGATTCAGCGGGTCGAAATACATAAGGATTGACTAGTCTAGTCCGCCGGACCAACCACTTTTTTTTTTGTGTGCCTGTGTAATTATTGAATCTATGAATCTCAATTCGCATTTCAAAAAATCCATTCATCTTTTAAAAGTATAAATAGGTGGTTTAAATAGTCCTTCTCAGTTAGTTATGGACCTATTTGGGTTAAGATAATTCCTCCATCGCACTTTCTCCATTCTTTTATCCATGCAAATGAGAAAAACAAGGGATATGTATCCTTTGTGCTGTCCGCGAGGCTCACTCTTCCTCTTAAATTAACGATGCCGAACTTTCTTTCTTCCATGCATTTCATCTATACCGAAATCAGTACAGCTAACGTCTGGAAAATCGTCATAAGTTTTGGAAAAAAAATAGCAAAAAAACAATTTATTTATATTATTATTTATACATTATAAAAAATAAAATATAATATTAAAAAATTTAATAATTAGGAAAAAAACAAATCGTTATTTTTAAAAAATGTAAAAAATAATACGTTTATATAAAAACATAAAATAAAATGTTTTTATACACCATATCGTATTTACAAATAATATATTTTTGTACGGCATATCGTATTAAAAAAATAAAAAAAATAATATAATTAATAGATTTTCTAAACTTAAATATAACTTCTAATTAAATTGCTACATAGTTCGCTACACAGATCAAATATTTCACAACAGTTAGTAATAAGGAGGGAAAACACAAATACAGAATTTATCATCACATATACAGAGTAATTAAAAACGACCCAGTTTTTCTTGCAATGACATATTTTTGAATTAATTCTGAGACAATTTTTTTTTTACAAAAATTTTATCCAAAGCTTACATTTTTAATTATTAAATAAAACAGTTACCGAATCACGGGCGGCATGCAGAAAGTAGGCAAAGACGGCGCAACTCACCAACTAGCACTGTATATTTATAAAAAGAAAAAATAAAGTAAGTAAATCAAGAGACATAATAGTGTCACGCTTTAAGTGCACAGCGCCCGTGTATCTTTATACGTGTATGCGACTCGCGAGCACATAAGATTATCACATCAATAATGATTGAACTGATCGAGTTCTAACTAGACTCAATCAAAAGCTTGGGTTTAATTTGCATAGGAAACAGGAATCCGGACTAAAATAAAATTATGGTTCGGTTTCAGTTACGGTTTAATAAAATACTTAAAAACTGTAAGAGTTCAATTTCAGTGTAACAGATTCTAATTTCTTGACAAATAAAGAAAATTGAAAACCGTTTAAATTGTGATTTGATTTTGTTTCCAGTTCTTAAATTTCCGGTTCTTAAAAGGATGCTAAACCGTGTGTTTTACCGACATTCTGTTTAATCATTTAATTTCGAATTGAATTTACAGAATTGATAATCCTTTTACACTTTTAAAGTACGTACACAAATGAACCCAGGGACGATTAAATAAAGACCAAAAATGCAAAAAATTTTTTAAAGTTCATTTGTTCATAAAAATATTTGCTTCAAAATACAAGTTATGTAGCTTATACGTACAAATGAATGGTGTTTCCGGGTTCGGAATAGATTGAGGAATAAAATTATAATCGTCAAATTACGATTACAAGCCGTAAAAAAAAGATATTTTTATAATAAAAGCGCTTAAATGAATAAAATTTTTGATCACATAAATATGTTTTTTTACGGCTTGTAATCGTAATTTGACAAATATAGTCTTATTCCTTCTATTTCAAACTGCGAGACACCATTTATTTGTAAGTATAAGCTATATAACTCGTATTTTAAAGCAAATTTTTTCATGAACAAGGATAAATAATGACTCTCCATTATCGACCTCAATCAAGTTTGATGGGCAGTTTAGCATCCTCTTAAGGGGATTCTAAATTGCCCGTCAAACTTGATCAGGGTCGATAATGTAAAGTCATTCATGCATACCATTAACAAGATTTCGTATGTATTTTTTTACAGATTCGGAAATCCTTTTTCAAAATTAAAATATACTAGTATTAATATCATAATATGAATTGGATTTTATACCGAAAATAAACAAAATGTTTTTCAAACTGCTCTTTTTATCTTATAAGATTAACTTATATCTGAATTTGCAACTATAAAAATTTTATGAAACTAATCTTTTCTTCTAGACTTTTAATCTTAAGTTTAAATTACACGATATTGTTCGTATATGTTATCCCTAGAGAAATACGGTTTCATTTTGTACATATATATCGTAGATTTTGTGTACTAAGCAAATATTGTCATCAAGTAATAGCTCTACGTACCAAAAATGAATTTTTTTTCGTTTTTGATATTAAATCGACCGTATTCCCTTAAATTTTGGTGCATATTTTAATTCTGCAAAAGAGTTTTGCAATTCTATAAAGCCAATTAAAAGATTAGTTTAATGAAAAAAATATCAGTAAAACAAATGACTTTAGAATCCCCTTAATAATAATAATAGTAATTAATAATATTTAATATTAATTTAAATAATTGAGTGTGCAGAGGAAACAAAGGCTGAGTTGAATTGTCCTCATAAAGTCATTGCACCACAAAAAAAAAACGAAACGAGAACTGATTGATATCAAGTTCCTGATAAAAAAAACTGTTTTCATTTTTTTCATTACGCGTCCTACGAGAGAAGCTATTGCCATGCAAGTCCAGAATGCGAAAATATCACGTAATCGCCCTCAGAAATGTTATCCAGTGCATGAATTTAATATTAGATGGCTCTTATGCCCTTTAGGTCTATTCTTTACTGTTGCACTGCTCAACTAGTGCAATGTAGTGTTGCAATGGTGCAACATTGCATCAGTACGCGCAACATAGGTAAGTGCAAGATTAAGTCATAACAGTTTCGTTAAGTGTTTCGTGAAGCAACGCATTGTGTCGTATTATGCATTGTTTGTATCGTAATTAATTGAATAATTGTAAGATAGACGATGACAGAAGAGTGTGTGTGTGTGTGTGTGAAAAAAAGAGAGATGGATGGGAGAGAGAGAGAGAAGCAAAAAACGGACAAAATGGAAAGAGCGAATAGCGAACAGAGCAAAGAGCGGAATCCAAATAGTAATAATTGGGGTAACGGAGTCAACTATTGTGCCTTGACTGATTACTGTGCTATAAATGTATTTTTATATATTACACAAATAAAGTTATAGTATAGAGCAAGTTAATTTTTAATAGAAAGCTTAAATTTTATTTGTTATAATTAACTCATAAAGATACTGTTGTAAAACTTGGAAGGTTCATGCATTACTCTATAATTAATAAACACAATTTTCTAAATTATTATTTTATTTATATACAAGGTACATAAATATATAATAAAAAAGTAAACTATGTTTAAGATAAATAAAATAAATTCTTATTAAGTTTTTAAATTGGGTAATTATTTAGAATAACAGATCACCTCCTGATATCAATGACCTTGACATATATTATCAAAGTCATCATTCTGAGTAATGTTATAAAGGTTTTACTAGGCGCTCGTTATGTGTTAAAAAATTTTAAACAGTTTTAAACAAAAAAATTTAAAATGTTTTCTGATTAATTTGGAATGAAATTCGTCCTCCCAAGGGTACACATGCACATCCGCACGCATACACGCAAGCACGCACGTACGCACACACACGGGGAGTGCAAGGGGAGGACCTTCGACCCCCCTCTCGCAACCACTCCGTCGGTAAGAATGCTCTGGGCAGAAATGTGCAAAAATTTTGTTGATGATAAATTACAACTTAACTGACATAGTTATTTCTCAACAAACACCATCATATCCACCAGAAAAATATGTTATTCTTTTACTAAAAAAAAAAAAACAATTACTAAATTTTAGTTTTTTTTATATTTACAATAATAAGAACAATTTATTGTAATATTAATAAATAATATATTGTTCTTAATTGTTAATTTTTTATAATTATTATTCCTAATATTTTAGTACTTTCTAAATTGCAATTAATGTATTATCACTAATTGACAGTGGCATACTTATAGCTGTAATAATTAGTAAGTACTCACTGTTTTTTTAGCGATTTTTACTTCAGAATTAGTATTTAACTAAAAGATCAGCGTATTTACTTTGGTAATTCTTCTAAATTACGGCTCCACCTCCAAATAGACTGAAATTTTTTGTAATGACTTTTTATACTTAGAATGTAATGTAAATAAAAATTTTTAGTCGGGGGACGTCCAAAAAAAGTTATAAACAAAAAAGATTTAAAAATGTACCATTGTTTTCTGATTAATGTAAAATGAAATTCGTTCTCTTAGGGACACATACACACATACATGCGCGCGCTCGCGGTTTAAGGGGGGGCCATTGCCCTTCCTTTCCGCAACCATCCCGTCGGTAGTGGTGCTCTGAGTAGAAGTGCGTAAAAGTATGGTGCTTACTTTGTTGAGAATAACCATGTCAGTTAAGTCTTAATTCATCATTTCGTTTAGAGATGCTAGTTCACTACAAGTTGTACACCTTACAGTCATTAATACAACTCCATGAGTTTGCAAAAATTTGGTGTTTTTCTCTCTACTTTGAAACATGATTACAGCATGTACGACAGAAACTTTGCACCTGTTACACGTCATTTTGTTTCAAATAATAATATGCAAATGTGGTGAATTGTAAATATCACGGTTGTCTTGTAAGAATTCAATGCTTACGAACAGTCAATTCACGGAAAGAATTTTTTTTTTTAAATTATCCTGAAAATCGTAATAATTGTGAGACAACATAAACCTTGAAGAATTATACCATACTTTTAACAAAATTTACTAAAATTTACTAAAATTTTGTAAAATTTTAATAAAATTTGGCAGTTTTAGTAAATTTTGTTAGAAGTATAGTAAAATTTACAAAATTTTGCCAAATTTTATTAAAATTTTAGTAAATTTTGCCAAAGAAATTGTAAAATTCTTGAAGGTTTACATTGTCCCACAATTACCACGATTTTCAGGGTAATTTTTAAGAGAAAATTCTTTCCGTGTTGTTTATGTATACGCACCGTACTTTTGCACACTTCTACCTAGGGCACCTCTACCGATGGGGTGGATGAAGGAAGGGACCAAAGGCCCCCCTTACCCACTCGTTTGTGTGTGTGTGTGTGTGTGTGTGCGTGTGTGCGCGTGCGTGCGTGCGTGTGTGTGTGTGTACTCCTGGGAAGACAAATTTCATTCCACATTAATCAGAAAACAATGGTACATTTTTAAACTTTTATTTTTTAAATTATGTCAGTCGCCAGTAATGAAAAACCAATTAAAAAGAATTAATGACGAAGTCGACTTTAACTGGCATACCAGTTTGCCAGTTAAAGCCACTTATGCCACTTATACCAGTTAAAGTCGACTTCGTCATTAATTCTTTTTAATTAATTAAATTTTTTTTGTTTATAACTTTTTTTGGACTTCCTCCGACTAAAAATTGTTATTTACATTACTTTTTAACCATAAGAATCCATTATAAAAAATTTCAACCCATTTGGAGGTAGAGCCGTGGTTCGGAAGAATTACTTTTATTTCACACTACAAGATCACTGTATTTATTTTATTGATTGACAAATACTTATACTACTAAAAATAAGTGTATTTTTAATAATTTCACTAATTTTTCACTGATCATAATTTAGAGATTACTTTTTATAGCAGCGCCAAGTTGTTCTTTAAACAAACATTTATCTTCATTATGCTTTTTTAGAGTTTCTGTACAATATTAATATGTTAATCAAAACGCTTTATCATGTACTATTTAATCAAAAAACACGGTAATGTCTCAGCGAGAGACCGCCTCGTATTATATTCGACTATGCGACTTGAGATTATCAGATCTCAATAACGACTAAACCAATCGAGTTCTAACTAAGCTCAATTAAAGCTTGGGTTTGATTTGTATAAAAAAACTGTTTTTATTTTTACTCTACGTGCCCTACGAGTAGAGATATTGTAACGCAAAGTCTAAATTTTAAATTTTTTATTTAAGAACGTCATCATCACCCAGTACATAAATTCATCACTAAAGGGCTTTAAGATTTACTTGTGACAGTTTCCTATAAAATGTTTATGTATACTGCATATTGATATGATGCATATTGATATGATAAATCGCTGTCATTCGTGGTATGATGGATGAAACTCACTTGGACACGATTCAAATAGACACGGTACATTTGCACACGGTGCTTTTGGACACTATATCTTGAGCACCATTCATTTGCACACCGTTCAGTTTCACACCGTTGCAACTCGTGTCCAAAAGCACCGTGTCCATTTCAACCGTGTGCAAATGCATCGCTCCCGATATGATCGCTTTGCGAGAGTAAAAAGTAAATAAATATCAAGTGATATATCTATAAAACGTACGATATATTATTAATATATTCTTTATATAGATCTAATAACATCTATTACTTTATATTAATCTAATAAGATTAATAATATCTTATAAGAAAAATCTTGTAGATTCTCCGACGAGAAGTGTGCGTTCATAGTCGAATATATGCCTTGAGATTGGCGGTTAAGTCCGCGGCGAGTTTCACTGCGATGATGTAGACAGTTCGGAGTTGACATGACGTGCACGAGATTAGTGGCGAGTAAATTTTTATTAGTACAAGTTAATAAGTTATTACTTGTATGTAATAACTTATTAACTTGTATGTAATAATCAAAATTGATATAAAGGGGTAGCAAATGTTTTGGCTTCATTTCGAGTTATCTTCAGTGCAACCATATAATTCAGTTATTAATTTATTGTGATCCAAGGTAACAAGTTCCGCTAATATAACCGATTTCATAAATCGGATGGAAAAACTAAATTTTGACAGTAATAATAATTTATAATATAATAATGAAAACTTGACAACCAAGACTATGCCAACTAGAATCTCAACTCGGAATCACTTTAAAGTTCTTCGCAAAAACGCCGTCATTGGGAAACATAGATGATGACACAAATCACAATTTATGGTAGCCATTTCGTCAACGTGTATATGATATAATAAATTAAAACAACGTTAAGTAAAACCAATAAAAACTTGTATATAAAAAAAAAATTATTTTTTGTGGATTGCTAAAGCCGAATTCCGAATCTTGTTATGATGAGTATCAAATGATGTATGTGCATCAGTTTAATAAAAGATTAAAATATTTAATCAAAGGAAAAAATTCCTTAGATAAAAATAAGACAGTTCAGCCACACAAAAAAAACTTCCTTGGTTTATAATGCCATATACAGACAATAATTCTAAAAAATTCAAAAACATCATTAGAAAGGATACAAAATTAAATATGTCTATTTTTAGTATGAATAAATTACATAGATTCATAAAAGTACAAAAGGATCCATTACCGACGACATCAAAAAAGAATGTTGTATATAAACTAAATTGTAAGCATTGTGATGCATCCTATGTGAGACAGACTTGTCGTAAATTAGAAACGAAAATAAGACAACACAAAAAGCATATCAGACATAACATTACAACACATTCTGTGATCACAGACCGTAGGATGCATCATAATCATGAATTTGATTGGAAAAGTGTTAAAATCTTAGATATTGACAGAAACTTAAACAAGAGATTAATATCTGAAATGCTATATATTAAAAAACAAGACCAAGGCCTGAATCTTCAAACGGATACTGATCTGCTATATCATGCTTGTTTACCGTTTATAAAAAACAATAAACAATGATTGTGCCTAGAGTAGTTCATAATAATCTGATATGATAACTAACGCACATACATCATTCGGTACTCATCACAACAAAATTCGGAACTCGGCCTTAGCAATCCACAAAAAATAATTTTTACTTTTCTTATATAAAAATTTTTATTGGTTTTACTTAAAGAGATCCTGAAGTGACAGAGTTACCGACATTTTTTTGCAAACTTAGATTTTCAAATTGGAATAACAAAATGCAAAATCCTTTTACACGATTAAAGTACGCACAAAAATAAACGGGGCGACATACGATTTGTTCTAATGAATAAAAAAAATTGTTATTTATTAGTAACCTAATGACAATATTTGCTTAATACAAAAATCCACAGTTTATATGTATAAAATGGTCCCGTTGCCCCTTAGAAAAAACTTTCAGGAACAATTAGAAATAAGATTAGTGTAATTAGAAATAAGATTAGAAGCCTAGAAAAAAAGATTTGCATTCCGCAAATTAAAAAACAAAAAAAAACAAAAATTTAAGTTATATACGCGTAAAAAATTGATAAGTAGAATAAAAAAAAATTTTTTTTTTTCGTTTTCAATATAAAATCCAATTCACAGATTAATATGTGTACTTTAATTCTGGAAAAAAATTTCTAAATCTATAAAAGAAATACATATGAAATCTCATTAATGATGTGCACGAATAATTCTACATTATCGACCTCGATCAAATTTCAAAGGCACTCCAGAATCCCCTTAATGTTGTTTTAATTCATTATATCTTATATACGTTAACGAAATGGCTATTATGAATTGTGGTTTGTGTAATCATCTACGTTTCTCAACAACGGTGTTTTTGCAAAGAACTTTGAAGTAATTCCCAGATAAGATTCTAGTTGGTATAGTCTTGGTTGTCAAGTTTTTATTATCATATTATATATATATATATATATATATAAATTATTACTGTAAAAATTTAGTCTCTCTATCCGGCTTTAAAATCGGTTATGTTAGCGGAACTCGTTACCTTGGATCACAATTAATAACCCAATTATATGGTTCCATTGAATATAGCTCAAAATGAATATAGCCCAAAACGTTTGCTGTCCCTTTATATCAATTTTGATTGCTGGAAATAAATTTTATTTGCGCAAGAACTACAGCGCTGACTCTTTACAACCCGTTTTCTTATTTATTTTATTAACTTGACGGTAATTATTTACATTAGCGATTTCTCACCAATTTTGATGACTTTCAAATATGTTGTTAAGGTCATCATTCTAAACAACGTTTCCCTATACATATTACCGCCGCTCGACTTTAGTTTTCGAGTTATACACAAAAAATTATTAACACAAAAGTTTAATAAATACCATACTTTTTTAATTTGCACTAAAATGTTTTAGTAATACTTAAAGAGAGCTCATTCCTCACCGCACAAAACGAACAAATCTGGCAGAAAAAAACGTCGCTCTGCCTCGCAAAGGGAGATATTAACAATTAAAGTTGGTAAAAGTTTAATAAATATTATTCTTAAAATTTAAAGCATGGAAATTCGCAAAGGGTTATGTAGAGAACGCGTGGGCGGAGGAAGGGCTCCGCCCTTCTCCCTGCACCCGCTCCCCGTAATTCTTCCTAACCTAACCCAAACATTTTAAAGTCGCTATTTGGTTAATGCAAAAACATTGGAAACGAACAGCGTGGAAAGTCGTAAACTGTACAAGTGTGAACAGTTGTTTACTTTACGTTTCATAAATACGATACATGATATTAGTGCCTTATGTAAAGTAAACGACATCCATGCTTGTACAATACCACATAGGTTTGCGACTTTCCACGTTATTCGTTTCCAATATTTTTGCATTAACCACATAGCGACTTAAAAATGTTTGGGTTAGGTTAGGAAAAATTACTCGGAGGAGGTGCAGAGGGGCTCTGCCTCTCCTCCGCCCACGCATTCTCTTCTGTACCAGACTGGGGTAGAAGTCGCTACAATCGTTTGTTTACACATTGTTCTGTGCCACGGAGATAGGAAACCGGTTCTTTATCTAAAGCACCAATATTATGTATCGGATTTATAAAACTTTTTTTGTTGTAAACTTTCAAATAAATCACGAGCAACGATTAAAATCTTTTCAAGATCACTCAGGAGGGTGACCTTGACGACATGTTATGGTCAAGATTATCGGAGCTACCTGTAAGTATTGCATTTATTAAATTTTTTTGTTAATAATTTTTTGTATATAACATAAAAACTAAGGCCGAGCGGCGATAACATGTATAGGAAAAAGTTGTTCGGAATAATGACCTTGACAACATATTTGAAGGTCATCAAAATCGGTGAAGAATCGCTAATGTAAATAATTACCAACTTGACAAATAAAATCAATGTGCAATATCATATTTGGATACAATTTCATGGTATCCAAAAAATACTATATTTATTCGCTACTAAAATATCCTAAAATACAGTAAAAATTTCAAACTCGTGTATAATCAACAAAAAACATCGTATCGATGTATTTTTTTTTAAACTGCTTAAAAAAAATGAACTTTAGAAATCTGGATTAATATTAGCAAGATTTTAACAAAAAATTTGTGAAAAATGATAACAAACTTTTCTTTTTTTCAATATAAAAAAAAACGTTTTGTTTTCATACGATATAAAAAAGTCACACTTAACAAATCAAACTTTCGCCTAGGGATTCTTAAAGTAAAGTTTTTGCCTTTTAATTAAAAAAATTCATGTAATTTAAATTTTTCGCAAAGTTACATCACTGTGAAGATTGCCTAAAAATTCAGTCAAAATTTTGTCCCGTTTTTTTTTTAATGTATATCAATTCGCAAAGAGAACAGAAATCACTCGTAAACAACGACGTACCCAGCTGGATAAGCAACCAATTCGCTGGTCGAGTCGCAATCTAGGGCTGCATTGCTGGAAACGGTTACACCTAGCACTCGTTCTAGCTTGATCTAAAATATATCAAAAAAATAATTAACATTCGCATGTGTCATATCATTCATACAATTTTCAACGTACACGGTCTGTCTGAAATGTTCCGAGATTTTTTTTCTTACCTACATGTGGCACCATTTTGTTTGTGTCCAACGCACATAAATAATCAGAGTGGAAACACTCAGCTGTAAGTGATAGTTTTTTTTCAATCAGCGATCAATCTTTTTGTGCTGACTAACTTTTGAGACAGAATATGTGAAACGTCTCAAGTACTAAAAAAGTTCTTCAATATTGTTTTTTTTAAATTGTAGTCCCAAAACTTTTCAGATAGATCGTGTATTAACGTATAAAAGATTATTAAGGGGGGCAAGTCATGTAAACCAAAATTTTTTAGCAATTTTTTTTCTTGCTTAAATTTATAAAAAATTTTCCGTAGAATATGAAAAAAAAAATAGTAGAATCCGATTTGAGAGTTCCTTCTATGTTATTTTCGTCGAAAAGTGAACGGTCGAATTGGGCGGAGCACTCATGTAGACGAGTCGGAAACTCAGTGATCCCTCTGTAATAAATGTTAACCTGGGTGTTAGAATAATGTTCGGAAAAACAGAAAGATCTGCTCTATGGCCCTGGAATCGCAGATTAGCAAAAAACTGCGGTAAGTTAAAATAAATTACGATTTTTTCACGATTTTGTTACTCAAATTTTAAACGCGTTTTTCTCCAAACTACTTTTTAAAAATTGACGTGCAAGATAACTCAAAAACTATTCATCCGATTGAGTTCTCTCCTTGTGCATACATTTAGATAAATACTTTCCTCATAAATTGAACCTTTATTTGTAATTGTATTGTTTAAATAAATTATTTTTATTGCATAATTAACACGAAAATTTTTCGTAAAAATCAATACTTTTTTTTCTACGTGTCGCCATTTTTACAATTTTGCATTATTTTCTTTAATAATAGGTTCAATCGATAACGCAAAGCGTACAAAAAAGAAATCTATTTGGTTTTTTGTTTCAGATGAATACAAGCAGCGCTGCATTGCACGCCAAGTGACTTCAACGTCGACGCATTAGATTTACATTATTATTATTTATAAAATACATATTATTTTTCTGTCAAAAAATATTTTTTTAGTAGTTCAATATTACAATAACATACCCTGAAAATTTCAAAAGAATTGGTTGTATAATTTCCTCAAACAAAATTCCAAAAAATCACTCAATTTTCAGCGCGTTACATATGACTTGCCTCCCTTAAGTAATCTGACATATCTTCATAATTTATTTTCTATTAATGTATAAATTAGATTTCAAAACAAATATATAATTTTATCTCAAATTTTTATTATTTTCAGACATCTTAAAAAATAACCAAGTTTTTATTGCAATGGTTTTTCATAAATTAAAAAATGCTATAATTCCAGCTGTAATTATAAAAAAGAAGCAAGTGTGTAAATAATTTAAAAAACAAGATTATAGTATATTCTTCCTGCAATATTGTATTTTGTCAATTTATAAATATTATTTTTTATTTTGTATGAGAAAGATTCTCAATTATATTATGTAAGTATAAAAGTTTTTACTTTCAATGTAATACATTAGGATGAAATAAAATGTTTCTACATTGCAAAAAAGTTTTTACATTTTTTCTCAAAAATATAATCGTGATAACAAAAAATTAGTATCCTTAATGGCAAAATACAACTAAAAAAAACTTAAAATATGTATGTGTGAGAATAGGAATATTAAGCTGGTTCTAATCCGGGAGCTCCGAGGGGGGGGGGGGTAGGGGAACTTGTAGACGTGGAGGGGGGTGTCATGGTGAGTAGGGATGACGTCATAGGGATCCCGGGAAGAACCGCTTATCAGAAATAAACTGATATCCCGCTTATTAGACGTAAACTATTTAGGGGATGCTTTTGAAAACCCAAAATGTTTTTATTAGGGGTATTGATATAAAAAAATGCCGCTCTCCCCCCCCCCCATAAATGTACTACGTCAGTTTTGGTTACGCGAGATGGTGAGGGGAAGAAAAGATAAGAGCGTTTGTCGCGGCGGGATTCTCTGCTGCTGTAGATTTGGCAACGTTGTAATAAGCGTTTCATGCATTAAACATGTTACAACATATTTCATGTGATGATTAGCTCTAGATGATCACGTGATTTAGCTGAAACGCCAGCAACGTAGTAATTTTGTCGGGCGATGAATGTTCCAGTTCAGACAAAAGACTAAGAAATTTGTGGAGGGGTGCATAATATAAGAAGAGTTCTGACAGCGGTACCGCATCACTCGCGTGTTACAATACGGACAGCAAAACTTTCCAACAACGGACTTCAAAAGCTTCCCGGAAAAAAAAGTACAACATGAACCATTACGTTCCAATTCAACAAAACAAGGCGTACGATAAGACGTAAGTATTTTATGATTTTTAAATTTTTCTTTATATTTATATCCTACATTTTTCTATAGCTCGCTATTCTTTTTACAAAACATTATCGCAGCCGCACTATACTCCATGCATCTTGGAAAGGAGATACGCTTTGACCGCCACAGCATACAAATATTTGGATATTAGAATCAGCGTGAGACCTATAACTTATGTGGAAATACTGCTTGGCGACAACAAAAGTAATCAGATAATTTTGCCATACGTAACACGAAAAACGTTCATGGAGCAACGTACAAATATTCAGCGATTCGTGCAGTCAACTATATCTTCAGAAGTTTCGGTTCGCAATGTGGTTATAGTGCTTGTAAAAATACGTGACAAAGATATTGTAAAGTTGATGTTGCGCAACAATTATATGTATATGAAACCGTCAACCTTACTGTTTCTATTCGAACTTGAAGATTGTGTCGACTATGCCATCAAATGCATTAAAATACGTATAGCGCAGATGATAAATATAATAAGTTTATTACTATTTTGCGTCAAAACTATATGACTAATAAAAGCGACGCTGTAAAATTATTGCGCAAAAAATATGATAAAACTTGTCTCGTAGAGTGCAAGTTAATTGCTTACGCTTTGAATAATATTGTATATGATGCTTTATATGACAAATAACATGTGTGAAGAAATTATTAAAAAATCAGTCTTGTAGACTGCTATTATAATTATTTACGTTATGAATCATATTGTACGTTATGATTTATATATAACAAATAAAGGAGTAAATGAAAAATATATTGTTAGAACTATTTTTTCCTACATATAGTTCTAAGTTAAAAAATTATTGCATAAATAAAACAAGATGGCGAAAAAAGGGAAATACGAGAGAATAAAGGGATATAAAAATGGACACGATGTATATATATTCATTTTTTATTCTTAGACCACCAATTAAACAGCTTAAATACATTTTGTAAAGCGCAGTTCACATAATTCTGACATCATAAAGTGTTTGTAACGTCCAACTTGTTTAAAGGTTCTATGTCTTCGTAATGCGTCTCGATATTTTCGACGTAAGCTTCCTATCTCGCCTCGTCTAGAAACAAATCTCGCAGCCATTCTCGTTTCTCGCGTCCCTTGACGTACACGACAACTTAATCAAACTCCTAACCATAATGTGTGGAATCATTCCATCCTCCCATGATATTCCGTGATAATTCTTATTCAATCTGAAGTCTTTCCGTCTTGGTGAGACTATGCCATGGTGTGGAGCATTTAAAAACATAATGAGTGAATTCGAATCCATCTTTGAGAGAGGCAAATTCCTTCACAACAAAGCTTCTGCCAACGACAAAACCTTGCAGGTGTACGAACATTGGTGCAGACGTGACTGTTGTTTTTGAGAAGACTGTGATTGACTTCGATGCATCGTAGAGTTATATATTCCCATCCCCTCTCCTTTAATGTATAGCGAGACAGCGTTGTTAGGTTTTTGCGCACAATATTTGTCAACGGGTTGTACTAAACCAGATTGTGTATGATGAAACAGTACATTGTGGTATTCGTCAGAACATTCCCTTTGCATTCAAATTTTATGCGCACGTCCACGGTTGCACTCTTGACCGATTCGTTCTGTCAAAAGCAGTCGATGATTACAAACAGATCATTAACCACTTCGTTGGCAGGCGAAATTTTACTGTTTGTGCCCCTGTGGGCAAGAAAAAAAAGTAATCGCAATTCAAAAATATTTTGTATCTAAAAGCTTTCGGGGTCGCTGATTACAAATCAGACATCAGAATTTTAAAATTCAAAATGGCAGATCTAATATAACGGACCAAAAATATTTTAATTTAACTTATTTGGATAAAATTTATAATACAGGGGTTTTTGAATTGCTAAATTTGAGTTTATTTTGGGTCCGCCATATTGAATTTTGGAGTTTTGACTCCAAATTCGTACTCAGCGACCCAAAAAAACCCCTAGATACTAGCTTTCATAACAATCGGAACATTTTTATTATTTTGAGTCCGCTATTTTGAATTTTGGAGTTTTGACTTTGGATTCGTACTCAACAACCAAAAAAACCCCTAGATACTAGCTTTCATAATAATCGGAAAATTTTGATTATTTTGGGTTCGTCACTTTAAATTTTGGAGTTTAGACCTTGGATTCATATTCAGCAACAAAAAAATCTTTGAATATCAATTTTCATGCAAATCGATCCAGCCAATTAAAAAATAAACGATGTGCGCCATATGGTGTCAATGCTCCCTGAGGTACACATATTTTCCGTGCCATATGGCGTCAATGCCGACAAAGTGGTTAAGTAGAAAACGGTGAGGTTCGGCTCGAGATATTCGTATCCATAATAACTCTTGCAGAATCACGCGATTCTGCAGAATGGGTTCGTACAGAATCGCCCATTTATTTTTATCGAAATTCAAGTTCATATCGTCGTATGGATAATATTGCAAGTTTAGATACAATTTCACGTTTGTTAATTTGCAATAATCGAATCAGCTTGGGTCCTCGGACACAACGTTCTTTCGACCCGTCTGCAGAACAAAGATGACAAATCGCGCGACGTTCTTGAGCTAAGTCTCGATGGTCCACGAATGCTTAGTTGTTTGCTGCAATAGCGGAAATTCGTACAAATCCCACGAGCAAAAAGCTCTACAGGTAGCGTCGACTCTCCAGAGTACGCAGCATCGACAACTAATGTATCTCGTTCAGCAGCACGTGAGGCATGCGCCATTGTATATTGAATACATCAATCACGGGTTCCAACTCCAAACTTTCCATCAGAATGTTGTTATCGTTACGCGCGCGTATTAAAATTAACTCGTGACGAGCATTGATCAACACGCATCTATAATCCTCGCAGAACCCCAACAATATGTTGAGCAATACGCAATAATTAAAATATCCATTCACGTCCCAACCCGAAATCCAACCAGCAAATTCCTCAAAATCACGTTTTTGTCCGACAAAACCGTTGCATAGTTTTTCAGTGTGCTGATTATTCCGACGTTTCTGTTGCGATCAATCTCCACACCGTCGAGCTCGTATCGAATCTCATTAAACATGAACGCGACGCAATTATTTCCTAGTACCACTGAAAATCTCTCGGCTGGTTTGTTTATCGTCATTTTTCCCTCGATGTACAAAAAACTTTTGAACAGCAATGTGTACAGATCCTGTTGCTGTATAGGTATTCGTATCTCGTTGCTGTGCCCGAACGTTATGTTGGCAAACGGATTGTACGTGTGAGTCTCGATCTTAACGATGCAATCGTCGAAGATTGACTCGTCCCCGATGTTTAGAATGTCAGTCATTATCAGACGTTTCGTATCGCAAATTCCAGAGATTGTAAAAATTTAACGTTCGACGCGTTGAACTTCTTTTTCTCGGGACAGCCGGACAATTGAATATTATTAAACGTCATCGCGAGAGTATCGGATGACTGTTGAAACGTCGGCACTGGTGTGGTTATCTTTCGTGCGCTGCGATGTGTTTAGCACAAGCATCTCACGTTCGCGTTATTATTGCAAACGTCGTTGCACGTGCAGTCTGACGGTGATTTCTTCTCCTTGAAAATCGAGTAATCGTCCGTTCTGATCGACGGCACGTCGTCAGACCCGTAATGCACTGCGCGACGATTGACAGATAAATAATCTGCCGGGCCTTTTCGACATCTTATATCTTGGTGGCACGCTCGATGAAAACTCATGTATCGTTTGTACACACTTATTGTTGCTGTACGCGCCCGCGGTCACGTTGTATTCCACGCGAATAATGTTCACATTCATTATGTTGATCGACGCGTCCGATTCGTGCCATTTTCGCGGTAGCAGTACACCGCGCTTCGGTGAGAATCTCAGCAGCAATCCTATGTTGTTGGGTTTACCAAAATGTATTCTATAGGCGCAATTAATCTCACATCTCATCGTATTGTAGTTGGCGCAAAGCGTTATCGGATATCGAATATCGTCATCATCATCGTTGTCCCCATGCGTGATGTTATCGACTTTTTCACCGGAACGAATTCTGTCGTGTTGCGGACGTTTTCGCGAAATTGCTAGTTTCAAAAACTCGTTTATAGCTCGCAGTTCGTACTATCATAAATCGTAATCTCCGCGTTGTTTTTGTCAAAGTAAAACGCATTGTTTGAGGCGTTCACGTCCGGTATCGTTATAGATTTCAAAAATCGTTAGACCGAACTCGTAATCATCGTCGCTCAAATTTATAACCGGAGAATAGTATGCCACGAGAACGTTGCTCTTGCCGCTCAGCGACATGGTGGTGGTAAAATACTAAGACTTTGCGGTACTAGTTCAGCTTTTTAAATTCACACGCGTCGGAGAAACTGCAAGCAGGGTTGTCCCCAAATGCTCTGGTCGTAGGTTTGATAGGACGTTCAATCATACTCGATCGTTATCACTCCGTCTCCAAAGTATCGCATCAAAGATCTCTAGGCGGTCGAAGATTACCGAAACTGTCGAAATACGCGACGGGGTTTTTCCTCTTAACGTACGCCACTCACAAGTAACACTACCCAACGGTCAGAAACCAATTCGCCTGAAACTTTGCAGAGACTTAGTGTTGACTAAAACATATAACCTATAACTGTTTATAGCGGCCCAAAATCATTTTAACAATTATTAATAATAAAAAATAAATAATTACATAGCCATGTAAAAGCGTGGCTTTCAAGCATTTGGAGTGCGCGTAGTCGTATTCGGGATAGTTTTGCAATCACAAGAAATGATTCTCAAGCCAATAAACCTTAATGCTATAAGCCCTCAAGTCCATTAATTTCTAGTCCCATATACGCCAAGCCTATAAACTCGTATCCCATATATCCTAGGACCATATGCTACCTCTACGTGGTTATTCTTGTGTTCGGCTAAACGCGAGTAGAATAATAAGTCGAGAACTTCGACCCACATTCTGCATCTGCGTTTGAAAATCTTCTAGAACTTTTTTTCTGGTTTAGGGTTCATACGCTAGACGTTTACGGTCAGGCCTAATGGTCTCAGGGCTTATGGATTCGGGGTTTATAGGTTTATAGGATTCATTTCTCCATGTTTTCTAGATCGATGATTTAGAGTTTTAAGCTCCAAAGTTCATGTATCCAGAGCATATGGTCCTAAGATATATGGAATACAAGTTTACAGGCTTGGCGTATATGGGACTAGAATTAATTGAGGGTTTATAGTATTAAGGTTCATTGGCTTGAGAATCATTTCTTTTGATTGCAAAACTCCTGAATACGACTACGCTCACTCCAAATGCTGGAAAGTCACGCTTTTACATGGCTATGTAATTATTCATTTTTTATTATTAATAATTGTTAAAATGATTTTGGGCCGCTATAAACAGTTATAGGTTATATGTTTTGGTCAATACTAAGTCTCTGCAAAGTTTCAGACGAATCGGTTTCTGACCGTCGGGTAATGTTACTTGTCAGTGAGTACCGGGGCTCGTCGTATCGTTCAAATTTACGATACCACTCTCATTTAGACGCGCGCCACTCGTCAGTAATGCGTTACGCATAAAAACATCCATGAAATATGGAATACGCGCACGTTTTGTCAGTTGCGACAATTGTACGTTCGTCGTCGCACCCGCGAGCAGTGTTAATGTTTCTTCGACGTTTTTTTTTCTTCTGTACACCTTTTCCATGTTTGTACGGAGCAAGATACAGTCCTCGTCTGCGTTTGTACGGGGCGAGATATAAGCCGTCATCTTCCATCGCGCGATTATGACGCTGTAACTCCTCAAGCTGACGTCGCGCGGCTTTGTTGTCATTCACCGCTTTTGCCACACCGGTCGCTTCACCAATCAAGGATCCGAGTGCACTCAATGTTGGTAAAATCGGTAATGCACCGCCTCGTTTTGCAGCCTAAAATATACGTTTTTTTTTTCGTCAATTTTTTCATTGAATTCTTCTTCATACTCATACCGATCTTCGTCTTGACTTTCATGGCTGCCCAGACAGCAGCAGCGGCTGCTCTTTCCCCGACAGGCGAATCTTTCGCGATTACTCGTCTTAGCGCTTTATCCGCAAGTATCTTGTCCGCAGCGTGTCTGTTGGTGAGCTCGTTGCTCTGGGAGTACGCAATGTCGTGTTCGCGATACGTCGCGTCAAGTAGATTTATACCTGGGTTATCTTTGGCCAATCGCTTTTTCAGCCGAGTACCCGGACCGCAAAATTGGTAACCGGGAATATGTAGCTTGAAAGAAAGAGCGTTTATCGCGCGATTCAGCAGATGACCACAACCATTTTTTACTGTTGCGACAGTTCGCATTCGACATAATTCTTGCTCAGAGGCGCGAGTCCGTCGATGTGCGTCCGCTGCCACGGTTGATTGTAATGCTCGTAGCAACAATAGCTTCAAACCTCCGGATCAGCCCTTATATTCCAGAAGCCTGTTCCAGCCATGTTCGATATAGTTGTCACACACACGTAGCAAAATAGGTTTCGGCACGAATCGTAACTGCTCAGCGCTCAATTCGAGCATATCGGAGGGATATGACAATATGAGATACATGTTTGATACTGAGCGACGCGTGATTTTACGTGCCTATAAATAATCCCGTGAAGTTAGCGAGTGATAACGCGGAGAAAAATTCCCTATAGCAATTATAGTCTTCCTCGTAAGTCTTTAAACATGCTTAAATTAAATAATTGATTGCCGCTTAATTCATCGACGTATTGCAACGTTAGAAATAATTAAAATTTAATATCTCTTCTTTCTAGAATCTCAAACGTATCGCGATATATTTCGTTCTAAATAAGGCAAAAAAATATAAAAAATGTTAAACATACGTAAAACGGTCATACATATGTACATAAAAAAACGGTTATACGTAAGGATGTTTAAAACAAACGTGAAATAAACGTGAAAAGTACGTGAACAAACATGAGAAGTGCGTAAACAAACGTGAACAAACGTGAAAAGTACGTGAACAAACGTTAAAAGTGAGTAAACGAACGTGAGAAGTACATAAAAAAACGTGAAGCGAACGCGAGAAGTACGTGAACGAACGTGTGAAGTACGTGAACGAACGTGAAAGGTACGGGAACGAATGTGAAAGGTACGTGAAAAGTACGTGAGCGAACGTGAAACAAATGTGAGAAGTACGTGAATGAACGTGAAACAAACGTAAAAAGTACGTGAACAAATGTGAAAGATACGTAAATGAACGTGAAAAGTACATGAGCGAACGTGAAACGAACGTCAAAAGTATGTTAAAATGTTAATAACGTGAATAAAACGTTGAGTCCTTGCTAACTCTTTATGTTGGCTGTACATAATAAAAAATACATATTAAGAGTAAACGCATATAGTAATATATTAATTTTTTATACAATGAAAAACATTACATATATTAATTCACGTTGAATTATATTAATTTTATATTAATTTAGTGTCATCTTCAACAGGATCACCCATTAGTACGCACAGCAATAAGCCGCGTCACGCCCGACCATCGATAAACACAACGATTACGCCCAGCCATTGCAAGGTATAGCGTCACGCCCACGCGGCCATTAATAGACGCTGCGACGAGCTTATCTTTTTCTTCGCGTGGCTATTGATACGCGCCGCAACGAGTATTCTTTCTTTGCGTTTTCTTGGGAGTGGCTCACTTGGACACAGATACAATTGGACACAGTGCAGATGGACACGTTGCAAATGGACACAAACTAATGTACACGGTTCAAATGGACACGGTTTATTTAGACACAGGAATTAGGGATGCCTAAACGGAAGGGTATAGAAATTACACCGTACATTTCTATACCCTTCCGTTTAGACATCCCTATCGACGGGATGGATGCGGGAAGAAGGCCGAAGGCTCCCCTTGCACCCCCTCGTGTGTGTGGCCACGGTTACGGTGTAGAAGTGTACGGTGTACAACTTTACGGTGTACAACTTTGCGGTGTACAACTTTACGGTGTACATTATTTTGTGTCCATTTGCACTGTGTCCAATTGTACTGTGTTCAAGCGAAGGCCGGCAAGGTCAGGGGATCGATTCTGTAATTCAAGTGAGTTCACTCACTTTTCGCACTTTCATCTCACATGAGTTTGTTCGCGCGATTCTATAACGTCAAAGTGAAAATATGAAATCACTAGATTAAAAATGTAGAGAAATGTGTTTTGTTAGAGACTGTACCTGAAATAATAATCATAATCATATTGAACAGGAATTCTCTGTGTATGTTTGTTAATATTTAGAGATTATTTCTTTGAATCTAAATTAAATTGAAGTCCTTGCTCTGTTGTACTTCAAAACTCGTTCTATCTTTCAGTTTTCTCTCTCGAATCTCACCATTCGACAAGAACTTTCTTGCCGAACAAACTCCCGTGAGATGGCTCGCATTTACACTAAATGAAAGTTACGGGATCAAGAGTTGTGAGTTGGATCGCATTTTCACCACAATAAAAGCTACAGAATCGACTCCCAGGTAACAATAATCGCGCACCCATGTATCATCCGGCACAAACAGCTTATTACAAATATGACACTGCGTCGCGTTACGATATGCCTCCCATTGCTCTTTCGATAAAGTTTCCATAGGGACATTAGCAGATAAAATTGATTTTACACGATGCGCTAGTTCTTCAAGTTGTCTAGCGAACCACGCGACACAATCCTTATCGCGACGAAATTGATACCCTGATACGTTGTCGTACAAACAGTGTACCTATATAATATCCTAGGCTAAATACTTGATGATAATGCTGGTACAATATTTCCATATCCTCCTTCTCCGTCTTCTCCAATGTACACTCCAGGTCGGCATAGATGAACGGCACACGTTCCTTATTGTTAATGTTGCGAAAGCTCAGCCATTTCTCGTTTTCAGCAGGTAGTTGAATGGCGCAGTCGTCTTTTGGCAGTCTACGCTGTGGACATCCAACTTTTGCAGAACTAAAGTAATGTAAATATCTGTAAAAAATAGCATAAATTTTATTTTTCTATAAAATTAATACAACATTTATAAAATTATTATTACTCACTGGTCGCAAATATATTTTTTGTGTTCCTTCTTAGTGAGTAGCGAGCTCACTAGACGAGACAGATTTTGGATGCACGCAAAGTGCGCCACATTGTCTTCGCGTGGATCTTGCAGGTATAGCACATTAACGTGCTTCTCCTTCTTGTCGTTGGATAATCGCAGCGGGAGAATTTTATACGTTCCAATTTGATCCTTTTGGATCTCGTAGACGTTGACCGAAATGTTATTTAGTTTCTCGAATTTCTTAATGTCTTTTAACGCGATTGGAAACTCAATGTCGTCGAAATTCAGAACCTTCGTATAATGAGGGTACGATGACTATCACTGTGGCTTTCTGCGGAATATAGAGCGGCTACCACCGACCACGCGAAACATGCATTGTCCATTGATTTCACGTTAATAATCACATGCTTCGTCACTATTTCTCGTGGTAATGTCACGCGACATCCTGCATGCATAGGATTGTATTTATTTACATTTACAGTTAAATTCTGTATACGCGACAGCGCCCACCCACTATCGCGTTCTTGAAATTCTTCGAGCGATGCTAACGTGGGTTCAATAACGCACCGCTCGTACTACTCATCCAAGTCTGATGTTCTAAAGAGATCACTGTTTTTCGTGGTAATATTTTTATTGACGCGTTTGTCGCCCGTTACAAATACGCCATTGAACGCGGTGTTCACTTTCACAGAATTGTGTCTTCCGATAGCGTCCCGCACTCGCTCGAGTACTATACCACCAGCGTCTTCTAAAAACCTTCGCGGTTCAATATAGTTCGCATTGATAACTGCACCTGTCAGAACGCGATTCTCAAACGCAATGTCAATCTCTCGCCACACGAGTCTGTCCGCGTTGTCACTCGCGTAATTACCACCGACGTGTACGAAACGTCTTTGCAGTCGTATCTTTTCACCCGCGAGTCGCGCGATTCTCGCCACCAAAGATTGTCTTTGTCCAACGTTAAGTCGAGGGCGCTTGACGCGGCTATTCCTTGAGTCGTTCGATGCACCGTTGCAACCACTTGAAACACTCGCCCAAGGTAATGACCCGGTCAATTTGGTCCAACAGCTCGCGCTCAAAATGTTCCATTTTTTTAACGTCTTTTTGCACTTTTTAAATCATGTCTCATTCTTTACACGTTTCTTCTTCTTCCCAATCTTCCAGTGGTTCATTATTAAGAACATGTTTGATATCTTCAATGTTCTCCTCATCCATGTGTACGCTTTTATACTAAAAGTCTGTACAGTGCGTACTCTGGGCACATGTTGCATGGAATTATTACATACACAGGTTGACGATAGTTTGAGCAAGCCCAATAATTCAATTTTTCGAGACGATCGGTTCGATGCTCTCTAATAGCACTCATTCCCTCTCTAATGTTCCACATATCAATCATGCATTCGGCACAGAAGGCTAGAGCACCACTCGTAGAATAATAGAAAAATATTGCACAATGTTTAGTGTGTTCGTTTAACGTAAGAAGATCCGCATGTGATACAAAATTTTCTACGTGATCGGTAAAGCCTTCGCTGGAATAACTCGCGGAATCACTAATAATTGAAAATCCATCTTCATCGCTTATCATATCTTCGAAATTTTCAAAATCATTGTCCATAATAATGTCTTCGTCGTCAGACACAATCATGATGCTTTCGTCGTTTGAAACAATCACAACAATTGTTAACAGGATCGACCGTATTCACAATACTTAGGTACAATTCGCACGCATCGTAAACTTCGCACCGACTGTGGTACCTCGCGCTTCTCGACCAATTATATATTTCATCTATAACCCTTTGTCTCTTTGTCTCAACTGAAGCATTCGTCATTTTTTGTTTATATCTGTACAATTTCAAAGCGAGCCGCTGTTTCTATGAGCAGCCTGGTATAGGCGCTAGACCACGAATCGCATCCTATATTTACAAATCGTGAGGCGCTAAAGTGCGATCTCAAATTGTGTTTACAAATTTTTTAGCCACCGGGCGACACGTTTTGTCTATCGCTGATAGCGGAGAGGTTTCAAAGACTTATTTCTCAGCGACTTCTCCTCTCCACACATCTTTCCTTATTAAAATATCGCGAGCGCGATAGTGATCGTGAGTAAGAGATAGTACCGCATGGGTGGGAGCGAGAGAGCGTAATGGGTGGGAGTGAAAGCGAAGATAGCATAAGAGAGAACGCATGTTATATGCCGCAACAAACGCTCTTATCTTTTCTTCCCCTCGCCATCTTAGGTAACCAAACCGACGTAGTACATTTATGGAGGGGGAGGGGGCTAAAGAGCGACATTTTTTTATATCAATCCAAAACAATGTATTGAACACTAGTCTATATCGTTCCATTTGCTTCAGATTATCTTTAACAAATTCCACCTATGGTCTTCCATAAACATTAAATTCTTTCTCCCCAAATTCTTTAGATAATCATTCCGCTTATAAGATTGAAGTTCTAAAACTGATGTCAGTCTTTTTCTCATCTCTTGTAATTATTGTTATTTCCATTCTCGTAAAAATTAATTCTGAACTAAGACAATTGTACCTTCTTTATTACGTCGCGTTCTGCACGTAACAGTATTCGCTGTTTTAAGATATTGGAATAAAAAAATACATAATAATAGGTTTAACAAACGTATTCGTTCGCCGTTATGTGATTCTTTCCACACTGAGAGAAAAAAATTCAAATAAATATTTCTTTGAATAGTGCTAATAACATATTTTACAGAAAATCAATAATATTTATTTAAAATAAGTAACAGTTTTCTATAATTTAGAAAATATTACTTGTTTAAAATAAATATTATTAATCCTTTTCTAAAAAAGACGTGTTATTTATTTATCGAATGTATCGAAGTCATCTCGAAAGTCTCGAAGAATTGTTGCCTTTAATCCGCGATGCTGATTGGTTCTTTCGCTGATCATTGAGCCGCATGCTTCGTAGTGTTTGACAGTTGTGTTTGACAGTTGTGTTTTCAAGCCAAAACTGGTTATATCAAAAGTGTATAAGTAATAAGGTAAGTAATAAAGAGATATATTAAGTAATAATATAATAGAAAATAACAATATCTTTAAAATTTTATAATCTTTTAGAAAAAAAGAAGAAGGAAAGCAAATAGATTGGT
Source organism: Monomorium pharaonis (assembly GCF_013373865.1). Taxonomy (NCBI): domain Eukaryota; kingdom Metazoa; phylum Arthropoda; class Insecta; order Hymenoptera; family Formicidae; genus Monomorium; species Monomorium pharaonis. The sequence goes on along the minus strand of NC_050475.1, from coordinate 14,774,069 downwards.
AGGAGAAAGAGAGAGATTCGACTTTTGTAAAAAGAAAAAGCAGAAAAGGAAACAGAAGGAGAAACAGCGACTTTTATAGAAAGAAGGAGCGGAGAGAAAGAGAGAGATAGATAGATAGATAGATATATTTATTATGCCCGAGCATAGGCTATAGGGCAAAGTATGATAACACAAAATAGAATACACTTTTGAAACAAAATATACGCAAAAATAGCTAACATAATGAAAAATCGCATTGATATAAGTATAACTATATGACTAATCTAAATCTTAATATTAACTATACAAGTAAAGTGCTAAAGCTGAGAATTAAGGGAGACGATGAGAATGACAGAAAGCAAGACAGACAATACAAGATTGAAAAATCATGCTAACTCAGATGCCCGCAGAAATGAGCGAAGAAGGGTCTTGAAAGAGTCAAGCGAAGGAGCAGATACAATGTTAGCAGGGAGAGAGTGCCAAAAATAAACCGCGGAGAGATGAAAGGAATTTCTGTAAGTGGTAGTTCTATGAAGAGGAATATGAAAAACATGAGACAAAGAAGTTGTGCGATCTGATTTTCTAACTGAAGGATCAGGAGGGGTAAATAGTTCACATAAGTAAGACGGAGCGTGCAAGTGGAGAATCCGATAAGTTAGACAGCCTAGAAAGTATAGTCTCCTGTTTTCAACCGAAAGCCATTCAAGACGATGTCTAAACGGCGTAATATGTTCATCTCGCTTAAGATTAAAAATGAATCTTATACAGCAGTTGACTAGTCGTTGCAGCTTAGTATTAAGTTCTTTACTCAATCCATGATAGACAAGGCAACAGTAATCAATATGTGGCTGGATCAAAGTATTGACCAGTTTAATTCTAAGTTCGGTAGAGAGAGAGTTTCGGTTAAATTTTAATTTATACAGAGCATGGTGAACGTTCTTTGAAACTTGTATGATGTGTTTATGCCATGACAGGTTAGACGTGAAAATAACGCCCAGATTTCTCACTTCACTCACAAAAAGCAAAGGCGTACAGTCAACGATAATCGGAGGAAGAAGAGAGGTGTCGATGCAATTAACATGTTTTTGGCTGCCAAGGATAATGGCCTTAGACTTAGTAAGATTAAGTCTAAGACCATTGACAATAGTGTAATCAAATATGGCATTCACATCCCTTGAGATCAATTCAAGACCACGGAGAATGTCTGCTGGAGGGCAGGACAAATAAATTTGCAGATCGTCGGCAAAGAGCATATGGCTGGTGAAAGACAGGACATTGCTAATATCATTAATGAAAAGCAAGAATAAAAGTGGTCCAAGCACCGAGCCTTGAGGAACACCAAGGGAAGTGTGAAGCCATTCAGAACGATTTCCTTCATCATCAATTACAGCTTGAGAACGGCATGTTAAGTAAGAGTAAAACCAAGTGACCACAGAATCGGAGAAGCCAAGTTTTTTGAGTTTGATAAGAAGATAAAGATGCGGGACAGTGTCGAACGCCTTACTGAAATCGAATAATACCATAATAGTAATAAGTCCACCATATATTCCTGCCCTGACATCATTACATATACGAAGAAGAGCAGATTGAGTGTTAAAGCCAGAACGATACGCAGACTGCCTGGGGTCAAGTATATTGTTTGAGTTTAGATAATCAACTATCTGATCAGCGACAATCCTTTCAAGAGTTTTAGATAGTTCAGACAAATTAGCAATTGGTCGCGTGTCAGACGGAGACAGAGGTTTACGAATTTTTGATAGAGGGCGTATTAGAGCATTCTTCCACTCAGAAGGAAATGAGGAGAGCTTTAGTGAATTATTAAAGAGATCGGTAAGCCAGGAAGATATACAAGGCCAAGCAATACGTAAAATAAAAAGGGGGATACCATCAGCGCCGGAAGCATACGAGTGAAGGGGGTGAGCAGTTATAAGTTTATAGATAGAATTAGGTGTAACCAGAGAGAATACAAACTCAGACTGACAAGGAGGACAGGTGATGCAGGAGATAGCTGATATAAAATCGGAAAAACACAAAGGTACGGCTGAGGAGACAGAGGTGTAATAAGAATTTAATTGAGACAAGGAAAAAAAGTGAAGAGGAGAGACCAAGGTGGATTTAACGAGACCAAGGCGAGCTAGCTCTCGCCATAATTTGGCAGGTTCAGTAATGTTATTTAAAGAACCAAGAAAAAACTCACTCTTAGCACGCTTGATATCAAGATTAAGCTGGTTCCTAAAGAGTCTGTACCTAAGAAAGCCAAGCAAGCTATTGGAACGTTTAGCCTGCTTAAATAACGTGTTGCGAACGCGAAGACGAGACTTAAGTTCTTCAGTAAGCCATCGTAAAGGTGGCCCCCTGGAGACAAAAGAACGGGTAGGCGCGAACACATCTAGTGCAGCACGTAAAGTACAGGAAAGTAAGGTACTAGATTCTTGCACATAAGCTTTCCTAGACAAATTAGTACGAGTACAATTGGCATTATTAACACTAATAGAAAGGAATTCACAAAACTCAGTGACATTAATGTTTCTAAAACATCGTCGAGTATAGGAACGTTCAGTATTAATAGGAGAAAAGAGTGACAGCGAAAGAGAGAGAAGATCATGACCAGCAATGAAAGGGCTGGATGATTTAGCAAAAGATAAAACCTTATCACTATCATCCACTATCAGGACATCGAGACATGAGTTAGAAGTAGCAGTGTGATGAGTGGCATCTGATGGAATGATATACAGTGAGAGACTAAACATAAGTTGACGCAAATAAGTCGCTTCGTACTGGTTAGATAACAGATTACAGTTAAGGTCACCGCCAATAATTATGTTTTTATAAAGGTGAGAGACGCTAGTTAACGACCTAACAAAATCTTGAAGAAGGTTGCCCTTCGGTCTTCTGTAAATAGACGCGAACAGTATCGGTTCATTAAGCGGTAAGCGAATATCAATTATTAAGTATTCAGGGTCATTTAATTGGCCACCCGACGACGCAGCAACGATGGTAGCTCGTAATGATTTGTGGAGGTAACAAGCAACACCTCCACCAATGTTTCCGACACGATCATTTCTAATTAAAAAATAGCCATCCAACGCAACAAGGTCATCAGAGACACCGGCATGGAGCCAAGTCTCAGAGACTGAGATAACATGATATGGGATGGTATTAAAGTGCAGTCTGATGAAGTCGATGTGTCCACGCAAGGAATTGGCATTAAATTGAGCTACACGGAAAGACGAGTTGAGAGTTGAATAACCGCGCGCAACGGGAGGCGAGGACGAAGCAAGATTAGCAGGTCAAATGAGCCCACCAAGGTCACTCTCTGAGTTAATATAGATGATGGGTTTGCCATCAGAATGCCTGACGTGAATACGACCATTCTTTACCCAGACATATGTATATGAATTAGCTTTGGCAACTTGCTTAGTCTTTTGAAGGAGCTCATAAGTGTCCCTTGGTAGAAGCTCATTGACATGCACACTCCTGCTAGAATCATTACAGCAAATTTCCCTCTGAGTAAGCGTACCTCGTTCTCGCTTTTTAGCTATAACTAAGTCACGGACGGCACTTGAGGCTACAGTGATAATAAGAGATTTAGTGGATGAGAATGGCCCGGGTGGATCTCGGACAGCCCCGGATTGATTCCTGCGAGTAACAGATCTAACCTTGAGAATATGACAGGACAGATCAGGAATTCCCAAGGCCGTAAATATGTTTCGAGCGCACTCAGAAGGAGAGATAGACATCGCAGCAGGAACCCCGGAAAGGATAAGAGCATCTTCAGTAGGACTGCACGAGGCAGGAAGAGAAAGCTTACAATCGCCCTTAAAATCGCGGACTGCACTTTCGAGGGCAGCACATTGCTGTTCCAACGCATCTATGCGCTGACCATTTCGCTCAACACTACACGCTAAACTATTTAGATGATTTAGTTTGTCATTGAGTACACTATTGGTGCGCCGCTGTTCTTCAGCAAAAGCTGAAAATCTCGCTTCAGATTGTTTTAATTGGTCAATTAATTGACGCAAAAGTCTGTTAGTCGCAGTATCGGCATTAATGTCTTCTCGCGATTGCGACTGCAACAGAGCACCAGCACACCCAGGAGTTACTGAGCTGGCAGTATCGGAATCAATAGGCCGTGCAAAAATATCCTCAGAAGGAGTAGGAGGTAAACACAATGAAGAAGTTAATGATTTGCAACATGCATCGGCATATTTTGCAAGAGAATAGGCCTTAACGCAACCTGGGTGAAACACTCTCTTGCAATCGCACTCGACAGACGCAGTCGCAACTGACTTCTTACATTTAGCACATACGGGCGCCATGATACTACAGTAGCGAACGCAGCAATAACACCAAATTAATAACACTAACGTTTTAGTAGTAAAATAAAGCACAGATAATAGTCAATGCAGCAACAACTAATGTCACGCCGTGTCGGTGATAAATATGAAATTTTAAGGCACACTGCAAGACGCAGCAGACTCAATTAGCACTCCACGAATTAACAGTAAATTTAAACTGAACACCCAGTAGGCACAGAGATCACGCGGAGCACACGCCGCAGAGGTAAGGCAGCGGCCAGGCAGCACGTTGAGGCATAAAGAAAGACAGCCGGAGGAGTGGCGCGTGCGCAGAAGAGAGACAGCCAATGGAGATGACGAGACAGAAGAAGTGCTCCAAAATGTATCAGTGCGTCCAAGCCAGAAAATTCGCCGTAACTGATAGAATAGAGGCCCGTGGACACTCACCATAAGAGGAAAGTGTCAAGAAAAAGTGCACTTGACCGTATGACTGCAAAAAGAAGACCCCGAAGGGCAAGAACAAGCAGCAAAAGTACAAAATTACGGAGCGAAGAAAAGTACGTCAACACACTGTACTCACCAGCAGAGAGAGAGAGAGAGATAGAGAGATAGAGAGAGGAGAGAGAAGAGAGATAGAGAGAGAGAGAGAGAATAGAGAGAGATAGAGATATGAGAGAATAGATAGAGAGATGATCTATATATCTCTTCGCTCGCGCTATCTAGCTCTCATCTATCGATCGATCTCGCGCCCAGGGAAGTCTCTCGCAGTCGAGCGCGCCGAGAGCGCGCTCTCGCGCGCTCCGCGCGCGCGCGCGCTCGCGCGCGCGCGCGCGCGCGCATCGCTCCGCTCGCCGCGCTCGCTCGCGCGCGCGCTCGCGCTCGCGTGTGATGGTTGTGTGTTGTTGGTGGTGTTTGTGTGTGTGTGTGTGTGTGTTGGTGTGTGGGTGTGTGTGTGTGTTGTGTTGTAGAACGAAGAAAAAGCCGAGTTGTAGAGCATTAACAGTAATATTATTGTATGAGTATTTTATGTAGTGTAGTACCGCAATTACAAGGATTGGCTTTTTTTTTTTGTCTGTGTGTGTGGTGATGTGTGTGTGGATATGGTGCTGGCGCCGCGCGCGCGGCGTGTGTGTATAAAATTATGTAAATTTATAAAGGAATTACATAAAGCGCTCTCTCTCTCTTCTCTCTTCTCTCTCTCTCTCTCTCTCTCTCTATATATATATAGATATATATATATATATATATATATATATATATATATACGATGATTATATAGATAGATAACCATCTATAGAAATTTGACAATTATCAAAATTCAATGTGTTTAATATTAATTGTAACAAATTAAATGTAATTTATTTAACGTTGTTTTTAACGTTTTTAATTTATGTAACATTGTTTTAATACACATAAAAAAATTTATAGAATCAAAAGTAAAACATGTTATAATTTATTAATAATATATATAAATATAATATATATAATATATATAATATATATAATATATATAATAATATATATAAATATATATATATTTAATTATAACATGTTTTTACTTTTAACTGTCTGCAAAGTTTTTCATGTCTTTATAAAATTTTTAACACCGTTAAATATATAATTTTATATTAAAATTTTCGACCCCGTCAAATGTATAATTTTATCATGTTTTTACTTTTGATTCTGTAAATTTTTTTATGTGTATTAAAAACAATGTTACATAAATTAAAAACGTTAAAAACAACGTTAAATAAATTACATTTAATTTGTTACAATTAATATTAAACACATTGAATTTTGATAGTTGTCAAATTTCTATAGATGGTTATCTATCTATATAATCATCGTTGCAATTTATTTTTAAAAAGTAAAAAACAAAAAGTCAAATAGCGCGCGCGAAGCGCGCGTCTGTGGTGTCTAGTTTTCTATAAAATATGTTATTAGCACTATTCAAAAAAATATTTATTTGAATCTAGCATTTTTTTCTCTCAGTGCAGATAAATATATACAGTTATAAGATTTTAATTTTTAGGACGGTTTTTATTATCTTTTCCAGGACATTTTTTTCAACCAACCCTACCTAGGGCTACAATATAACTATTACTTTTTCCTTTCTCCAGGTCAACTTTGTAAGCATTCCCCCCCCCCTCTCTCTCTCTCTCTCTCTCTCTCTTGTAAAATACCATTTTTCTGAATCATTTTTTAATTAAAAACTATTTACTAGTCTATTGATTACAATAACTCATCCATATATGTATATGTATATATTAAACTGCATCAAAACCTTTTTCTTAAAAATCATAGAATTCAAAGAAAAAAAAATTACCATAAAAATAGAAAAAAAATAATATGAAATAAATTAAAACAAGGATACTGGTTTAAAATTCGTGAAGATTAAAGATATATTTCAATTATTTCATACATATTTTTACTGCCGTAAAGGTTTATGGTATAAATCTAATAAATGTAATGACAGTTAACCTTCTGAAAAAATATTATTGATTACGCAAAAAAACCGTTAAAACCGACTATGTATATCGAATTCAACAATTTTTTAACAACAAATTTTTTAATTTCCAATAATTTTTTATAAGTTCAATAATATGTTTTTATAAAAAAAGAAATATTGATACATAGTACATACATATTAAAGTTTTAATAAAAATATTCTGAATTGTTTTTATAACAAATTTATTATGAATAAACAGAATTTGGTTTCTTAATAGAACTCTACGGCATATTTGTTCAATAATTTATTGAACAAAGATGTTATTGTTAAAAGCATTTAAAACCAATATCACGCACGCACGCGCGCACGCACGCACGCACGCACGCACGCACGCACGCACGCACGCACATTCGTGTATAGAAATATATATCAACAAACGAATACGTTTATTAAACCTTTTATATTATTTTTTAGTGGGTAGACTATGTGGGCGTTATCGCAGTAGTACGCCCGCACAGAATTTCACACATCCGAGAATACGGGCTCTTGGATGTCCTTCAAAGATTTTTCCTCATCCGCAAAAAAAAACCAAATATTATGTCTTTAGCAACAAAACTTGAAAAAAAATGAGACAAAAATTGACCTTTTTCTTATAAAAACATTTTGTATCTAAATTAATTTCTTGTAGTCTATTTCAGGAAGACACTCATATTGATCAAAACAATGTTTTGTACAATTGATTTAGACGACTTTTACGATTAGTAGAACTTCCGTCAACAGACCATGTTCTGCGTGTAAAAATTTTGACCGTTTACCTTTGTTCCACAATTAATATATAAAATTGGCTTTAAAAAATTCTTAAATCAGAGTAATGAAAATGCAAATTAAAAAATAATGCATTACTTATTAATTTTTTAATAAATAATTATTTCTTTATTCATTAATTATTAAGAAAGTAATGCACATTGAAAAAAATCGCAATTACTTATTTCAAAAGTAATGTGTAATGAAAAAAATCGCATTACTTATTTCAAAAGTAATGCGTAATAAAAAAATCGCATTACTCATTAAAAATGTAATGCGTAATGAAAAAAATCGCGTTACTTATTAAAAAAGTAATGCGTAATTAAGGATCTTCGCATTAGTTATTGAAAAAATATTTTTTAATGAAACCGTAATGTATTACAAAAAGTAATGCATTATTTAGAACTTTGTCTTAAATATATACATTAATGTATAATAAATAGAATACAAAAACAGAAGTGTCTCCTTTTTAGTTCTTTCAAAAAAATTTTGCCAAAAATTGTTTTTTTTCAGGCTACAAGGTAGATTCTTAATAAAAACAATTTTTTAAATATATTTAAAGGTTGTATGTTTACTTATTTAATATATATATAGTATATGTCTATACAAAAATTAACTAAAGTCCATTCGTAACATACTTTACTTTTGTATACTTTCAAAACTTTAAAGTCAAATATCTCCGAAACTGCACGTGACCCCCATATATAGTTGTTAGAGAAAAAAGTTACTCAGAATTTCATTTTTTATAATATATTTCAAAAAGAAAAAATCGATGAGATGTTACCTTCTACGCACTTTAACCAAGTATAACAAATTATCTTTTGTATTATTTAAATTGTTTCTGTTATTTATTTATTTCTTCGAAGAAGACAATGCCAAAAGCTCTGATATTAAAAGATGTATATATGAGTGATACTCCTCTTCACTAAACATTACAAAGCATCTCTCAAAGCAAGATTACATCAAAATTCTTTCAAGCGCAATTGTTTTAGAATTGCTTTTATCTCTGACGCATCTCCTCTCTTACATAAGTGCATAACTTTAAAAAATTAAATTTGTATTCCTAAAAAACTATTTTAACTTCGCTGTTAACTTCGTTAACAACATTTGTGTTTTTAAAAGAGTTAAAACCCATGTTTCAATGACAAACTCAATACGTAAATCAAATGTTTTTCTTATTATTTACTATTTCCTTACATAAACATGTGGAAGATAAATTTTGGAGGACAAACGTGTTATGTTGGTTTGATCGCTTTCTCCTTTATCCAGCACCTACGTTTTAGTTTTCATATATAAAAATAGAATGCAAACAGAAAACTGTGATGTCTGTTTTGCGACATGCGTGCCTTGTAGCTCACGCAAACTGACATTACGTAATGCACGAAGATACAACTATACGCAGTAATCCACGGCATGTGCATTTATGTCCTTATGCGTGACGTAATAATCACTAATCTTCATACGACGCAGTAAAAACATCCTGGACATAGGTGTGAATTATAAGTGCAAATCCAGAGATTATCCGAACTTGCATTTATCTTTAAACAATTATAAACATATATAAAAGTAGTTTGCTAAATATTTTTCCAAAGTTTTTAATATTAAATATAAAGCTAAAACAATCATTAAGTCTCAACAGCATCTCAACAGTAATAAATAAGTTTCCCATTTATAAAAAATTAGGTATTAATTAGGTGCTAATTAGAATACAATAAATTTCGAAATTAAGTATTCATTCCAGCTTGTCAACTTAAAAAAATCGATTTCTTTTTTATTGCATTTTTTTAAAGTATATATTATTAAATACATAATCTCAAAATTACATCAAAGTTACAAACTCGAAATATTTATGTACTTTTAGGCAAGTACGCTCCGAGTTGTTTCAATGCAGCATAGAAGATTACTTGAAAACTATTCATCCAACTAATTTAAAATTTTAACAACTTATTTTACATATTTGCACTTATCCTCTAAACTAGAATTAACCCTCCGTCTGTACACTGATCTCAAAAGGGAATAAGAGAAATTTTTCATTTGTGTAGCCACAAAACTGGTGATAGGCAAAGCTTGGCTCTCCTATCTAAAAAAACTTAGTAATAGTAGGTACTCATACCCGAAAAAATGCTTTGATCCGGCACTTGTTGTTAAAGCGGCAGCAAAATGTAAACTTTTCAAGTGTTCCCAAAAAGACCCAGTGTACAGACCGTGTTAGTATTTCGTGACAGTAAGAAATATTTGTTTTTTGTATTTTTCTTAATTATTTTGTTATTTTTATGATGTTTTTACTTGAGTTACAATATTTGAGTTACATAATCTGCTATTTTTAATTGATAATAAGGCAATTTAATCACAATGGCCTCTTGGACACATCTGATCGCTGGGTCTTGCATATATTCTATGGCATGTTTGATCATGCTGACATAAATTCGTCAATTTTATACTATTTGCGACAAAAAAATCTATTTTTAAATCGGCGTGACTTTTTGAAAGACTTGGCTTTCAATTTAGTAAAGCCACATTTGCAACGGCGTTTAGAAATAAAAACAGTAAGAAATCATACTGCGCATATTTGCGTCATACAATTCGAGAAATTTTAAATAATGGCGATAACTTTTAATCCCAATACAAAAATAAACAAACAAAAAAGATGTTCTGTATGTCCATCCACAGATAATAAAAAAATGTAGTTTTGTGTGATGTATGTTGTGAGCCAATTTGCGACAATCATCGCACGATTTTGTTTAAATTGCACACAAAAACATAGTTAATATTATTATTTCTTCAAGTTTGACCTTTTTTTAAGTCAAACTAATATGACCTCTTAAGTGTTAAAATCAAGTTTGACAAGAAATTAAATTTATATAAAATATAATAGTTAAATATATAATAGGGAAGAACTTTAATTTAACGTTAACCTGGACCTTGTTATACTTAAAATCTAATATGCAGATATTAAAAAAACCAAATATGCCAGAATTAAATACTAATTAATGATATTAAAAGGTACAAAAATATTCAAATAAAACTTTTTTATTTTATTACCTCATATATAACATTATATATGGCTCAAAAAAATAGAAAATTGCGTTGAACAGTAAAGGACTATGATGGTTATAATTTCAAAATGTTCGTCTTTGCATGTATTACCGATATTTTCAATCACCAAATTACATGCTCCTACCGTTTTGCAAAAAACTGTATTTCAACGCCAATTGCGTTCCCTTCAATCGCATTGTGTTATGTATAAAAATAATAAATTTATTGACATAATTGATAAAAAATCATTCGAAACGTAAAACCGTTTGAAATATTATTAATAATGATGCACCTAATGTCCTTGTAAGCAAACCCGTTTTTTATCTATATCACTCCCATATCACTCATATTAAAATGAGTGTTTCAACGTGACAAGTTAAACCGATACTATTCGTCACCTTCCATTAATCAATAAAAAAATTATTATTACAGATACAAAACGTATAAGCATAAAAAGTTTTTTCTAGTATATTTATTAAGGAATAGTTACAAAATCATAAAAAAATTACTTACTCCTTTTTTTCATCAACACATTCAAATTATATTTTTGTTTTTTGTCACATAATAAGTTGTATTTTATTTAATACTTTCTTTTCTAAATAAGTTCTTTCTAAATTTTAATTGTTGGTAAAAGATTAATTTTTTTAGAACTGATCATTCATGTTTAACTTTTGATAAAGTTATAAAGAAGGATGCTTAAAATGACCCCCGCGTGGACACAAATAAAATCTTTGTCAAAAAATATTCCTCGAGTACATAAAATTTGCTCCTGAGCACATCTTTATCCAAAGTATCCAAACCAAAGTATAGGGTAAGATATAAGCCAAAGGTTATATTATATAAAAGTTTATTTTTTACAAAAATGAAAGATGTTTTTAGTTTTAGACACTACATTTTGAACAGTACATGTCATTATCAATGTTAATCAATATTGATCGTGGTGATGATTTGTTAATATAGCTAATGGTTTTTGGGTATGTCTGTTTTTGGTTTTGTTTGTGTTGTATTTTGGTTGGTGGGTTTTTTTTTTTGGTTTTTTGGTTTGTTTTTTTTTTGGTTGTTGTTTTTTGGGGTGGTGGGGGTTGGGTTGTTTGGGGTTGGGTTGGTGGTGTGGTGTTGGTATTGGGTGGGGGGGTTGTTGGGTTTTGGGGTGGTTGGGCGTTGGTGGGGTTGTGGTGTTGTTGGGTTGGTTGTGGGGGGGGGGTTGGTGTGTGGTGTTGGTGGGGGTGGGGGGTGTTTGGGTGGGGTTTTGGGGGGGGGGGTGTGTTGTTGGTTGGGTTGTTGTTTGGTTGGTGGTTTGTTTTTTTTTTGTTGTGGTGTGGGGGTGTTGTGGGGGTTTTTATGGGTTTCTTGGTTGGGGTGGTGTGTGTGTGTTGTGGTATTTGGTTGTTATTTGTTGTTTTTTGTTTTTTGTGGTTTTGTGGGTTTGTTGTGGGTGTTGGTTTTTGGGTTTTGTGTTTGGTTGTTTGTTGTTTTTTTTTGTGTTGTTGGTTTTTTTTTTTTTTGTGTGGGGGGTTTTGGTTGTTGTTTTTGGTGTGGTTTTTGTGTTTTTTTGTGATGTTTTTTTGTTTTTTTGTGTTTGTTTTTGTGGTTAATTGTTTGTTGATTTATTTTTTTTTTTGGTTTTTTTTGTTTGGTTTTTTTTTTGTGGGGTTGTTGGTGTGTTTGGGTTTTGGGTCTTGTTTTTGGTGTTTGTGTGTTGGGTTTTTGTTGGTTTGGGTTTTGTTGGTGTTTGTGTGTTTCTTGTAGTTTGTGGGTTGTGTTTTGTTTTTTTTTTTTTTGTGGTTGTTGTGTGTTGTGTGGGTTTTGGTGTTGTTTGGGGGTGGGGGTTGGGTTTGTGGGTTGGGTGTTTGTTTTTTTTGTGTTTTGTGTTTGTTTTGGTTTGGTTGGGGGTGTTCGTTTTTTTTTGTTGTTTTGTTGGTTTGGGGTTTGGTTGGTGGTTTGTTTTTGGTTTGTAGAGGGGTGTGTTTGTTTTTGGTTTGGTGTGTTTTGTGTTGGGTTTTTGGTTGGTTTTTTGTGTGTTGTTTTTTTTTGTTTTTTTGGTTTTTTTTTTGTTGGTGTGTGTGTTTTTGTTGGTGTACTTGGTGTGTGGTTCGTTTGGGTTTTTGTTGGTTGTTTTTAGTTTTTTTTTGTTTGTTGGGGGGGTGTTTGGTTTTGTGGGTGTGGTGTTTGTGTTTTGTGGTGGTGGTGATTTTTGGGTTGTGGGGGTTTTTTTTTGTTTGTTTTGGGTTGTGTGTCTTGTTTTGTGTTTTTGTGTTTTTTTTGTTTTTTGTTTTGTGGTTTTAGTTTAATTGGGTGTGGTTGTGGTTTGTGTTATGTTTGGTGTTTTTTTTTTTTATGTTTTTTTTTTTTTGTGTTTTTTTGTTTTTGTGTTTGTTTTTTGTTTTTGTGTTTGTTTGTGTTTTTTTTTGGTGTTTTTTGTCAGAATCGTCAGATGATTCAATTACTACGCAATAATCGCTTAACAATCTTGTAGGTACTGAAATCTCGGTTTGGTACCTACCAAATTCTAAAAACCAGATTAGGGACAATATGTGTGCACAACACGCAATCTTCATTCCATTTTTACATTGACAATAGTCAATTACAGAGTCAATTCCAATAACATCATTGTCCAACAAGAGATAAATGAAATATTTCGTTTTGTAGTTACAATAACGAGATTAAATTCTCTCAGGTACTAAAAGAGATTTCAAAACTAAAATATCATTAAAAAAAAGTCGAAAGAGCAAGTCTGCTTGCAAAGTTCGATCTTGTATCTTTCTTCAGAATTTAGACGATAAAACACAGTTTTATATCATATTGTTATTCTTTAATATTATTTCGATACTTTTCCAAAACATTGTAAATTTTTTTATCACAACTAAAGATCGTGGAGTCTAAAATCAGTCAAATAACACCCAAAAATACCTTTTCAGGAATATTACATTTCCTTGAAATGTATCTCCATCGCGTTGCTATATTTTTCAATGCATCCTTAGTGTTCGTAAATAAAGAGACTACGTCTAAAAAAATCAGACTGTAATTTTCTCTCATATAAAAACCCAAAAGTTTTTTAATCAAGTCAAAATTATTTTTTATGTGATTATTTGCTACGGGAACAGCTTTATGAATAAGATTATGCAGAAAGTAAGCAAGGACATACAACGGGGTATCAATGCACAAAACTATAATTCAGAAAAAAACATTTGACTTGTGAATCTTTGGGAGATCGTAAGCTCATGATAATATATTATCGCTGCAATATATTTTCCTATATTCCGCTAAGGAAATAAAATTAGATTTCTTCCACCTTGTAAGCAAACGTTTTTAATTTACTTGTCAACTCATTCACTGGATTTTTATCTATTTTGCTGTATGTATTAAGAGGATGCTAAAGTTGTCCTGTTTTATCGATTTTCTGGCTCGTCAATCTTTTAATTGCATTTATAGAATTAAAACTCCTTCTCCGGAATTAAAGTATAGAAGATAACAAAGATGGATCGTAACAATTTTGTAGGAAAAATGACAAAAAATTTTAAAATTGTCTGCTTCTAGCGTGTCGACTTGTAACAAAATTTTCCTGATGTAAAAATTTTAGACCTTGTACGCATACATCAAGCCTAGGCCCAATACAAGTGAACATTTAGGAATAATGCTACACTTTCAGATTGAGCGTAGGCGTTCTAATAAAAAAGATCGTCTAGCCAGAAAATTTCGTGTCTAAAAAGAGCAATCTAAAAAATTTTTTTTTAATTTTTGGTATAAAATTCAATTCATAAACTGATATTAGTACATAAACTTCAATTCTGGAAAAGAATTTTCAAATATATAAAAGAAATACGTGCAAAATTTTGTTAATAATGTGTACAAATGTCTCTACATTATCGACCTCGATCAAGTTTGACGAGCAGTTTAGCATCCTCTTAATATCGTTAAGCATATCATTGACCTTGTCAATGTAAAAAGATTTATTTAGTGCTACTATAACATTGCTTTTGTCCGCTTTAGTAAAAATGACAGTATTATTTTTTATAAATATTTGGGTGTTATAAGTCAAAAACTTTAATCTTTGCACAAAAGAATTGCTCTTTGACGTTTGAAATTTTATTTTATTAAGGATTGTTATAAACCAATTTCTAATTATATTTTGATCCTCATTAGAGAAGCTTTTTATGTTGTTTTCCAAATATAATAAAAATAAATAAAATCAGTTGCTTTGTGTGTAATCCACATGCGTGAGTAACATGTAACGTGCAAGACGTGTATGCGTAGACGCACGGTCCAAATATGGCAATCTTCATTCCAGATATATTTTTCGAGATTCTGCTGATATAAAAACGCGAAGGTTTCGTATAGATTATAATATTGCAATAACAATAAATTAAATCTTGCAAGATTAATGTATGAGCCAATATTATGTAAAATTTCTATGCTATGCTAATTAATTTTATTAATATAAAGGAAAAGAACGTCTCGAGTAGTATTAAAAAATAGTATTTTAATGTTGGAAATGTAAACTGTATTACTAAAAAAACGTGCCAGAAATATTTTGGCACTTTTTCAGCCGTTAATTATCTTAGCAATATTTTAAATAACCTTATGATATTTTTAAAAATTTGTATTTTAAATTTGAGGATCTCTAAAAAAATATCATATTTTTAGAAAAATTTTTAAGTTTATTTTTAATTACAAAATAAAAAAATTATATAAATATATAAAAAATTACATATAATACAAATTTCTAGAAAAAAACTTTTTCATATCTTTTTCATATCTTCTTCATATTTCCTATGCTTTGAAAGAAATTCTTTTTATATTTATAAAAAAACTTTATAGCACTACGTGACAATATTGACAGATGGGTGCGGCAAAGTTTTATTTTGTAATTTAAAAATCACAGGATAAAAGATCTAAAAGTTAATAATTTTTAACTTAAGATTATTTTAAATAACCTAATTTTTCATTTTAACCTGTTATTTTTAAAACATAAACTTCAACATATTAATTTTTTTCTAAGTTAAAAATTTATTTTCTCTCTCTCTCTCTCTCTGCATCATAAGATTTCTCAATTATATTTTAATAAAATAATAATAATGTGACATTTTAAAGACACGTAAAATCTCAAAATTAAACTCTAAAATAAAAGTAAATAAAAGTATTTTGACAGTACACTATATTCAATATTATATTAACACAAATATCTGTGTGTAACACTTTTCTATAGATGTAATTTGTATTTGAGTATTATATAAATATTATATTAGAGATAGCCTAAATATTATATTAATATTTTTAAAAAATCTGAAAAATATTTTAAACTTTTTAAACTACTTTCTTAGTATTTTCTAAAAGTGTTCCAATTTAACGTATAAAAAATATGCAATATTTTGACAAAATATTATAAAATGTATATAAAAGTTTTGAATTTTATGAAAAATTCTAAGAAAAATTTTTTGTAGGTTGAGTAATAAATACAAGATAAATTACATGTCTTAAAATTTTGATAGAATGTTTGTAGGTAAACAATGAATAGCTAATAATAAAATTAAATAAACTCGTGAATTAAACTCATTAATTCGTCAAAATCTAAAATCTGATTAATTGCGATATTTTATTTCATTTTGTGACAATTAGTTGCAACGACATCTCCGCATGTAAGCGTAAGTATCAATCTCTATAAAGAGTTATTTAAAAAACTATAATTGTTACAATTTTTCCATTTAATTATTTATTATGTTAATAAATTTCATTCTTTTGTTTTCGTCGAATTGTTATTATGTTTATTGAAAGTAATCAACTTGTAGATAGAAACGTAATTTCATAAATCAATAGTCTTTAATCGATAGTTTAATTTAAAATAACACAACAATTTAGTTTTATTAGCTTTTAATGTATTGTATTAGTTTTTAAACCTACCGAGCTCATACATTTATATTTTTTAAACGTTTAAAATTAAATAAAGTATTACAATAGATATTTCTAAATAGATATTACATCATCGTAAAAACAAAAAAAAAATTATGTCTAGTCTACCCGCACGAGTAACACGTTCAATTTTTTGTTACAAGTGCGTAGAAAATGTCAGAAACGAGAAGTGGTTCAAGACGAAAGGCAGAAAGTTTAGGGCGAAGAAAAAGGAGTTTGCAGGGGCGGAGCACCTCGCAATTAAAGAAACTTTATTTCCATGTAATTAAAAAAAATTGTTTTAGTAATACATAAAAAAATTTACTTTTATAGCTGTATGTGTATGATCAGGAGCTTTGTCAAATTTTTGATATTGTCTGTCGTCAAAACTTTTCGACTTTTTGCTTTAAAATCCTTATACTTTTAGAAATGTAACAAATTGTCATATTCATTAATTTTCACTTTGCACTGCTTGACTTTAACGCGCCCTTAATACAATGACGCGCAATGACGCGCAATAACACAATGTTTGTGCGACACAAACAAATTGACAGGTTATTTATCGCAAATTGACAGGGTATTTATCTAGGGTTAGGTTGGTTCAAAAGCAACGAAGCGTCAAAAGTTACTATAGACGGTGATAAAATGTCGGTAACGATCGATAATTTTCACAAAAGTTTTTAAGAGTTATCATATACGTATCAAGAAATGACGTGCCTGTGGTCGACACAAGTGTCAGAATAAAGGTAGAAATTTGTAATTCTGAAAAAATTCTCCCTTCTTTCTTGGAGAAACTTTTTTCCTCTAGTGCTTCTAATTTTAATGACAAGCAAAAAGATATTTTTAGAGACTTTTTTTTATCAGAAAGAATTTTTCGAAGAAATTGTCGCGGAAAACAGTGATGTCGTGGAACATGTGATAAATTTAGAAAACACTTCTCCTATAAAGCAAGTTTCCCGACACATTCCTTTTCAAAAACGAGGAGAAGTGGAGAAAATCATTGAAAATATGAAGGAAAAAGAGGTGATAGAGGAATCTCAAAGTCCTTGAGTTTTCCCTGTTGTCTTTGTGAAAAAAAAAGATGGATCGTTGAGATTCTGTGTGGACTATAGAAAGCTAAACGCTGTAACTAAGAAGAGTTCTTATTCACTACCTCGTATAAACAATATTCTTGATCAACTTTTTGGCAATTCATGGTTTTCTATTTTGGATCTTAAAAGAGTTATTGGTAGGTAAAAATTCGTCCCGAGAACAAGGAGAAGACTGCCTTTTCAGTCGGAAATGGGCTTTGGCAGTTTATGATGATTGCCTTTCAAATTGTGCAACGCTCTTGCTACTTTTGAGCATTTGATGGAGAAGGTTTTGCACGGACTATTGTCCAGAATCTGTTTAATTTATTTGGATGATGTTATTATTTTTGGGAAGAGTTTCGAAGAAATAATTGAGAATCTTGAAAGAGTTTTCGTTCGACTCCGTTCAGTAAATTTAAAAATTAATCCTAAGAAATGTAATCTTTTTACAAAGAAAGTAAAATATTTGGGATACGTTATTTTGGCCGAAGGAGTTGTTACTGATTCGGGGAAAATCTCTGCAGTTAAGGAATGGCCCGTTCCTCATAATAAGAAGCAATTGCAAAGCTTCTTAAGATTTTGCTTATATTATCGTAGATTTATTAGAGAATTTTCTTCTAAGATAGAATCACTATATTCTCTTACAAAAAATTTAATAAGATTTCCATAGAAAGAGGAACATCAGCTCGCTTTTGAGGAATTGAAACAGGCTTTATCTTCTTCTCAGATTCTATCGTTTCCAAAAGAAGAGAATTTCATTTTAGATACAAATGCGTCAAATATTGGAATTGGTGCAATTTTATCACAAAAATAGAATAGAAATAAAAGAATTATCGTCTTGTATGATTGTAAGACAAGGAAAATCCTTTACGGTGAGGGAGAAAAGATTTAGTTATTTAATCCGCGTAGGGTTAGAGGAAAGGCCGCAAAGCTTCAAAGTAATTGGAAAGGACCTTATCTTGTCGTTAGGAAAATAAATGATGTAGTGTATTGCATTAGAAAATCTTTGCTTCACAAGAGAAAGATGGTTCATGCGGATAGATTAGCTCCTTTCCGTGAAAGAAGGATTGAGAAAGAGCCCCATTAGTTTAAATTGCTTGGATTAAAAAGATATTTTCGCATCAAACACTTTTGAAAAGTTAGTGCGTACATTTCTTTATTTCAGTTGTTAAATTACTTCCCGTGGGGCGAGCATTCGAATACGAAAATGATGGATTATTATTTTAAAAGTTTATCTTTGGAAGAAGATGGCCTCACCCAGGGTTTTTGAATCGTGGTTTTCCCTTCGGGTTGAAGGGCAAATGCCGAGGCAGGGACTTGGAAAGCCTTTGAGAGGCAAAGGGTCTACGGAAAAAAGTAAAATCCCCGCCTTAGTTCGAAGATCAAGAAAGAAGCTTGCAAGAAGAGTAAGGAAGAAGGTAAAAGGAGTGTAGGAAATCCTCGAAGGAGCATGTCCAACTCACCGAGAAGTAGACAACGCCCGAAGGACCTTCTTCAGATTACGAAATGAACCCGAAGTGATGCCACTCGATAGCCCGTTGCAGCAGCTCGGGGTAGAGCAGGAAGGCATCAAAAGTTCGTGCCACTCGCCTTGAATTGTCGGAACGATAATTCTAAAGGGGGATAATGTCGCACGCGTCGCTCGGAATGATGCCCGGTCGCGCGAGTCAGCTGGTTCAACAGATCAATATTACCGATCGCCCGGTTGTCATGGAAAAAGTTTTGGTTTTTGATGTCGGTTTTCTGAGCTGTCAAGCTCGTGTATACAAAATAGATTAATAAATAATACTTTCCTCTTATCACAAGTGTTTCTCGCGTGCGTCCGTAAGTTAGAAGTGAACGCGCGAGGAGAACGGGAATATGGGAGAGTCGCGGAAAGTGCAACAACACATATGTCAAAGTCAAGGTTATCGGGGTTGGCTCACAACATTAGTATATTTGCCCTTTTTTTATAATATTGTAATAAGAAATTAATTTTTTTTTAATTTTAAATTTCTGTAATTGTATACAATTGAAAACCACCCCAGATTAGTTTTTTTCACAATCTTGATTATTAAAGAAAGGAAGAGTATGTTTTCATCCCCGCTGGGCCAACTTTTAATAAGAATTGACCCGCGTCAAGAAATCGCTCTAAAGTAGTTGCAAAATAATGTCCAGGACACAATGCATTATCGTTCGTTTAACGGATGCTACAATGACTTAGTAATACTTTGTTATTTAAATGTGTTTCACCGCATTTTGTGCTTTAAAAATTATTACGCAAAAAGACTTGTGTTCATTTACAAGTGCGATAGTACTGCGCGAATGAGAGAGTATTGTGCGAGAGTGCTTGCAAGTGGCAAACGCAAAAATATATAAATAAGTAAGCCAATTATATCTCATATGAAAAATATAGTAAAAAATATATTTAATATATGTATAATACATAATATATGAAATACTGTAATAAATGATCAATCATATATATATATATATATATATATATATATATATACACACGTTCTGTTATATAATTCATCTTTAATTAATTACTCGTGTATGTGTGTGTGTGTGTTGTGTGTTTGTGTATGCGTGCGTGCGTGGGCGCGCGTTAAAAAAATTGATTTAAAATGTACAAAAACAGTACATATATATAAATATTACGTACATTATATGCTGGAACAATCTCCTTGTCGCATATTACGGACGAATTGTTTTTAGGCATTATTAAAGCAATTTTTTAACAATAAATTTTTTTTTCTCCGTTCTTCTCTTCTCTGACTGCTCGTTGTCCAGAATTTGTACACCTATGCAATTTTTTGCGTTGTTTCTTTTAATACACACTAAGATGCTTAGTAATTTCACGTCTCTCACGTGCAAAATAATTTTTCAATCACCAAGTATTCCACACATAATCACATATCCTAAACTGTAGTTTCTTCTGGAGCTATCTTCAGTTTTGATGAATCTTTATTATCCATTGTGGCAGTCGAAAATCACTACACTGATGTCTACACATGTAATACTTTAAATTCTAACTCTTAACATTTGCATAAGTTCATCAAATTTGAAGGCACATTTTAAATGATAATTTAATATTTAAGATGTAAAAACGTGTGTAAATTAATTATCAAACAGAGCAGTGTAAATAAATTTCAAATATCTGCGACAATATTATTTGACTTTTCTTAAAATATAAAATTATTTACGATTAAAATTATGATAATTTTGATTTTAATTGTTTAATAATATGTAGTAATTGTTTTCAACTTCTTTATAAAAAACAACAGATTATAATAATTCCTCTTAGTGCCAAATTATATATCATCAAAATATATAATTTTTCATTAAAAAATAGAACTCAGATAAAAAAAAATTTGGTTAACGACATCTTAAAACAATCTTAAATATAAGACTTATCTATGAATACCGGCTAGATTGTCTAAAAAGTAACTGCACGCTTGAGTAAGTTGTCAGAGCTGCTAAAGGCGTAGAATTTTCTTTAGAGAATACTTAATTTTTTTTCTAATTTCATAGAAGTTAATACCATCAGTTACAATTTTATTCAGAAATTGGCCGCCATGTTGAAGTCGTCACATTGAAATTAAACATTCATATCAAAAAAACAACTGTGAAATACCGTCATTCAATAGCATAATAATTCAAACAAGTTTGTATAATTCAAATAATGATTTCATTGATTTAAGTATATTTTAACCATATGTGGCCATATCATCTTGGACATGATCGTATTAAGATATAATACTCAACTTATTAATTTGTAACCGGCACTTCAAAATTACACTGTATGTTCATTGAAATTGAACGCAATTAGTAATTTTTCCTTAACAAAAATGTTATTTTCAGCATGTCACATACGGTTCTGGCTATCATATTGGTTTTTGATGTATTAAAAAAAATTTTTTTAAATAAATTTAATGTTAGTAACACAGTAATCTCATTATCACTAATTTCCAAGTAAAATGAAACAAATTTGTAGACTTCAAACAAATATTTCAGATTTCGTACCTCGTTACCCCTAGATATTGACGGCCATATTGGGGTCTGCTATGTTGATTTTTCAGAAAGGCAACAGCTCAATAAAAACTACACATGTATAGCTATAAAATGATCCCGAAAAGAATTCTACAGATGACTTTAATTTTTGGACAGACAGAGTGGCTTTTTTGACAAAAAATGCCCCATGTACATACGTATATATTTATGTGTATATGCAAAAAGAGAAAAAGAGAAAATAAAAAATGATTAAAAATTAAGAAAAAAATAAAATAAAGTTATTTACATGTAAATAAATTATAATTAAAATATCTAAAAAAATATTTAAGAAAGATTGTTATTGTCAAATTGTGTTATACAAATTTTTAATATTTATATCTAACAGAGCATGAATATTATAAAATATAATATTTATTTTTTGATAAAGATGAAGAAAAATATTACAAAGAAAAATTTGACCAGAGACAATAAGAGAAAGATAAAAAGAAAAAACACAAAAAAAAAGAATTGATAGAAAAAATGAAAAGAGAAAAAAGCTTCTGATGAAGAGTCGCAGAATAGTTAAAAGTAAGAAAGAGAGAGAGAGAGAGAGAGAGAGAGAGAGAGAGAGAGAGAGAAGGGGGGAAGAAGAAAGAGCTATTTTTTAAGCTTTTCCAAAATTTCAAATTTTTTCCATATAAAAAGAGGGACTAAAACACTTCAGTAAAAAATTTAAAATAATATATTTTTCATTGTAATTGTAATATAATGTAATAAATATGTTATAATAATGTAATAAATATGTTGTAATAATGTAATAAAAATATTATATTACCCACTCTTAAAAAAGGAATAAAATCGATAGTTGTTATCTATCTTAGTGTTGTCATCGACTTTGATGATACTTTTACTGTGATAATTTCGTAAGAAGCTGTTATAACGGAATTAGCACAAGATAAATTGTATATATGGTTATTTATATTACTATTATAATTTATTTTCAGAAAGTTAAAAAAAGAATTTAAATAGCGTGCGCGCCTATAATGTTACAATTATCGTTACAATCATTGTTGCAATTTATTTTTAAAAAATGTAAACATTAAATAGCGCACGTTTGTTGTGTCTAGTGTATAAAAATTTCAATTAAAAAGCTATACGGTTGTTTTGGGACATCCTGTACATGAATAAAGTTACGTGACTTTCCTCTATCTTTTAAGCTGAAAAACCTTCTTAAAAGATGTTTGCGACTTATAAAAACTCCTTAAAAATGCAAAGTGTTCACGATACCATCATTCTTACTTTGATATGTTGATATGCGTCACACTTCATAATCGTGCATAGATATACATGCGTAACTAAGCAATATATTTCGAAGAATCCAACAAATAGAATAATACAAAAGCATGACAAGTCCAGAATTTTTTATAAGATTCACCTCTTACAATGCTTCATAAAAGTAAATTTGTAAATAACGCTTATACAGTTATTATTTTCAATAACAAGTTAGATTTAGACCGTATGAAAAACACAAAGAGTAAAAGAAAACGCTATTTCTCGGTCAAAGCGGATCTTGATGCTTAATCACATTTTCAAATTATATTATTATATCAATTATTAAATACATTTTTCAGTTTTATAAATTACGTATCGATGTAATTGTCGAATTTAAAACAATCGGATAAAGCAATCATAAATTGAAACTACAAATAATATTTTAATTATAATCATTTGATTGTCAAATTTAATAAAGTGCAAAAAGTATCTGAAAATATTGTAAAAAATTTATTGCAAAAAATATCATCTCAGTTAGAGTTTAAATCTGGAATTCCTGCCTGTAACTGGTGTCATAACTAATTTAACTTTTGGGATATGTAGTAATATTTATTAGAATAATCACTATTAGTTTAATGATCAAATTTAGATATTATTTCTAAATTTAGTTTTAGCTTTAGTTCATTATGTTTTAAGTTCAATCATATCGGCAGTTTATACAATTAAGAAATATACATATAACAAAAATAGATAAATTATCGTAATTGTAATCATTTTTTTTCAGTGCAAAGTAAAATATTAACAAATAATAATATTCATGGAATAAGTCTTCAGCTAAGATCATATAATAAAATCCAAGTTTTAATAATACCTGCTTTTACTACATGCAAATATAAAACTCGTTCGTCAAATTTATATTCATGCAAAACACGTTCATTTTAAATTAATTTGCAAAGCTTATCAATCTCTTTTTTATTAATTCCTTAGTTTTTTATCCTAATTTAAAAGAATATATGTATAAAAAATATTTAACTTCTTACTATACAAATTGATAGATTTATATCTTTCTTATGTGCATTCCTAGCCCTGAGAACATTTAATCGTTTTCCCACATTCACAAAATTATCCATTATTTTCAAAATTAAAATTATATATATATATATATATATATATATATATATATTTGATTACACATTTTCTACATTCTCTCACCGTCCGTTCCTCATCTTTTCGATGCATTTTACATGTTTGCTAGAAAGAGGTCACTTTGATATTTGTTGTCAACTTTACATTTACGTAATATAACACCGCAATTTTTATATTTTTATATTTTATATATTTTCACATTTGCACCACCAAAAAAGAACGAAAGAAATAAAATAGAAAACGGCGATGAATAAGAGTGACGACGGACATCCAACTCTGTACTGAGGTAAACCAACGGTTCTGCTGTTCGACTATGGTCCCCACTCACTCTCACGCCTATAGCTCACCTCTACCTGCCATACTTACAACTGCACTTTTTTCATTACGCGTGAGTGTTCCGTCACGTGGCTGTCTAGCAACGTAATACATTGCGCGGTCGTATGTGTGGCAAGTAGTGCATTTAATATTATTATAAAATAATTTAGATAATTGTCAAAATAAAAAATGGCTTCATCTTATATTTATACAGATTATTAAGATACATATATTACGTTCATTTTTATATTAAGTAACAAAAATTCCTAGAAATTTTTGGATAAAAGAAATAATCTTTTTCAAATTATCTATGTAATAACTTTATATGCACTTTAATACATTACATTTATGTATTGTAATAATATAATATGCACTTTAATATATTATATAATATGTAATGTACGATATTAAAACAGACTTTATCAAAATGATTTAAACACATTTTTTATTTTTAATACCATCTGATAATAACTTTATTACAGCTGTTATGAGTTTATTCAGATTTAAATTAGATACTAAAATGTTAGAACATACATGTAAACTTTTTTTTAAGACAAATAACATTTATTTTAAAACTACAATTCTATTTTAAGATAAATTAATTTCCTGCAGTAGCATTTTTTCATATCAATAAAAAAAATTAAAATTTAAGTCTTCGGCACACGGTACGATTTTCGATGCTAGATTGCATACGAGGCGTCTTACTACGTATCCTCATTGACTTACGATTGGTGACATAATCATCCGAGCCAATCAGAACATGTATTAAGACGCCTCGTATGCAATCTAGCATGAAAAATCGTATCGTGTGCCGAAAGTTTTATTGTCGGCACATTCAGTGTGGTCAGCAACAACACTGAGGTATTTACATATTTAAGACGTAAATCTAAAGAAATAGATCCTCTTAATTTTTATTCATATATTAAATTAATTTTCTGTAAATATAATACAGTGTAAATATAATACATATAATAAATCAGTGCTATTAACAGCGCCAAAGAACCCTTCTTAGTTGTGGAAAAAGGTGACAAAAAAAAAAAAAAAGATTAAGAAAAGTATTGCTATAATTCTTATAGGTATCATGACCACTAATATCTGCGTCAGTAAATCACAAATTCTAGTAATTACTAATGGAATCATTTGTTTAACCATTTTTACGAGTAAATCACTTTTACGAAGACAAATTAAAAAGTCTCCTCTATTTTTGTTCACTCAAAATAATAAATATGTAGAGAAGTCAAAATATACGAATTATTCTATATACCTTTTATTTTTCACGTAATTTAAAATAATTATTTATTATAATTAAAATAATTATTTATTATATGGGTTAAAATAATAATATTAACCCATTAACACCCAAGTAGACATTTTTAACGAAATTTTCAGCAACTTTATTTGCAATTAGTTAAAAGTCCATAAAAAATTTGAAAAGTACACTCAGCAGCAAAAAAAGCGGTACACTTAAAATTTCAGAAAATTTTACGAAATTTCAAATGATCATAACTTGGTAAATAATAAAAATAAAAATTTTTCTCAAAATGGAAAATAAAGCTTGAAGTGTCCACTTTAAGAATATTTTAATAGCAATTATGCGTGGCTATTTTTTTCAAAATGGCGGATGACAAAGTTAGAAGATGCAAAATTGATAAATAAAGATCTGAGTTTCCGGCGGTACATGGCGTGAATCAAGTGTCACAGCCCAATGGAACAAAATGCAAATAAAAATATAGAGCATTAGCTTTAAAATGCTTTTTTACAGAGTTCGATGCGATCATTTTTCGCTGAGTAATTAAAATTTAAATTTAAAAACAGCTTTTCTTTTTAAACTTGCATAACTCAGCGAAAAATTATCGTATCAAGCTCCGTAAAAACGCATTTTAAAGATAATACTCTATACTTTTAGATGATTTTCGTTCCATTGGGCTATGACTCCTATTTTACGTCACGCGTTGTCGCAAGCTCGAATACTTATTTATCAACTTTGCGTGCACTTTCCCCTTGTCATCCACCATTTAAAAACATTTTTGCCTACAATTTCGGTACAAAAATTTCGAAAAGTATGGTTTCAAATCTTTTAAACCATTTTTGAAATTTTGTGCTAGAACAATTAGGTGCCGAGATGTTCAATTTTGAATTTGTAACAAGATCGATTTATCAAGGCTTAAGGGGCTCGAAAGCGTTACGATTCGTTTGGTTCTTCCATAACTTCAACAGCCAGATTTATTGTTCTCTACATTAATAATTTGCATTATTTTGGGAATTAAAAATTCATTATTTTCAAAATGTATCAATTTAAATGCGAAAAAAGTAAAGATAAAATTCGATTCAAGATCTTCATTCTTCGCAATCAGTATTACGAAATAAAGATACGATTTACGTTTTAAGAATACCGAAATCATAAGCTCAAATTATTGTTGCGATTTTTCCCAATATGATTCGCATAGATTTTGACGGGAGTGGTTCACTTTGACACAGTACAATTGGACACAGTGCAAATGGACACGGTGCAAATGGACACAAAATAATCTACACGTTTCAAATGGACACGGTTCATTTCGACACAGGAATTTTGGATACAGTAATTTTGTACACATGAAAAATAAATTCTAGACAAATTACAATTTAAATACGATAAAAATGTACACCGTGCAATTGGACACGTAAAATTTGTACACCGCAAAGTTGTACATCGCCAAGTTATACTCCGTAAAGTTATAAACCGTAAAATTGTACACCGTTCATTTAGACACATAAAAGTTGTACACCGCAAAGTTGTACACCGCACAAACTTGTACACCGCAAAGTTGTGCAACGCAAAGTTGTACACCGCAAACTTGTACACTGCAAACTTGTACATCGCAGTTATACACCGCAAACTTGTACACCGTCTATATTGTATTGGAAATCTGCAAACACATATAAACTTTACTTTGTTTGCAATGTACAACATGGGTTAGCGACTTTGACTTCCAAAAGCCCCCCCCTTGCACCCCCCGTGAGTTTTGAGGCCGATTATAAATCTGAACTCAAAATCAAAACATTTAGAATAATAAATCAACCTAAATTTTTGAAAAAAAGAGCTAATTTATTTGAATGTGGGTATTTGAAAATTTTAGTAATTGCTAATTACAAATCTAAAGTCAAAAATTGTAGATCGAACAAATCGATACTGTAATATCTTGCAAAGTTATTGCTTTACAATGCTAGCTATTTGTATGAAAGAAAAAAACAGTTCTTTTTTTGAGTGATACACAAAGAAAGTTCGCAGATTTTACAAATCTACTATGAAAAAAAAATTCAAATACTCAAATAAACTCAAAATTCAAATACATATCTAATTATAAATAAATCCGACCACTTAAAAAAAAACCCTTTTTTCGCCTTATTGAGTCTGCCATTTTCAATTTTCTAATTCCAATTTCAAATTTGTAATCGGCGACTTCAAAAACCTCCCACATACTCAAATTAAAATAAATTGGCATAGTATTTATTAATTTCCTTCACCACATTAGATTCGCCATCTTCAATTTGGAAAATTTCAATTCTGACTCCAGATTCGTAATCAGTGATCCCACATGTATACAAAATTCCATAAAAAACCGCATGTAAAAAAAATTAATAGCCAACAATTTCTATTATTTTAAATTTACTGCCATATAACTTTATAAATTTATGTCCATTGATATAATCCAATAAGTAAATTCATAAACTGATAATAGATCATGCATAAAAGTTCTTGAGAAAAAACTCATAGAGAAATTTTGGAAAAATGTAGAAAAATCGACGATTATTGCACCTTTTTGGTCGCCATATTAAAAATTTGTATTTAATCAAAAATAAACTGCAAATATCAATCCCATTATTTTTAGTGATAGTAAACTGTTAGTTATCCAAAATTTATGAATTATTGTGGAAAAAATACAATTCGTAAACTTTTGCAATTTAGCCGCCATTTTTCAATAAAAATGACAATTTCGACAGATTTAAAAAATATATCCTTGATGTACGATGTACAATTATTTTGTGTACCGATGGTTGTAAAAAGAGTTGGAGTTTCATACTATTTCAATGTGAAAAAATATTGGAAAAAAAAAGTTTTTGCGATTTTTTCGCATTTTTGTACTTAAAAGTCGCCATAACTCTTTTGGACGCCATTTTACACAAATTTTGATGATAGATTCTAAAAGAACGTAAAATTTCACGTAAGAAGTAATACTTTCAAATTTTATAGTTTAAATTTTGAAAATAGGTTCCTTTTAGAGAAAAAATACATATACGAGAAGAATTTTTGGCGACTCAAAATTTTTTTCAATGTCGGTCAGTAAAAAATTTATAATTTTTAAATATTTATTATTGACGTAAAAAGAATTAAATTGTACAATCATTTTCTATCTTAATTTCCAGAATATACATATCTTATATATCACTTAATAATACATGAAATGGATCTCTTTCCATTCTTTTATTCTATATCGTCACAAACATTCACACATATGATCGAGAAGTACACTTAACCGACACTTCTTTGCGTGGTCAAACACACACACACGCGCGCGCCCTCTTCCGCACCCGCTGGTAGAGGTGCCCTGGACAGAAGTGCGTAAAAGTACGGTGCGCACTTTGTTGATAAATTACGACTTAACTGACATAGTTATTTCTCAATGTATTTTTGGTTAAAGTAAATAATCCTATCTCCGTGACGCAGTACAATGTAGAAGCAAACAGCGTGAATCTTGTTTTGCGTGGAAAGCGTGGAAGCCTGTCTCCTTGCATCTCGTCTACGCGTTCTCTGCACCACATGGGTTTGCAACTTCAATGTATTGTATATTGTTTACATCGCTTAATAGTTGACTGATAACAAGAGCTGTACACAAACGTGCTTTCCAATTAAATAATTTAAAGTAGGAAATCTATAATTTATAAGCAATTGCTTAACAAATGTTATGTGCTGTCTGAGAAAGATTTAAATCCACGCTATGTATTGTTTCCACATTGTTCTGGGCTTCGTCCCTCCTCCTACATCCTCGCATTAATATTTATAACATATCCTATCTCCGTGACAAATGTAAAACAATGTGCAAACAAATACCGTGGATTTAAATTTTTGCCTATAAATTATAAATTTCCTATTATCCGACATCAAAAAAATTTTTGTGACACCAAAAATCCTTCTAACATATGTTTCTTTTTTTTTTAAAGAAACTTATTTTCAAAATTTAAACTAAACCGGAGATTGGACGGAATAAAAATGTTTTTAAATTGGTTTTAATATTATTTTATTTTAAAATTATTTAGATAAAACAATTTATAACTTTATTTAGTTTAATTTAAAATAATTCATCTTTACCTTATCTATCGTTCCTTATCTTATGGCTATAAATGGAATTAAGAAATCATTTATAGCAATGTTAAATAAAATGACAATCAACTAAAAGTAAAGAACAATATTCCGCAAATATTTTTTTTTCAAATTGTAAAAAAGTTACTTTGTAAAATACCAAAAATTCAGGTTTTAACCGTAGTTGTAAATATTACAAATATTTTGCTTCAAAACAGGAGTCGATCAATTTAACAGTTTTTCCAAGAATAGCTTAAAAAAAAATTAAAAAACATGATTTAAAAAAAACATTTTAAAATCTTACAAAAAAATTATCCAGATAGTCCTTGCCGCCTTGTTACAATAAATTTTTTTAATGTTTTTGGAATCTATCACTTTCTTGATAGATCTCGACAGTTTTCGCATAATTTCATAGAACCATTGATATATAAAAAATAAATAATTTTTACGATTCTGTGCGCTGCGTGAACTCTTAGCGCACCATATCCTTATATTCAATTTTTTTATATCAAGAGGCACGGTAGTGCCTCGCGCCAAGTGTATTTACGCGAGGCACTGCCGTGCCTCTATTTACGCAAGACGCCGTTTGCAAGATTCCGTAGATTATCAGATCTCAATAACGGCTGAATCGATTAATTTCTAAATAAGCTTAATGGATAGCTTGTATCCGATTTATATAACAAAACTGTTTTTATTTTTCTGCTACGTGACTTACGAGCGAAGATATCGCGATTTAAAATTTCGCATCAAGAGTAAAATTTTTAAGAAACGTCGTCATTATTATCGTCGTCACCTGGGACAGATGGTGGGGATTTGTACTTTTGCTTTTCGCGCGATAGATGGTTACAAACGTGACAGAGCCACGATAATTGACAAAAAGTGCATGTTCGTGTCCGCGGAAGAACAGAACAAGAAATTACGTGTTGTGATTGGCGGTCGAGTCCGCCTTTCGAGCTAACGGTTAATCCGCGGCGAGTTTCACGGTGGTAATGTGACAGTTCGAGGTTAGTGACGTGTTGACGTGCGCAAGGTTAGCTGTGATTTTAGTTTTAATATGCATAATTTGCATAATATGCATAATATTACATCGTGGATTACATCAAGGAGAGAAATACGGCTGTGCCTAATTTGAAGATTAGTATAACACTGCGTCGTATAATCAGATAAGTTACACAAAATTTTCATTTTTTGTATAGGATAAATATTCTGAGATAAAATTAATACTTTGTGTTATGTTTTATTTTTAGTTATTTTGAAAAAAAGAGAGGAAGAAACACTATTAAAAATTAAAGTAAAAGAAGAATGGATAAAAGAAAAAAGTAAATGGTGAGGAGAGAAATATAATTAATCTCAGTGCTTGGAATTTACAGAGTGCTCGACAAAATATGTGGACCTTGAAGGCATAAAATAACGTAATTTTTCCCCAAATAATGATAGGATAAAGTTAACGGTTTATTTTTTGTGTCATGAAGTATTTGTAGTTATAATTTTATTTTCTAAAAAATACTAGTGTGTGGCTCTTAAATTAAGATATTGTACAATCTTTTTTTTAGATTATTGAAATAGGTAAAAAGCGTAAAATCTTGTTTGAAATAACAAAATTACAACAAAGTTACAGATTATAAAGTCACTCAGCTGAACTGCTGTTAACATGGACACAGGCTATAATATCGTAGATATGTTTATATAGATGCCAAGGATCATCTGTATCTCTTATTAGTCTATTTAGTAATTGCGATGGATTCTATGCGAGTCAAATATGGAAGGCACAGAAATATATCGATAAGGTTCTAAGTTAAATAAAAAACAAAAAAGTAAGTATTTTAATACTTTGTTCTTCTTAAAACAATTTATTCTAATTAATACAATCTTCTTCATACATTTACAAATATCATATTCAACATTTTTAACCATTCAACTTTTATTTATATTTTTGATTCTCTAACTTATTTTATGGCAAATTAATGAGGCATACATGAGACGAAAAACTACAAAATGATTACGAGTCAACTTCTCAAATATGGAATGACATGTCATATTTTACTTTTCATTCTTTTTGCATTAATATAGCATTATATTTAATTATATTTATTGCGATTTTACAGTTAAATTTGTAGTTAAATTGTAATTGTACATTTATATTTATTGTTCTTTTACAGTCATTGATAATAAATCTATTCTGCCCGTGTTTTAACGCTCTTGGAACATATAATCATGTGTTGATTTGTAATAGGAAATAAAAGCGTGGCTTTTACGGAAATTTTTCAAGCTTGTCAATTTTGCAGGGTGCTTAAAGGCCATAGATCACATTTATAATTTCTGTAAGAGCCACGCTTTTGTTTCCCATTACAAGCCAGCACATAATTATATGTTCCAAGAGTATTAAGTGAAACATGGGTTTATTATCAATAATAAAATAGGTTTATTATCAATAACTACAAAAAGATAATAAACATAATTATAAAACTACAATTACAAGTTCTAAAAACAAGTTATACAACTATAAAAAATTTTTATATTGTGATTTTTGTAAATGTATGAAAAGAATTGTATTATATATTGTTTTGGGAACAACAAAGTATTTAAATACTTACTTTTTAGTTTTTAAATTTGACTAAAGAGCTGTATTGGTAAATTTATATGCCTTATCCGTATATCAGGCTTGCATAGAATGTGCATGACAGTTACTAAATACACACAGAAAAATTCTACAGCCAAGAAAAGTAATTACTTATTTTATTTTATTTCGTTCAAGTAATAGTTTTCTTCAACCAAGAATATTTTCTTAATATTAATTTTCAGGTATGCTTGTCATAAGTATTAGAAAATTTCAGCATTTTTTATTTAAAAGAAGAATTCATTCTTGTTTCAAGAATATTATAAAGCTTGATTGAAGAAAAATTACGTAAAACTCTGTATAGTAATATTTGTTTGAAGTAAATATTCTTGTTTGAAGTATTACGCTTACTAAAATTTAGAACATGTTTTAAGTAAATGTAATACTTGTAACAAGTTTACTATAGATTTATAGATGTAGAAAGAAACCACTTACTTAGAACAAGTAATATTTACTTGGAAGTAGTAATTATTTTTCTGTGTATAGACTACGACAGATGATCCTCGGGGATCATCCATATAAACATATTACCCATATTGCAGCCTATGACCACCTCATCGGCAGGCCAGCTGAGTGGCATTCTAGTGTATACTTTGTTGTAATTATTTCAGACAAAATTTAATGCTTTTTACTTATTTCAATACATTGCAAAAGAATAAACTGTTCACTTTATTCTACCTTTTTTTTTAAACTATGTTATATTTAGAACCTTTAAGTAGACATATTCTGTCGGCCATATTGTTAATTCCAAGCATTGAGGTTAAATATATTATATAATATTCAGGAGAAAAAATTATTTACACAAAAAGGAAAGAGAGGGAGTAAAATAAAATACACACGTATGCTCGGTGGTCGAATTGGCTAGGACGCTCGCACGGAATGACAAGAAATCCGGGTTCAAACACCGGCTGAGATATTATTTTTCGCAATAAATTAATTTACAGTTTTTCGGGGAAGATAGGAAGGGGGGAATTTAATATGCTCTCGAGCATCGAAATTTAGCTTATTAACTGTGTCTTAAGTCTAACAAATCCTGTCGGCGCGCAATTTAAAATAAAAGCTAAAGAAAATTAAATTTAATAAAGAAAAAATCATATCCATCACTAAGATCCGATGTTTGACTGTTATAGGCGATTTATAACTAATTGATATTCCTAAAGGATTTTGATAAATAGCGCTGCGGTTACCTTATAACAAAATACTATATCAACCAAAGATGAAATAACTTATTGTCGCCAGTAATTAAAACCAAGAAATAAACAATTTCAAGTCGACAACCTGGCAGATTCTTTATTGTAGTTACAACTCTCATGACGTTTCGGCCATGGGATTTGGTCCTTTTCAAGTAAAATTACAAAGAAATTAATCGCGAGACAATAACCGTTGACAAGCTCGTAACAGTAAATTCGTAAACAAATTCTAAAATATAAAAGAACGAATATATAAGATGAATGTAACATAAAATAAATTTGTCTGGAGTTACAACATGAATAAATTATAACGTAGTCAGATTAATTATAAGGAGATGTCACAGACAAGATTTTACTTTTCATCAAGTGCGTGCAAAAGCAACAAGAAAACTGATATATTATTGTCCTAAAAACAATACAAATGCTAGAAGTAAACATTAAGCGGCATTGATTACTCTATGTAATCCTAATTGTAAATCCTATCGTAACAAAGGCCTCTGTATTGAAGCCTCTTTATTGTGATGCTGATTGGTTCTCTCGCTGCGCTTACTTCGTGTTGCGAGAGCAACTGTCATTGCGATTGTATTTTAACAGCTGTCAAAGAGCTTAGCGAAATAAGTAAGTGAAATCGACCCCGTACGTATCAAACCGAAATTGATGTCATAAGTTGTATGTAACGTGTGATATAATATTCTCATAAATTTTATTTTTTTTTATGCATTTTTTAAAGGAATTATGGAAGGAAAAAGCAAAATAAAAAGTGATTTTTCTCGAAAACGTCTAAACCGATTTTGATGAAAAAAATATATTGTTAGATAGACTAATAAGACTTTTTTTTTAATTTAAAAAAATTTTTGGTATTTAGGTATTTTTGGTAAAAAAAATATCCCCCCCCCAAATTTTTTGAATTCTTTAAGAATTTTTTTCAGAGTAACACCTCTAATATTTTAGAGGTACTACTTATTTTTACGGAAATATCTCCAAATTGTCTACTTTAACACTTTTTTTTCAAATTTTTTAATGTGGTAAAACATAGTTAAAAAAAAATCATAAACGTTGCGCTACTGTGACTCAGGCAGTGCCGCTGCGGCCGGCGCTGGCGCGTGATGTCGCTTCGTGTAATATTGGTGGTTATGTGTTAACAATTTTTATCGGAATTTGCAATATTTCATTACAACTATTTTTATTTTAAATAAATAAGCAATTTCTAACAAAGCAAATATATCGTTATAACACGTAACTAGTTTATTACTTTCTGTATTTCAATATTTTTGAATTAAAAATAAAAAATGTAACTTTTTTACAGTAAATGTTTTTTCACATCAATAAACTTATGCTTATTTTTTGAAATCCATCAATTAAAAGAAGTATATAAACTTTTCAAATCAGCAAGAGAGGTATTAGGAAGCTTCTCTATAATAAACATGCACGGATAACATTTTACAGTAAAAATTGTGTACAATAGTAGTTACAGACCGTAAAAAAATTCAGAAAATTATACCACAAGTAGTGTAAACACTATGAAAATTTGATGAACATAGTAAAAATTTTCATAATTACTTTCTTGGCCCGTGCGTTATTTGTCGTAGTAATTTTTACCATAAAATTTTTTTCCATAAGCAATAACAATTTATTTAAGAAGCTACATACACCTAGCAATTTTGAAAAAATGCATTTTTTGTTTTTTGCATATTTGTAAAGTATAAGGTCTTGAGAATATTCCCTGCAAGTTTCAAAGTGATTCCTTGAAAATTATCGGAGATATATCGAGAAAGGTCCAAGCGCGTTCGACAACGCTCGGGCGCGACGGGCGCGCCCTAATCCTTCGCAGCAGGTAGCTTACGCAAGAATATTACGCCGCGAAGCTAGGATCGGAGCCTTTGATGCCGTTACATCTAGGGAGGGTTCACTGAATGGCCTGGAGTGGATGACTCCATGTAAGTTTAAAAAAAAATTATCTACGTTTTAACCGAATGTCAAACTTTAAACACGTTTTTCTCGAAACCATGTTTTCAAAACGCATACCAAAAATATCTCGGAAATGGTTGGACCGATTTACTTGAAATTTGGAGGGCTTAATCTACACAAAAAAGGCAGTCTTTATCGTGGCGGGTTTTTTTAGAGCTCTTACTTTTTTTTACAATTAAGAAAAGACAGATTTTTATCCTAAAAATCGCCTTTTTTCTTTAAACGGCCATTTTGCCAAAAATTCGTCCGAACAATGTTATTTTTATCCATCAACAGCGTCATATTAATCATATACTCGCTCGCTTCAAAATGTCCGACTCAAATCCCGTGTGTACTCCCGCTGATCTTCACGCAAATCTACGATCAGCTGACGGTGAAAACATCTTATGTCAAAACACACCGTATCGTGAAGTTGGCGGTCTATTATTCTTAGCATCCGTGCCAAGATCCGACATCTCCTATGCGGTCGGAGTCGTTAGTCGACATTTAAATAATTACAACGCATCTCATTGGAATGGAGTAAAACAAATTTTCAAATATCTAAGAGAAACTCCAGATTTTGGCATTATGTACAATAGAAATATGTCTAATCTAAAACTCGAAGGGTACTGCAACTCCGATTACGCAGCAGATGTCGATATCCGTCGCTCGATCAGCGGATACGTTTTTAAAATTGCAAACGATCCAGTTACATGGAACTCTAAACGACAGGCAACCGTGAGCCTCAGTACAACAGAAATCGAATGTATCGCCGCAAATATCAAAAGAGGCGATTTGGTTAAGAAAACATTTGTTAGATATCGGGCGTCGATGCGAGAGTGCGACCATAATTATGATGGATAACCAAAGCACAATAAAACTTATTAAAAACTCTGTATTCCACAGTCACACAAAGCACATCGATGTATGCTATCACTTCATCCGAGAAAAATTCGAGAAGCATGAAATCAACGTGAAATATATTCCGAGCCAAAACCAATTAACCGATATTTTCACGAAAGGTCTACCGCAAGATCGGTTCAATTATTTGCGACATGAAATAGGCGTTGTGAATCAAAAAACGATTTTTTGCGGAGATTGCGATTAAAATTGTTCTGTATTCAATACAAAATGTGTAAGCCGTGGGAGTGTTAAAATTATCTAAAGCTCTCACCTTTCGTATTTCTTAACGACTATCGGTCAACAACCCGCGATCTCTCATATTTTAGTACACGAGCGCACCGACAGGACGCTCTCGACTTGCAACGATCTTCTAAACCCTAGCACCCGTGGCGCTCGCGTATCAGTTCAGTTATGTCTGCCTCCTCTCTGCAGAATGCCGCGTTTGCAAACGCCTTACAATAAAGTTTTTATTTTCATCTGATTAACGCGTGCCTACTATTTCGTTCACCTACCCAAAGAATCCTATAATACAGTGCTTGAGCCTAGTTGCCCTTTTCGAGCCGATTCCCGAACGCGCCGCCTCCTATGCCCCCACTACCGCGCGCGGCCTTGACGGCCGAGCCGCCGATCTCGCCCGTACGCTTTGTCTCAGGAGCAGCTCCTCTGTATAAGAAATAGTGCCCTGCACAAAATTCATTAAAATTACTTTAAGTAAATAATTTTTGTTTTTATAAACAAAAAAGTACTAACTTTTTTATTACTAATTTATTTTATGTAGTATAACAATATGTAAATTAGAATTTTGATAATAGTTTTCTACATCACCCGTGAGATACTATTATTGATGCGTTTTTTTTTAAGTGGTTTCC
This sequence comes from Monomorium pharaonis, assembly GCF_013373865.1. Taxonomy (NCBI): domain Eukaryota; kingdom Metazoa; phylum Arthropoda; class Insecta; order Hymenoptera; family Formicidae; genus Monomorium; species Monomorium pharaonis. The sequence goes on along the minus strand of NC_050475.1, from coordinate 14,736,972 downwards.
CCAGTAGGCCTAATTCACTAAAAGATGAAATATAATATACAGCTTGGCAGGAAAACAAAATTTTATATATTGTAAGATATATAAAAACGACAGGAAAATTAGAAGAATGCCAAGCTATATATTATATTTCATCTTTTAGTGGATTAGGCCTACTGAGAAAACCACTTAAAAAAAAGCATCAATAATAATACCTCACGGATGATGTAAAAATTAAACTATTGTCAAAATTCTAATTTATATATTATGTTTTTACATATTGTTATACTACATATAAAATAAATTAGAAATAAAAAAATTAGTACTTTTTTGTTTATAAAAACAAAAATTATTTACTTAGAGTAATTTTAATGAATTTTGTGGTGCAGGGCACCATTTCTTATACAGAGCTGCTTCTGAGACAAAGCGTACGGGCGAGATCGGCGGCTCGGCCGTCAAGGCCGCGCGCGGTAGTGGGGGCATAGGAGGCGGCGCGTTCGGGAATCGGCTCGAAAAGGGCAACTAGGCTCAAGCACTGCTATAATATATATTCATATCAAAAATTATTTCGCTCACTAGTCCAAAATTATAATTAACGATCTAAAAAACCCTAACATTCCAATTTATAAAATAAAAATTAACATATTTTTTAATAATAATGTCCGTCATATTGGATCCACCGTACTAAATTCTTGAATTTTGACAATAGATTCGTAATCAGCAACCCATTGGAATAGCGAAGAAAGTAATTTTTGACATAAATATCAGTTTAATTGTATCATACTATCTGAAAAACAACCCACCACTTTGAACTTCCATGTCTCTGAAACCAGTCATATGCTCATCTTAAAATTTTCTTTGGATTATTGTCTTATTAACACTAATCATTTGGCATAAATTTCAATTCAAAATGCAAGTGCCCTAAACCGGCAAAAAACCCTCCATTTTTGCGGTGGCTCTTTTGTTCATTTTTAACAAAGTTAGTTGATTAAATTTTATATATTTTTCAAAAAAATTGAGGTGTTTCTCTAATTGTTGTGAGGAGTTTATTTCTCTCTTAAACGTAGAATAAAAAACGCATTCAAAATATTTTATTTTTCATTACAGATCTCGTTAAAAATTAAAAGAGAAGACAACAAAATGTTAAGAAAGAAAAATTTAAATAATTAAGATAAATTGTTTTATAAGGCGATTTTTGGCGATCGTTTGGTACATGTACCAAACTGTATCAAAACCAATAAAATAAAAGTTTATTTATATCTCATTGGTTTTGGTACAGTTTGGTACGCTTTGGTACATGTACCAAACAATTGCCAAAAATCGCCTATAATCAGCTATTTTGATTTCTTACTGGTTAAAAATAGAAAAACTTGAGAGATGTAATAGTTAGGTTCATAATTTACTTACTCTATCCTGTATTCTAATATTTTCCTGACCCCTTTTTAAATTAGGGGCCCTCAGAATCTTGCTCGTAAGTAATGGTTCCATTATGAGTTCAAATTTTCTTCTGTCATCAGATTTCCATTTTCGAAGAAGTATTCTGATTTCATTTCATCTTCTGCAACAAAAATTGTTTTATTTGACTTTTATGTTAAATGTAAATTTTACAAAGAACTAAATCAATATTCCCTTGATAAAATTATTAAGAATTATGAAAAAAAACCAATATCTTCTTTGTTTTTCGATGTTTTTTTAAATAATGTTACAAGCGCGAGTTTCACGCTAGTTGTGACCTCAAGCTTAATGCAAAAATCAATATTATCAATTGTCTCAGTCAGCTGAGTTGAATGGCAACGGCGTCGCTTACAATTAATAATTTGTAAACAAATGAAATGTCAACAGAATATCTCGAGACATCATCTCGACCGGACATGTCTGAGATTCCCTGCTTTTGTAAACGCGGGAAATAATAAAGTCGTTTAAATTGGCAATCCGCCTGTTTATTTCGCGTGTTGTGAGAGTGTTGTGTTCGAGAGCGAGTGAGCTTCGAGAAGTGCAACAATAATATCACCTTTATTTAAATAATTTTAAAGTTTCTTTCACATTCAAGAGTTCTAATGAATAATTCATAAATAAAGTATCTGTTATTATTACAGCCATATTTTTTCTGTACTTTTTAAGGTTGTTACTTTTGTCAACTTTAAATTAACTTCAAACTTCGAAATTCCTTCAAAACTTCGTAATTCCTAAAATTTGAAGTTTCGAATTTTGATGCGTTTACAAATTTATTTAAAAAACACTAAAAATATTACAACTAAAAAAATTAATTATTTAATATATGTATATTAAATAATATATGTATATACTTAAAAAAATATATAAAAAAAAATTCAAGATTGGCTTAACAGAATAATCATGTTTGTTAAAAAAATAGGTTTCATTACTAAAGAGAATTCGTGACCATGTCAAATGGTATGGGGTCATAAGCATTCGAACGGGTCTTTAATAACTCAGGTGTTGTTTTCTTAAAAATTTCGAAACGTTTCTATCTATCAATCTGCTCGCTCATATTCGGACATGCATAATTGTAACTATCTGCGATCTTAAAGCATTGTCGTCAACCGGTTCGGGACCACTCCCTTCGCCCAGCAAAGAGCTGTCCCCACTTCAGCTGCTTTTTCAGTGTTTCTTGTCATTCATTGGAAATCGTGTAAAACACGTCAACTCATTCAACATTTTCTTCACCAATCAACTATCGAAATAAAAGCGCAGTAAGAAAAATCGAATGAAAAATCTGTTGCAACGAAAAACTCGTCAGTCTTTGTGCAGACAGGGAAGTATCCCGTTTGGACACGTAACAATTGGACACGTACGATTGGATACCGCACAATTGGACACGGCACGATTGGACACGCACGCACGCACGCACGCACGCACGCACGCATTTACATGTGTTTGCAGATTTCTAATACAGTTTAGCGACTTGGATGGGGTAAGTGCGGAAGAGGGTCGATGGCGTGCGTGCGAGCATTCTCTGCACCACATGTGTTTGCAACTTTCCACGCAAAACGGGATGCTCCTAAAAATACGTAGTATATAGATGTTTGAATTTCACTTTTTTTTTTGGCAGATCGACGCTTTTTTCTGCCAGATGTTTCTAAAGTTAGATAATCTGTCATATAATATATAAACGTTTTTCACTAGAAGGCTGTGCGGTGTCCAACAATGCGGTGTCTTTCGAATACTTCTATCGAGCACAGTTGCGAGGAGTTTGTTCGGCTACTTCTCAATTTCTGTTGCTAATACAATATACAGTAAAAATTGTAAACAAGTGCGATATAACGTCGCGAGCAGACTTATATCCGTGTACGATTAGCAAGTGTATGCGCATCACTGAACGTTACAGCCATCTCGAGGACCAAATGACATACAACAGGGGAAGAAGCGATTACCTGCCGCATTCACCTAAGAGAGCGGCCCCCTGCCGCCCGGGTCAAGGGTCATCGGCATCAACCAGTTGTGCTTCACGTTCAACGACACAGAGAAGTCCACCTCTTTACAAATTCGGGTCACTCTTACCGAGGAGCAATTCATAAACTTTGCGCAAGACTACTCTGCATTCGCGGATCTTAGATAACCCGCATTTTGAAGCACTCTTTAGAACATCACTTAGCAGAGCAGAATCGTTACGTTTCTTTGTAATAAACTCTAGCTTAAGATCGCGATGACGTTTCAATCTATATTCGGAAACCGCGCCGTGCATAGCGAGAGCTTCCTGTTCGAGCGAGACGGACCGGATTCAGGCAACGGGATCATCTCCAGAAATGTTGTCGACTCTCAGCAATTGTTGTTCCAAACCGATTCACGTTTATGCTAAAGAAGGCTTAAATACATTAATTTATTTACAAACGACTGTGTTTGTTTCTCTTGTTTGCACACCAGAACCTTGTTCCTTTTCGTCTTTTCGTGGCTATCAACCCGCTAACAATGTTAGTTTTCGTCTCTTCATATAAAAAAGTTACAAATTGCAATTCACAAAATGCTGATTGAATAGCTTTCAAGCAACACCTATATTTTTATTTACTTAACAAATTTATTTTATAGAAGCTCTAATAAATTTTCGTGTGTATTAGCAACAAATCACTGGATACACATAAAGAGTGGCATTTGTCTCAAACAAGCTTCAAAGTTCGAATATCGAAGTCTTCGAAACAAACCACCAGCTGTAGTATTTTTAGGAAAAAATGGAAAAGAACCATGTTATTTTCTTCAAGTGTTAACAAAAAATTAGAAATACTGATATTTTATTATCACAATTGTAAGCTATTTCTTGGCCCGTGCAAACTGTCTATTCATTGTTTATCTCCTGCTCTACGATGAGTTTCGTCTAAAATACTGTCGATTGATTTACCTACTACTATCTAAACAACAAATCAAGATAACGGATAATTTATGCGGATAATTTAACGGCGTTTTTCTCGGAAGCGATTTATTCTGTAAATTTTATATATAAATATATACTTCAAGAATCTCTCTCTCCTCCTCTCTCTCTCTTTCTGCGCTTGGAAACAAACGTGTCAAACATCGCTCCGCAAAAGTCAATTTTTTTCTGTGAATACATATTGCCGATAAACGTGAAATTTGTAACAAGTGTGATTTTTATAAACTAAGAGTAATTATGAGTGTTATCTAGTAAAGTTGTGCTAAATTGTGGACTGTAGGACAGAATTTTTATTTTGAAATTTCAGTTTTTAAACAGCAGTCAGTCATAATAGTGTTAACGTGTAATGTGTAACTGTGTGAATGCGTCATATTAGTCGGTATAGTCAACATGTTTGACGCCGATTATACAGAGTATAGGTGCTCTATGTAAAAGACATTAAAAACATTACGGTACAGTGCAAAATGTGCAAAAAACTTTTTTACCATCCTAGGTGTACTATCAAGCATAAAATCTACAATAGTAGACAAGAACTTAAAGTGCAAGGGTCCTTTTGAAAAAATAAGAATTAAAAATAAGAAAGAGTAAAATATGAACAAAACAATGGGAGGAAGTAATAAAGAGCGGGATAACTGCAAGTATGTCAGGAAGTGCAAACAAACAATTCAAAGACTAATACAAAGATCGACTGGTTAGTAAAAATAGTGAGAAAAATAAAAGATGAAATTGCATGTAAAAAGGAACTTAAAATAAGATGGAAGAATTGAAACCCACAATACAAGACAAGTTGGGTAAAAATTACAATATTATGAAACCAAAGAGTTAAGCCAAAAATAAAAATAACAAATGTTGGTGTAGAAAAATGGTATTAGATGATAAAAATCTGATAAGCATAATTATAAACCAAAATAAACTTAACGATGAAAGAGAAGGATTTCATATGCAGGTAATTAAGAAGATAATCATAAAAAGAATAAAGTATAAAAATACGCAATCCAAAAAGGAAAGGGAAATAATTTTTTAATACTCAAAATGGATAAAATAACTCATGACTCAGTGTTGAGAAAAGAAAAAATAAATACAGGATAGAAGAAATGTTTTATATTTAATTATTTCAATGTCAAAAAATGTTTTAAATACTAGAGATATTATCATCTTGCCAAAGATTGCACGCGGCAAGAAACATGCCACAAATGTGCAAGAAAACAAAGCAAAAGAACCCATGCTGAAAAGATGCATAAAATAACGACATACACTTGAAAATAAGTGACAAGCATAATGCCCTAAGTGTGGAATGTCGAACATAGAAAGATTAAAAAAAGAAAAAGGGACCGACATGGAAAGCAACTACAGACAGAAAACAATCATGTATGGTGTAACAAATCGCATTCACCGGCGACCAGCGTTCGCGATCGGCCCGGTCCGGCCGACCAACCGCCTAGCCGCAATCACGGGCATCGGTCCGTGATAAAACTCCACAATTTTCGGCGAAACAACGATCGTCTCAACAACCGTGCGCTTTCCTAGTATCCCGATCACCGGGATGCTGGGCGCGGAGGAAACCAAAGACCCCAGAGGGTCCCCGATCCGTCGAGAGTAGTATATAAAGCCGCCTCAATGGAATAAGACACTTCTCGAACGACCGGCACCCAGCTCTCCGTCTGCTGGATACCGTCGAGAAGATCCTCCGAACGTATCTTAAGGTAGAGCGTCTCCGTCTTAGCCTAGAGTTTTCGGCTACATTCGATTCCGCTTCCTAGCTCCAAGTCAGCAAGTCGAGGGTGGAGTATTTTCCGCCTTCGCCGAAGGTTCTCGGCCGCTACTCACTCCACTCCTCATACGGTTGGATAAAAGAGGTAGGGAATTCTGTGTCTCCTCCGAGCGTTCTCGGAATTCCGACACCGATCCAGAATTACTATTCCACCGAAATTCGAGGAAATACCGTGCTGCGACGCCTAAATCCCGAGCACAAACGGTTCTCGCCCCCGCACCGCCTAAATCCTCGAGCGCCTCGCCTCGAGACATCACCTTCGCTGCACCGCGTGCCTCACAGGCATCACCGAACGCCCAACTAATCGCCAAAATCATGAGTAAACACGATAAACACCACGTTGTAAATACTCTGTATATAATGTACATAATCCAGATATAAAATATAAACTACCGTTAAAACTAAAATAGCCGTTTCTGCTGTCTCAGGACCCTTCCTACCCTAGTTCCCGACGAATTCGTCCGGCTAGAAAACACAATCGTTACAATACAAACGTTCAGTATTGGCGCATAAGGAGGAGATACATCAGATTAGATGAAGATAAATCCTGCAACTTTGGCATTATCAGAATCCAAATTGATATCGGACACAGAAAATAATTAGATAAATGTAATACAATGCAATTCGATGTGATGCTAAAAATCAGAATACGGGAGGAGTTATTTTATATGTTAAAAGCAACATAAGATATAAAATACTTTTATTTAAAAAAATAATACAAAATTGCTGGTATATAAAAATGTAATAAAAATACGAGATATGTATAAAAGAGTACTAATAAAAATATCTCATTCATTGAGCGCGTTGGATAAGGACCTTATAAAATTTTTAAAAGACATACTAAAATTATTTGTAGTAAAAAAAGAATGTATAATAGTAGGCGACTTTGATATAAAAGAGAGTCCAAAAATGGCCATTTTTAGCGCCAAACAAACATCTTTAAAACCTTATTTTCAAAATCCATACATTCATGAAAAAAATGGTTATTTGCCCAGCAAAACTAAGGAAAGTTTCAAAAAATAATAAAATAAGTTATTTAAACAATTTCATAATTAATAATACAGGCACACACAAAAAAGTGGTTGGCGGATCAAACTAATCAATCCTTAAGTATTTTGCCCGCTGAATCCGAATTCAAAGTCAGAATTGCAAAGTGAGTTCATATTTCCTAACTCCAAAAAGAATTTTTTTTATGTTGGTTCAGCGGACCAAACTAGTCTATCCTTATGTATTTTGACTCGCTAAATCCAAATTCAAGGTCAAAATTGCTGAATTAGCTGATATTTTTCCTAACCTCAAAAAAATCATCTTATAAAAAGAGTTTGGGTCACAAATGTATAATCCAGAGCGTGTAGGCTTACGTAACCACATTACCCGGGAAAAATTCAATATGTATAACAAGTCTGAGCTTCTGTAAATGAATAGCGTAAAAAATTCACTTCCTTTTTGTATTATATTTAACTCTTTTATTCTCGAAGATTCTATGCTATGGCTGGCTTTCTTTTACGTTTCTTTTTTTTACAGAAACATTTCGTTTAAGCGTCCAGCAGAAATCAGTTCATCATGTTCACATCCCACTTGCCTTGATATCATCGGTCCATCTTCTTAACGCTTAATGAAATCTTTCTCCCTGTTCTTCACTATAATCACCTAGATTTTCTGGAAAGTAATCGATATGATAATCCAAGAAATGCAACTTAAGATTCATTAAGCAACCTAGTTTTCTACAGTTCTCAATCATTTCCGCTACCCTTTCTCTGTAATCTTGACTTTTATGGTTTCCTAGAAAATTTTCTGACATCTTTAAAACTCAGTTATGCTGCTCTTTCGTCTTCATTCATTTTGGTGACAAAATGGAAACTAACATTATAATTAAAAATAAAATGTTAATTTTAGACTCGTTTCATAAACCAACCTTTTCAGGAAAACATTTTAATTAATTGTTTCAGCATCCTCTCTCTTAGAAGAAAGGAGTAATTACAGGCATGATAAAATAAGGTCAATTTTTCATTTAAACTTCGCGGGTACTATAAAATCAAAATTATTTGTTTGTAGGTTAATAGTACTGTCTTTGACATCTATGCAGAGTTTCATGTCAATATATTCAATTGCTGTATTCGCCTGCGGTGCTAAATCAGGAGAACACGATGGTTGTGGAACGATATGAGTCGAGTTTTTGGCGAAATGTTCTCGAAGAACTAACAAAATCAGACAGTAAAAATCGAAAAACTCACTTTTGTATGTTTACAAAAACACGTGTAGCTCTGCAGCAATTAAATATATTAACATAAAACTCTGCATAGATGTCAAAAACAGTACTACTGCAAAAAAATAATTTTATAATTTTATAGTACCCGCGAAGTTTAAATAAAAAATTCACCTTATTTTTTTTATCACAATAATAGATAGGGTCTTTCATCTCTTGCATCCTGAATTTCATCCAAAAAATCTTAATTTTGTAATAGAAACACTGTTAACAATTATCCGATCAATTTTATGTTTAAGACGATTAATAAAAGGATTTAAAAAATGATCAACACATATGCTTTAAACACTAATGACTGCAACTTAGTTTCTAAAGATGAAAAAACATTGGTTTACGATTCCTTTTGTTAGTGGTATTTCTGATAAATTTAACATTACAAAAAATTTAAATTCAAGATTGGATTTGTACAGCATGCATAAAGTGCGGAAATTTATAAAAATACACAAAGATTCTTTTGAAACTGTGTTCATGAGAAACGTGGTTTATATAATTTCCTGTAAGGATTACGAGACTTCATTTGTAGGCCAAATGGGGCAAAAATTAAAAACACGTATTTCAGAACACCAAAATCATAAATAGAAATTCTACTACAAGCTCAGTAATTATTAATCACAGGATACAACATGGACATAATTTCATTGAGATACTGTGAAAGTTTTTGATGCGAAAATGGATATTTATAAAAGATTAACTTTAGAGATGCTGGTTATTGAGTTACAAAAACAAGGTTTAAATTTGCAGATGGATACCGATTTTTTAGATTATGCGTATTCAATTGTAAGGAATTTGTAATATTTACCGATACTTTCACTTGTTAATCTCTAAAAAAAATTTGACGATTTTGTTTTAGTCGTTATTTAACTGTTAACCTCATTCTTTTTACTGTTACTTTGACTCTCCACAATTGACACATTTCAACTGTATTTTATTCAGTTATTTCTTTTATATTCATCTATTAATTAATTTATTGTATTACGTTTTGACTTTGGCAATTGTTACTTATTTTGTGAGAGTGCGAGATAAGAAGCATCTATGGGTAAGTAACTCAAAACATTTTGTGCAGTGGTTTAAACACATTGTTAAATATAAAAAAATACACGATGCTGTTCACAGCATCAATTGCATTTTTATTCAGTATGCTAACTTGGATGGATAATGTAAAATTGATGTTTCACAATGTGGCTTGAGGCCATGAATTGCTGTTGTTTTGCACTCCCTTCTTATCAATGATTTGCGTGACACAAGGTCAAATCAGAATTAATTTGCTGCTACGTTAATTCAAATGTTTTAAATATCGTTAAAAATGACTTTAAAGCAGGGGTTCCCAACCAGTGGTCCGCGGACCCCCAGGGGTCTGCGAAAACTAAATTAAGGTCCGCAAAACAAAGTCACATTGATTTTCAATTAAATGTTCTCTATTAAATATATTCAAATATTATTCTAAGTTTAACGTTAACTAGTAAAAATTACGATTAAAATTTATTTTCAAATTCTCGGATTATTTTGAACCTTGGGGTCCCTGCACCAAACAAAAAAGTCCTAATGGTCCCTGGTCAAAGAAAGGTTGGGGAACCACTGCTTTAAAGTAAACCAAAACGCGGTTTTTATTTGTTAAGGTTTTGTTGTCATCCTTCATATATCAAGTGTTTGTTTTGATGCTCTAATTGTAAGTTAAATTAAAGTTTGTTATGTTGCGCTAAAATAAAAAATTTTTATTTTATTTGCGCTTTGATTTCCGCGCTGACTTACATTACCCTTATTTTCATTAATTTGTATTTTTAAATTTGGTGAGTCTAATATAACTAATTGTAATTCTTCTTTTTGTAATATAGTATTAAAAATTTTAATTTTTGTTTAACAATGCTTTTTTTATCAAACATGTTTTCCTCTCAACTTAATGAAAATTATTGAATGTATTGTTCTTGATAAAACTATATAAAATTCAGTAAGTACATTATATGACTGTTTAAAATTAAAAAATGCTTTAAAGATTTTATATCTTTGTATATATTTAAGACAATAATTGTAGATTTGAGACTAATTCTTTGTGCATATTTCGGATTAATTTAACTCATTTTTCTCAGTATGCGTAAGTTGAAAAAAAAGTCATGATTAAATGACAATAGCAGAATTCATGGTGCGATAAAATCAACATAACAAATCGATATCCCTGAACTATCTCAGATTTGTATAGATCAGATAGCTCTCAATAGTAGCAGTAATAAGTCATATTTGACAAGTTTGTTAAGCAAAAGTAAGAGTAAACGTGTGTCTTGATCGTGGGAGATCACGACCTACGCAAATTCCGCATTAAATGGCAATTAGTAGTTTTCAAAGAAGCAGAATAACGGTCTACTGTACAGAAGATAACAGATAAATAATAATGAATATAAATAAATATAAGCAATAATAAATCTTTTCTAAATTTCTTTGATTATCAACAATATTGTTCTAAGCATATGGAACAGTTGAACATTCAGCGATATATTAAAATTTTAGATTACGTTTAAATTAGACTTTCTTAAAGTACACATAATAAAAATTTAGAATTCTTCAACATCTTATTTCAACTTAATTTTGTATAGACATTTGTTCCATTTGACGTATCATATATGTATACACACAGACACACACACGCGCGTGTGTGTGGAAAAAGTTACAGATTTTTAACTGAGATACTTGAAATAAAAATGCAAATTATTAAACATAAATGTCTACATACAATACCATATGTGTACATATGTGTATATACACACAAAGTCCTAGATAAAAATTTTCCCAGATAAAAATTTTTACAAATAGTCCAATAATCCAATATTGACATAATATTAGGTTTGTTTTTTGTTTACTAAACATAGTTAATATTTTTTATAGATTTTGTCTTTATATTTCTCTCTATGTTTTCTCAATAAAAAAATTATGACACAAGTTATTTTGAATTAAAATTTAAAAATAATGCCTAAAACATTTTACACTATTTTTTATTATAGAATATGTCATCTTTTTCTCTTTGTTTATCATAGAATAACTTTGTGTTGTAAGTACAATATATGTGTATGTACAACTACATGTTTTTAAAAAAGGTAAATGTTTACAATATATACCGGTGCGAAAAATCATTTTTTTTCAATACCAATCAACAAAACTACTATAGAAATGAAATGTAGAAATGTTTTTAGAGAAGAGCATTTTTATTTTCATGGCAAAAACCATTAAAAAACCATAAAAATTATGGTTTTTTCCATTTATTTCCGTAAAGAGTGAGAATTTCAAAAAATACTTCAAATAAAAGTTGTAGATCTCATCGAAATACACATTTTAGGTTCTACTGATTTTTGTCATAAAGATAATAGTTTTTGAGAAAAACGTTAAATGTTCAAAACTTCATAAAACTGATCTACCACAATTCGAGTTTTATTAGTTAATTTTATTAATACCGAAAAGTGCAAAGCTCCTCCTTTGTCCACGTGTTTTCTGTACGTGTTTTCTGCACTTAAAAACGCGTGGGCGGGAAAGATGCTCCGCCCCTGCACCCCCTCCCCTTATTTTTTCCTAATCTAACCCAAGCAATTTGAAGTCATTATTTGGCTACAATTTCAAATCTAAAATCGCAAACCCATGTAGTACAGTACAAGCATGGACGTCGTTTTGCTCTGGAACCCGGGGGGGGGGGGGGAGAGTATGAGTAGACCTCGCTTCACATAAAAAGTCAAAAACACAATAGTACAAATAACGCGTGGGCGAGGTGTACCTCGCACCTCCTTCCAGTACTAACTTATAAAATTAACTAACAAAACTCCAATTGTGTTAGATGAGTTATATAAAGTTTTGAACATTTAACGTCGTTTTCCTCAAAAACTATTGTCTTTATGACAAAAATGAATATAAAAATATAAAATGTGTATTTAGATAAGATCTATAACTTTTATTTGAAGTATTTTTCAAAATTCCCATTATTTGCGGAAATAAATGAAAAAAACCGTAATTTTTATAGTCTTTTTATGGTTTTTGCCATAAAAATCAAATTTCCCCTCCGTAAAAACATTTCTATATTCCATTTCTATAGTAGTTTTGTTAATTAATATTTTAAAAAATTGATTTTTCGCACCTATTGTAAACATTTACCTTAAAAAGTTTAATTGTATTTAAAATTAAGATTGCCTTACACTCCTTACAGTGTAAATATAATGTCAATGTGGCATAATATATAGTGGTACTATATCACAAATTTTGTTGCAAATTCTATGATATAGTACCACTACATACTGTGCCACATTAACATTATATTTAAAGTTTATATTTTAACTTTTTCTTTATTAGAGATACAAATAATAATGTAATAAAATTATTTTTCTTATATAAAACTATTTGTAAGGGGACAGGATAGTCGGATGGCTGGCACAAATAAAACACGCACTTGGTTATGAATGTTTAATAAAAAAAAGTGATATCGCTGCGTCAGGACAAGTTTCCTGGCCGCAGGATCGTGGTAGACTGCGTGCACGGACGCGCTCGTTCGGCACCGAAAACAAACGAAAATCTATCGCCTCTCAGGGACGACTAACAATGGTCGCTTTACCGCGTTCTTAAACCTATCTTACATACTACATTCGGCCTTTCCTGACCCTACTTCGCCCTCGAAGTTAACTCCTTTAATCCAAGGCCTCATATTTACTGCCTCCCACGTACCTTCGTAAGGTTTCTGTGTCATCTGATGACCACTTATGTCCTTTATAACGTATCGATTGTTTTTAAGAACTCGCGCTATCTCATACGGGCCCTTAAATTTAGGAATAATTTTATGGGAAGCCCCCTTGGCCGTTTCTATATTCTTAATCATGACATAATCGCCAATGTTATAATTATGTGCAGGTTTACGCTTTTTATCGAAGTACTCCTTATTATACTTTTGACTTTGTTTTATTCTGTCTGCCGCTCTCGCTCGCAATTGCCTTAAATCTCTGTTATTTTCGGTAGCATTAACGGTAACATCTAGATATTCACGAATAGCGTCTACAACTTTTCCTCGCTGTTCAACGCCAAACATGAGTTTACTTGGAGTCTCGTTGGTAGCCTTATGCACACTATTATTAATCGCAAATTCGATTTCGGATATTATCTTGTACCAATAAACTTTTTCGTCGTTATTTATGAGCTTACTTATCATAGGTCCTAATACTCTATTAACACGTTCTACTTGGCCATTCGCCTTGGGTGAATGAGTCGCAATTCTAACATGCTGTATATTACTATCATTACAAAACGATCCGAATTCACTTGATGAAAATGCCGTACCCCTATCAGATATGATAACACGTGGTCTACTAAAGTTACTAAAATGAACTAACAAATGACTGATAACTTCTTGCGTTGCTGTAGTCTTAGTCGGGTATAATTTCACAAATTTCGTGAAGGCGTCAATGACAACTAAAAGGTACCGTTTCGCTAACCGATCCTTGTCTATAGGACCATAATGGTCTATGTGATAAATTTCAAACGGCATCTCCCCCTTAGGAATACAATGCAAATATCCTTCTTTTTTCCCTTCGAACGGTGAAAAAGCGATACATTTCAAACAGTTCGCGATGTGGTCCTTAATTTTTTGCCTCATTTTCGGAAACCAGTAACTTTTTCTTACATTATCGAATGTTTTTTCTACTGCCAAATGGCCCATCTGGTCGTGATACCTGTGCAAAACATGCGCTTCCATAACGCTCGGTACGTAAAATAGTAACTCACCATTGTCCTTTCTAAATACAATTCCGTTTCTTAATTCAAAATAAGGATCTTCGGATTTTTGTAATATTTCCTTTAATTCTCGCGTTTTGTTATCGCGGTTTTGACTAAGTGCAAGATTTAACTCAAACGAATTGTCCTCGATGACTAATATTTCGCTCGGTAATCTACTTAATGCGTCTACGTGACCCATCTTCGTTCCCGGTCTATGCTCGGTAACATAATCGTAATTAAGTAGTTCCAATATCCACCTACTTATTCGCGGTGATATATCCTTTTTCTTAATGGCTAAAGTCAGAGCATTACAGTCCGTGACTATTTTAAACTTAATTCCGCTTAAATAAACCTTAAAACGCCGTAACGCATATATAATTGCCAACATTTCTAGCTCAAAGCTATGATAACGGCTTTCTACTTCTGTCGTTCGTCTCGAAAAGAAAAATATCGGGTGGAATTGTTTGTCACTACCACGTTGCGCCAATACTGCTCCAAAACCAGCAATACTTGCGTCACAATGTAATTCCGTTTCGCTATTTGGGTTATATATAGCTAGAACAGGGGCCTGTGTCAACTTATTTTTTAATTCTTCAAAGGCTTGCAATTCGCGTACTTCAAAAGCAAAAGATGCGTTCTTACGCAACAAGTCATATAACGGTTTTGCAATTACTGAAAAAGCCGGTATAAATTTACGAAAATACGAACACAATGCTACGAAGCTATGCACTTCCTTAATGTTACGTGGTACCGGTATCTTTTGTACAGATCTTACACCTTCCTTCGTCGGACTGATGCCTGCTTCGGTAACCAAATAACCCACGAATTCTACTTTCGTTTGCAGAAAAGCGCACTTATCAATCCTAAGCTCAAGCCTGTTTGCTATAAATAATCCAAACACTCGTCGCAATATTTCGATATGTTGTTCTATTGTCTCTGATATCACTAAAATGTCGTCCATATAGACAACTACTTTTAACTCTCGTATGAGTTCCGATAATACCTGATTGATGTACCTCTGAAATCGAGACGGAGCTACTTTTAGCCCGAAAGGCATACACATGAACTCAAATTGGCCAAAAGGCGTCGAAAATGCGGTATACTTAATGGATTCTTCCGACATTCGTATGTGGTAAAATCCGTTTCTTAAATCTAGCTTCGTGAAGTACTTTTTGCCACACAATGAATCAATAAGATCTTCTATATTCGGTAACGGGTAATTATCCTTTATTAACGCTTTATTTAATTCACGATAATCGATACACAATCGCAAATCTCCCGTTTTCTTACGTACTAACACGATAGGTGAAGCGTACTCCGATTCGCTCGGCCGTATAATTCCTTTCGCGAGCAAAGAATCTAGTAGAACGCGAAGTTCTTTTCGTTCCGCATATGACGGTCTATTAAGAGAAAAGTGAAACGGTTTGTCATCTTTTAGTCTCAACTTAATTTCCGCATCGACAACAGGTTGTTCTGGCCTTTTCGGTTTAACATACTCTTCGATAAATAATTTCTTTATCGCTTTTTGCGCCTCTATGCTTACGTCTTGATTTATATTTAATGCTTCACACGAATCTTTACGTGGTTCATTTACGCGAATACTTAATATTTCTTTAATCACTTGATCTTCCAATGCTTTATCAGACGAATCCCCCTTCTCAAAGAATAATTTCAAAACATCTCGACCGATTACTACAGACGCTTTCATTGATCGCGCTGGTACTATTAGCAACGATACGTTTTCCTGTACTCTATCGTCAAGCGTGATTTGAGCGGTAACACGTCCCTTTACTTCTAGCGCACTATCGTTTATTCCGCGGTATCTATTATCTTCCGGCGCTACCGGTATAACTAAACTCGGCGGTATGAAATCATCTTTCGCGAAACTGACGGGACTACCCGTATCTAACAAAGTGTCAAGCTTTAAATTAACTACACAATTATTGGCTTCGTCACTTATCTGATAGTCTACTTTCCTATGGAAATCTCCAACTTCTTCACTGGACACGCTGTTGACATCCGTCTTCTCCTCGGCCTCGTCCTTGTTCTTTCCGCTTTTCGCCTGCTCCTTCGAGGGACACTCCTTTGCCTTGTGTCCCGTTTGAAAGCACTTGAAACACGCTCCCTTCTCTCGTTTCGGCATCGGGCACTTGACTGCTATGTGTCCTGCTTGATTACAATTGTAGCACTTCGGATCTGCTTTTCCTTCTGCGTCACCGTCGTTCTTCTTGCTCGAACTCGCCGCCTTGACCGTATGTTTATTAGTGGACGTCTTCTCCATTTTATGCGGAGTCTTGTGATCGGAGCTCAATGAAATATTTTCCATTGCTCGCAGTAAAGATTCTTTGTTAAGAAACCGTTGCATCATTGCATGATACTTGATTGATTTGACTGGGATACCTTCTATCAAGTAGTCCACTATCTCGTCTTCACTTATCGGTACCTTATTTGCCAAAATAATCTTCTTATGGAAATAATCAGCGAACGTCTCGCTTGACTGCCACGTCCGCGCCTCGAATTCCTTCCTCAATGTCAACTTCTTTTCTCGTTGATCATACATGGCTTCCATGCGCACCAGTAATTCGTCGACTGACATGGAAAGATGTGCAGGCATTGAGTGAAACCATTCGGCTGCATCACCTGTTAATTTTGCTCCTAATAGCAATTTGGTCATGTTATCGTCTAGCTGATACATTTGCTTCACTATCATCAGCTGTTCCTTCCAACACTGAAAAAGGCCCTTTTTTCTATCAAATGGCGGTAACATTTCTTTCAAATTTGACAAGCTAACCTTAGATGTCATCAAATTTATACCGTTACCTGGCGTCGTTTGCAACGTAGCACGCAAATGCTCATTTTCTCGTCGCATAAATTCTAATTCACGTAACATCAAATCTCGTTCTCTTCTCGCCAACTCAGCTTCTCGTGCTTCTCGGTTTCTATTTCTCGGTATCTCAGATTGAGGCTCAAACATCTGCTCATCCGGTTCGGTATCTCGGCCTGTCGTTACGTGCGCCGCCTCTCCGGAATCTGTTGCCGTCGTCCTCACATCGGTATCAATGTCGTCCATCCATTGACCGGAAGGATCTGCTTGATTCAGTCTCGAAATTAACTCAGCTTTGTTGCCGGCAGTGCTCAAATTCATTTGCTGCAGCTTATTCTTCAACGCCGCTACCGTGAACACATTCGGGTCCTTCATCTCGGTATCGTCGATCACACATCTGTTCCTTCTTATCCTGCGTAGCTGCTGCCCCAGCGGAACTCAAATTATCGACCTGGTTATTGACCGCGTTCAAAATCGAAATCAAATTATCGACCGCGTTATTGACCGTATTCTTATCAGCGCCACTCACTCGCTGAAACCTGCGTTGTTACCGACCGTCGCGCCGTTTCTTGTCGCTAACCTTCTACGACGCACACACTTGCAGCCTTGCCGCCAAATTTCTTCGATGCTTCTCGAACTTTTGTACTGCCGAACTTATTCGCACAGCCTTCTAATTCACACTTATGCGTATCTCTTCCTTCGAGTCTCGAGCCACTCGAATTCACACGCAGCAGAATCGTACGCGACGAATACGTCTCACTTATATCCTTCGCTTCGCTCGTCTTCCTCGTAACCGATGTCCTTGACCCTCAATTACGATTTTTTCTTCGCCGTTCCTCAGACTTGTCTTCTTGCGGTTCCTGCTCTCGACCTTTCCCGAACTCCTCTCGGTTTTGTCGTTACTTAGCACGGTTGTCCGCGTCTCGGTATCTTCGGTATTCGGCACGCTTCTTCCTCGTTAATATCACACGGATATAAATCGCTACTGAGCCACCAAGCCACTCGAGTCAATTAATTAATGGATCTAACGAACTTAATCCCACTTCTGAAAGTTGTAAGGGGACAGGATAGTCGGATGGCTGGCACAAATAAAACACGCACTTGGTTATGAATGTTTAATAAAAAAAAGTGATATCGCTGCGTCAGGACAAGTTTCCTGGCCGCAGGATCGTGGTAGACTGCGTGCACGGACGCGCTCGTTCGGCACCGAAAACAAACGAAAATCTATCGCCTCTCAGGGACGACTAACAATGGTCGCTTTACCGCGTTCTTAAACCTATCTTACATACTACATATTTGACGTAAAATAGATTTTTTAAATAAACATTTTATTCTTAACTGACGCAATCGTTTGAATGTCATTATTTTTGTACAAACTAAAACAATGGTGTTTAAAATAACACTCCTTTATAATGAATTAAAATGTTAAATAAGAAATATAAATATAATAATTATAAAAATATTAATTAACCCTTTGAGTCATAAATTTTTACAGACACATTCATAAAAACAAACACCACATATATAGATTTTTATAGTCGCTTACGAATCTAACACCAAAATTTCAAAATTAAAAATGGCGGATCCAATATAATAAATCAAAAATTTTTAATTTAGTTTATTTGGATAAAATTTACAATACAAAGTTTTTCGGATTGCTGATTACAAATTTGACATAAAATTTTAAAATTCAAAATGGCGGATCCAATATAGCAAATAAAAATTTTCGATTATATTGCTTTTGTTAAAATTTTATGAATAGGAATTTTTTGGTTTCCTGATGACGAAGCTAATAAAAAAATTTCAAAATTTAAAAAATTAATACCATAAATTAGTAAGTTAAAAACTGATGTAAGATTTCTAATTATCGTCCTAAACACCCCTCAATTAAAAGTTTTATCTAAATAAACTAAATTAAAATATTTTCGGTCACTCATTTGAATCCACCATTTTGAATTTTAACATTCTGATGTCAAATTTATAATCAGCGATTCCAAAAACCCCTAAATTACAATTATTACATGAGTAATTATGTTATGTTTGTTCTGACACAAATTCTTCTTGTAAAAAAAGCATTTATTTGTTAAATAATAATATAAACAATATTATAAATAATCCATAAAAATAGCATGCACCTTAGTGTTAATAAAGAATTAATGAAATAAATTCTTCCAAAACAAAAAAAAATCAAGTTTTAATGCTCAAAATAATTAAAAAAGTAATTTAAAAAGGTGGGACTCCAGAGTCCTGCTGTGACGCAAAGAGTGTAAGTAAAAATAAATTAACTAAATTTTCTTACAACATGTATGCTTAACGTTTTTTTTACTTTAACAAACAAAATTGAAACATAATGAAAATATAACAGAATAAAGGTAATTGATTATATAAATTCTAAAAAAAAACTTAGTAAACAGTAGAGAAGAAAAAGCGATTATGGACTAGTGTGATGGAATTCGCGATATCTCGCATACTTTGTTGAGTTTTGGGGATAACTGTCCAATAATTTCCATTCCTATAATCTTTTATCCAAATTCTGACCTTATCTCCTATTTCTACCGCGTTCCCTTCAATTATCCTACAACTTTACTCTCCTCTCTTCCCTCTTATAACAATTTTCTCAACCTAAATCTCATTATTCCGATTATTCCTATCCCTATTCTCACACCGCTATCGCCACACGACCGTTCACTCTCACACCACCTAACCAAGTCCCACATCAACTTTAGTAAAAAAAACTCCGGAACCCACAATCCCACCTGTCTTTCCTTTTCTCTATCTTTATCCCCTCTCATAATATAAAGTAATATTTGTAATCAGTTAATTTTATTATCAAAATGTATTCATTTAGAAATTGGTTTATCTCATTCTGTGTATGTAAAGTTGGCATCTCAAATTTCTGCCGCAGTTTTATGAAAGTTCTATTTGCATCCGTAGTAGTTCTATATTTTTTGATACTTTACAGCAACAGCTCTGTCAGATTATTACAAAAAAATAATAACAAAATTAAAATGTAGTACAAGGTTCTCTTAATAATAAAACAAAACAGAATTTGAAAAACATAGGGCCAACGAACCACGCAAGATTTTTTAATGGGAAGACAGTTTTTATATAAAAACTAATAAATCGACATTATCTAATGCACATATATACGTTGCGATCAAAAATATAGTTATTTTCAGCGTAAGAATTACCATGTGTTCCTAATGTTCGCTTATTATAATTTCGTCCTTTATAGTTACTTTTGCTTCGATAACTGTGAATTCACGTTAATTGTAACCAAATGGAGATGCAATTATTGGTAAGTTATTGTTTTTCCACTAAGTTTAAGCCTTATCTCTCGACACAACATCTTTCTTTGACATGTAGAAAAGTTTCTCATCAAAAGTTATATGCTAAATAAATTATACAAAAGATATTTGAATAAGTTTTATAATTAACAAAATAGTTAAAATCGTAGCGTTATTAATTAAAATTTAATTAAAATTCAAAATATCACAATATAATTTAGACAAAAGTTACGTAGTCATCCAACAATAATCAATGTTGTAACAAATAGTCAAACGGTTAAAAGAATGTGCTAATTGTCGGAGTAATTATTAAAGAATATGTTTACAATAATTATACAATGTAGTTAAATAACTGAATGTGAAAGAACAGCTAGTTTTTGTGAAGCTGAGTGCATCTAGTGTTGTAATTGATAAGTAATAACAACTAATAACGACTTGTTAAGTGTACATAGACTCGTGAAGATCAAGAATAATAAATATCCAGATTTCTATGCGCTGTGATGGATATGTGAGGATAGAATAACAATGATAATTGGATGGTATGGGAAAAAGGAAAGTTTGTTTAGGAAGGAGGAAGACGGTTTAAAATGCTTAGATAGCCGTCTACAAAAAAATCTGTGTCCTGTTGTTGGTTTAGATCCTTTTTATTTTTTTTTAATAAAAATAATTTCTGAAATTAGTCTTTTATTATAAAAGAGTTTAATATCCAATATGTGGATATCATTCCAATTCATTGTGTAATTTTCTTCAACACAGTGGCCTGCTAAGACACTAGAGATTACATCTTTCTTATTAATTTTCTTTTCGTGTTCTTTTATTCTGATCACTAATTTCCTCTTTCTGTGACTAACATATAAACACTCACAATTTTGCAGTCGATTTTGTAAACTACATCACATTGAAAGTTTTTTAATGAGATCTTTCCTTTTTTTGATGAGCATTTTTAACAAACTGGGAATGAAAAAACTTATCAGACAGTTAAATTTTCTATCAAATACATTGAATTTTTCCGAGATGTTTTTTATATAAGGCACCACCAACAATTTATTTGTAATATTGTTATCATTTGAGTCCTCTGTATCCTTCAATCTTAATCCCACCAAAATTATGATAAACAATTTAAGAACCATCTTACAAAATTGAAACAGCAGTAAATTAATTAACCAACACGTACTCCAAACTATATGTCAGTGACACTACTGCCAAAGGGTATATGGCCTTCCAAAAATGCATTTAAAAAATTATCCTCTCAGTATCATAATTGCTTCAATTAACAGTCCTGTTTTGTACGCGGCTCTCGTCTCTTGCTGCACTTCCATGCGATAATCTTCGGAGGTACTCGAGATCGAGCGTGGTCAAGAAAACAGATCTTTTCTCTACTTTAGAATTAATCGTCTTGGCGTTGTATAGCAGTCCTCAAGATCGTAGTGTCATAGGTTAAGGATGGTTTCGCGAAATCATATTGCTACTACTCGAAGGAAAGCGAAAACGATCGGGGAAGGCTGAACGGCCCACCCAAAGGATCGCTCGAAAAAATCCGCGGGTTCCTAGACGAGCAGCGGAAGAAGACGCATAAAGGCGCGCAAGACGTATTAAAGATATCGAACAACGCCACCCCCCTTTGAAAGGACGCACTTTCAACCTTAATAGCAAACCCTTGAGATTGTAACTTGAATTATTGAGCAGACCTACGATTGGGCGATACGTGACAAGAAAAACTTGCGTTTCGGTGCCCGACCTTGAATAATAGCTATAAGGTAGATGGTATAATTAAATACATTAAGTGGGGACGCCACTTACAAATTAGCATAGTTAAAATTAATCATCACAATCATTCTTAACAGTGAACAAAACTATAATCTAACTAGTAGTAACAAGGGAAAGTAAATCGAAATATAAGATTCTTATATTTCGATTTACTATGTGTCTAACGGTAATATTGCCAATTTACACAATGGTCTCACAAATGAGCCATTGGATGTTTAACAGTTCGAGCAACACCGTCGGAACAAGCGTGGATGATTCAAACCCTTCCTAACGTCCATTGGAGAAGAGCGAAACCCTGCTGTTTTATAAGCACAAGCTGTCCAATTTTTAATTGCTCTCCTTTGTTGGATTTCCATTTTAATCATGTAGAGGGTTTAAGTACTCAAGGCTCCACTTTTGCCAAAGGTGTTGCTTGAGCTACTGTATTCGTTCCCAATAAGTTAACCTATTCTCATTTATGTCGTTTAAATCGCTATAAGGAACACACACACACACACACAAGCCTATATACATAACATACATCCATATATGAATTTGTTTTCTCTGTAATTTTCAAGAAGTACGTCAAATAGATTTGCAAAAGTATTTTATTTGGCAACTAAAAATTTTATAAAATTTTTTTATCAAAACCGATAAATTAAAATACATGATCTCATTATCAGTGCACCTTTCGAGTTTCGACGGCGCGCTTATAAATAATTATTTATAAAAGTAAATGTTTTAGTTCGTATAAACATCCATTTTCATAGTTGACGCATTTTTTCATATCATTACTTTTGTAGAGAAAATTAACTTTTTGTTCTTTTTTGGGGGGAAAAAATAATTTTATTAAAATTTCGTACATTTATAGTGCCAAATTAAAATTATTTTGTACAAAAATTTAATGTATGGAACTATTGCTAAAATCTATCAGGAACTGTAGAACTATTGCGGGTGCTAATAGAACTGTTAATATAACTTTCGTTTCTTACTAGTGAGGTGCCAGGGGAACTTAGCACCTCATATTTTTAAATTTAATTTTTTTTAACTAAATTAATGAAACTATTTCTGAAACTTATCAAGGACTCTAGAACTATTTGGGGTGCAAGTAGAATTGTCATAAAAACTTGTAGTGCAGAAAGTGTTGCCAACTTCATAGTGACATTGTCACTCCATCCCCATATGTCCTTCACAGCGCATAGAAATCTGAATATTCGTTATACTTGATCTTCACGAGTCTATGTACACTTAAAAAGTCGTTATTAGTTGTTATTACTTATCAATTACAACACTAGATGGACTTACTTCACAAAAACTAACTGTTCTTTCACAATTAGATATTTAACTACATTGCATAACTATATTCCTTAAGGGAATGCTGGACTGTCTCTTGATCGGAGTCAATAATGTAGAGTCATTTGTGCACATTAATTGATAACATAAATGAGATTTCGTATGTATTTCTTTTATAGATTTGGAAATTCTTTTCTAAAATTAAAGTACACATATAAATATGAATCTGTAAATTGGATTTTATATCAAAAACAAAAAATTTTTTTCATATTACTCTACTTATCGACTTCTTCCAAATCCGCACTCACACATACATATAAAATATTCAGATACATTATTCTCTTATACCAAAAGCTTCTAGCTCATTTCTGAAAGCACATTATTATTCTTTCCTATAATGACAAGAGTGCATAACAGTTGTTTTGTACGTATAGTCTTTAAAGTGCTGCAAACTAAAGTCAGACGAGACGACTGCACAAAAATATAATTTTCTATTTTTTTTTCGTTTTACACATGAAATTGTAATTACTCACCCTTTATTATTATCTATACTTAAATTCTGGAGAAGGATTTACAATTCTATGAAATCAATTAAGAGTAAAGCGTATCCAAAAATAATTAGCATTTAATCGGTAAAACAGACGACTTCAGCATCCCCTTAAAAATATTCCTTAATAATTACTTCAACAATTAACATATCCATTTAACTGTTTGACTGTTTGTTACAACATTGACTATCGTTGTATGACCACGTAATTTTCGTCTAAATTATATTATATTTTTATTTTTAATTAAATTTTAATTCTAATTAATAACACTACGATTTCAACTATATTATTACTTATAAAATTTGTTCAAATATCTTTTGTATAATTTATTTAGTATATAACTTTTGATGAGAAGCTTTTCTATATGTCAAAGAAAGACACTGTATCGGGAGATAAGGCCTACCTAAACTTACAAGGAAACCTCGCAAACCCGAAAATTCTGATTTTAATAAAACTTGGCATAAATGTAGAAGGGGTAAATACATGAATTTAGAAATTTTTTGTTTGGGCTTATAAACAATTTAAAGGGTTAAAACCACCTTTCAAACGTTGAGGATTTTTGCCTTTTCTCAATGTATCTCGTAAACTAAATATCAAAAAATTTTATATTAAAGTTTCACAGTATAAATACCTCTATTTAACTATGCCATTCATTTTTTGAAAAAAATTGTTTAAAAAAAAATTTTTTTTAATAAATAGCATACTTAAATAGAGGTATTTGTACTGTAAAACTTTTGTATAAAATATTTTTTGATATCTCATTTGATTTACAAGATATATCGAGAGAAAAAACAAAACTGTCTTTACTTTTGAAGGGTGGTTTCAACCCTTTAAACTGTTTATTATAACCCCAAACGAAAACTTTCTAAATTCATGTATTTACCACTTCTACATGCCAAGTTTCATTAAAATCCGAATTTTCAGGTTCGCGAGGTTCCCTTGTTAGTGGAAGAACAATTAACTAACTTACATTAATTATACCCCCATTTGTTTACAACTAACGTGAGTCTACAGTCATCGAAGCAAAAGTAATTATAAAAAACAAAATTGTAATAAGCAAACATTAAAAACACATTGTAATTCTCACGCTGAAGATCACCATATTCCTGGTCAAAACGTATATACTATATGTACATTAGATAATGTCAATTAATTAGTTTTCATATTAAAACTGTCTTTGCATTAAACAATCTTGCGTGGTTCGTTGGCTCTGTGTTTTCTAAATTCTATTTTGCATTATAAAAAAGTAGTTTAAAAATATGAGCTGCTAAATTTGCATGGCATCTTAAGTTTTCAAAAACTAATTTTCACAATACAATTTTATAGTTCTCAAAAAGTTCTACTATTTCCAATAGTTCATAGAAATATTTTTGGCCTTTAGCCAAAAATAATTTATATACTCCTTTTAGATAATTTATATACTCATGCGCTGGCACCTTTACAAGAATAAAGTATCACATCACATGAGTTTTCTGTGCATAATTTGGAACGTAGTCCTATGCTTGTCGAAAGCGAGAATTCTTAGACATGTATTATCTTAGAATGTGTTATTCTAATCAATGGTGAATTCTAAAAGACTTTTTGGTACTTTTTAACTCTTTCGATGAGTGTTGTCGAGAGTTCAAACCTTTAACAATTTTTAAATAAGTTTTTATTCCAATCACTTGTATAGCATCTACAAGAGATATAAGGTGCAAACAATTCTGATCATTTTTTTGACAGGTCTTGATAGTTTTCATATAGTTTCAATCATATCAATACATTTTGCAAAGAGTTCTGAAAGTAATTATATTTAAACAATTTTTTTAATCAATTGACACTGCATATAAAAGGAGCATAAAGTGTAAACAGTTCTGATGTAAGAAACTGCTAAAAAAATGACTGGAACTCTTTGCACTTCATCTGTAAATGCCAGCGATCGATTAAAAAAATTGTTTAAAAATAATTAACAAAATTCTTTGTAAAATGTATCAAAATAGTCAAAATTATACAAAAATGGTTGAGAACTGCCAAAAAAGTAACTGAAACTATTTGCATCTCATACCTCTTTTATTGTTAGATTTGATGTAATTGAAATAAAAAATTATTAAAAAATTGTTAAAGGTCTAAACTTTCAATAATACTTATCAAAACCGTTGGAACAATTGTGGAATTACCAAAAAATACTAAAATTAGAATTTACTGTGATGTGACACTTTTCTCATATAATAGGGTGCCTGGACCAGAGTTTAAAAATTATTTAAAAATGATTAAGAGCCAAAACTAATTATATAACCTATCAAACTGTAGAATTCTTCCAGAACTATGAAGTTTTATAATAAAAGTTGATTTTTTCAAAACTGAGATGTGAGAAGACTCAGAAGACGTGTGTGAAGTTAGCATCTCAATAGTCAGCATCTCATAAAAAAACTTAAGAATTAATGAATTAAAAACTTGTATTCAGCACAGTTCTACAATTCTTGATAGATTTCAATAATAGATTTCAACAATAGTTTGAATTAAATATTTTAATTACATTTTTATAAATAAGATGCTATTTTCCAAAAATACATGATAACATCTCATTGTATTTTGAATATATGATCATGAAAGAGTACTAGCAGATTCTGACATCAATAATAGAGGGGGGGGGGGTAATAAAATTTTTTTCACTGAACATCGTATATTGGTCATCAAATCATTGGACAGTTTGAACACAGTAAATTTTATGCATAAGAATTTGATCCACAAACACCCGTGTTAATCAGCCTGCATTTTAATTAAATTTTTTAAACGGATCCAGTAAGACTGATTAATTTAGAAGGAAGGTGGCAATCCCAACACCCCCTTAAAATCCATAAGTGCAGCAAAGTAAAAATCCATAAAGTTCAATCGCTTAGACATGCCTGTCAATAGTCCTGATAATTAAACTATGTAGAAAAAAATTTATTGTTACAAAACGTGTATGTGTATGTGTCTTTGTGTAATTAGCATCTTATAAAGGACAATTAAAAAATTTTTTAATAATTATTTTATTGAAAAAAATTTGTATTTTTAAAGCTAGACATGAGTTAGTTTTAAAAGAGAATTATCTTCATATAAGTTTTGAATGCATACATTGTTTTTCTAACAAGTGATGATAAGGATAATTAAAAATCTTTTAAACAGTTATTTCTCTTAAATAATTTGTATTTTTGTATTTTTGAGACTACAGATACTCGACGTGAGATGCTAGTCGTATTTTAACAGTTTTATTAATTTTATCATTTCATATAACATTTTCTCTAGACAATTTTTCAATTTTTAATTGTTCTAAAAAGATTTGTTTTTCTTCCTAAAGGCCATTTCTATAATTGTAACTGTAAGATTTCGACCGGTCATATTGCTGAAATCTGCGGTAACAGACAAAATTAACCAATTGTGCTGCTTAATTTCTTATGGTAACGGTTACAGAAATGTAAATGCAAAAAAATTTGTTAATAGTAAAGCACAAGGATATCATTTTGTTAGTTGGGTTTTGACAACAAGTTAAACTTGAAGTCTTCAAAATTTCTCAGGACCTATGGAGTATTCAAGATAGTTTTTGTAAAGTTTTATTGCAATGCAGAGATTAGTGGTTTTCTAAATAAATGTAATTCAATTATTTATAAAATAATTAAAAAAGTTGCAATAATCAAAATTGTAATAATATTGCAAGTTATCTTAAGTATTAGAACAAAAAATTGAGATCTTTGTATTTTAAAACAATTTTTTACAACAAGTAAAATAAATTGTAAAAATGTGTTATTATATATTGTTCACATAACTTTCATATTTTCATACTTTTATTTTTACATGTATAAATTTATTTAAAATCTAATACATTTATTTAAAGTATTAACACATTTCCAATTTTGATTTACTTTGCAAGGATTGCAAGATGCACTTTTAAATAATGTATTTATTGAATTGCCAAGATTATGTCATTGGCCAAGAATTGTTAATATATTGTTTTAAAATACAATTTTCGTACATATACTAGTTTGCAAATAAATATGTATCACATATCATATTCGAGTAAATATGTACATGTATAAAAACAAAGAATTATTGTTATATATAAAACAATCAATATATATTATCAATTATCTTTTATCGACGTGCATTCTTGATGATTCGTTGGCGATCCTATTTATCTATCAAATACGCTAGTGATCGATCAAGCACTTTGCTCTGTTGTCGTAGAAACAATAAGAGTCTCCGCCATGTAAGCGCGACCCTTCGTGAATCGAGAATTTGAAACACGATATGATGAGAACGTGAGATACGCGAATGTTCGAACAATAGAAGTAGATAGAGAAGAAGAAAAAGAAATATGCCAAAATGTTATTCAACGTACATCATCAACGCACTGCTCGCTTGGAGGTTATGTTTCACAAAATAGCGATAATTATAGTAAACGGAACTCACCTGTCGATAATCTTGATAAGAAGTGAGGTATCGTACTCTGCTATTATAAACCGGAGGACGAAATAACGTAAAAGAACCAATAAAACGACGGAAATTCGAAGCACAGTAACACGACACAACACACGTACATAATCCACAAACAGACTAAGGACGAAGAGTCAAGGTTCCCAACCTTGCAGACAGAAATTATAGGCCTGTTCTTTGTCGCTGTACTACTGTACTGGTACAATAAGGCTGGTATTCATAGGCTACGGTCCACTTGACGCTACAAACGTTTTGAAGCATTCTTTGATTGGTCAATTCGTAAAAATCTTTATTTCGATTGGTCAATCCAACGCTTCGAAGCATTTGTAGCGTCTGGTTTGTTCGCGTCTCCATGCTCCGACATGCTCCTACTCACTCCAACGCATTCTAATAGGTTGGCGTCATCGGAATCAACGTATTGGAGTGGGTTGGGGTGAATAGGAGCATGTTGGGCCATGTGACGCGAACAGACCTCTATAATCAATGCGCACCCAAAATCGCGGCGATTAAGTTTTAAATTCAGCGACTGTTACGCGCGCGATTTTTGGAGCGTCAAATAAATTCTAACCTAAAATGGATTTTGGAAGATAAATATTTACCCAGTGAACACAGTAATATAGCAGCAGTGTAACAGCAATGTAACCGAATATAACAGCCCAGTGAACACATTTTATAGCGGCAATTAACATGGAAGTTACATGTACCCACATAGCACATGATATTATACGAATATTATATACTCATACTGAAAGTACTGTAGTCGTACGTACCATTCCTAACATTCTAAGTATATTCGTATAACATCTTGATCAGTATATCATTTTTCATATGTTCTTAAGTTCATACTCAGAATGAACGAACAAACTACGATGCTTATACTGATTATCCGTATACTGTGATTATCCGTAATATATGAGAACATAAATAAGAACCTTGCGGTTATCTCATGTATAAAAATTTACATCGATCGCGCACTGATTCACACCCAAAGCGCTATCATTACCTTATTCTCCCTTGTAAGCATTAGTCTGAGCGTAAAACTGTCAACGTATATTCTGCAGAACATACTCAGTTTAAGCGCTACCTACGGCAGTGTCGGCGGTTCCCACAGTGTCCCCAGCTGTTTTGTCTTTCCGATGAGTTTACGTTTGCTGGGTTGCACGATTTCGCAAGAGATTCTTTATCCAAGGTAATCTTTCCCTTATGTCACGCAATATTGATATTTATATTGAATACATTACTACAAATACTTACAAAACTAAATTATGTAATATTTTTTTATATATGTAATGATTTTCTATAAGTCTTGTTAATAAATTTGAGGTTATCTTGGTTGCTGCTGAGATCTCAGAAAGAACTTATACGATGAATAATATTGTCATTACCTACTAACAAATATTGATAACATAAATCGTAAGCGGTTAATGTTTGTGCATTAATGAACAACAGGGCTGACAAAGCATGTCTCGCAAATTAATTATTTCTATATCTTATAATCAAAGATGGGGTGAGGAGGGAAAGAGAGATAAAGAGAAAAGGTTGCAAGCCACGCTCCATCAGCTCTGTTGTTTATTAATGCACAAACATTAACCGCTTACGATTTATGTTATCAATATTTGTTAGTTATGACAATATTATTCACCATATAAGTTCTTTCTGAGATCTCAGCGGCAACAAAGATAATCTCGAATTTATTAACAAGACTTATGAAAAATTATTACATAATTTAGTTTTATAAGTATTCTAACTGTACGTTATCAGAATTATGTTCTATTATTCGTAGGAAGCAGCCGAAGAACTGCCGAGGTGTCTCAAATTAGTTTTATATCCGGACGATGTAAAACCGGATAAAAATATTAAGGACCAGTTAAGGAAATATTTGATTTTTTCAGCGTAATTGATTGTAATATTGTTTTGTAATATGGTTGGTTGCAATATTGTTTTGTAGACTAAAATGAAATAATAAATTTATTTCAAAGTTGCATTAAAAAATTCTTTTTTAATAAAATTCCACGGATACGCCTACCTAACCTATAAATCTGATTCGATGTGAGCGCGCGCGCATAGGCGTGTAAATGTATGCGTGCATATACATGATCGACCATTCCCTGACGATTCACATACTATACAGATACTGCGGGATATTCGCAGGTACGTACTATGCCGTAGGAGAAGCGAGACATAGGAAGATACTTAGTTTGTACTGTAGTATATCTCAGTACGTATCTTGATTGTTCCCAGTATCTACGCAATCTACTGTTCCGATATCCTGCGGAACGTTCTCAGAATACACGTGTGCTATGTGGGTATGTACTGAAGTTAATTTTGATTTATGTGATAAATATTAAATACATAAATTTGGACAATTGTTTTAATTTTATTATATAAATTTATAAATTATTAATAAATGTAAAAAAATTTAATGTAAAACCAATGTGAATTTAATGTAAAACAAATATGAAACAAATATTAAAAAATGTTTTTTAAAATTATAATTTTTAATTAATGTAAATAACATTTTTAAAACAATATTTTAAAATATTAAATATAATATGTATGTTTGTAAATGTAACTATTAAATATTGTAAAATGGGGAAAAATGTTATTTACAAAATATTGAAATGTTTATGTAAAAAATTAAATTTTTATTGTAAAATAAATATTAAATAAATGTCAATTAATAATTACAAAAAATAAATATTTGATAAAACAATGTTAAAACGTTTATGTAAAACACATTTTTTTACATTTGTTTATTATATATATTTATATTATATATGTATTACATATGCTAATATCGATATATACGCAATACAGATTTGACAAAACTTATTAATTAGCACAGGCGCAGTGTGTGTCGCGCGCATTGGCGCATATCGATTCATGTGTCGATCGATATGTCGGTCGATATTCTCGCACATGTATTGCACGCTGATAGTCGCAACACTCGCAACGTGAGACACTACCGGTTGTTGCTTTTGTATTCATAAATTGAAATTAAAAAAATTGTTTATACAAACAAATGAGTATTTAGCAAATACAATACAAAAACTAGTTAAGTCTGATTAATATTTTTTTCAGATTTTACACTCAAGCGGTTTTGGAAGTTCGGAATATAAAAATTTTGAATTTTTTAAGACTAAAACACTTTTTTTATTTTTAATAACAAACGTTTTTTTTATGTTAAAATAATATTACTTTAACATTTAAAAAATGTTTTTTAAATGTTAAAGTAATATTATTTTAACATAAAAAACCGTTTTTTTTAAATGAATAAAAAAGGATCTATCTCATTGATTAAACGTTTTGAAAGATATTTTTTAAACATTTTTTAAATGTTTTTTAAATGTTAAAATAATATTGTTTTAACATTAAAAAAACATTTTTTTTAATGAATAAAAAAGGATCTATCCCGTTGATTAAACGTTTTTAAAAATATTTTTTAAACATTTTTTAAACGGTTTTTAAATGTTTTTCGCAATGAAAAAAAAACGTTAAAAAAACATTTTTTTGCTGATTGGGATAGTTAACCATCTAATTAATCATTTGAACGCTTCAAAGATTAGTGCTAAATAGATCGCAATTTCCATCAAATTATTAAGGTTATGGAAAAAGATAAATTTAACAATGAAATTAATAAGTAAATAAATTAATGCTATTTATTTTTAATATGTTTTGCAAAATTTAATTGCTTTTATAAAAAATAATATAGTCGCGTTAGTTTACATATAGGTATATGTAGACAATAACAACCCACACAGCACACTTTATCCTAGGGATGTCCCTGGGATGTCATTTTGGGATATCGCAACATCGTTCGATATCCGTGAACCGTCTGCGATATCCAAGGGATATCCAAGGGATGCACAAATGTCCACCGATTTGACATCCTGTAGATATCTCAAACGATATCCAGAGGATGTCCAAGGGATTTCCTGAGATATCGTAATATACCCTAGTAAAAAAATTTGTCAGAATTTAAAAAATTTTTTTGAGAATTGCTGATAAATATTCTGATTTTTTATAAGAATTGAAACGTTTCTCGAAAAAACTTTAAAAATGAAAAATTTTGAATAATTTAGAAAATTTTTGAATATTTTTAAGTATTTTTGAGAGTTTCTAAAAATTGAAAAAAACTTGAACAAAAAATAAAAAATTCTAATTATTTTTACGTAATCTTGTAAGAGGAAGAAAACTATAACAACATGTTTCAGCCAAGCCACAGTTGTACCCGTTAAAGCATGTTTAATCTCTATATCTGAAAAAACGGTCACCCATCCAAGTGTCAACCATCGCCGACGTTGCTTGACTTCGAAGACCGTACGCATCCTAACGCCACGTGATAATCCATGAACACTTCTTGTCTATGCATACCTAGCTAGCAAAATGACGCAAACTTTCCGCGAAATTTGCCGCACACTCGAGCAAACCTTTGCAACAAAATTACGACAAGGTGTGTCCGCATTAAGCTTAGCTTTTGTTGGCAAGTCTTGTTGTAAATAGTATGACGCATATTTTATGCAAATAACAGGGTAAAATTTGCTAGTAAAACATAATAACAAATTTGCAGCAAGAACAAGGCAAACCTTGCTGTACACAATATGATAGCAAATTTGTGGCAAGAATAGAGCAAACCTTGCTGTACATAGCATAATAGCAAATTTGTGGCAAAAACGAGGCAAATATTGCTATGCACAATATGATAGCAAATTTGTGGTAAGAACAGAACAAATATTGTCGAAATTTAGATCAACAAAAATGATTATTAGACTGAAATATTAGACTGATTAGTCCAATATCAAATGTGAATGGTGCAATCATACTTGGTTCTCTGTTCTCGACGAGCCCTTTTTATTAATCCAGTAGGTAAATCTTCTTCACGAGAAATGCGCCATCTCGAGATAGATAGTAAAGTCAGAAATAAAGTTTAAAACCCGATAATGCAACCCTGTTATTTGCATAAAATGTGCGTCATACTATTTGCGACAAGCCTTGCCAACAAAAACTAAGCTGTTTACGGACACACCTTGTCG
Organism: Monomorium pharaonis; assembly: GCF_013373865.1. Classification (NCBI taxonomy): domain Eukaryota; kingdom Metazoa; phylum Arthropoda; class Insecta; order Hymenoptera; family Formicidae; genus Monomorium; species Monomorium pharaonis. The sequence goes on along the minus strand of NC_050475.1, from coordinate 14,703,665 downwards.
CAATTTTGTTGCGTAAGTATGCTCGGCAAGTTTTATTTTGTTCTTGCTACTAATTTGCCGTTATTATGTGCTTAACAAGATTTCCTGTTTCTGCCATAAATTTATTGTCATGTCGTGTAGCAAGGTTTGCTCTGTTATTTGCTAAAATTTTGCATTTTATCGTGCCGGAACAAATCTTGTAATTTCTATACGTAATATTTATGTACAAGTCTTTCTCTGTTATTTGCAGCATCGTGTGATGAAAACTTTTGCCGTAAATTTGCTCGAAACTTTTAGAAAACAAAGCAACAGACAATTACTTGTCATAAAATTGTTGTCAAAATTGAAACAATCCTTGCTGTAAAGCTTTCACGATATGTGATTTTAACAGGCCTGGCTAGCTGGGGATCATTACAATAGATGTTATCAGAAGGATGAAATATGTATAGTTAACTTATATTTTTATGAATAAATATGAAATTTTAGTTTTTTATTTATTTTTACATATGCGTGCAAATAGCATGTGAAATAACTTATTAAAAAGTTTGTTTTTGCTGTGTTTGTACAAAATCAAAAAAATTTTTTAATGTCATTTTTTATAATTTTTTAGTATTAATATACACCACATTGTTTCGATAAGAGTACTTTCTTTATGTTCCGTTTTAATCTACGTTTCTTAGAGATTTAATTTACGCTTTTGTCACTCTTTTATTACACTATAATTCACTTTTCCTTTACACTTGATTTACGCTCTATTAATTGTAGAGATAAAAAAGATATGATGGGATATTATCTGAATGTAATAGAATATCGTAAGATATTATAGAATATCTTACAATATCTTATAATATTTTAAGATATTTTTTGGGGATATCGAAATATATTAATGGGACATCATATGATATCTTAAGACATTTTACGATATTTTAAGATATTTTTGTAAGATATCTCAGGAGCTACTTATTGAGATATCCGTGGGATCGCCTTCGTCTGTCTGGGATAATTTGGGATATCGTCAGGATAAAGTGTGCTGTGTGGGAAGTACCCATATTGATGAGTCAAATTGGCGTAGCAGGTAGAGTACAAGGTTCGTAATCCTAAGGTCCCGGGTTCAAACCTAGCAGCGGCAAGTAAAAATAAAATAAAAAATAACATAATTTAAATTTAATTAAATAATAAAAATTTATTCTAAATGTAGTATGTGCTGTTGATAAAAATAGTTTCAAAAAAATGAAATTTTTATTTTATTATATTTTTCTTTGTAACTGTTGTGTAACGGTTAGATAACATGTAATTATAACATGTTATATTGCTGAGTCGAAAATTGTAACTTACATGTAAGTTACGTGTAATTTCAGAGTAACGTAACCTGTTATATTCGGTTACATTGCTGTTACACTGCTGCTATATTACTGTGTTCACTGGGAGGTTACGTTACTCTGAAATTACACGTAACTTACATGTAAGTTACAATTTCCGACTTAGCAATATAACATGTTATAATTACATGTTATCTAACCGTTACACAACAGTTACAAAGAAAAATAAGATAAAATAAAGATTTCATTTTTTTAAAATTTTTTTATCAACAGCACATACTACATTTAGAATAAATTTTTATTAATTAATTAAATTTAAATTATGTAATTTTTTATTTTATTCTTACTTGCCGCTGCTAGGTTTGAACCTTAGGATGACGAACCTTGTACTCTACCTGCTACGCCAATTTGACTCATCGATATGAGTACTTGTTATTGTCTACATATACTTATATGTTATAAACTGACGCAACTATTATTTTTATAAAAAATTATTTTTTATAAAAACAATTAAATTTTGCAAAACATATTAAAAATAAATAGCATTAATTTATTTACTTATTAATTTCATTGTTAAATTTATCTTTTTCCATAACCTTAATAATTTGATGGAAATTGCGATCTATTTAGCACTAATCTTTGAAGCGTTCAAATGATTAATTAGATGATTAACTATATAGATCGTAATTCTAAGAAAAATTGAATAGTATACATTTATTATTCTGTTTTTGTTCAGCACATGATGAATTTAGATTTTGTGCATTTTTTGTGCGCAGTAATTGTAGACAAACCGTTATTTTGTCTTGAAACATTATCTTTATAATAATTTTTTTTATTATCAAATAGATCTATCATTCAGGATGTTATAATGTTGTCTGATTTCTGAGTCAACTACGACGCATCGTTCCGTAATAACATTGATAACGTGTTATGTTACGATTATACAATTTTTGTTGAATAACTGTAACGCCAAAACGATATATAACAGCTATATCACTTGCGTATAACAAATATTACGTAACAGGTTATTTCCATGTCATATAGCACTTACATATCACAAGAATAACAATGTTAAATTACTTGTAACTTCCATGTTATATTGCCGTTATAAAATGTGTTCACTGAGTACAGTATCAAAAGAAATTTAAATACCAAGAGTGGTTATTACAGTGTGCGCAAATTATTTATGAACATAAAGAAATATTAAGGAAAAGAAAAATTGGTGCAGTTGTGACTCTTTTTGTAAATGAAAAGCGTTACAAGAAAAAAAGATTTTGGGTGGCTCCAATTTTAAAGGAAAGAGAAGATTAGATTTTTAGACAATAAAATTCTACTACAAAGTTTCTACTCACACAGTACACTTTATCCTGAGGATATCCCAAATTATCCCAGACAGACAAAGGCGATCCCACGGATATCTCAATGAGTAGCTCCCGGGATATCCTACAAAAATATCTTAAAATATCGTAAAATATCTTAAGATATCATATGATATCCCATTAATATATTTCGATATCCCCCAAAAATATCTTAAAATATTACCCAGACAGCACCAGATATCGTACGAATATTATACTCTCATACGTAATGTACTGTGATCATACCGAATATACGTAAAACATTCATATAACGTCTCAGTAGAATGTCATTTTGATATATCCTCAAGATAAACTTAGAATATAGTGACTGAACTTCGCAACTCTTACCGAATATACTGAGATTATATCTAATATACTCAAAACATCCGTAAAATATCCTATGATATATCTCATGTATATCTATCACATATTTCCAAAATATCTGCGTAATATCGAAAGTGAATCATGTCAACGATATATCTATGATCTGTAACGTTACGCATTTTCGTCTGCCGTGTGATGCAGACACGTGGTGAAGTGTAGGGTGTGAACGTGCGAACACGAACTCACGGACAACGTGGTTTTCTCAGGAATTACGCCCAGATAATTCTGGTATGCACATAAGATATAATATAGTAACGTAAACTATAATAATATATATATATATATATATATATATATACATATATTATTTAGGTTATAACCTACAATTATCTGAGCATAATTTCCCAAAGCACTCCAGCGTATTCAACAGATATTACGCTTTATTTCTCGCGATAGCTTCCTGATGTGCGAAATGATTAATTCCTCTTCTTATTTCTTCTTGCTAATTCTGTATGTTTAATTCCTTGTTCCTTATTCCTCTCATTATGCATGAGCCCATATAATGTGAACATACTGTAGACATATAATTGTGAATATACTGAAGATATACTTTAGACATACGTATAACATTCTTAAGATATATTCGGTATATTCTCATAAACTGCCAGCGAAATTCTATGGGATAAGGCAACGCGGACATAGTACGTTATGAGTATATACTCGCCATATCACAGACGTATCTCTAATATTATACGAATATTGCAATATACTTTTGCAATATCCTATTATCGTTCTCATAATCTACATGTGCTGTCTGGGTTATAAGATATTGTAAGATATTCTATAATATCTTACGATATCCTATTACATCCAAATAATATCCCATCATATCTTTTATCTCTACAATTAATAGAGCGTAAATCAAGTGTAAAGGAAAAGTAAATTATAATGTAATAAAAGAGTGACAAAAGCGTTAATTAAATCTCTAAGAAACATAAATTAAAACAGAACATAAAGAAAGCACACTTATCGAAATAACCCACACAGCACACTTTATCCTAGGGATGTCCCTGGAATGTCAATTTGGGATATCGCAATATCGTTGGATATCCCTGGACCGTCTGCGATATCCAAGGGATATTCAAGGGATGCACAAATGTCCACCGATTTGACATTTTGTAGATATTTCAAACGATATCCAAAGGATGTCCAAGGGATTTCCTGAGATATCGTAATATACCCTAGTGAAAAAATTTGTCAAAATTAAAAAAATTTTTTTCAAGATCTGATAAATATTCCGATTTTTTATAAGAATTGAAACGTTTCTCGGAAAAACTTTAAAAATGAAAAATTTTGATTAATTTAGAAAATTTTTGAATATTTCTAAGTATTTTTGAAAGTTTCTAAAAATTGAAAAAAAACTTGTACAAAAAAAAAATTTTAATTATTTTTACGGTAACTTGTAAGAGGAAGAAGACTATAACAACATGCTTCAGCCAAGCTACAGTCGTACCCGTTAAAGCATGTTTAATCTCTATATCTGAAAAAACGGTCACCCATCCAAGTGTCAACCATTGCCGACGTTGCTTGACTTCGAAGATCGTACGCATCCTAACGCCACGTGATAATCCATGAATACTTCTTGTCTATGCATACATATTTGTTATAGATTATTACAATAGATGTTATCAGAAGGATGAAATATGTATAGTTAATTTATATTTTTATGAATAAATATAAAGTTCTAGTTTTTTATTTATTTTTATATATGCGTGCAAAATAGCATGTATAATCTATTAAAATAACTTATTAAAAAGTTTGTTTTTGTTCTGTTTGTATAAAATCAAAAAAATTTTTTTATGTTATTTTTTATAATTTTTTAGTATTATTAATATATATCACATTATTTCGATAAGTGTACTTTCTTTATATTCTGTTTTAATTTACGTTTCTTAGAGATTTAATTAACGGTTTTGTCACTCTTTTATTACATTATAATTCATTTTTCCTTTACACTTGATTAACGCTTTATTAATTATAGAGATAAAAGATATGATGGGATATTATCTGGATGTAATAGGATATCGTAAGATATTATAGAATATCTTACAATATCTTATAATATTTTAAGATATTTTTGGGGGATGTCGAAATATATTAATGGGACATCATATGATATCTTAAGATATTTTACGATATTTTAAGATATTTTTGTAGGGTATCCCGGGAGCTACTCATTGAGATATCCGTGGGATCGCCTTTGTCTGCCTGGGATAATTTGGGATATCCTCAGGATAAAGTGTGCTGTGTGGGAATGTGGTATATATTAATAATACTAAAAAATTATAAAAAATGACATTAAAAAATTTTTCTGATTTTATACAAATAGAGCAAAAACAAACTTTTTAATAAGTTATTTCACATGCTATTTTGCACGCATATGCAAAAATTAATAAAAAACTAAAACTTAATATTTATTCATAAAGTTAACTATACATATTTCATCCTTCTGATAACATCTATTGTAATGATATGTATGCATAACAAGTATGTATGCATAAACAAGAAGTGTTCATGGATTATCACGTGGCGTTAGGATGCGTACGATCTTCGAAGTCAAGCAACGTCGCCGATGGTTGACACTTCCCAGTGAACACATTTTATAGCGGCAATATAACATGGAAGTTACATGTAATTTAACATTGTTATTCTTGTGATATTTAGGTGCTATATAACATGGAAATAACCTGTTACGTAATATTTATTATACGCAAGTGATATAGCTGTTATACATCGTTTTGGTGTTACAGTTATTCAACAAAAATTGTATAATCGTAACATAACACGTTCGTATCAATGTTATTACGGAACGATGCGTCGTAGTTGACTCAGAAATCAAACAACATTATAACATCCTGACAGATCTATTTGATATTAAAAAAAATTATTATAAAGATAATGTTTTCAAAAATAACGGTTTGTCTACAATTACTGCGCACAAAAAATGCACAAAATCTAAATTCATCATGTGCTAAACAAAAACAGAATAATAAATGAATACTATTCAATTTTTCTTAGAATTATGATCTACAGGGTGTAATATAATCGGAAGCCATCCCGTAATGGAAAGATAGACGGGATCGAGATGAACATAAAAGTTCAATATTGTCTTGGGTTAGGTCTATCAATAATCGAGATATAAATTTTTCAAATTGTACGAATGAGAGCGCGCCATGTGAAGAGCCGAGACGCTCGAGCTGTAGCGCGGCCCATTATGTCGAGCATTGGCTGCCGGCGGCGGAGGGAAGAAGTAGAAGCGGTGCCGCTACCTGTGCTTCGTCGCCCCCGCGTCTCACCGCACCGCGCCAACACTCGTGGCGATGGCAGCTATGCACATTCGCGATTACTTGACAAATTAGGAGTTAGCAAAGATATGACAAATTAAAACCGTAATAAACTGCTGTGATTAAGAAAGTCGAAAGAGCAAAAGCGATAGATACTTATGGAATCTACAAATAATCTAATTTCTATCGTAATTGTGAATAAATAAATTAATAAAAGTTTTTCGTACATTCACGAAAGATTCTTTCTTTTTTTTAAATATCTTATTTACAGTATCATACAATTCTAACATTGTTTTTTATCGAATTGTGTCGTACTGTTAAATCCTTGATGAAAACATTTTAAAAAATTACCATAAATTCACGATTGATTCTTAAAGTGATAATTTTCTTTTATAAGTGTGTTATAATATTTGCCGCATCAAATTCTCTCATCGTTTCTTATTATTTTTTTTCCATGGAATGTTAAATTAACGAAGATTTATCACGATTAATATCTACGATTGATTCTTCATACATTCTCATTTCGTAAATATAATATTTAATTAGAAAATTATAAAATGCGCGATATATCCATATAACCCACACAGCACACTTTATCCTGAGGATATCCCAAATTATCCCAGACAGACGAAGGCGATCCCACGGATATCTCAATGAGTAGCTCCCGGGATATCCTACAAAAATATCTTAAAATATCGTAAAATATCTTAAGATGTCATATGATATCTTATTAATATATTTCGATATCTCAAAAAAATATCTTAAAATATTATAAGATATTGTAAGATATTCATTAATATCTTACGATATCCTATTACATCCAAATAATATCCCATCATATCTTTTTTATCCCTACAATTAATGGAGCATAAATCAAGTGTAAAGAGAAAGTTAATTATAATGTAACAAAAGAGTGATAGAAGCGTAAATTAAATCTTTAAGAAACGTAGATTAAAACGTCAGAACATAAAGAAAATACACTTATGGAAACAATGTGGCATATTAATAATATGCTACATATACTAAAAAATTATAAAAAATGACATTAAAAAAATTTTTTTATTTTATACAAACAGCAAAAACAGATTTTTTAATAAGTTAATCTACATACTATTTTGCGCGCATATATAAAAATAGTAAAAAAAGTAAAAAAAAAAGGTAAAACTTCATATTTATTTATAAAAATATAAGTTAACTATACATGTTTTATCCTTCTGACAACATCTATTGTAATGATCTATAACAAATATGAATCCATAAACAAGAAGTGTTTATGGATCACCACGAAGCGTTAGAATGCGTACGGTCTTCAAAGTCAAGCGACATCGGCGAGGGTTGACACTTGGATGGGTGACCGTTTTTTCAGGTATAGAGATATTAAACTATTAAACATGCTTTAACAGGTACGACGGCTTGGCTAAAACATGTTATATTATAGTCTTCTTTCTCTTACAAAATTGCCGTAAAAATAATTAGAATTTTTTATTTTTTGTTCGTTTTTTTCAATTCTTAGAAACTCTCAAAAATACTTAGAAATATTCAAAATTTTTTATTTTTAAAATTTTTCCAAGAAACATTTCAATTATAAAAAATCGAAACATTTATCAGAAATCCTGAAAAAAATTTTTTTAATTCTGACAAATTTTTTTACTAAGGTATATTACGATATCTCAGGAAATCCCTTGGACATCCTCTGGATATCGTTTAAGATATCTACAGGATATCAAATCGGTGGACATTTGTGCATCCCTTGGATATCCCTCGGATATCGCAGACGGTCCACGGATATCCAACGATATTGTGATATCCCAAAATGACATCCCAGGGACATCCCTAGGATAAAGTGTGCTGTGTGGGAATATGTTACATTCATTGTTCATAACACGATAGAAAAATATCTCTTGATGTAACGATTTCACAATAGATTATGCCTTCTACGATAATTATGCTTAGAGATGTTCAATATCAAATATTATTAATATAACGAAGAGTTTTTTTTTCATAACGATAGGGAACTCGGAATTTCTTTTATCTTTAATTACATTATTAATTACGACAGATTTTTACTGATTGATTCAGAATAGATATAAAAAAAAATACAAAAATCTAATTGATTTCTCTTTCGTAATCCATTACTTGTCTGAATAAAAAAAAAGAATTTCAAGAAGTGATATCATTGTCTATCGTTCTCTCGTTTCCTGTTAGGAAAGTATATTTTCTCGTTGGAATATGACAAAATATCTACGGAGACATCGTGTTTAATAGTTCTGTTGGAATATTTCGTAAATTTAAGTTTTCTATTGTATAATTACGAAAGAAAACGCTTTGTTGTTAACCATACTGGTGACATTAACATCTCCAAGTATAATTATGATTGTATCGTATAATTTATCACGAAATCGTTAGATCAGGCATGAATACTTTTCTATCGTGTTACGAAGAGTGTTATGTTATGGATAAATATTTCGTGCATTTCGTAATTTTCTAATAAGATACTTACGAAAAGAGAATGTATACAGAATCAATTGTGAGAGACGATTCGTTAATTTACCATTGTATGAAAAAAAAAGATAAGAGACGACGAATGAATTTGATGCGGCAAATACTATAATATACTGACAAGAGGAAACTATTAATCGCAAATTCACGGTTGTTCTTTGTCAATGTAGAATTTGTAAACATACGCGGATTTATTGAAAACAAATTATCAATTTTATTAGAGGATATTCCTCTCTGCGAGCGACAAAATATGATGTTTCAGCACGATGGAGCACCCGCGCATTTTTGTCGCGAAGTGCGAAATATTTTAGACAGGCGTTTTCCGGACAGGTGAATGGGTCGAGGTGACCCAATCACTTGGTCGGCACGGTCACCAGATTTAAATTTACTAGATTATTTTGTTTGGGGGCATATTAAAGCTCGAGTCGAAAACGTGCATGATGGTACCGAAGCTGAGGTTCGCGAAGCGATTATAGCGGTCTTTAATACCATCACGCCGGACACGGTGCACCCTGCGACGCAACAGATTGTTCGAAGAGCGGAACCCTGCTCAAAAAATCCGATAGAATCAGATAAGAAAAAGTTCTATCTAATTGAATCGTGTTTTTGGTTCGTAAATATTAGATCGGTTATCTGAAATATACGATAGGCTTTCTATATTTCTGTATCGTATTTTTCATATAATTACCTATCGTTTTTAATCAATTTCTATCGTCATTTTTTATATAAATTAATCGTGTTCTATCGTGTTTTTGGTTCGTAAATATTAGATCGGTTATCTGAAATATACGATAGGCTTTCTATATTTCTGTATCGTATTTTTCATATAGTTACCTATCGGTTTTAATCAATTTCTATCGTCATGTTTTATATAAATTAATCGTATTCTATCGTGTTTTTGGTTCGTAAATATTAAATTGGTTATCTGAAATATACGATAGGCTTTCTATATTTCTGTATCGTATTTTTCGTCTAGATTACCTATCGTTTTTAATCAATTTCTATCGTCATGTTTTATATAAATTAATCGTATTCTATCGTGTTTTTGGTTCGCAAATATTAGATTGCTTATCTGAAACTTATGATAGACTTTTTATCTTTCTGTATCATATTTTTCGTATAGAGTACCTATCGTAAATCTAGTTCAAAAAATGTAAACGTTTTACTTTTCTTGTACAAAATTGTTTACTCAATTAAAATGAGTAAATTATAAACGTAATGTGGCAGTCGTCTTCCACATCGTCCTCTCGTAGCGAAAGAAACTGATTATTGCTTGTCTTAATCGTGTTGCGGGTGGTCTTTATATAGCGGGTCGGCTGCATTTGACTCACGAGAGAGTAATCGTCTACCAGCCTATCGGCGGCGCCGCGTACTAACTAAAAAGTTTGGATAGAAAATGATAGAAACATATAAAAATTTGATAGAAAATTTATAAAATTCTATCGTTCTTTATCGTATCTCAATTAAACGATTAAAACTTTATCTGAATATGGATACTTTCCTATATGATCTTACCTAATTATCTTACTGAATAGAAAAATTACGATTTAAAGTCTATACAAATTAATCTGAAATTGTCCCTATATGTTTCTATCAAATATATGTTATGGAACAATAATCGTTTGCTATCGTTTGTCTTTATAATAGGAGATATTTCAAGGAGGAACAATTATCACAAGCACACAAAAAAAGTGATCCGGCGGACCAGACTGGTCAATCCTTATGTATTTTGACTCACTGAATCCGAATTCAAGATCAGAATTGTAAAGTTAGCATTTTCTAACCTCAAAAAAAATTTTTTTTTAATGTTGGTCTGGCGGACCAGACTATATCAGTCAATCCTTATGTATTTTGACCCGCTGAATCCAAATCCAAGGTCAGAATTACTAAATTTGCTCATTTTTTCTAACCTCAAAAAAAATTTGTTTTAATGTTGGTCCGGCGAACCAAAGTAGTCTATCCTTATGTATTTTGACCCGCTGAATCCAAATTCAAGGTCAGAATTATTAAATTTGCTCATTTTTTCTAACCTCAAAAAAAATTTTTTTTAATGTTGGTCCGGCGGACCAGAGTAATCTATCCTTATGTATTTTGACCCGCTGAATCGAAATTCAAGGTCAGAATTGCTGAAATGGCTTATTTTTTTCTAACCTCAAAAAAACACCTTGTTAAAGCAGCTTGGATCTTAAATGTATAATTCGGAGCGTGCAAGCTTGCGTAAGCACATTATCCGGGGAAAATTCAATACTTATAACAAGTTTGAGCTTCTGTGAATGAATAGCGTAGAAAATTTACTCCCTTTTCCTATTATATTTAACTCTTTCATTCTGGACCTTGGATTTGGATTCAGCGGGTCAAAATACATAAGGATTGACTGATTATATAGTCTGGTCCGCCAGACCAACATTAAAAAAAAATTTTTTTTGAGGTTATGAAATGCGAGCTAACTTTGCAATTTTGACTTTGGATTCGTATTCAGCGGGTCAAAATACATAAGGATTGACTAGTCTAGTCCGCCGGACCAACCTTTTTTTTTGTGTGTTTATGTTATTTTATAATTCCGCCGGACAGAACATTCTGTTGTTCTTTATGGTATCCGAATTAAACGATTAAAACTTTATCTGAATATGGATACTTTCCTATATTATCTTATCTAGTTATCTTATTGAATAAACAAATTACGACTTAAAGTCTATATAAATTATTCAGATAATTCTATATTCAGATAAAGTTTTAATCGTTTGATTCAGACACGATAAAGAATGATAAAATGTTATGTTCGGCAAAATTGCGAAATAATTTTTTCCTGTTTAAAATATCTCCAATTATATAGACAATGATAAAAAACTATTATAGTATATAACATATTTTTGATAAAAACGTATAGGGATACAATTTCCCAGGTAGCAAGGTGACGTCTAATTGACGGCATTTTTTGGTCATTTTATGACGAACCAGACGTCATAATGTCGAGATAAAATGACGTCTAAATGTCGTAGAACTGACGTACATTTGTCTCATCTTAACGACGTCATATATTGACGTCAAAAATACGTCATTATTTTCATATTATTGACGTCATTTTCAAGAAGCTAGTATCGTACATTTGACGGTATTTTATTGTTATTTTTATGAAAAAATATAGGTTTTTAGGTTACATTTAATAAAGACGACATTTTAACGTCATTTTTATGATTATCCCAGGTAGTAAAAGCCGTTATTTTGACGTTTTAGAAAATATTTCGGGTACATGTCCTATATATGCAGTACTTGCATTATGAAAATATCGAAATAACATAATTATAATGTAAAAAAAAATCTACGTTGTTTCTCAACAAGCATCACGACCCACCACACCATAGTCACGTTTGGAATTGCCTAACTTCCGCGGTCACCCATCCAACTCTGAACCGCCGTCGACGTTGCTTGACTTCGAAGATCGTACGCTACTTAGTCCTTTGTGATGATCCATGAACACTTGATGATCATGAATACATATTTGTTATAGATCAGTTCAATAGATGCGAGAAACATGAAACTTGTAGTTAACTAATATTTTTATAAATAAATATAAATTTACAGTTTTTTTCCTGATTTTTACATATGCAAAATAACATGTGGAATAACTTATAGAAATATGTTTTTGCTCTGTTCTTTTGATAAAGCTAAATTATACCTCAGATAAAACGCAATATTTATAAAATATTTATAAAATATTTATAATATTTATTTAAATATTTTATAAATATTTATCTAAATATTTTATAAATATTTATCTAAATATTTTATAAATATTTTTGTGGTCTTAGATTTGACAAATCATAAAGATTTATCATAAATATTATAAAAATATTTATGAAATATTTATAAATATTTACAAAATATTACTTATACAAATCTTTATCTTTTATTTATCATAAATATTATATAAAATATTTAATTTATATTTTAATATGGTGAATAAAGATTTTTTTTTTCGTATATATAAAATATGTGTAAAATATTTATATAATATTTTGAAAAAATAAATATTAATAAATATTAATAAATATTTATCATAAATATTATGTGCTGCCTGGGATGATTCTAAAATATTGATAGTATTAATCATATAAAATATTATATTAATTTTAATAATGTTGTTTATTAATCAATCTTTAAATAATGATAGTTATAGGTAGCAAGGTGTCGTCCACTAGACCTCAATAATTTGTCATTTGAGGTCAAATCGTCAATTATTACAAAGAATTATAGTTAACGTCAGTAATTAGTCACTAATAAAATCTTATTAATACGTCGTAAAATGATCAATTAACTGACGTTATTAATTAGTCAAGAATATGACGTCGGAAATACGTTGTAGGATGGATAAATGACTGACGTAATTAATAGGTCAAAAAATGACGTTACTATTACGTCTTAATTTGGTAACATGACGTCTGCGACCTTAAATGACGAATTATTGACGTCGTATTAACATCACCTTGCTACCTGGGTTCAGATTAATTCATATAGAGTCTTATAGACCTTGAATCGTAAATTTCATATTCAGAACGATAAGTAGATAGGATCATATATAAAAGTAGTCGTATTCAGATAAAGTTTTAATTGTTTATTTCAGATACGATAAGAAACGATAGAACTTTGTGTCCGCCGAAATTGGAATACATCTGATAGAAACGTATAGGAACAATTTCAGATTAATTCATATAGAGTATTATAGACCTTGAATCGTAAATTTCATATTCAGAACGATAAGTAGATAGGATCATATATAAAAGTAGTCGCATTCAGATAAAGTTTTAATCGTTTATTTCAGATACGATAAGAAACGATAGTACTTTATGTCCGCCGAAATTGGAATACATCTGATAGAAACGTATAGGAACAATTTTAGATTAATTCATATAGAGTCTTATAGACCTTGAATCTTAAATTTCATATTCAGAACGATAAGTAGATAGGATCATATATAAAAGTAGTCGCATTCAGATAAAGTTTTAATCGTTTATTTCAGATACGATAAGAAACGATAGTACTTTATGTCCGCCGAAATTGGAATACATCTGATAGAAACGTATAGGAACAATTTTAGATTAATTCATATAGAGTCTTATAGACCTTGAATCGTAAATTTCATATTCAGAACGATAAGTAAATAGGATCATATATAAAAGTAGTCGTATTCAGATAAAGTTTTAATCGTTTATTTCAGATACGATAAGAAACGATAGAACTTTATGTCCGCCGAAATTGAAATACATCTGATAGAAACGTATAGGAACAATTTCAGATTAATTCATATAGAGTCTTATAGACCTTGAATCGTAAATTTTATATTCAGAACGATAAGTAGATAGGATCATATATAAAAGTAGTCGTATTCAGATAAAGTTTTAATCGTTTATTTCAGATACGATAAGAAACGATAGAACTTTATGTCCGCCGAAATTGGAATACATCTGATAGAAACGTATAGGAACAATTTCAGATTAATTCATATAGAGTATTATAGACCTTGAATCGTAAATTTCATATTCAGAACGATAAGTAGATAGGATCATATATAAAAGTAGTCGTATTCAGATAAAGTTTTAATCGTTTATTTCAGATACGATAAGAAACGATAGAACTTTATGTCCGCCGAAATTGGAATACATCTGATAGAAACGTATAGGAATAATTTCAGATTAATTTATATAGAGTCTTATAGACCTTGAATCGTAATTTTCATATTCAGTACGATAAGTAGATAGGATCATATAGAAAAGTAGTCGTATTCAGATAAAGTTTTAATCGTTTATTTCAGATACAATAAGAAACGATAGAATTTTATAACTTTTCTATCTGGCAGGAAATCTAGTGTCCGATAGAAACGATAGATTCAGATAAAATCATATTAAATTTCTATCGAATTTCTATATGTTTCTATCAGTTTCTATCGTACTTTTTGAACAGGGACGTTATCAGTAACTTGAACGTTAAAGGTAAAAATTAATAACTCATTAATATGATACCAGAGGAGGAAGAATATTATAATTCAACAGACGCCCGTGGGGGAGGGATACCACGAGTTTTCGTCGGTTCGCCATATCAGCGCGGACACAGAATCGGGAGTTTTCTTGGTGGATTATTCAGAAAGGCACTTCCTTACTTGAGTAGAGGTGTACGTGCGATCGGTAAAGAAGCTTTACGTGCAAGTATTAACGTGATAGACGACGTTGAAAATAATACTCCTTTGAAGGAGGCACTCAGAAATCGATTCAAAGAATCTCGAGGAAATCTCAAAAGAAAAGCAGAAGAAAAAATTAAAAACCTAATGAAGGGATCGGGATATAAAATATCGACGAAAAAGCTGCCGCTTCAGTTCCCCTTCGTTAGTCACACTGGTCGCTTCGCGGCAACAAAGTCGGCATCGCGTAAACGTCGGACAAGCAAAAAGAAAACATCAAAAAACAGTAGGCGGAAGAAAAAAACGGTTAAAAGATTGACGAAGAAAAAGTCTCGTTCGGTAAGATGCAAAAATAAAAAGACTTCTACTACGAATCGTCGTCGTCGTGTTAGTAAGAAGCGTGGAGTATCCGATATATTCTTTTAATTCACGTCAAAAGTCTCTGCGTGAGAAATAAGTATGTCTTTTCTTCACACTCATTCCAGCGAGTGCTTAAAGAGTGAACTCGATCTCTTCTCGTTACCTCCCACTCAAACCAGCATAGCGAGTTCACAATGGATTTATTACAAGCCTGTGACATCACTCGCTGACAATGCACTTATAGAATTTGTCATACCCGGTCACGGGGAAGATTACTTAGATCTCACGCATACCATGTTAAGTATTCGGCTACGCGTAGAAACCACTCCTCTCGCCGGTGGGGAGAAAGATACGACGGCCAGTGACTTCATACTCAAAGTAGGCCCTGTAAATCATTTGTTACATTCCATGTTCAATCAAATTGACGTATATTTTAATCAGAAACTCGTGTCACCTCCAAACAACGCTTACGCGTATCGTGCATACATCGAAGTATTATTAAACTATGCTTCTCCCGCATAATCCTCTCATCTGACAGCGTGTCTATAGGACATGGATACACCCGGTCTCATGGACACTCACGCAGATTCCTCGGCACCAAATAACGCTCTCGTGAGACGAGCGCGTTATATTCAGGCAGGACAGGAGTTAGATCTCTTAGGTCATCTTCACTGCGACGTTTTTAATCAGGATAAATTTTTAATTAACGGAGTAGAAGTTAGAATGAGGCTCGTACGCTCGAAAGATTCTTTCTGTCTAATGGAATCTAGTTCCACGTCAAAAATTCGTATTTTAGACGCTAGTCTACTCGTAAGAAGAGCAAAAATAAGCCCCAGTATTACTCGCTCACGCTAAAATGTTGAGTAAGACAACTGCCAAGTATCCTTCTCTAACGAGAGTAGAGGTTAAAACGTTCACGATACACTCCGGGCTCGTAGGAGAATCGATAGATAACGTGATCCTCGGTCAACTACTGAAACGCGTAATTGTCGGTTTTGTTGATAACAGAGCGTTTAACGGAGATAGAAAATTAAATCCGTTTAATTTCAAAAACTACGATATAAATTTCTTTTCACTATACGTCGACGGTGTACAAATTCCTAGTAGACCGCTACAGCCGAACTTCTCGAAAGACGAACCGCTCTACGTCGAAGCCGCTCTTTTCCGGAACTGGCATTCACTTTTTGAACGAGGGTAATTCTATAAGTAGAAACAATTATGCCGATGGATATACACTTTTCGCTTTCGATCTCACTCCCGATTTATCCGCAAATTGTGCCGGACATTGGAATCTCGTGAAACATGGCAGTCTACGATTAAAAGTACGATTCGCAAGGGCATTATCCACGTCTGTTAACTGTATCGTTTATGCAGAATTTGATAATGTTCTAGAAATCGACTCTTCTCGTCAAATTATCGTCGACTTTTCCGGATAGACTTTATGTCTGATAAACGGTAAAATCGTGTGAAAAAAATTATAACCACCACCACTACCTTCAGCAGTACTATCATCAATTAACCCCACCACCGTCACTAACGCTAACAACGCACTTTTTCGCTGATATTTTTAAAATCATACGAAGAGAAATCAGTTTTCTACGAGACACGAAGACAGTCACATCGACTTAAAAGAGTGAAGCAAGCAAGCTGTTGATTATAACCATGGACATAGTTATTGACATCCAAGGCTTTCGGGATAGCGAGGGAAAATTTACTTCTAAAGAGATCGCAGTTGTCGCACTCGACGCAGCAATCATCGGCCATTGGATTACACTGCCTCCTTGCTCGTTTGAAGAATTACCCGAAAGTTCAAGACGTGAAAACAATTGGCTTTCACAGAATTACCACGGTATCGAGTGGTTCGACGGTGAAGCTAATCCAAAGTTTTTTGTAAGCCAACTACGTGACATTACCCGCTGGGCTCGCTGCATCTTTACCAGAGGCCATGAAAAAGCAAGTTACTTGCGTGATCTTCTCTCCAGAAACATATATAATCTGGAAGCAGATTCTCCGGCATAAAAATATTTGCCTGATGTCGACGAGTACGGTCACCGCTGTACTCATCACGGACTTCGAGCTAACGCAAAATTTAATTGTGCGTTACGTAACGCTCACAAATTAAAACGTTGGTTAAACGAGCCATCTAGCCGAAACTCGAGTCACGCCAGTCTCTCGACTAACGACGTCGTCGACGAAGAAAAAGAGGAAGAAGAAGGAGAAATCATACAAAACGTAGAAGTAAAAGTCGAAGATCCGACAACAGACGAAGAGAAAGAAAACGAACGCACGGCTAAAGAGAACCCAGAAATTATGCAAACGATTCCACTCTCCCGGTCGTCGCCTTCGTATGAATTCACTGGAAATTTTACGTGCGTTGCGACAACTGAATGTCAAGTATGTCGGCGTCTATCCTGCAGACAGACTACCGAGGGTGTGGACGAGATCGACAGCAATCGTCGCTAACACAGACAATCACAATCAACCTGGCGAACACTGGGTCGCGTTTTACGTCGATGAACGCGGAACAGGAACATATTTCGATAGCTACGGATTACCACCCTTGGACTCCAGATTCCTCCTACGACTGCGACGAAACTCAGCGAAGTACCGATGGAACACCGTGCCACTACAAGGATTACTCTCACAAACTTGCGGACAATACTGCTGTGTTTTTCTATATTTTATGTCTCGTGGTTATAATCTTAATCGGTTTCTCAATTTATTTTCTTCCAATTGTGAGCTCAACGACAGACAAATAGTAAAAATATTTAATAAAATTTTTTCGTGTAAAGAAATTAAAAAATGTGTAAAACCTCAAGCGTGCTGCCATGTACAATTTTGTATTCCTAAAAAGTAAGCTATATTAATAAATATTTTATTTGTAATTTTAAGCAATGTCTATTTCTTTCTCGCTCCCACTCTATAATATATAACTCTTTCCTATATCCGAGTCAAAAATTATACTCGCACCTGTTTTTACCTTAGGTATCACTACATAATAGCAAAAAGTTCTCTCTCTCTCTCGCGCTCACAAAGCATACTTGACCTATAAACCTATTGACCCATTTTACAAAAACTCGTACCTGTTCGAGCCGCACCCCCGCTGGGGTAAAACGCTCGGCACTAAGATCTGCTTTTTCCTATTCAAAATCCAGTAGTATACTCAGGGGCAGCCAATCAAGGCTCGGGGCAGCCATGGTGTACCAATCAAGACTCGGGGCAGCCATGGGGTATCCAATCAGAACCCTCCGTTCAAAATCATGACGTCACAAACTCAGGGTACCCAATCAAGACTTGGGGCAGCCATGGGGTGCCAATCAAAACGCGCCGTTCAAACTCGTGACGTCACAGCGTCTAGTCTTCCCCACCAGGCCCCAGACGGGGGAAGGGAGTTAGGTTTGACATCAGGCCGAGGAAGAAGTTCGGGTTTGTTTTGATGCACCATGGCTGCCCCAAACAGGGGGGGGGAAGGGGGGCAGACACTCCCCGCTGTGAGGGCGAGGAGTGGGGGTTTGTTTTGACGCCCCATGGCTGCCCCTATACTACTGAAAACCATGTTTCGAGAGAAACGCGTTTAAAGTTTCAAGTTTAGTTCTACTATTGTTAACAGCCGAATTTTGCACTTTACCTCTAGTCGGCAATTTCGAGTGAGTCCCAGATGCGCACAGTAATAAACGGACACAGCAAGCTGAGTGAAACGGACACAGTAACAAACGGACACAGACCAAACGGACACAGTAATAAACGGACACAGTGCGAAACGGACACAGTAACAAACGGACACAGTGCGAAACGGACACAGTAACAAACGGACACAGACCAAATGCGCACAGAGCGAAACGGACACAGACCAAATGCGCACACTGCACATGCGCACAGACCAAATGCATACACGGAAAGTCGCAAACCCATGTGATGCAGTGAATGCTTTGCACGCACACACACACACACACGGGAGGGTGCAAGGGGGGCCTTCGGCCCCCCTCCCACACCCACCCCGTCCAAGTCGCTAATCTATGTGGACTTTACTCTGCTTGCAATGTACATGGATTGCATTTAGTCCGTGCGCACGTGCAGTGTGCGCATGTGCAGTGTGCGCATTTGGTCCGTGTGCATTTGGTCCGTGCGCATTTGGTATGTGTCCGTTTCGCTCTGTGCGCATTTGGTCTGTGTCCGTTTGTTACTGTGTCCGTTTCGCACTGTGTCCGTTTCGCTCTGTGCGCATTTGGTCTGTGTCCGTTTGTTACTGTGTCCGTTTATTACTGTCCCAGCTAGCCAGGCCTGTTAAAATCACATATCGTGAAAGCTTTACAGCAAGGATTGTTTCAATTTTGACAACAATTTTATGACAAGTAATTGTCTGTTGCTTTGTTTTCTAAAAGTTTCGAGCAAATTTACGGCAAAAGTTTTCATCACACGATGCTGCAAATAACAGAGAAAGACTTGTACATAAATATTACGTATAGAAATTACAAGATTAGTTCCGACACGATAAAATGCAAAATTTAAGCAAATAACAAAGCAAACCTTGCTACACGACATGACAATAAATTTATGGCAGAAACAGGAAATCTTGTTAAGCACATAATAACGGCAAATTAGTAGCAAGAACAAAATAAAACTTGCCGAGCATACTTACGCAACAAAATTGCGACAAGGTGTGTAAACAGCTTAGTTTTTGTTGGCAATGCTTGTCGCAAATAGTATGACGCACATTTTATGCAAATAACAGGATTGCATTATCGGGTTTTAAAATTTATTTCTGACTTTACTATCTATCTCGAGATGGCGCATTTCTCGTGAAAAAGATTTACCTACTGGATTAATAAAAAGGGCTCGTCGAGAACAGAGAACCAAGTATGATTGCACCATTAACATTTGATATTGGACTAATCAGTCTAATATTTCAGTCTAATAATCATTTTTGTTGATCTAAATTTCAACAATATTTGTCCTGTTCTTACCACAAATTTGCTATCATATTGTGCATAGCAATATTTGCCTCGTTTTTGCCACAAATTTGCTATTATGCTATGTACAGCAAGGTTTGCTCTATTCTTGCCACAAATTTGCTATCATATTGTGTACAGCAAGGTTTGCCTTGTTCTTGCTGCAAATTTGTTATTATGTTTTACTAGCAAATTTTACCCTGTTATTTGCATAAAATATGCGTCATACTATTTACAACAAGACTTGCCAACAAAAGCTAAGCTTAATGCGGACACACCTTGTCGTAATTTTGTTGCAAAGGTTTGCTCGAGTTTGCGGCAAATTTCGCGCAAAGTTTGCGTCATTTTGCTAGCTGGGGTGTCCGTTTGGTCTGTGTCCGTTTATTACTGTGTCCGTTTCACTCAGCCTGCTGTGTCCGTTTATTACTGTGCGCATCTGGGACGCTCCCGCAATTTCGGGGCCATATGAGATTCCTTCCACATTAATAGCAGCAGCGTTTTATGAAGACTTTTGTTGACGGCGAGCAATCCTTTCTTTGCGCGTCGCTTTCTGCGCTCGTACTTTGGCCACATCGATGCGCGCTCGGTCTTGATTTTCGCAATATGCAGCACAATTCTTTTATTATCATTAATAAATGTGCGGCAGCACCTTTATTAAATGTATATGCAGCAATATTGGCAGCAATTTGCACAACGTGTGCACCGCTGTGCTGCACTTTTGGTGCTATGCGCCAAATCAGATTGTTTAAACTTTTGTTAACGTTTTGCGTAAATCCACCGACGCATTTCTTCAGTAAATTATCACTAGAAAGTTGTTTTCAAATATTGGATGAATGGCTTTAATCACATCATCGTCCAGTGGCGATTTATACTGATATTGCTCCAATTCGAGCACTCGAATGCTCGATCCCGTTTTACTCAACTTTCTGTAATTCCGGCATTTTTTCAGATATCAACATAAAACTTTCAGGATATATTCTTGAAACTTAAAGCTTCAAAAAAATGTAATAAAAAAAAATTGAATTTTTTTCCCGCTAGATTGGTGTAACCCCTTAATAATTTGATGGAAATTGCGATCTATTTAGCACTAATCTTTGAAGCGTTCAAATGATTAATTAGATGGTTAACTATATAGATCATAATTTTAAGAAAAATTGAATAGTATACATTTATATTATTCTGTTTTTGTTCAGCACATGATGAATTTAGATTTTGTGCATTTTTTGTGCGCAGTAATTGTAGACAAACCGTTATTTTTGAAAACATTATCTTTATAATAACTTTTTTTATTATCAAATAGATCTGTCATTCAGAATGTTATAATGTTGTCTGATTTTTGAGTCAACTACGACGCATCGTTTCGTAATAACATTGAAACGAACGTGTTATGTTACGATTATACAATTTTTGTTGAATAACTGTAACGCCAAAACGATGTATAACAGCTATATCACTTGCGTATAACAAATATTACGTAACAGGTTATTTCCATGTCATATAGCACTTATACATATCACAAGAATAACAATGTTAAATTACATGTAACTTCCATGTTACATTGCCGATATAAAATGTGTTCACTGGGACGAAATGGCATAACTTGCATATGCATAGCATAAGAGCGCTAAGGCTGAAATCACATGGTGCGGAATAAAGGGCCATCTACAATGGAGTGTTTTAGTCGTAACAACGCTAAATTTATGACCATGCTGTCAATAATATAAACGACGTAGCAATAATATCCCAGATAGCAAGGTGACGTTAATACGACGTCAATAATTCGTCATTTAAGGTCGCAGACGTCATGTTACCAAATTAAGACGTAATAGTAACGTCATTTTTTGACCTATTAATTACGTCAGTCATTTATTCATCCTACAACGTATTTCCGACGTCATATTCTTGACTAATTAATAACGTCAGTTAATTGATCATTTTACGACGTATTAATAAGATTTTATTAGTGACTAATTACTGACGTTAACTATAATTCTTTGTAATAATTGACGATTTGACCTCAAATGACAAATTATTGAGGTCTAGTGGACGACACCTTGCTACCTATAACTATCATTATTTAAAGATTGGTTAATAAACAACATTATTAAAATTAATATAATATTTTATATAATTTATACTATCAATATTTTATAATCATCCCAGGCAGCACATAATATTTATGATAAATATTTATTAATATTTATTAATATTTATTTTTTCAAAATATTATATAAATATTTTACACATATTTTATATATACGAAGAAAAAATCTTTATTCAACATATTAAAATATAGATTAAATATTTTATATAATATTTATGGTAAATAAAAGATAAAGATTTGTATAAGTAATATTTTGTAAATATTTATAAATATTTTTATAATATTTATGATAAATCTTTATGATTTGTCAAATCTAAGACCACAAAAATATTTATAAAATATTTGGATAAATATTTATAAAATATTTAAATAAATATTATAAATATTTTATAAATATTTTGTAAATATTGCGTTTTGTCTGAGGTATAATTTAGCTTTATCAAAAGAACAGAGCAAAAACATATTTCTATAAGTTATTCAACATGTTATTTTGCATATGTAAAAATCAGGAAAAAAACTGTAAATTTATATTTATTTATAAAAATATTAGTTAACTACATGTTAACTAAGAGGTATATAGAGACTCTACGTCTGCTAAGTTTGCTCGCTCACTCGTAACTCTGGGTATTCTCGCTTCAAGGATGTCGGGATGTCGGGATTGGCTCGTAGGGATAGTCTACTGAGTTTACGGTGTGTTCAATTGCACAAATAAATATATTGTCTAGCTCGGTACAATAACCAATCGAGTAACTCGTAATCACTCTCCTCGCGACACGCAGTTCCAAGACTCGAATCTCTCACACTCTCTCTAAATCGCTCGGTCGTACATCCGAAACTCTCCGCGCCAAATCTCTCACTGCTCTCTCTTACTTTCTCGCTCTACTGTCCTCACATCGCGCAGCCTCATGCCGCCACTCTCGCTCTTACTAACGCCATCTCTCGTCGCTCCTCTCTACTCTCTCGCTACGCTCACTCGCTATTGTTATCACTCGGCCATCCTAGTAATTACTCGTCCTCGGGTAATTGTGTCTTGTAGTCCTTTAAGTGTGTAGGAATTCGTCTATCTCTTCTCGAACGTCGTGGCTGTGACTTTCCATTCACTCCCTCTTCGGCGTCTTCCTCTTCTGTTTTACCACCTGCCTGTGTCGTATTACTCTCCCTGCTATCGGTATGTTCTGGATCCCTGTTTTCCTCTTGTGCAGATTCGTTATCTTCGGTTGAATCCGGCGGCTCGTATTCCTCGTCGCTTTCATCTTCAGATGTATTATTGTCTTCTATGTGTGGTCGCCAAATTTTTAATTGACTAGCATGTGCCGTGGAGGCATATCGACGTCCTGGCTCTTCTTGTCGCAGATCAGCTACTCTGTAGGTGTCCTCGTGTAGTTTCTCTGTAATTAATAGTGGCCCTCGGTATTTACACTGTAATTTCGTGCTCTCGCCGGTCGGGGTGGGTGCAACCCTCATATGTACTATATCCCCAACGTTGTATCGAACGTTCTTCGCGCGATTCCGATCATAGCGCTCCTTCACTCGTTGTTGCTCGCTGTCGATTTTCTCTCAGGCTGCCTGTTGCAGTTCCCCTGGTTTCGTGTACGTCGCACTCTCGTCCGTTATCTTCCGTATTTCCCCTTCGTTCCGTCGAGCCTGGTAACCATAAAGTAGCTCGAAAGGTGCTCGCCCAGTCGTTGCACTAGGTGCGTCATTAAGTTGCTGTTGAACCTTTGGTAATTTGGTATCCCAATCTCGTTCTTCGTCGTCTCGTAAGCTCGCTTGTAGCACTGGTATCAAGGTAAAGTTTATCCTCTCTATTTGGCCGTTGGCCTGGGGATGGCGTGGCGAATTCAGAGTATGATGGATTCCATGTTCTTTGCAGAAGTTAGCAAACCGGTTGGACGTGAAACATGTCCCGCGATCCGAGATTATTTTACGCGGAGCCCCATGGTCCAAAACGAATTTTTCCAATGCTCGTATCACTCCACTCACTTTCGTGTCTCTGGTTGCATGTAGAATTACATATTTGGTCAAGTTATCGATTATTGCGAATATATACTTGTTGCCCTTTTTTGTTGTCACAAACGGTCCCGTGTGGTCCACATGAATTACAGCAAATGGTCGTTCGTCCGGTGGGATAGGGTGTAACAATCCGCTTTGTCTGCCGGTCTTGATCTTCGTCAGCGCACACTGTAGACAAGCTCCAATGTGTTGACGTATGTACCTTCTCACTCCTGGATAATAATAATGTTCCGTTAGCATTGCTAGTGTCCGATCCAGTCCGGGGTGGCCTTTTAAATCATGGAAGCGTATAGCTAGGCTCTTCCTCATCGTACGTGGTACTGCAAAGAGTAATCGGTCCCCTCGTCGTTTGTATACTATTCCGTTCACTAGCTCATAATCCTCTATCTCGCTTACTTCATGCTTACTTCTATCGCTCGCGGTTTTTCTAAGTATAGCACTTTTCCGTTTTATCGCTTCATCGCTATGCTGATTCATCGCAATCTCGTCGTGTTCATTCACTAACGTAAACATACCACACTCGTCCATCTGTTCGCCCTTGCTTACTGGCGCTCGGCTTAACGCATCTACATGTACCAGTTTCGTTCCCGGTCTATGCGTAATGTTAAAATCAAACTCGCTCAACGTGTTATTTCAACGAACTACTTGCGGGTTTACAGTTTTCTGAGTACTTAAATATAACAGCGCTTGACAATCTGTGACTATGGTAAACGAAATGTTTATTAGCATCGGTCGCAATCGCGTAATCGCCCAAACGATCGCCAAAAGTTCTAACTTACTAGAATGATAATTCCTCTCGAGTTCGCTCGTTCGTCAACTAATCGCGTAGACTAAACGTAAACGCTTATGTTCGTCGCGTTGAAACATCATCGCCGCTAGTCCCAGAGCACTAGCATCGGTATGTAACTCAGTTACTCGTTCGGGATTGAATGGCTGCAATACCGGTTTATTCGACAGTGATCCTTTCAGTTTTTCAAACGCGTGTTGCTCTTTTTCGCCCCACTCGAACTTAGCTTCGCCTTTTAGTAACTCATGTAACGGCGCGGCCAATTGTGCAAATCTTGGAATAAATCGCCTAAAGAAGCTAGCCATACCTATAAATCGTCGCGTCTCGTGAGCATTCGTCGGGGTCGGATAATCAATGATTGCCTTCACTTTCGACTCTCCCGGTTCAATACCCTCGCTCGATATCTCAAATCCTAGGTAGCTAACTCGTCTCTGGAGAAATCTGCATTTACCTAACTTAATCGTTAATCCCGCCTCTCGTAACGCTTGTAACGTCAGTACTAATCTCTCGCGCAAATCAATCCAATCGCGTCCTGGTATAAATATATCATCTAAATAGAATAATACTACTCTCTCTCTTAGTAGCCCTAATGCCTTCTTCATCGCTTTAGTAAAATACGCTGGTCCGTTCAATAATCCAAAAATCATTCGCGTGAATTCTACTGTTTCGTCCGGAGTAATTATCACAGTCTTCGGCATTGCCTGTTCGGTCAACGGAATTTGCAAATAACCGTGTGCCAAATCGAGTGTAATAAACAGTGCGCAGTCTCTTACTTGTTCTAGATGGTCATCCGGATTTGGCATAGGAAAAGGTACGCGAACCGTTTGCCGATTAAGCTTTCGAAAGTCTACTACTAGTCGCGCATCGCCATTCTTTTTTCGAACTAACAGCACTGGACTCGCATACGGTGAGTCTGTGTTTCGCACTATTCCCGCGTCACGCCATTCCTGAATGATACGCTTAATTTCCTCTCGCTCGGAATTACTAGCTCTATAGGGTTTTGACATCACTGGTTTACTACCCGGTATTTCTTCAATGTCCATTACACTATTCGTTGCCTGGCCCAACTCCGAAAGGTTGATTGCGACACAGTCACGGTACTCGTTCATGATACGCACGAGTTCTTCAATCACTTCCTCTGGTTGGTCCTCTCCGATGATCAAGTCCTGACGTGTGATGGGTTCCTTCTTCTCCATCCTTGGTATTACGGGCATCCGTGTAACGTCGCCTCGCTCTAGACGCTGCCCTTTGGTCACAGTTCCTTGAGAGACTCCTGTATTTAGCACCATCAGTTCGTGACGTTCAGTGTCGGTTATGGCGTTAACGAGTTGTATTGATGACGGTGGTATTATCACGTCATTCGTTACAGTAACGCACTTCACTCTTCTCTCGGTCTCGCTTGGTTCAATGATTGATAGAAACGAATCCTCTCGTATCGTGAAGGTTAACTCGTCTCCACTCTTGCGGTATTCCACGTACGGCTGTTCGGTGAACGAGCGCCCGATGATCATGTCGTAGCTCTGCGTATCGTCCGGCACTACCCGCACTAGCACGTCCGGTACTACAACGTCATCAACGTTTAATTCTGCTTTAACAAGTCCCGGCGATGCTACTACGTAATGGGCCGGTCCAAAACCCTTCAGCTCTGACTGCACCGGTATCACTTCGAATCTCTCGATTAATACTCTCGTTGCTTTCACAGTACAATCGGAACTTCCAGGGTCAATCAACGCTCGTACTTGTCGGCCATTAATCTTCACTAGTTTCACATATTTTTCGATCGTGCTACTATTCACCTCGTCGATTGTGTTCACCTCTGCTTTATTCGGTGATTTAGCCTCAGGGCAATGGCGCTGTGTATGACCCTTCTTCTTGCACTGTCGGCAGATTAACTCGCGTGGCTCTTCGGGACAATCACGTGCAATGTGTCCGAACGCTTTACAGTTGTAACACTTCGGTTGTCCCTCGTCGTTCTTTACGGAAGGTCGCTTGTCCGGATTGGACGCTTTGGTGTTGTTTGATGACGATCCCGGCTTGCTCTCCTTATCGGTATTCACCGTCTTTGTTAATGGAGTTCCTTGTGGCTTCGGCTTACCAGAGCGTATTCTAGCTGCACGCTGGGATAACACACGTTCATTAGCCACAATATCATGTAGCAAGTCGTCTAGCGAATAATGATTCCTCGCCATCACGGAGATACACAATTCTCTTGACCACAACCCATCGAACACTTGCTCCTTAATGTCGCGAAAGTCTAGTCGCAGATCTATACAAAGCTTTGTCTTCGCATGAAAATATGCACTCAATGATTCGTCCTTCAACTGCACTCGATCGATCATTTTCTGCCATCGATCGGAAGTACTATCTGGCACCACAAACGTAGCCTCAAATGCCAACTTGAAAGTCTCCCAGTCCACCAAAGTCGAAGCGCGTGCGCGATACCAATCTCGTGCACCTCCTCGTAAGTGCATGCGTGCCGTTTCTAACGCGTAATTCTCTGGCCACTTATGAATTTTGCGCATACTCTCGATATTAGTTATCCAATCCTTAGGTCGCACTCCTTTACCGTCACCCGTAAAGTTTTCGATGTTCTTACTTAAGTCTGGTATCACATGATACAGTGGTACTTCCTTATGTGGTTGTTCGTTCAAGAGCGCGCGTGCGAGCAACTTGACCAACATGGCGTCGGTGTTCCCGCCGTCTTCGCGTTTCATGGCTCGGATTACATCTTCTAGTACCGATTGGCGCGTCCGTGGACGATCCGCCCGGCGCACCCTCGTCGTTGTCGCCGACTTCATCGACGGTAATCACACTCTGTCGCTCATCGATCGATCCTCTTCGCGACCGCCGTGAATCTTTTACCACTTCCGGGAATATTCTCGCCTCTCCGCCATCTTCTCTGTCTTCCCGCGTCTTCCGGTATGCTACGCCGCCATCTTGATCCTGTGGCCGAATCGTGCTTTCTAGATCGTTCCATCGGGAAGTATCGTTCGCGTCTTCACTTGGATCCTTTCTCGACGCCATCGCACAGTACCGATCACAATCACTGTATCTTTTTCAGACCTATCCCACTTCTGAATGTTAACCAAGAGGTATATAGAGACTCTACGTCTGCTAAGTTTGCTCGCTCACTCGTAACTCTGGGTATTCTCGCTTTAAGGATGTCGGGATGTCGGGATTGGCTCGTAGGGATAGTCTACTGAGTTTACGATGTGTTCAATTGCACAAATAAATATATTGTCTAGCTCGGTACAATAACCAATCGAGTAACTCGTAATCACTCTCCTCGCGACACGCAGTTCCAAGACTCGAATCTCTCACACTCTCTCTAAATCGCTCGGTCGTACATCCGAAACTCTCCGCGCCAAATCTCTCACTGCTCTCTCTTACTTTCTCGCTCACACACTACTGTCCAAAATTTGCAACGTCGCTTTCCCTCGGGAACGCCAGGTCCGAGGGGGCTACGCTCAATTAAACGGAAAGCTCAGTATACGCGGTAACGAGTAACGCTCTTCCAGTTAGATGCGATAGTTATTAGAACGGTAGTCTCAATATTTCTCGAGAATGCTCTCGATACGGTATCAGCAGCTTGCATACGGTATCCCCCACTCGCTCGAGGCTTACGCTCGAAGCGAGAACGGTAACTCATAGACGGTATCCCCCAAATATCGGGCGAGATTGCTCTCGACACGATAGCGGTATCTTGTATACGGTATCCCCTAATATCGATCGAGGTTGCCTTCGATACGATAGCGGTAGCTTGCAAGAACGGTAACTTCCCAATACGCTAAATTGTTGGGCGCCAGGCGCGACTTCTCGCGCCACACAATAATCAGCTATAATACGGTAACCAACTGGAAAGCGTTACAAGTGCCGGTAGCTCTTTCTCGCGAGACGATAGAGTGGCGTGGTTCTTTTTGAGACGGAAGGCGTGGAGATGTCGGATCGAGGCAGGTCGTATAAAGATTCGGTACTCACTTATTAAACAACAAAAGAATATTTTATATTTCTTTACTGAAAACGGTAACAATGCTGCAAGGAGCTTACTCAATGCGTCTGTACACGATTAATTCATGGATTTTACTGTGATAGAGACGGAAACGAACTTTGGACACAAACATGTAGAAAAGACAAAATTGATAATACGCGGCGGAAGGCCGACGAGGCTCTCCGCTCCAACAAAGACAAAATAAATGATTGCGGAACCGATTCGCGGTAACAAAGATTAATCCTATGACTGTCGGCTCCGGCGTAGTCCGAGAGGGACGTACTCGCGGTATCAATTATTCGGGGCCGGTCGGTCCGAGCCCTCGTGCGGCCACAAAACTCTACTCTTTCTTTGAGTTACTTTACACACTAATATCACTAATAATATCGGATTCGGATGACCGATGTCCTCCGAGGAAACGGTATCCGGTATCCGGTCCCGCACGAGGGTTGACCGCCTTTTCCGAACCTTACGTATCGATGGCTGCCGAGTGCTGGCCTTACAATATGGAACGGAGTCCTGGTCCCTGAATTCTTCGGTATCTGTCGCGGTATCTGGGGCTCGTCCTCTGCCAAGTACGCACAGTCACGGCTTGCCGAACAGTGAGGAGCCCCGGTCCCACGCCGGCCGGCTCGAGCCGCCGCGCATGCGCGTGCTTCGATTTTCGGTCGATCCGCACGCCTCGATCCCATGCTGCGCCGCATCGCCTATCCACTTGCCTCGTGTTCCGTGCGTGACGACTTCCGCCGGGGAGAGTGCTATGGCTCTGCCATTTTCGGTTGGCCCGGCTGGCCATGCCGTGGCCGAACCGATCTGCGTGGCGGGCCGTTTACAATTTGACGGTAACTCCCCCGGTCCGCAGGCCGGTGGCGTGCCCTCGGCGTGTTTCCTCTCAAGAATCTTTCCGGTTGCTAGGCGGTATCATTTTTGCCACGGTATCCTCAGGGCGGCGGTATCCAGGCGGCTCAGGGCGGTAATAATCAGCCGGGCTCGGTGCACGGCTCGGCGGGGAAACTCTGCGCGGGGCACCTCTCCTACTGTCGACTGCTCGCGATACTTTTTCCCCCGATGGCTGCTCCTCCTCCGTTCGTGGTACAATAAGATTAAGCCTTCACTCGGCGCCTTAGTCCTAAATACTCTAAACAATCTGACCCGGTAACGCGGAAACTAAAAAAAAGAAAGAAACAAACGTAAAACAAAGTCGCGTCCCCCTCGGCTCGGCGAGGAGGAGCCCCAACTCGACCCCCTCGGTCGGGCTTACGCCCTTGTGACGAACGCGACCCGACGCGTCACGTCACACCTCACATCGCGCAGCCTCATGCCGCCACTCTCGCTTTTACTAACGCCATCTCTCGTCGCTCCTCCCTACTCTCTCGCTACGCTCACTCGCTATCGTTATCATACAAGTTTCATGTTTCTCGCATCTATTGAACTGATCTATAACAAATATGTATTCATGATCATCAAGTGTTCATGGATCATCACAAAGGGCTAGGTAGTGTACGATCTTCGAAGTCAAGCAACGTCGACGGCGGTTCAAAGTTGGATGGGTAACCGCGGAAGTTAGGCAATTCCAAATGTAACTATGGTGTGGTGGGTCGTGATGCTTGTTGAGAAATAACGTAGATTTTTTTTTACATTATAATTATGTTATTTCGATATTTTCATAATGCAAGTACTGCATATATAGGACATGTACCCGAAATATTTTCTAAAACGTCAAAATAACGGCTTTTACTACCTGGGATAGTCATAAAAATGACGTTAAAATGTCGTCTTTATTAAATGTAACCTAAAAACCTATGTTTTGTCATAAAAATAACAATAAAATACCGTCAAATGTACGATACTAGCTTCTTGAAAATGACGTCAATAATATGAAAATAATGACGTATTTTTGACGTCAATATATGACGTCGTTAAGATGAGACAAATGTACACGCACCGGCAGAAATGGTGTCCCGCGACGTTCAGCGCGCGGCGATCACCCACACACGCGAAGCGCCGTACGTGTTACTGGGCGCACGGAGGAGCCGGGGAGATGGGAGAGGAGCGAAAAAAGTGGGGATCGCGCCGGTGTTGCATCCTTCACTAACGTCGCACGTTGAAAAAGGATAGAGCTAAGATGAGTGAGAAGACGTGATACCGACTCGATGGTGTCCCAATATCCGTTTCACTCGCACTCGATACTAATATCGTCTCTCGCTCGCCAATACCGATGCGTCGTGCTTTCCTTTTTCTTTGAGAGACGGCTATCCGAGTGCACGAAGCGTCGACATTTATTCTATTAGCATGTCATTCATTACTTTATATTATGTAAAGTGATAAAATTTAATTTAAAAAAACACAAATTTTTATTGAAATATTAATTATGTTATACATAGAAAGAAAAAAATTAACGTTTATCCCAATTAATTATTGATTCACTTATGATTGCGTAATAATGCTTCTTTTTCATCCCGTAACAAATTTTTGTGTGAAATTATAACCATTGTTACGGATAATTTTCAGACTCACTATAAGAGTTTCTTATCCATTTACAAATTTAGAGTATAAGATTAATTTCTTGTATTGTAAGTAAGTGTGTGCAAAATTGTGTAAATAATAATTTTAAAAGATAATAAAAATTTTATTTTAACATTTAGATTTATTTAATGTTGATAGTTTGTAAGTTAATTGTAGTTTGTAAGATAGATTGTAAGTTAATTTTTTGTTCATCTAACATTTAACATAATTAATATGGTATTGGCGAGCGAGAGACGATATTAG
This sequence comes from Monomorium pharaonis, assembly GCF_013373865.1. Taxonomy (NCBI): domain Eukaryota; kingdom Metazoa; phylum Arthropoda; class Insecta; order Hymenoptera; family Formicidae; genus Monomorium; species Monomorium pharaonis. Next base: position 14,671,700 of record NC_050475.1, on the reverse strand, counting down.
TATCGAGTGCGAGTGAAACGGATATTGGGACACCATCGAGTCGGTATCACGTCTTCTCACTCATCTTAGCTCTATCCTTCTTCAACGTGCGACGTTGGTGAAGGATGCAACACCGGCGCGATCCCCACTTTTTTCGCTCCTCTCCCATCTCCTCGGCTCCTCCGCGCGCCCAGTAACACGTACGGCGCTTCGCGTGTGTGGGTGATCGCCGCGCGCTGAACGTCGCGGGACACCATTTCTGCCGGTGCGTGTACGTCAGTTTTACGACATTTAGACGTCATTTTATCTCGACATTATGACGTCTGGTTCGTCATAAAATGACCAAAAAATGCCGTCAATTAGACGTCACCTTGCTACCTGGGATACTAAAGACCTATAATCAAAGATTCGCCAATGGCGAACACAATTTTGATTGGTCACTTGAGTCACATGGTTTATCCGCCATTGCGTACCCACGCTGGGCGAGGAAGAGGGGAGAGTGCTCTGTGTTGAACAATATAGGTTAAAGGAATATGTGTCAGAAATTATAGGGTAATTCAATCTCTGCACTCTCGAGGGTCACTATATTTTGACGATACACTCAGGAAGAACAAGAAAAATTAAATTTGCATCTGTTATATAGCTGCGTACAACTTGGAGCAGGCTTGCATTGTTTACTATCTCTACTACTCCAGACCCCAGCCCCCGACCCCAGCTCCCATCCAGTCTCCGTATGGGTACAATATGGTGGATAGCAGTCATGGTGGGGGGCCATTGGCGCATCTTTGATTATAGGTTTTTATAATATACAAGCCGGCTATCATAGAGAGGTGACTAAAAACTAATCCCGAACACCTGAACGCTCATCGTAAGCATCCACTGAATTGGCTTAATGTCTGCTGTAGGCCGTAATCAGTAAAACAGTACGTAATGAAAATATTGTCTACGACTACTACTACGGCCTACAACTCTCCATTGTAGATGGCCCTTAATGCTGCGGAATAGAACGTGCGTCATAGAAGCAGCCAATCAGAGCTTTGCCGCATCAACGCATTCTAATGCGGCAAAGCTCTGATTGGCTGCTTCTATGACGCACGTCTATTCCGCACCATGTGATTTCGGCCTAAGCCAATAAGCATCTTATGTAAATCAATATGGCGACCTTATGCTGGGAGTTGATTGATTCAACGGTCTTATGCTATGCTTGTTCAGCTCATGTCATTTTTGTAGGTGCGTTCGGGAGACGCTATTAGCGCTACCAGCATCAGTCTATCTTCATTAAAAGTAGAACAAGGATAAACTGATGCTGATAGCGCTAAAGACGAAACCTTACTGTTACGGTTGTAACGTCCTGGACGACGGACCTTCCTTTATTCCACTTACCTCGGCAGTAGATAAAGGGGCGCTCTCTCTCTTTTTGGGCTACCTGCTGGGCCGGCAATACCCTGGGATATGAGAGCTAGGGTTGATTCAATTATTAGCTGTTGTAAGACATTTGGACAAAATAACTGAGTTTACTCCTCTATGCGGAGTTCTTACTCAAGGGTCTTGGGTAAGCTTACTCTATAGAAGCAAGAGTGACAATGACTTACGAGTAACAAGAGTGGTAATAAGGGCGATAAAATCTAGAATAGTAGTAAGGTTAGTAGCAACTATGGATAACTTCTGGCAACAATTAATACCCTTTTAATAAAGATTATAAAATAGTCCTGACACTAAGATGATAACTGAAAGAATAATAATATAATAATAGTAATAAGTAATTCGTAATAGTTATATTTAATAGTAATAAGTAATAGTAATAGTAATAGTAATAGTACTAGTAATAGTAATAGATAATAGTAATCGTAATAGTAATCGTAAAGTATAGTCATAGTAATAGTAATCGTAATAGTAATAGTAATAGTAATAGTAATAGTAATAGTAACTAGTTAATAGTAATCGTAATAGTAATAGTAATAGTAATAGTAATAGTAATAGTAATCGTAATAGTAATAGTAATATTAATAGTAATAGTAATAGTATGTAATAGTAATAGTAATAGTACATAGTAATAGTAATAGTAATAGTAATAGTTAAAGTAATAGTAATAGTAATAGTAATAGTAATAGTAATAGTAATAGTAATAGTTAATAGTAATAGTAATAGTAATAGTAATAGTAATAGTAATAGTATAGTAATAGTAATAGTAATATGAAGTAATAGTAATAGTAATAGTAATAGTAATAGTAATAGTAATAGTAATAGTAATAGTAATAGTAATAGTAATAGTAATAGTAATAGTAATAGTAATAGTAATAGTAATAGTAATAGTAATAGTAATAGTAATAGTAATAGTAATAGTAATAGTAATAGTAATAGTAATAGTAATAGTAATAGTAATAGTAATAGTAATAGTAATAGTAATAGTAATAGTAATAGTAATAGTAATAGTAATAGTAATAGTAATAGTAATAGTAATAGTAATAGTAATAGTAATAGTAATAGTAATAGTAATAGTAATAATAATAATAATAATAATAATAATAATAATTAGCAATTACAAAGTCTTAGTGAAATTATAAATGATAATATCTATAGGATAACTGTTTAATAGTTGAATAATAATAATGATAATTGAAAATTGGTAACTTCAACGGTAAAGATTATAAGGCCGTAATGGTAATAAGATAACAGTTGAATAGCGATAATAATAATAATAATAATAATAGCGAAGTTGGCAATTATGAGAGCTCAATAAAATTGTAACTAGTAATGACGAGATAAGTTGATTGGTGGTTGGATAATAATAAAGATAGTCGCAACAAAATTATCAATTACAAGAGTTTAGTAAAATTGCACACATAATAATGACAATTGAATAATTAGTTGATAGTTGAATAATAATCATAATAATAGCTGAAAGTTGATGACTTAAATAATAAGGATTGTAAATCAACAATAATAATATGATAATTAAATAATAATAATGATTACGACAAAATCAGCGACTACAAGAGTTCCGTAGGATCTTAAATAATATTGGCAGTAAAATAGCTGGTTGGTAGTCGAACAATAATAGTTGTAGCTAAAAGTCGACACTATATAGTAATAAAGATTATAAATCAACAATGGTAATGAAATAGTAATCAAATAGCAATAATAATAATTATTGAAAGTTGGTAACTTCAATAATAATAATTTAATAATAATAATGTAAATCAATAATAATAATATTGCAATTAAATGGTAATGATAATACTTGTGACAGAACTAGCAATAATATAGTAATAAAGATTATAAATCAACAATGGTAATGAAATAGTAATCAAATAGCAATAATAGTAATAATTACTGAAAGTTGGTAACTTCAATAATAATAATTTAATAATAATAATGTAAATCAATAATAATAATATTGCAATTAAATGGTAATGATAATACTTGTGACAGAACTAGCAATAATATAGTAATAAGATAACTGATAATTGAACAATAATAATAATGGTAACAGCAAGTTAGTGTCTATAATAATAAAGATTGTAAATCTATAATAATAATAAGATAATAATTGAACAGCAGTAGTGATAATAGTAACGAAATTAGTAATTGCAAGAATTTAGAGAAATAGTAAATAGTGATGATGACAAGAGAGTTCATAACAGGAAATTAACAATTAGGTAACTCTAATAAAGCCAGACTACGAATTAATAATATGGGTTTTAATATAATGGCGGTGCTAGGAGTTGTAACCGAAGATGACGAATAATGATTATCTATATATAAATTTTCCTGGTGGAGGCGCGTTCCTCAAGATGTTCTCCACTTCTTCGTCGAGCAGTTGTTCCTCGATGTACTCATCAATTTCCTCCAAAGTAAAAATTTGCGGATTGAAGGGGTATGTTAATGTTCGGGATGTGGTAGGGTTAGCTGGGGGTGGATCGTCTAAGGGTTGGGAATAGTTGTCTATAGGGGATATCAAAAAATTTATAGGGACGGTCGGATCTTCGATATCAGGGATCTCATCTAAATTTGGGAAAAAACTGTCTTCAAAATTGTAAATGTCCGTGGGTATGAATTCGGGCGTGTTATCAAGTTTCAATCGTTTAGTAGGAGGAGGCAGGGTGTGGGATTCTTTCACCTCTTCGTTTGGCGGAGGAGGCAATTCCAAATTGAGGAATTCTTGGATCTCGCGGTCGAAATCTTTAAGCTCCTCCTTCGTTAAGGACCTTGACGATACGCGGTTTGCTGCGCGCCTACTGAGGGGAATGAATTTCATCAACCTTTTTGTTGAAGGAGGAAAGAAAATATTTTGATGTTCTCGGAACTTAATTAATTAAGTCCTTACTTGGCGACGCTTCGCGTCAATGGCCCGAACGAATTAAAGGATGTTGTAGCCATTCGATCTACATTGATAAGGAAATGAGGGAAACAATTATGAGTATCGGCTCGAAAATTAAATTTGGGGGAATGGTGTTTGCAACTATCTTGTTTTATTTCATTTTTATTTATTTGGGCAAAGAGGAGATAAAGACAGAGGGAAGCGGGAGAAGGAAAGTTGTGGCCTTAAGATCAATATTGAGCGGCTTGACTAGTAATTTCTTTAAGTTAATGAGGAACAACGACATTCGTGCTTGGTAGAACCTCGCAGTTGGTAAACGAACGCTTGTTCATTTACTATCGCACCAGAGATAGAATAAGAAAACTTAAAATAATTCTTAAAATTAAAAAGAAAGCGGCGATATACATGCGTGGCAGAGCCTCGCAATTGGCAGATGAACGCTTGCTCACCTACACTATCGCACCAGAAAGAGAATATGAAAACTTAAAATAATTCTTAAAATTAAAAAAAAGGAAGCGGCGATATTCGGGCGCGGCTGAGCCTTGCCGTCGGCAGATGAGCGCTTGCTCACCCACTATCGCACCAGAGATAGAATATGAAAACTTAAAATAATTCTTAAAATTAAAAAGGAAGCGGCGATATACATGCGTGGCAGAGCCTCGCAATTGGCAGATGAACGCTTGTTCACCTACACTATCGCACCAGAAAGAGAATATGAAAACTTAAAATAATTCTTAAAACGAGAAAGGAAGCGGCGATATTCGGGCGCGGCTGAGCCTTGCCGTCGGCAGATGAGCGCTTGCTCACCCACTATCGCACCAGAGATAGAATATGAAAACTTAAAATAATTCTTAAAATTAAAAAGGAAGCGGCGATATACATGCGTGGCAGACCCTCGCAATTGGCAGATGAACGCTTGTTCACCTACACTATCGCACCAGAAAGAGAATATGAAAACTTAAAATAATTCTTAAAATTAAAAAGGAAGCGGCGATATACATGCGTGGCAGAGCCTCGCAATTGGCAGATGAACGCCTGTTCACCTACACTATCGCACCAGAAAGAGGATATGGAAACTTAAAATAATTCTTAAAATTAAAGAAAGGAAGCGGCGATATTCGGGCGTGGCGGAGCCTCGCCGTCGGCAGATGAGCGCTTGCTCACCCACTATCGCACCAGAGATAGAGTCTTAAAAATAATTCTTAAAATTAAGGATTTAAAAGCAAGAATGTCGATAGTGAGCTTTAGGAAAGGGAGAGGGAAAGAGAGACAGAAGAAAGGAGAGATCTATTGGCCTAGTGAAAGAGGGTTCGATGGAAAAACCTGGCTGAGTTGCAAACACGCGGAATTATGATGGTAACTCAAAAGGACTACTTTATAGTTTGACTCTGCGCGTCGCTTAGTATACGGCTTAAGGACACTGTATAGGCTTCTCAGAACGATAAATAATTATCATTGATTATAGTTTCAAGATTTATTTATTGTGTTAATAATTATACTTTTATATGTATAAAATAGGGTTACAGGGTATTATAATAAGGCTACTTGAACAAAAGCAGAAGAGAAGTGTAGTACAATAATTCGTGTTAACGGACTTACCAAGATAGCAGTGAGGAACAGGGGTGGTTCAAGACTTCAAAATCGAAGTTGCTCTTTCAGGTTCGCTCTAAGACTTTGTTCTGCAAGACACGACTATGCACACGAAGTACACGCACGAATCAAAACGGCATAAAAGCGTGTCGGTCTTAATTGCAGGGTTTATATACCCTTAGATGCACATAGATCGAGCCTCCCTTACCCCTCCATGGCTATCTTAGCTAGTCGGATGCATAATGCGGCTTTTCTTTGAAGTGTACGTGACAACCGACCTCGTCGCATGGTGTAAAAATAGGTCGTCCCTGATGGTGATCCAACAGGATTCGCGATCTAAGTCGATCGAAAATTTTCATGGTGTAATTTAAACGGTAAAAAATCTTAATTTTAAGGATGCATAATCTAAATTTATAATTAAATTTAGTTATTAAACTATCGATTAATTTTCGGTTATATATTTTATGTGAATTACATTTTGGATTTTGTATAGGGGTGGTTCCAATTCGGTTAACAATTGGCGCCCAAGATGCTCGGGTAGCCCCCACGAGTTATCGCCTTACGCGCCGCAAGAATACATCAGTGAGCGTGATAATCGGTGTGAATGAACATACATGTGGTAGATACGCTACTCACGGTGTAGGTCGGCCGCAAGTTAATCAATCGAGTTAATCAATTTGATTATTCCGTTTTCTTGAGTGAATCATAGTTATCGGTGGAGTGGCGCAATGGCATAGAATTATTTAAGAATTTTAAAATAATTATTATTGTTTACTAGTTATCGCTAAGGATAAAATAAGAATAGCAATAAAGTAAAACAAAACGATCGATCGTATTAGAGCATGAGCGAATATGTGCAGTGGTCGATTGATTAACCTGTTTACAAAATTGATTTTAAATTATTGTTTGTCGGTTAGTTTAATTTGTCGTCGTAAATATTCAGTGTTTATAAGACTATGTATTAGTGACTATTGTTTGTTTATTCGCAATTCTAAATCTTACTACAAGCTTTGCGCTTACATATCCTTACTCTACTCGAGCTGATAGAGATATTTCAAACAAGAATATTTACTTCACCTGATACCTGATTTGCTTATTATCTGGGGTCGGTTTCTCCTCAACAAGGTTTCATAATAATTCTGAACTAATATATTTGGTTTTATAAAGTCAAAATTTCTAATGTTCGTCCAAATATATGTTAAATTATTACAAATAAAAGGAGTAGGAAAAAAAGAAAAAAAAAGGAAAAAAAAATATATATATATATTCTTGTTTGAAGGAAGTTATTAAACAAAATATGTAAATGTTTTCTTAATTATAGAACAATATTCCTTTGCGTAAAGCAAAAGCCTTAAATTTAATTTTCAGGTGATCGGAGATTGGAATGTGTATACATATATATATGTGTCAGTGTGCCAGCATATATCATATGTCGCATCTCCCGAGACGTGACTCTCGGCAAGGCCTTCACAACATCGGCTTCTAATGCTACGATTCTACTTGCAGTCAAAGTTATTAATTTATCAAGATATTACGTTATAATTTTCTGGCTATTTCCTATTTGTTTATAAATCATTTTTGGGGAATAAAAATTTTCAGATGGTCTATTTAATAATTCGTTAATTTTCAGTATGCTGATATACACATATTTATATGTACACATTCAGGTGCGAGCGCGACGGAGTTTCTTTCCTTCCTTATCAGTTTATAAGATAGTTCTCTAGAGTACGTGTTACTGGTAGTTGTATTACATTGGGCGTGCATATTATAAGCGAATCGATAAGAATAATATAAAACGACATAATATATCATCGACACCATATAATAATTGGTAATATATAAAGTTGACAATATATATAAGAACTGATAATATAATAAGTAATATAGTGTTCATAAAAATCGGTAACGTATTGGTAATAGGAATGATAATATAAGGTTGTAATAATGATTAACAATAGTATTATTTAATATTTGTTAGTAATGATTAGTAGTGCTATCCATTGACAGTACACAAAAGGTGAATGTAGATCAATTCTTATAATTATATTATTATTTGCACATGCAATGATGCTTGATTTCCTTGGAAATCTTGAATTCTGCGGATGATTATAGTTTTGTTATTGCAATAGTCTCGAAATATAATTTTAGTAATTTTATTATAAGAGTTATGATCTTTAATTTTTGAATATTCTTATTTCAAGATTCTTTCCGAGGACAATATTCCCTTTTGTGTAATTAATAATAGTATGTTAATAACCATGGATTAATCTGGGATGACCTTTTATATTTCATTAGGCTTATTCATTATCAGAATCATGTTAATAATTATGCTAATATAATAATCAATGCTTGTAACAAAATTACAATGATATCTATAATCTATAAATTTGTATTTGCAATTTGTTGTCCTCGTTAATGAAACGTTTTAAGGAATAGGAATTGGCGAGGGTATTGTCAAGGGTAGAGTATGGTATGATTGGAGAATGTATTGTCTCAAGAATTTCGAGATATTATGGTCTTGAGTTTGGGCTGCAATCTACTCTTCTGAGCGCTTTCTTCCCAGAAAGATTTTTGAGCTTCTGAATTCATATTTTTAAGTTCGAGGTCGTATAATATCTACATAACGACGTATGCAGTTCCTTACAACAGACCCTCAGCGTGCTAGCGACTTTGTATATTTTCAGGTCATTTTATAATGACTTTAGCGTATTTCAAAGTCGTTCAAGATTGCCACGAGTGCTTGGTCTCGATATGTCGAAAGTATAACTATTATACTTTTCGTTATATTGGGATATCGTCTTAGATTGCAGATTTATTATTGGATCATAAGGATTTGGAAAGGTAATGGAGAAGGAGGAATAGTCGTTTGTCGGGAGATTTAGGATGAGTCATCAAGGGAGTGGTTCTAGTGAGAATCTGTATAGTTCCGAAATAGTAAGTTCCAATGGATTCTCTTTGGTGGAGAAGTCCCTTCTTATGTTATTATAAGAGCGAGATCCAATAATATTTAATAGTTTGAATTAGGTCCAAAATTATAGTATCTAGGGATTTATTATTTTGGCCTTCTGAACGTGGTCATCCGAGTTTGATCGTATTTCTTAGGTTTGTTCTTTTAGATAGAAGACATTTACGTGCGTTACTTATAAGAAAGGTTAGTTCTGTTAGTAAAATAGTTTATATAGGGGAGAAGTGACGTCCTTGCGAGAATCTGACTCCTTTAGTCCTGAAACAGAGGAACATAGCTGAGTTTTTAAAGAAAAGGGAGAAAATAAAAAAAAGAATTTTTTAAGACGACGTCACACGGTTATGTCAATTCATGTGTGAGGGCCTTAATAGCGTCTCCCCGAACGCACCTTGTGTGTGATGGCCCTTATGCAAAAGTCTGTGCAAGACCCTTAAATGAGAATATATTTGTTTACTCTAACCTCTTGCACCAGTGCAGCAGTGGAGCGAAAAAGAACAAGCCAATTGTTCGCAGTTTATCAATGTAATCCGTTATATTTGAAAGAGCGAAATTGTATTATGTCGCGACGATCCAGATATTTCGTTAACGAATATCGTGCGCGTGAAGACGAAATCGTTAACAACCCGACATTGATAGAACGTGGTATTGTTGAGAGTCAAGGTGTCGCTAAAAATAACTTACGCAAGATTTTACAGCGTATCGTTGACAAGGAGCCACCTGATCGCGCGGAAGCCAACGGTGGGCTGTATGTTGGCGCGTCCGGTATTTCCTATGCGTTTATGCGAGTTGCCGAATGCGCTGCTTTGGAAGCTGAAATCTGTAAAAAACATTTGTTATTGTCTGAGCATTATCTGCGTTCATCTTTATCGATGCAACATCGCGAAGGATATTCCAACACTGGCTTTCTTCTAGGTCCATATTAAATATTAAGCATGGTCTACAATATATGGAGTAAGCGTAGAGTAAGGTGTAAGAGTAAGGGCCCCCACACAGACTTTGTATAGTACATGACGCATAAGAGAATTAATTAATCAGAATCGTCTATTTCCCTCCCCAGGATAGAAATAAAAACCTTTGATTGTTTAATTCTCTTATGCATTATGCATTTCGTGTTATGCAGAAGTCTGTGCGGGGGCCCTAACAATTTGCTATATAATTTTCTACAATTTTATGAAACTAATGGCATTGTTTGCACTGTTCACAGCTATTCCTATGCTCTAATTGGCCGAGTGTAAGCGTAAAAGATGGAGTAGGAGTAGGAAATAAAATTAATTTATTTTGCTTACTCCTTTACGCCTACTGTTACTTTTTACTCCATACTTACTCTATATATTGTAGACCATGCTTTAAACTACTATGTGCAAAATATGCTTTTTTTCTATATGACTCTTTAATGTGCAGAATTTGCACTAGGTTTGCACTAAATGCCTTTTTATTTGAAATCGGGTGCTTTTTATAGGATGTTTCATGTTATGTGTTGTATATATTGTAAAAAATCTAGAAAGCAGTTTATTTTTTATTTTTTATTTTTGATATTTAGTATAAAAAATTTTACTCAAATATTATTTTTCTTCTTTTTCTGATTTTGTTAATTTTTGATAAAAAGTAAAGAGAAAAATATTCCTAAATTTATATGACTTGGACAACATTTTTTGGAAAATATTACGTTTTTTAAACTTAAGCTATTTTTGTGATCTAAAATTTTTATTTATTTACTTAACTGAATTTATTCACTTATGATAAAATTATTTTTCAAACCTACACATTTTTACTTGTCATTAAACCTTCAAATTCAAAAGTGGGTCTAAACTCTTGAAGATATTCCTGTATAGTGATATAGGTAATAATTTATGTGTGTAATGTACAGGAGCTATATTAGACCATCTATTCACTCTTTCTATATGAAAGATTCATATTGACTCTCGATGGTCACATAGGGTGTATAGCATTATGTAATTTTTTATTCTAATTTACATGCTGAAATTCTAAATTCAAAGCTAAATTTGACTACTACATCTGTTTATTCTCACCATTTTAATTATTGGGACATATTTGTAAACCCTTTAATGAAGTATCAATACCAGTCAAAAGTTTAAAATGCAAAATAATTATAAAACCCTAAAAATGTCAGTGGGATATAACACACCCTACGTGACCAAATTGTTATAAATACAAAGTGTGACCACAAAGGGTTAAATATGTTTTAATAAAAAATTATATGGTCTGCAAAAGGAGACAAGTAATGATAAAATCATTTTTCAAATAAATTTTTTAACTTACATAAAGGCCATTTATTTCTTATTGGAATTATATTATCTCTTAAATAATATGATTTTCTAGTAATTATATTTTTAATAATAGAAACCCCGGTCGAGTTGGCCCTCTCACCATGCAAAAATAAAAAAACGAATAACGCAAAATTATGAGCTATTTATGAGCTCATAATTTACACGCCACAAATTAAAATTTTGAGCTCATTATTCTGAGTACGAATTAAACATTTGGGGGGGGGGGCGTCGTCGACTCAGCTCTCCCACCACTTAAAAATTAAGATATTGAATCATTGCGAGAGAATTATGATCTTTTTATGAGCTTTTAAGTTGATATAGTTGCAATTGAACTCATCCCTTTAAACGCCAAACAACCCCCTAACAAATGCAACTCGAAAAAAATGTAAGAAAAAATGATGAAACCTATTAAGAATCATGTTAAGAATGTAGCGTACAAATTTTAAAGATTAACTTTTACAATGCATACATTTTGATCTTTGAGTTGCAACTCCTTTACGATAAAATCGTATCAAACCTCCCCAACACAAGAAAGAACCGTACTTAGAATTACGCAGACTATTTATTTCATAACTAAATATTGTTTGTTTATTTACGAGCTCACGAAATACGTATGTTTCAATTTTTAAGCTGCAACCCCTTTACGCGAAAATTATCCCATACCTTCTCAACACAAGAGAGAGCTGTACTTAAAATCGCGGCGTCGCCGGCCGCTCTCGAGTTGATACTGCTTTTGTTAAAATTTTTGCAGTGGTCGATCTTCATGAATCGCTTCGAATTTTTGAGAAAGACTACTTTAACTTTTTAATAAGACGTTGTCAAAATTTTAGATCTTAATATTCATAACTGTAGCAACAATGATTTAAAAAAAATTATTTCTGCTTTTAAGCAACTTTGAATAATGTACTTTTTTTAAAATTTGAAGAGAAATTGCACCTTTCAAATACATTTTATCCCATTTTGATAACGTAAATACTTTAAAAATTATTTAATTATTAAGGGGGCCGTCTACATTAGGAGGTCAAAATTAAGCACTTATTTATGATTTTTTTCTAATGAAACTAAGCAATGGAGCACTTTTGCGATTTTTTTCACTTATTGTGCATGTCTTTAGGTACCTAAAATTTTTATTATAAAATTTTATTTATTTAATTATAAGTTGTAAGCAAAAATGCACAACTGCCTTAAAAAATTCCTTCCACACTGTGTACACGATAACATCCAGTAGAATTGACTGAAAGGAAAAAACCAAAGTTTTTTGTAAAGTTTATGAGTATAGCTTCTAAGTGAACCTAAAAAAGCCATACATTTATTACAAAATATTTATAAAAATGGCATTTAAAAAAAAATTGATGTTTTGTGAAAAATTTTTGACTTTTTTTTTTAAATAACTTTTACATGACTTAATTTATATTTTAGGTTCACACAAAAGATAATTTAATAACCTTTAATTTAAAAAAAATAGAAGTAGATCCGTCAATTAGTTTTTTTTTAATCGTGTACGCAGTTTCGAAAAAAGTGGTTTCGAGAAAAACGCGTTTAAAGTTTCCAATTAAAGAAAAAGGGTGATAAAAGCTTGCTAATGATTGTTCATCCGTACTTTTCGATTAAATCTACTATCTCCATATAAATGTCTCTACTGCTCCATATAAATGTCCTCAGTGTCCTCATACAATTCATTCTTTTCCAACAGCCATTGTTTGTCGTAAGTACGCGTTTCCTGCGCAACAAATCTGCTACGACGATTTTGGCTAATCGTGCGATTTTCGTTTATTCTATCCGCAATAGATCTCTGCATACTGGTCCAATAATTATTTCCATGCATGACATGATTCTTAGAACCGACAAATAGCCTTTATTGAAAATTCCAGCAGCTATGTAGGCAGCAATTTCAATGATTTTGCGGCCGCAATGGAAGTGTTTTGGGGCCAGTTGCCTGTCGCATTCGTCGCATTAAAACTTTCATTGGCATTTTGTGTATACCCATCTAAACACCTCTCAAGTAATTCTTTCTGAGTAGGCAATGTACCTTTTCAAAGACCGTTAGGGATTTTTACTTGCCGTCCCGTTCGGAGCGCTCGAGACGTGCGCACTGCACGTGCTCATTTCGGCCTGATACAATTTGAATCTATACTTGGGATTTCAGGAGCATGTTCTACGGATGAAATACTATCGATTTAAGCAAGAAAAAAAAATCGATTTTTTTTACCCTCTAATGTAGACGGTCCTCTTAATTAGCCTTGTTTTTTACACGTTTATTTAAGGCACTTAATTGCATTGTACATATTTTGTATACTGGTATATGATACTGCAACTTTTTAACAAGAGAAAAAACTTTGGTTCGGATTTGTACATGGTCTCAAAAATGTAGAAATTAAATTTAGTGGAGCGCTTTTCGGATAAACAATTGACATAACTCGAAAAGTTAATATTTTTAAATGAAATTTGGTACATTTTTTTATTATAATAAAAGCTATACTTTCCTCTAATTTTAAATGTTTGAGTTAATTTTTAAGAAAGTTACAAACAATTTAAAAAACGGCCATTTTTCATGGTTTTTTTCTACCAAACCATTAATTTGGTAAAAAAAACCAAATTAATTGACCGATTGACACAACCAAACTAATTGACCAATTAATGAACTAAATTTATTATTGTAGGTCTACTTAATACCTACAACTTTTATTTGAAACTTTTTATTCCGTTTTTAGTTCACGAGGCGCAAGCAAAAGACTGCTTTCTTCTCACTTCAACCCGTAATTTCGCAACCCTCCAGCTTTTTGCGAGTGACAAACGTACCTATCTTAATCTACATATATGAATTGTGCTTTACGTACAGTCAAACCTGAGTTATCAATTTTTTCCCAAAACGGTTCTTTTTTAAGCTAATTTTCCAAGACTATAAAAATAAAGTTAAGATTGCTTAATTTGGTCTGTAGTAAATGTTGGTGCTGAATATGCTGGTAATTTTTCTATTAATTTAATAGATTTTTAATTTATATAAACTGTGCGTCAATAATTTTGTCAGTTTTGAAACACAGTTACTAGTTAGATATTGATTAGAAGCAGAGATGGGTAGCAGGAAATTTTGTCTCCAAATTACACATTCCATTACATATTACTTTTACAATTTGTAATTGAAATCCATTTAATTATTTATTTCAGCATTTAGAATTAAGTTCCATTTAATTACTCATTATTTTGAGCATTTGTAATTGATGTTGACAGTAATTAGTGCTCGAAGTAATTAAATTACACTATTGTAATGTAATTACATTCGTGTAATTTAATTACATTTGTGTAATTTTAATTTTATTTACAATTAATTACTTATTTACAATTAAATTAAATATTCTCGAAGATGTAATACTTAAGGAGAGGTCACTATTCACCGAATTTGTTAAAACTTAATAATATTGTGTTTTTGTGCGTGGAACACGAATCTGGCAGAAAAAAGTGTCGCTCTACCCCGCGACACGAAATATTAATTACACAGGCACACACAAAAAAAGTGGTTGGTCCGGCGGACTAGACTAGTCAATCCTTATGTATTTCGACCCGCTGAATTCGAATCCAAGGTCAGAATTGCAAAGTTAGCTCGCATTTTCTAATCTCAAAAAAAATGTTTTTTAAATGTTGGTCCGGCGAACCGGACTAGTCAATTCTTATGTATTTTGACCCGTTGAATCCGAATCCAAGATCAGAATTTCCGAATTGGCTCATTTTTTCTAACCTCAAAAAAAAATTTTTTTTAAATGTTGGTCCGGCGGACCAGAATAGTCTATCTTTATGTATTTTGACCCGTTGAATCCAAATTCAATGTCAGAATTGCTGCATTGGCTCATTCTTTCTTCCTAATCTAAAAAAAAATTTTTTTTTAATTTTGGTCCGGCCAATTGAGCAATTCTGACCTTAAATTTGGATCTGGTTTGCCGGACCAACGTTTAAAAAAAAAATTTTTTTGAGGTTAGAAAATGCAAACTAACTTTGCAATTCTGACCTTGGATTCGAATTCAGCGGTCAAAATACATAAGGATTAACTAGTCTATCTTACCAACCACTTTCTTTTTGCGTGCCTGTGTTATTAAAATTTATTATTTGACAGGTTATGAAACTTATACCGACAAAATGTTGCAACCGAACATGATCCCGTGGCTATATATGCGCATACTTTTGATTGAAAGAGAATTAATATATTCTCAGAAAACGCGTGGGGGAGGGACAAAGCCCTTCTCCGTAATTTTCCTAACTTTTTTTTTTACGAAGTGGGAATGCATTTACGCATACCCCCGCCACGGGTGTTATTCGGGCGGGGGTTATGTGGGACTCACGGATTTACGATCGGGAAGGCTAATCCTTCCCGACCGCGTGCAATACCCGTACTATCCACTAAACCCACCTCGGATGGCCTTGGCCGCGCGATATCGGGAACCCACCGGGGATCGCTTCCAGCATTACTGCCGGTGGGCCCCCCGCGCCGACACGCCAATGGCGTCTTGTCAGGCGAGCGGGACGGGTGTGATGCCCCGCTCTCCCGACTAGTCCATTGTGGACCTGGCCATCAGCTGGAGGGCGGCGAGAGGAGACTGTTATCTCAGGTCTCTCCCGGCCGCCACTTTTTTTCTCTCCCCCCCGTCCACAATGCGTGTAGGGGGGGGGTAGAGACGGGGGGACGGGTGTTCGGTTCTTCCCTTTTCTCTCGCGCTGGGAGAGTCGAGGGTGGGGGGCAAACGTCGCCCCGGGCAGTCTCGACCCCCCCCAGCGACCCGCAACATTTTAGTAAGGGAGGGAGACTCCGCGCCCAATTTGGTTGGGCCGTGTCCCCCACAGCGGGTATGTGTTAAAAGATAATTTTCCTAACCTCACCTAACCTAACAAATATTTTAAAGTCGCTATTTGGTTAATGCGAAAACATTGGAAACGAACAGCGTGGAAAGTCGCAAACTTATGTGGTACTGTACAAGCGTGGACGTCGTTTATTTTATGTAAAACACTGACATCATGTATCGTATTTATAAAACGTTTGAGTTAGGTTAGGTTAGGTTAGGTTAGGTTAGGAAAAATTACGGAGAGGGGGCGGAGCTCCTCCCTCGTCCACGCGTTTTCTAAGAATATATTAAGATAATACTGAAGGAGACAGTCTTGTTTCACGCAAAACAAAATATTCTCTGCTTTAACGAAAAAAAAAATTGTTAAAGCAGAAAATACCTTGTTTTGAGTGCATGTAATTGAACGCATTAAAGTGTTTGCACGGAGCATGCGCATATATGGCCACGGGACGTTCAGTCGCAACATTTCGTCGGTATGACAGGTTTCATAACCTGTCAAATAGTGAACTTTAACGATTAATATCTCGTCTTGCGGGGCAGAGGGACGCTTTTTTCTGCCAGATTCGTGTTCTACGCACAAAAACACACAATATTGTTAAGTTTTAACAAATTTGGTGAACAGTGAACTCTCCTTAAGTATTACCTCTTCGAGAATATTTAATTTAATTATAAATAAGTACTTAAAATTACACAAATGTAATTAAATTACACAAATGTAATTAGATTACACAAATGTAATTAGATTACACAAATGTAATTAAATTACACAAATGTAATTAAATTACATGAATGTAATTACATTACAATAGTGTAATTTAATTACTTTGAGCACTAATTACTGTCAACATCAATTATAAATACTCAAAATAATGAGTAATTAAATGAAACTTAATTCCAAGTGCTGAAAATAAGGGATAATTAGATGGATTTCAATTACAAATTGTAAAAGTAATATGTAATTGAATGTGTAATTTGGAGACAAAGGTATTTGCTGCCACCCATCTCTGCTTCTGGATTCGAAACCGAATCTCTCATTATTCCATGAGGGTGTATTCCCAATTCGACTACTGAGCTATATAGCATTATTTTTTGCGATAATCAGTACTATTCGATCAATTAATGTTTTAAACGTAAAGATAAAATTAAGATTGCCTATTTTGGTGTTTGTTATGTTTAAAATTATAATATCTTTTATTTAAAATAATATACACATTATTCATAATATATACAATTACACTAAAGATGTGTTAAACGTAGTTGCAAAGTTCTACTTGCATTTATATATGTAATTGTGTTCTTAATTTTTGACATTTGTATACATGTTTCATGATTTAATCAATATTGTATATTTATAAGATGGCTTCAAATTACATAAAAAATTTAATGTGAAAACTTTGCTGTGAAAACAAAATTATAGAATTGAATTGTACTTTAATTTGAAAATGTCTTTAACTGTAAAAATGTTTGCTACTAAGTATTTTTAAGAATAGCTTCACAATAACAATAGCTCATGCTTAAATGCAAAACCAGATTTTTATATAAAATTGCTTAAAAGCCTGATAAATTAGAAAATATGCGCACATAAATATTTACACATAAAATTGTTCGTGATGTATTTTAACCATATGTTGTTTTACAATATATTAAACAAATATTGCAAGAACATAATTAAAATCATATTACATATCTTTATTCTAACAATGTTTTTGAAAAATTACGTTACAATATGCAAGTTTGCAATGATATTGCAAGGTCTTTTGTTATATAGGCCAATTTAACTATCTGACTAGAAAGTTGAACATTTTACTTAAGTTTTATTATTAAAAATTAAATAAGTAACTTAATGTTTACTTATTTTTGAAAAGAATGATAACAGCATAAGTAAAATATAATAAGCTAGTAATACAAAAGAGCCCATAAGCAATTAAACAAAAAAAGGTAACAAAAATCGCACAAGATAAAGACAGACAGTTAATTAACCAATTAAGTCTCAAGGCCAAATCAACAAAAAGTTAGTTTACACTAATAATCAAAAACAGAATAAGAACATAAAAAAATTTTTAACATAAAATGCATTTTGCAAAAATCAATTTTAAAACTAATTGTTATAAATAACTTATTACAAATTAAATGTGAAGAAAACTACATCAATGAATATTATAGAAAAGAATTACTATTTTATAAAAACATACATTTTTTTCTTAAATCGCATCTTTATGCAAAAAAACGAGAGATACAAAATATTAAAATTTATTTCTGCCAGTAGCTAAACTTGCTAAGCAATAACGATCAGAAAGAAAATAAGAACGAAAAAACATTTGAATATTCAAAGAATTTTTTTACAGATGGATTATTTTATGTTTGCTGAAAAGTAGGTAAAACGAAATCTTAAAATAATGAAAATTTTAAAACAATTGATTTATTTACATTTATATTGTAGGCAATTGGGGTATCCTGGCAATGGGTGCAGTTCTTGCGGTCGCTCGAAAGAATGAGGAAACTGCCACTGCACTGATAAAACGCTATATAGCAATGGGAGAGCGTTGCAAAGAGCTGAATTTTTTGAAATGCGGCTCGGATGAATTTTTTGTAGGCCGCGCCGGTTTTTTATATGGTGCGCTATGGTTGAATCGCATAATGAAAAGGATCATTATACCACTTGATATAATGCACGAAATCGCGCAAACGATTATTATTTCGGGAAAGACATACGCGCGAGTGCATAACAGTCCATGTCCGTTGATGTATGCGTACTATGGCACAGAATATCTAGGAGCAGCTCATGGACTATGCGCAATTCTACAAGTTCTTATACAGGTATTTAAAAAGAAAATAATTGATTATTTGAATTAATTTTTCAGAGAATTTCTGATATGAAAATTTTTCCCGGAATTCTTTATGGAATTTTTCAGAATTTCCATATATATAAAAACTTATAGAAAATACAGTGAAATCCCGCGATAGTAAACTTCGCGTTAGTAGAAACTATCTTTTCCATATGCTTTCGGTATACGTAAGTAGCGTGGGGGATAGCAAGGCAGTCGCGTAGTAAGCAGTTTTCGCAGTTACGACGTGTTTATAAAGACCAAGATTTGTGCGAGATTGGCTTAATTTGAGGGAGAGGTTCAGTGGCGCACAGTACAATCGGACACGTTGCAATTGCTCACCGTGCTATTAGACACGAAACATTGCGCACTGTTCAATTGTGCACCGTTAAATTGGACACCGTTTAGTTGCACACCGTTCAATCAAATGCATATTAAATATTCATACATTATGGCTGCGTTTGCAATGTGTACATGAGTTTGCGACTTAAATGATGTGCAATTGAACGGTGTGCAATTGAACGGTGCGCAACTGAACGGTGCGCAATCGAACGGTGTCCAATCGAACTGTGTCCAATCGAACGGTGTCCAATCGAACTGTGTCCAATCGAACGGTGTCTGATCGAACGGTGTCCAATCGAACTGTGTTCAATCGAACTGTGCGCAATTGAACGGTGTGTAAAGTTTTGAGTCTAATAGCACGGTGGGCAATTGCAACGTGTCCAATTGTACTGTGCGCAAATGAAGGCCTCTCTTGATTTGAGATGTTGCTCTGCTTGCAATTTTATGGTCGACAAATCCGGAAATAAATAAAAAATATTTTGTTTTTTACGTTTGAGCCATAAAATGGCGGCTTTCTGCTTCAATTACGGCAACACCTTTCGTAAGACAGGCTCAAGTGATGTGACTGATTTCGGCAAAACAGTTCAACCTAGGCAAATGAAAAAAAGACATTATCTGCATTGTTATAGTTATCGTCCGACGTAAGGATTTTTTAACCATAATCCTACACACTATCAAATAATTCGATATTCTACACAAAGGGTGTAATACATCCCAACCTCTTTAAATGGTTATTACTCGTACATTATCAAACATTTTGGGTCAAATAATTTTTAAAACATTTTTAAAACTTCTAAAAATGTCTAAAGGTTAGTTTAGGACAATTTAAATCTTAAAACAGTGAAAATAATTCATGAAGCTAAGCAAAAAACTAAGTCTAAAACTAAAGCCAAAAACCAATGTGGTTTATTCTACTCCAAGTGTAGGATTAGGATTAAAATATTGATTTTTTTTAAATCGCGATGGTTTAAAAAAAGTTACAATAAAAAAATCATTTAATCTTAAAGAATCTTTAATTGTCTATAAAAAAACTACAAAATATTTTGCAAAAATTTTACGTGAGCCGATAGGGAATATTGATGAGTATATTCAGTTAATTTGAAGTCAATCGGATGAAAATTGTTTTACTTATCACACCGTTTTGGAAAAAAATGCAGTTCTGAGAAAAGCGCGTTTAAAATTTTTGAAACATTACACTGTGTCACAGCAAGAATTTTCATCTTATTAATCTGCAATGCCTGCTCTATAAAACTGACCTTTTCTCAACTCATCAGCCTTATCAGCTTTTTTTTTTACCACTAGTAATGATTTAGCCTCTTTCCTTTATGGGACTTTTTTTCTTCTTTCTTCGCGCGCGCTGCGTCGTGCTCCTTGCTTCGGAAAATTCATTTCTTCAATCATTTTGGCTTTGAATTTTGCTTCTGGACCTTTTTTTCTCGTATTCTTAAGGGTTCAAACTAGTACTATTACTTTTTCGAAGCTTTGATGCTTTGACGCTTCGAAAGACTTTGAAGGAATCTTTGAATCTACGGAGCTTCGATAGTTCGAAGTTTCGAAAATGTGTCAAATTGTAAACTATCTATGCTTTATTTTTTTTCTAGTTATTAGACATCACAAACGCGTGCTTTGCTAACGCTATTTAACTTGTTATTTTTTATTTTTTAAATATAAATTGCAATGATAACTTTCTACATGAATTATCATTTGCTAATTCCGCTATGACAACCTCATTAAGTTAGCGCAGTGAGAAAACCAATTCAGCATCATGCAAGAAAAGAGCTGACAATATTTCAAGACTTTTGAATATCGATTTTAACATGCTTTTTTTTAGAAAAGATAGCCATGTACACTTGAAGAGTGCCACAATGCTGAAAATCTAGCATAAATGTGATAGTTTACGATATAACACATTTTTGGAAATTTCGAACCTTCAAAGCTTCGTATCTTCGAAGATTTCTTCGAAACTTCGTTCTTTTGAAGCTTCGAAGCTATCTAACTTTGATCAAAATTAATAGGCCTAGTTTAAACTTTAAACTAATAATTAAACAATAAAAAATTAATTTTTTTAAACCTCAAGGATGGGGTTCTCTCTTAACTCGCGGAATTATGATAATAATTTTTATATGAGTAGATAAAAAGAGATACCGATTCTAGTTACTACATGAAAAGAGCTTAATTAACTTTGACTTTAAGAGATGCTAAACTGCTTGTTAAACTTCAAAAGTCGGTCACCGCCGATTTGGACATGTTAAAACTGCTCCGCGAATTTCTTGTGCGTTCGTCCTTGTTTACTGCCTTTTATAATTGCTGTTGTTTGTCTATATCTCGAGAACCACGAGTCTTTGCCATATCGTAAAATAATAAATTTAACATTTAAAAGTATGTTATAACTGTTAAACATATGACTGTGACACAAAACAAAGATAGCATAAGTGTGCAATTTTGAGAAAATTAATAAAAAGTTTAAAAATTATGGTGTATTTGATCAAATCTTATTACATTTCGTGTACAAGATGCACTTGCTACTAGGTGTTTACTGTAAAATTTTTAGCGTATTTAATGTACATTGACGAAAGTTATACTTAAAATACTTAAAGGTGATATAATTTTGACTGGTACTATATATATCGGTAATTTTGAATAGTATGCAGGTATTGTCATTTAGTGACAGCTTTAGGTCTGAAAATAAATTATTTTTTCATTTTTGACATCAACTCGATCGTACTTTGATGTGTACTTTAATTTTATAAAAGAGTTTTGCGATTTTATACAACCAATTAACGGGATCCTAAAGTCATCTGTTTTACCGACATTTTTTAAATAAATTAATTTTTTAATTGGCTTTATAGAATTGTAAAATTATTTTACAGAATTAAAGTATGCATCAAAATCTAGAGAAATACAGTCAAGTTGATATTAAAAACGAAAAAGAATTTTATATTGGGGACCAAATTGTCATCAAGTGACAGCTCTACCCCAGTGAGAAATAGTACATCGAATCGACATCGATTCGACATCGAAATCATCATTTCGATGTCGATTCGACGTCGAATTGATGTCGAATTTATTATCCTTTCTCACTGGGGTAGAGCTGTCACTTGATGACAATTTGCATAGTATACAAAATCTACAATATATATGTCCAAAATAAAACCGTATTTCTCTAGGGATAACATATACGAAGAATATCGTGCAATTTAAACTAAGATTTAAAATCTAGAAAAAAAGATTAGCTTGTTTTTATAAATGTAAATTCAGATATAGGTTAGAAAAAGAGCAGTCTAAAAAACATTTTTTTAATTCTTGGTATAAAATCCAGTTTATATGATGATATTAATACGTATATTTTAGTTTTGGAAAGATTTCCAAATTTATAAAAAAAATATATATGAAATCTTGTTAATGATATGCACAAATGACTCTACATTATCGACCTCGATCAAGTTTGACGGCACTTTAGCATCCTCTTAAAAGATTAGTCTATTTAAAAAATGTCGGTAAGACAAACGACTTTGGGATCCCCTTAAGTCAACTAGTAAAACGTCAAATGATCAGAATGGTAGTCAAGTATCGATGTTGATGTGAATATTTGCCTGAAAAAGTCTATCATAAAGTCTACGACGTGGAAGAATTATGAATTAAACTAGCCTCTAGCAAACTTGTTCGGTAGTTTTTGAGATCTCTAATAATTTTTTAATACTGAGATCCGAAATTCAATATGGCGAACCAAAATTGATGAAAATGCATATATATGTTATGAGTGTTTTTGATGACGATATGATTGTCTATTACTTTTACAATATTTTCATTTTGTATATTATATTGTCATGTCGCTTCGAAAAATATTAATTTTGAAATATCATCTCTTTATCTTGTAAGTGTAATGTATTTCTTAGATAATCAGAATTCATTACTTCTACATCCTCAGTAGCTATCAAAAGTTAATCTAACGTAAAACTCTTATTCTTATTAGCTCGGATTCGAAAAGCAGGTTAATTTTATTGCTTCTTTCTAGTTTTATCAACATATAGATGTAGAGAATTACTATATATAATACATACTATAACGTACGAAACAGAAATCGAAGTCGTATACGACTAACATTAAAGGTCAAATACATTACATACGAGCATAAACATGTATACACGCATTTGATTAAAAAAAACATTAAAGCGTTTCCACGGATTTAAGATCTTAGCCGCATCAATCAAATCTTTTTTTTCTATTGAGAAAGTGGGGATTCTTGAACTCTGTTTATGCGGATCATTCTGACTGTCGCATAAAGATGTTCTCATATGTATACTTCGTAAATGATTATTAGAGACTCGATATAATACCTAAATATCGATCTGCTTAACGCGTTCTTTCTGTCTGTTTCTTAGCCTATCAAGGATAACAAAATACAATGTCCAATAGTTAAGTATCTTTGTCTGAGCCCGTTAGATTCTTTGATATGAATTATTTTAGATTGTTCTTTGATATGAATCATTTTTGAGATAAATCTTTTGTAGTATCTAGATTTAAAATCTATAATCTTAACTCTATTTCAAATAAAATTACAATTAAATTTTTTAATTTAATCAGAAATAAGTGCTTGAACAAATCTATTGTTTATTCTAATATTGCTTATATTTTTTTTAATGTAATTTTTAGTTTTCCTCTTGTTTGTGTAACGTAGAAAGCATCACGAACTAACAAGGGAATCCTTAAACATGTTAAGGTAATTGTTCAGTTTAGGCGAGGCAGCTCCGATGGGGAGAGGTACAATTGGACACGTTGCAATTGCCCACCGTGCTATTAGACACGAAACGTTGCGCACCGTTCAATTGCGCACCGTTCAATTGGACACTGTCCGATTAGACACCGTTCGATTGGACACCGTTTAATTGTATACCGTTCGATTGGACACCGTTCGATTGGACACAGTTCGATTGGACACCGTTCGATTGGACACAGTTCGATTGGACATCATTCGATTGCGCACCGTTCGATTGCGCATCGTTCAATTGCACGCTGTTCAATCAAACGCATATTAAATATTCATACATTATGGCTGCGTTTGCAATGTGTACATAGGTTAGTGACTTGGACGAGGCGGGTGCGGGAGGGGGGCCGAAGGCTCCCCCTTGTACCCCCACGTGTGTGTGCGCGCGCGCGCGCGCGCGCGCGCGTGTGTGTGTGTGTGTGTGCGGAGTCCCTCCCCCTGCCACACGGTCTTTGCGCCATACTTTGCAGTATAGGAGAGTGTGAAATATTTATATACAATAATAATTTTATTTATTCATGATATTCTTCAATAGGATACATTGAAGCCATAATTTTAAAGAATTTATCAATTTGTTCGGAGTAATTATATTTTTTACGTTTAAAAATAAATTCAGCTATATAATACATATAGTGTTCTTTTCGGATGCCATATCGTGGTATTCCAGCTCGAATATCCCGCCACAGATATTCAATATTTTGAGTATGTATTGAGTATGTATGTATTAATTATTATTATTATTATTATTATTATTATATTTGAGATTGTATATACTACAATTCTACCTATATGGTGTCAGATAAAGTCATAAACCATAGTATAGTATACGTAAGAAATTTATAATTCTTAAGTTTTTATTATTGATGTAGGAAGAATTAAATTGCACAATCACTGTTATCTATCTTAATTTCTAAAATATGTATATTTTATATTATTTAATAATATATGAAATGCGTGATTTGCATGTTTGCTAATCCACATGCAAAGTGTGGTGCAGAGAACGTGTGGGCGTGGGAGGGGCGGGGACCCCCTCCTCGTATTTTTTCCTAACTTAGCCCAAATATTTTTAATTCGCTATTTGGCCACAATTTTAAATCTAAAGTCGCAAACCCTTGTGGTGAAGTACAGGCGTGGACGTCGTTTCACTTTGTAAGCAAGAGGGGATGGATCCCGCTACGCGTGGAAAGTCGCAAAATCATGTGATATACTCCTATACTGAATAATTATGTCAATTTTTTTTGTTAATAACTTTTTAACGAATTATGAGCGACGGGTAAAATCTTTTGAAGGTCACTCAGGAGGATGACCTTGATAACATATGTCAAGGTCAAGGTCAACGGGGCTGCCTCCCTAAACTGAATAATTGCCCATGTTAATAATCAATTTTGATTAAAGTTCTACATTGTTGTACCCCTCGTTGTGAGTACGATTTTGGGATCGCTGCCAGAGATCTCGCGAGGAAGGTATTTTGTCACATACACCGTTATTTGTCTTGAACACTTTTATTCTTGTATTCAGTTACAATAGTTAGATCGCGACCCCGCAAGGCAGAGTGTCGCGTCTATGAACTTGTTGTCCACGACCCCGCAACGCAGAGTGTCGTGGTTGTGTGTTTACAACAAGTTATCTCGGCGATACACGACCCCGCAAAGCAGAGTGTCGTGTGTAGTTTTAGTTTGTCTACTTCGGATTGACCCGATCCTCACCTTCTTTCGCCGGTTTATATATCCGATAATTCGGTAGTTGGATCGAAAGAAGGGGAGGATTGCGTGAGGGCGCAAATCGGTCAGTATTCCAAATTATTGCTTAGACAGCAAGTGCTGTCTAAGGAGCATTGCGCTAATTGTCAAGCGGATTGCGCGAAACCTCGCGCGATGCGCTCGATGCTGACTGCAGCTGACCGACTTACGTCATCGTGTTACTGACACCTTATCGTTATGAGTGTGTCACTCATAACAACATATATGTTGTAAAAACCAGTGTGTGTTTGGGTAAAAGGATTTTTAGCGGGCCTTAATTTTCGATAAAATAAAGTGTGAAGTTTTCGGAAAAATTGAGGTCTTTTCCGTTCCGTATATACTTGGTACTTCTGTGTTGTAAAAATTATAAATATTTACGATGGTTTTTTAATAATTACACAGGCACATAAAAAAAGTGGTTGGTTTGGCGGATTAGACTAGTCAATTTTTAAATATTTTGACATTTGGGGGAAACCCAATCCAAGGTCAGAATTGCAAAGTTAGGTCGTATTTTCTAATTAAAAAAATTTTTTTAACGTTAGTCCGGCAGATCAGACTAGTCTACCCTTATGTATTTTGACCCGCTGAATTTAAATCCAAGGTCAAAATTGCTGAATTGGCTTATTTTTTTCTAATTTCAAAAAAAATTTTTTTTTATGTTGGTCCGGTGGACCACACTAGTCTATTCTTATGTATTTTGACTCGCTAAAATCCAAATTCAATGTCAGAATTGCTGAATTGGCTTATTTTTTTCTAACCTAAGAAAAACACCTTGTAAAAGCAGTTTGGGTCACAAATGTATAATCCAGAGTATGCAGGCTTCCGTAACCACATTATCCGAGGAAAATTCAATACGCATGATTATGTTTCGAGAGCGTTAAGTGAACACGGACAAAATAGATTTATTATCAATAACTGTAAAAAAATAATAAACATTATTATAAAAGCACAATTATAATTTAACTACAAATGAATAATTTTTTGAATGTTATCTCTGTGAATGTATGGAGAGAATTGTATTAATTATAATAAATAGTTTTGGGAACAACAAAGTATTTAAATAATTACTTTTTAGTTTTTCAATTTGATTAAGACCTTATTGGTATATTTCTGTTTTTTATCTATATATCCGGTTTGCATAGAATACATGACAGTTACCAAATAGATCAAGACAAATAATTCTTACAAGTAATACTTTCATATAAACATATAAACATCCGATATTGCATACTGTAATCACGTCATCGACAGGTTAGCTGGGTGTCATTGTAGTCTGTATACTTTGTTGTAATTGTTTCAGACAAGTTTTTATCATATAATTTTTTTGTAAAATTACGTTATATTTGGTACCTTTAAAGAAACACATTCTATTGGCCACACTGTTAATTTCGAGCTTTGAAGTTTATTATATTATATAATATAAAGTTTCAGGGGAGAGAATCACACAAAAAGAGAGATATACATATATATAAAATACACATGCATGTATATGTACATATGCACATATGTATAGACATTACTACACAATGCTATTCTTCTCTCTTTCTCCCTTCTCTCTCTCTCTCTCTCTCTCTCGAGCAAAAAAAACTCTCCCTCTTAGACGCTCACTAATCTCTCTTCTCCTTCCCTCTCCTCTCCCTCTCCCTTCCCTCTCCATCCCTCGCGACCTCGCTCCCCCCCTCACGCTCTCTCTCGTCTCTCTTCTCAGAGCCCGATCTCCCTCTCCCTCTCCCCATCCCAAAAGCTCCTCCTTCCCTCTCCCTCTCCCTCTACCTCCCTCGCCCTCTCACTCTCCTCTCCCTCTTCCCTCTCCCTTACCTCTCCATTATATTGTATCTCTCTCTCTCTCTCTCTCTCTCTCTCTCTCTCTCTCTCTCTCTCTCTCTGTGGAATGGAGTAGACGTGTCGAACATCGCTCCGTCTTTATAGTGTGTTTTAAGAAAAAGAAAGCAGGAGGGAAATACAAAATTAGTGTGATGATAATTCTATAGATTGGTGACAACAGGAATTGTTATCTAGCCGGGAAATGCAAATTTGGGAATAGCTGAAGTACATTTCTATAATCATGTGTATCAACGACGTTGTGACAAGCAAGCATTGACGTGGATGGAATCTGTTGACGTGTAGCGAATTCGACAGCGTCGGAACACAGGTGTCGACGATCGATAAATTATGGAAGAGGATACCGAATATCGATGTTCGGCATGCAAGAAGGCTATTAAAACTGAAGTAGTACAATGCAAATCATGCGTTAAACTGTTTTACCATCCAGGCTGTGTTAGTAAACACAAAATTTATAGAAATAATGAACTAGTACCGTGCCAGAGTCCCTTTGCAAAATTTGGGATAAAGAGTGAAATTGGAGAAGCAAAGAAAACGGCAAATAGCAACAGAGATAGGCTAGGATCGGCGGGAGCATCTGGAAGACCAAGCACAAGTACGAGTAGATTGAAAAATATGGACCTAAAAATTGATTGGCTCATGAGAACAATAAAAGAAATAAAAGACGAGACTATATGTAAGAAAGAAATTAAAGTGATGATAAAAGAAGTTATCCAGCATGAGTTAAAGAATATCAAAGAAGAGCTAGAAGAAGTAAAAAGGATGCTGTTTACTGGACCTATTCATCAAGAGGAGCACAGAAGAATTATAGTGAGATAGTTAAAGAAAAGAAGAAAGAAAATGTTATAATTGTTAAATCTAAGGTTCAGCAAGAAAATGTTGAAACGGCTATGTTAATAAAAAAGAAAGTAGATATAAAGAATATGGAATTGGGAGTAACACACATAAGGAAAGGAAACAATGGTACAGTTATCTTGAGATGTGAGACTGGAGAAGAATGGCAAAATTGAAAACTACAGTGCAAAGCAAGCTAGGTGATGACTTTAAAGTTACTGAGTCACTACAAATGAAGCCGAAAGTAAAAATTGTTTATATTGACGAAGAAGAATGGAACTTGAGTGATAAAGAATTAATTGATTCAATCAAAAAGCAGAATAAACTTGGGACACAAGAAGAAAGTAATATGAGAATAATGAAAAGATTAAAAATCTAATAGAAGAGGTAAAACAGAAGGCGCCATAATAATTGAACTAGATGAAAAAACCCATGAATTAATGTTAAGCCAAGGAAAAATAAATATAGAATGGAAAAGATGTCTTGTATTTAATCATATCAGTATCAAGAGATGCTTTAAATGCTGGGACTATCACCATTTTGCGAAATACTGTACGCGAAATAAGGCGTGCCATAAATGTGCAGGTAATCACAAATCAAATGAGTATACAACATATGAGAAGAAATGTATAAATTGGATGTATAAAAACCAAACATACAACCTGAAGATAAAAGATGACTATGATGCACTGAGCCCGGAATGTCCCGACGTTCAAGAAAGTTCTACGTTCAAGAGGAGAAGAGAAGGCCCGGCTGGGAGGATGCAAAATAGCAATCACAGAAAGAAGAGGAACTGATACTGTATACAAATGCGCAAAGTTTGATAGCGCATAAAGATGAAATACGTAATCAAGTTATAAAGAAGATTCATCCAGCAGTTATAGCATTGTTTGAAACGAGGCTGATAGTCGGAAATAGAAGATAGTAAAGTGAATGTGCTAGCTTATGATATAATCAGATGTGATGGAGAGAACAGAAATACAAGAGGTGCAATATTATATCTAAAAGGAGACATTAAATATGAATTGATATGGATTAAATCTATAAGTGCGAATTGTTGGTGCGTTGCGATAGATGTAAGAAAAGAATTTTATAAAGGCGTGCTGATGGTAGTATATCACTCACCGAGTGCCTTTGATGGCGATTTTCTGAGATTTTTAGAGGAAGCTGTAGAGGATTTAGTGATAAAGGTAGAATGTATGATAGTAGGAGATTTTAACATAGATTTTAAGATAGATTTATTTTACACAAATAAATTACGAACAATAATGTTTAGTCTAGGTATGAAACAACTAGTTAATAGTTTGACGAGGATTATGAAAGACAGTCAGCAATGATAGACTTAGTTTTTGCTAATAATGTGGCACAGGTACATGTGGTTCATGAGCCGAAAATAACAGACCATATGTGGATAAAAATTGCGTTAGGAAAGAAAAAAAAAGTTAATAGATATAGAGTATTTACTGTGAGAAATTATAAAAAATTTAGCATTGAAGAATTTAGTCTACTAATAGAGAAAAATATAAGGCAAAGTTTCTTTAATTTTTTTTAAAAACTGTTTTCAGATTTGTGTACTTTT
This sequence comes from Monomorium pharaonis, assembly GCF_013373865.1. Classification (NCBI taxonomy): domain Eukaryota; kingdom Metazoa; phylum Arthropoda; class Insecta; order Hymenoptera; family Formicidae; genus Monomorium; species Monomorium pharaonis. The sequence goes on along the minus strand of NC_050475.1, from coordinate 14,641,802 downwards.
CTTTTATTACTACCGAGTGCGCTACAGGATAGAGTCCTATAATCAAAGAAGCGCGAACTCTACCCCTATCTTGTAACCGCCACCATCTTAGAATTGTACAGCCGCATGTCTGCGCATGTCTGACATGTCATCATGACATTGTCATGCTAGGTTAGTGTAAACTGGACTAAACGTAAGCAGTTTGTTGCAGTGAATGCAAAAGAAAATCATCAGTGCTGTTTAAAAAAAAACATTTCTATTTACCGTGAATACAAGTGTGCATTTATTTACATTGTGTAACAATACAACATATGGGTCACGTAGACCTTGCGAGTTCAACATGGCGGCTATAATCATCGACCAATCAGAAAATAGGAACAAGATCGCGCTTCTCTTATTATAGGACTCTACTACAGGAATTGAGGCATATACATTAGTATATATTGTGCAGCAACCATAGACTCACTAGAATAGACTGCTTATGATGGTAAGGGGTATCCGTCACTGAGAAAAGGATAACTGTCGTTAAGATGAGGTTCTATATCTTTTTAATGCAGAATAGTGGGGAAGCATAGCGACCAATAACGGTGTCAGAGCGTGAGCGTGTTGTCATAGTATGCGTGTTGTCGATGTGAGCTTCATGAGATCGGATAATCACAACGGATATTTTGGGGTTAGTGAGTTTAACGTGTGAATAATTTTATTTAAACAATTGAAATAATGGTGTTGAGCTGCTGCGTATGCGAAGTTGAATATGAAAAAGACCTTCCTCGCTGCTACGAAGTTACGCCCACTAGAAAAAGATAGCAACCCATATTAACGACAGTTATTCTTTTCTCAGTGACGGATACTTCCACTACCGTTTTTCCACTTCATAAGCAGTCTATTCTAGTTAGTCTATGGCAGCAACATTGTTTTCAAGCTTCCTTTAGAAGAATCGATGAATAGTCTCCATTCATCAGACTTGTAACATCCAGGTTTTGTTTGTTCATTAATCCAAACCTTTGAGAATAAATGAATTGTATATAATAAAAAAATGGAGTGAATTTTCTACGCTATTTATTCACAGAAGCTCAGACTTGTCATGTGCCGACTTGTAATGGGAAACAAAAGCGTGACTTTTACGGAAAAATCAGACCACATTGTGAATGTGGTCTATGGCCTTTAAGTAACCTAAGCTGTCACTTGCAAAGTTGAAAAGCTTGAGAAATTTTCATAAGAATCATGCTTTTGTTTTTCATTACAAGCACATGATTATATTTTCTAAAAGCATTAATTAAAACAATAATATGTAAAAGAGCAATGAATATATTTATAAATGTACAATTACAATTTAACTACACAAATTTAACTGTAAAATATCAATAAGTATAATTAAATATAACGCTATATTAAATTGATTAAAGAGAATGAAAAATAAAATATGAAATAACGTGTCGTTTCATATTTGAAAAGTCGACTCGTAATCATTTTGTAGTCTTTTGTCTCATGTAGGTCTCAATTTACAAAAAAAATAAGTTAGAAAATTAAAAATAAAAATTTTAAATGTAATTTTTTTGTAAATGTACATATGAAGAGAATTGTATTAATTAGAATAAATTGTTTTAGGAACAATAAAGTATTTAAATACTTACTTTTTAATTTTTGATTTGACTAAGAGCTTTATCGGTATATTTCTGGGCTTATCCATATATCCAGCTCGCATAAAATGTATGACAGTTACTAAATGGACTATTAAAGGAACGGACAGAATGTTAATTTTATGTAGAACATAAAAAAATATTAGACCTATTTTTTTATCTGCGTATATCGACGTTTAGGGGTTGAAACCACCTTCGAATATAACGCATTTTTCTATTTTTGGCGAATATCTTTGAAAATATAAGGTTTATGAAAAAATGTGTTTTATACAAAAGTTTTATAGTATTTTATACTCCTTACAATAGTATATTTAGATTTTTTAAAAATTTCAAACTTTAATTTACCCCATTTCTATCCTTTTTTTCAACACTAGAACACTTTTTTGCACGCGCCATTTAACTTTTTTATACTGAACATTGTACTTTTTCATTTTCTGTATTTATATTCAGTTTATTTACTTACAATTTAATTCTTAACTACAACATTAAAAACATTAATATCTAATTTTTGATCAGCATCTTTTACAACGTAAATATAAGCAGCAACATTATTGTCAACAACATAAGTATAAACATTAATATAATAATCTTCATTCCGGGCTCCCCTCAGGGCTGCCGGGGTGGTTTACAGAGAAAATTTTACAATCTTCTCAAACAATTACCCTTCTTTCTCCTAGTACTCGGCCTGGTCATTTGCGACCTTTACATTCTACTTCTTCCTCCCCTCTCCACGCCTCTATCGCTATCTTTTGCCTCATCCCCCACTCCTTCTGCCTCTGTTCTTTTTTGTCCTTCCTTCTTATCTTATTTCTTCTTCCCCTTTCTCCAACTTTTTACTCCTTTGTTCCATGTCCATTTTACTCCTTCTACCCATAATTCCTTATTTGTAAGTATCACCTGTTTTCCCTTTGCCCTTTCCTTCTTTGCCGGTTCCATCATCTTTCATTTTGCTCTCCTCTTCTCCATTGACAGATTTTCGTTCACTCCAATTCTCCATTCTCCCCTTATCTCCATACTCTTTCTCAGGATCTCTTTCTTGTCTTTTACACTCTTTAATTCCATAATCAAAACCTGTCTTCCATCTTCCTTTTTTTTTCCTCAATTTTTCTCACTCTAACCGTCCTGTCTAAGGCACCCTCCATGATAATTTCTACTAAGTCTCTTCTCTCTTCTGAGTCCTCACCATCCACTCCTTTCCATATTATCCTCTTCTCTCTTTTCCTTCTCCCTTCTTCCTCTCTCCTTTCTTGTATTCTTGCCTCTCTTTCTTTGAATCTCCTAGCTCTTTCTTCTCTTTCCTCTAGTCTTCTCCGAGCTTTTTCCCTTCTCCATTCTTTGCTCGTCTCTTCCTCTTTCTTCCATCTCCATTTTTCCTCCTCCGCTTCTTCTACCACTCTCCATCACCCTTTACCTCCTTCTTCCCCTTCTATCGCCTCTATCCCCACTTGTCTTCCTCCTGTTTTCTTCCCGTGACTCCTACCATCTTCTCTCTTCGTCTCTCCCTCTCCTCTTCTGCCTGCCCATTCTGTCCCCCTTTTCATCTTTTCCTCCTCCATTCCTTTGTCTTCCACTTCTTTCCTTTCCTCTTTTTGTTCTTTACCTCTCTCTTCCCTGCTCTCCGTCTTCTTTTTGCTGTTTCTTCCCTTCTTGGCTTCCCCTTTCTTCTCCTTACCTTTCGCCACTACCTCCTTTTCTCCTGCCGCCCCTCTTCTTTTGCTTCCTCTGCCCAAGTGCCCCTTCCTTTTTTCTCTTGGTCATTTTTCCCTGTCTTCTATAATCCTCCCGTTCCTCCTCTTTATCTTCTCCTGTGCCGTCCGTCTTCTCTGCCGCGATTTTTCTCTCCTTTTTCTCTCTTCTCTCCCTCTCTCCTCTTCCTTCTCCTTTTTTTGTCTCTTGCTCATCCTCATTGTAATATTAATTATAACATCTAGATAAATTTATTTTTTACATTTATTTTTGTTAACAATTACAACATAAAAAACATTAATAGAGAAGGTAGTAATATGGCCAGTGCGAATAATATGGCCACCCATATTTTCTTCATTATTAGCTGACGAATTCTAGTATTATAATTATTTATGATATCATTTGTTTAGTAGCCTACTGTTATATAATGATACTAATATGACAAAACACAACAGTCAACATTTGCTGTAAGACATTTTTACTTTTAAGAATTTCGCAAATTTTTTCGGTACATTTTAACATTTAATTACACATACTTCCTCATTTTTTTTAAACTTAATTGCATTATCACCCAAATGTATGTACACTTGAGTATTTTATTTTTCGAATTATACAAAATTAAATGATGATATAGGATGTTGTCAATATGGTCTAAGTATGCTAATAATATGATCACTTTTGAGATCTCCATATAGACAAAATTTCTCGATAAATCTATTAAAGGCTTAATTTAAGGCTGTTAATTTTTTTAAATCCTTTATATGAATAAGGTTTTTTAGATTTAAGGTTATTTTATTTAACTTCCATTAAATGTGAATAAAAATTACTGGCTCGTTCACGGACGTGAGTCCGTGAGTCCTCAGAGCTTGCACCTCTCGTGTCGCTGGCTTGCCGAATAGTGACTTCTAGGAGACCGGTTGCAATCCCGCTGAATCCTCGCGGCGGTACTTGCGCACCCCGCGTAATTTTCAGGAAACTATTGATTCCGTTGTCGATCGGAATATTGAGCGATCTAACGCTACTCTCGCTTCCCAGGACTTCTCTTTACCGTCTCCTGCTGTCATCTTACGTATCATACTGCAGAAAGGCTCAGAAATCAAATATTCTGTATAGCCTGCATTTAATTATAGAAACTCAAAGTAATAATCAAAAATTGACACAGTTATCTGAATATCCCGAACAATTACGCATATCTGATGGCGATAACAAATACATCTTATCTGGTGTAATTGCATATGAAGGTAGTGATGATGTAAAATGTGTCGGTCATTACATAGTTTATATTAATATAGACAAAAAATGGATGATACTACCCAGTGAACACAGTAATATAGTAGCAATGTAACCGAATATAACAGATTACATTACTCTGAAGTTACACGTAACTTACATGTAAGTTACAATTTCCGACTCAGCAATATAACATGTTATATAACATGTTATCTAACCGTCACACAACAGTTACAAAGAAAAATAAAATAAAATAAAAATTTCATTTTTTTAAATTATTTTTATTAACAGCGCATACTAAATTTAGGATAAATTTTTATTAATTAATTAAATTTAAATTGTTATTTTTTTAATTTATTCTTACTTGCCTCTGGTAGGTTTGAATCCGGGACCTTAGGATGACGAACCTTATACTCTACCTGCTACGCCAATTTGACTCATTGATATGGGTACTTGTTATTGTCTACATATACCTATATGTTATAAACTGACGCAGCTATATTATTTTTTATAAAAGCAATTTAATTTTGCAAAATATATTAAAAATAAATAGCATTAATTTATTATTACTTATTAATTTTATTGTTAAATTTATTTTTTTCTATAACCTTAATAATTTGATAGAAATTGCGATCTATTTAGCACTAATCTTTGAAACGTTCAAATGATTAATTAGATGGTTAACTATATAGATTATGATTCTAAGAAAAATTGAATAGTATATATTTATTATTCTGTTTTTGTTTAATGCATGATGAATTTAGATTTTGTGCATTTTTTGTGCGCAGTAATTGTAGACAAACCGTTATTTTTGAAAACATTATTTTTATGATAATTTTTTTTATTATTAAATAGATCTGTCATTCAGGATGTTATAATGTTGTCTGATTTCTGAGTCAATTACGACGCATTGTTCCGTAATAACATTGATACGAGCGTGTTATGTTATGATTATACAATTTTTGTTGAATAACTCTCTGTAACGCCAAAACGATGTATACCAGTTATATCACTTGCGTATAACAAATGTTACGTAACAGGTTATTTCCATGTCATATAGCATCTACATATCACAAGAATAACAATGTTAAATTACATGTAACTTCCATATTATATTGCTGCTATAAAATGTGTTCACTGTGTATGATGACAATTCGCGTAAAGGTAAACTAGGAGTTGTTGACGGAAAGACATTGTTCAAAGACTTCATATGTATTTACACCATTTCACAAAATAAGGATTAAAACAACATTTTTAAAATGTAGATTTAAAACGAAAAAATATTTTAAATATATAAAAATGTGCATAAACACATACACAGGTTCACTTGTCCGTCCGCGCTCACGCACCGCACACACACACACACGCGCACGCGCACACAAATGTATGTAGCAGAGAGGGTTTGAAGTCGGTATAAATACTATGAGAGTGACGAACAGTGGGGTCCTTATCTTTGGTATGACACCTATTCACATTTCACAAACGCGCGCGCGCGCACACACACAGCATACTAAACAAAATACACTCGTACACAGTTACTCGCGCAGAAATATACACACACAGGATTGCATATATAAGTTGTCCTGGCGCAGCACAAGTCAACACAACTGGAGATTTTTGCACTGTAGCGATATTAAGAGCAGTTTACTCTTGAACGCCTGTCTTCACAATTGGATTTTTGGCCGATTAGTGTTTGTAATTATCGGCCACACACGGAGTTGTATATCCGAGTTATTTTGACGTAGCGTAAATTAGCATAATTGCATACTGTGCCGCAAAAATTTCAACCGTAATTTTTCTAGTTCCCACAAAAAAAATAAAAAATTGTAGTACCCACTTAAAAGTTAAGTGCACTTAATATAGCTGCGCTGCAAAAATATCCAGTTGTAATTTTTGCACCGCAGCGATATTAGGTGCACTTAACTTTTAAGTGGGTACTACAATTTTTTATTTTTTTTGTGGGAACTAGAAAAATTACGGTTGAAATTTTTGCGGCACAGTATGCAGTATTTAATGTTGTATTCAGCATAATTTTTATTTTGTCGATAAGTCAAATGGCAATACTGGCAAAAATACAATTTTTCTATTTTTACACTTTGTTTTATAATATATAAGACTAATTTTTGCGGCATAATGTAGCATAAACCTAGCACAATTCAGCACAATTTTTCTTTATTTTTAAATAAAAATGGTGGTACTAACTTAACGTACATATCGCTGCCGTCAGTAATGACACGTAACTTCTCGTGTCTGTGTCAACTCGTATAAAGTCGTAATTCATCTATCTTGCGGAAAGCAACAATCGATTCAGCCGTTGTGGAGAATCCGATAACTACGAAATCTCGCAAATGGCGTCTCACGTAAAAGAGGCACGACACTTGGCGCGAGACACTACCGTGCTTCTTGATTAAAAGTGTAGAAACAAAATTGTTAAATGTTTTTTGATATTATACATAATGGTAGAACTCTAACAGTACTATCTGAAATTGGTATATGTATATTAAAATAGTAATATTTATTGCTTTCTTGTACTTTAGAGGGAAGGTGTGCTGACTTCGCGAAGTTAGCAGGACATTTTTTTGCATTTTTATTTTTTTTATATAAAAATTACGGAACTTTTATTTTTATAAAAAACTTGAAAACTATGGAAAGTGCTACTGGAACTTTAATTGTGTTTTTTATGTGCGAGCTTCGCAGATCTATTTATTGTAAGTTACTACTGTATGTATTGCCTAAAAAATAAGTTTTCGAGATTAATGTTTCCTGTAAAATATTGTTACGTGCGTCGCCCAGTATACTCCTCGGTCGCGACTCAGCTGTCCGAGGACCGATCGATATAATGATTTTCGAGACGAAGTGTTGTCAGTTGTTAAGAGCTTGATAACGTATGTAAACAACGGAGTGGAATCTCCATCTCCCGCGGATGTCTCTGTTCTTTCGGGAATAAAACCGATTGCTTCGAGAGTAAAAGAGTGTGTCCTCCATTTCCGCGAGCGCGCGCGTAACAATATAATTGTTGATTATTTCTAAAAAGTTAATAATAATAACAATTTTTTTATATTTTAGTGTTTATGTTAAAAGTTCTGTTTTTTTATTGTAACTACACAAAGTGTCTCAAGATTTTCTGTGGACACTTTACTAACTTATATTGTACGAACAAAAAAATATCTAAACATAGGACCTAAAATGCTTTATTAAAAAATTAAACCAGAGTTGGGTAATCAGATGAAAGGAGAATTAATAATAAAGTTGAAAAGTCAATAACTTTTAACTTAATTTAATTAATTTAAATAATTTAATTTTTAACTTTAAGCAGTTATTTTTAAGACAAACCTTAATTTGTTAACTTTTTTTAACAAGGGGAACACCAGAGAGTTCTTCGATTTTGGTGAGTTTTGTTACTATTGTTAATAAAATTTATTGTATTTAAAAATTGCTTAATTAATAAATTTAAAGTTATTTTTTATTTACACAGAAAATTTTTTTTTTGTAATAGTATCTTTATTGTGTATTGTAAGTTTTATTTATTAATAAAATAGATCTTTCCAAATAAAAATTTTCTCCACTTTCTTACATTTCCTTCTTTATTATGAAATGTTATAAATTGTAAAATGTTTATTATAAATTGCATAGCACAACTTGTGAGAATAAAATAATGTAAAGTTATATAATTTTTATTACATAAAATATAAAAATATGAAGCAATTTTTAAATATAATAAAATCAATTTTATTAATAAAACTGTTGGATCGACCGACACCACTGGATGTCGCTATAGATGTTGGATCGACTGACACCAACAGGTGTTGCCTTAAGCGCGCGCTTCCGCTGCGCCGATGTGTCTACGTCTATGGTCACGCATGGCCGACTTGTACACGCGCTCTGATACCGAGTAAATACTTTTACATTACGCCGAGTACTCTGTTACCTTCTCGCGAATCTTCTCACGTTCCCCGAGTCATTCCGACCTCGTCGGCGAAGTACCAAATAAAAACGTGTAACGAACCGCGTTCCTAGCGGCTAACAGCGACCGCGCGGCCTGGCCGATCACCCGCCGGGCCGAACATCGGGCAAGCGTGCCCGCCATAAGAGCTCCACGCCACCGAGATGACGCACATTTCGGAGGCATACCTCCTCCTTCTCGAGCCAGCATTCCGATCTGAAGGGATACGTCATCGAGAGGAGGCCGAGAACCGCCGAAGATTTTCGAGCAGCTGCCGGGGATCATATATAAGGTCACCCGGCAGCAATAATCTTCACTTCTCGCATCCCGTCCGAATCCGTTTCGACGAGAAGCCAGACCTGGAACTACGATCCACGGTGGAATGTTCTCCGTCATCGCCGAGAGTTCTCGGCCTAGCTTCCTTTCCTCCCTTGCTAGCAAGCCACAGGGTAGAGCGTGCTCTGTCTCCGCCGAGAGCTCTCGGCCGCTAATTACTATTCTCGCCTTAGAATCCTCACGGCCCGGTAATCGGTACGGAGTGTTCTCCGTCTCCCCCCGAGCGTTCTCGGGGCCGACGCCGTTCCCCGAAACCTACCAATGCTCCGCGGAATTGTCGAAGCAATTCGGGGAAAAATTCGGAGCGCGAGACATCCGCTCCCGCACCGCGCGCCCGCCGATCACCGAACACCCGGGACTGAAAACACCGCTCCCGCGTTGCGCGCCCACCAAACTCCGAACAACGAGCTCGAGGCGCGTACCGCCCGCCTCACCGCGCGCTCCGCGGACATCCCGCCGAACGGAACAGGTGATCGGCCGACCGTCACGCGCACCGTCGCTGACTATTGTAAATACCGTTGTACATATCGCGAAGCCAAATCATTGTATACTCGTCGCACCGTTGTAAATAATCGCGAAATTATGTAATATAAAATAGTAATAAAATCTTGTGCTGTTAACCAACCGTCACGTTTGCTATCTCTGAGCCTTTTTCGCCCTAGACCCTTCCCGACGAGCTAAAGTTCCGCGCGAAGAACGGTCGTTACTAATGTTTTTTGCGAAAAAATAACATATTCCACAATATTTTAAAAAAGCGAAAGAGAGAGAGAGAGAGAGAGATTTAAACCAGCAACAACATACAGTGTAGTACATTAAGTGCCTTACTGACTGGGCTACGCTGCTAGTTGCAAATCGATTCTTACAATCTGGTATGTAAGGAACATGTACATTTTTAAATCCGATTTTCTCGAGAATGCTTGAGAAGTGCATCGTATTCTTTTAACATGAAATAAAGGAAAAATAGAACTACAGCTAAGACTACAACTAAGACAACTAAGACTCAGTAAAATTGGATGAAAAAGTTTCTGGTGTTCACCTTGTAAATTAAAAATTTTATATGTGAAAAAGAAAAAAATTATAAAAGAAAAACTACTCTTGAATAAAACAATATTTTTCTTTGTTACATGTGCGTCAAAAGTGGTCCTTAACGAGGCTCTTTACCGATTGTACACAAACAGTTTTCTCACACAAATAACTTACTTTTCTACCAATCAAGTATGCAGGAATTATTTCCGCACGATCATTTTCCCAGAGCCTATACGGTTGATCACTTTTTCACACCTTCCCCTTTATTCTAAGTCATACTACAAGCACATCTCGCGACACGCGTATGGTAATTCTTGCAAACATTACGGACATTTTATTGCCATCTTGCGACACGCATACGGCAACTCTCGACACTTTGTCGCTTTCATGAAAAACCTAACCTAATCTAATCTTGGTTAACACATCAATTCACACTCAAGGACCATATTTTGAACAAAGATAACGCAAGGTAACAAAAAATATTATGTGTAACACGGCTATTTTCTACTCGTGTGGATAAACGCATCCCTACGACTCGCCTTTGACTCGTGCATTCACTTGCTGCACTCGAAGAAAAATTGATTTCTTTCACTTGTTAACACAAATATGTATTATTATTTTATATAAACTTACTTTACAAATAAAATATTAAATATAATTGATCATTGAACAAACAAAATATGAAGAGCTCGTTAATGCTAAACAAAAATAATACGATAAACAGGTCAATATATCGAGCTAAGACAAATTATCCTAACACAACATAATTTATTAAAGAAAAAATATATAATTATAAACGCAACCAAAAACAACTGTGCTAAAAAATGTTAAACAAAATTCGAGAAACGTTTCGACTATACATAGTCCTCTTCAGTCGTGACAAATTACTAATATTTATGAACTTAAACATGAGTAAAATAACGCAACCGAAAATATAATTAAACAGTTAAAAAATGATGATTGAACAACCATAAAACAACGCATACCGTCTAAAAAATGTGTCATAACAAATAAAAACGTGGCCGAATAAATAATACAATCAAATAAATAATAAAATTTTTCCCGCAAGTCGGTTTTCATATTAAATGGAGTACCCGTAGTTTTTCCGTTTGTTGGCAAAAAACGTTGAGTCCAACGAATTTTTCCCGTTCGATAGCGAAAAAAATGTAGAGTCAGAAATTTAAAGTGTGGAAATTAACAGTCAAAGTGGATAGTCAAAAAATCTTGTTGAGAAATTAAGAAGATTAAAACCGATGGAATACGTGTAATTCACACCACATAAATTGATATGCGTATTGTAAAAAAAAAAACGATAAACTTGATATATGTTAATTCCAGACAATATTAAAACAAGCAAAAAAAAGGCCAGAGTATTCGACAAAGCGTTAAAACGAGCGTAACGTTCGGTAGTCAGAAGCAGAATGAGCGAACTTATTGCCCATTAGTCATTTTCGACAAAATGTTAAACAAACAATAATATGAACTGTCACTATGAAAAGACACTCTGTGTTCTTCTGTAGATTGATGCCATTAACTCGCTTAATATGGATTATTTCTGAAATCAATCTTTTCTGATATCTTGATTCAGAATCTAATATCTTAACGTTATTCCAATCAAACAAGGTCATTTTTTAGCATGTGTTCTGTTACCACAGAGTGTCTCGACGATTTTAATTTAAAATTATTCGCATGTTCCTTAATTCTGGTATTTAAATATCTTTTTGTCTGTGCTACATATGACGCGTTGCAATTTTTACAGCATATTTTGTAGACAATATTTATTAGATTTATGTCGGTTATGTCCTTCTGCACCCTAATAAACATGTTTAATTTGTTGAGGCGACAAAAGCCAACCGTGAATAAATCTTTATTAACAAAAAAAGAGGCGGTTTTAGATATGTGCCTAATATAAGGCAATACAAAATATTTTTTCTTTATGTGTTGACTTTCAATTGTACCCTAATTAGTTTGAGAGTCTGTGAGTTTTACTTGATTATTGAAATGTTACTTAAGTCTGTTATTAATTTCATGAAAAATAAGATTCAATGGATAACCGTTGTCTAGTAATATCCTCACAAAAATTATTTTTTTAAAAAAAGGTTAAAAAAGCGCCAAGTATACGCGCGCAAAAAACCCTTCAAAAATGTATTTTTATACAAAACAAAACGTCCTCAAAAATGTATTCTTGTACAAAACAATTTTGATTTGACATTACAAAATAAAAGTATGAAGTTTTGACATTACAAAATAAAAGTATGAATGCGCCAACTATAAAAATGGATGTTTGTACGAAACTAGAACATCTAATTTTTTATTATTCTTCTTTGGCTGACATTTATAATTTGATTTTTCATTAAATATGTATTAGACTAGAGATTGATATTGGGATTAAATTAAAATGTAACCAATTAGGAACAAAATCAATATTTTTTAACTTTGCTTTGATTAGTTAAATTCCAATTCAATCTCAATCTCAATCTTTAGTCTGATATAGCTTTAAGATTGTCTTAAGTTTGTCTTTAGATACAATTTTGTTAATTACAAAGGTTATTTAATTATAAATTTAAGAAAATCTCAAATACAAGATTAATTTGTAATATTTGTAATTTATTTGTATTAAAATACTTATTTGTCAGCTCAATATTATGTCCTTTATTTCTTGCTAATATGCTTCCTGACAATTGTTTTTTACAGGCGCGCAGTATTGGCACATAGCAGCCAATAATTTTATATGAAAGGCTGATATTTATAGTTTAATCTTGTATTTGAGATTTTCTTAAATTTATAATTAAATAACCTTTGTAATCAACAAAATTGTATCTAAAGACAAACTTAAGACAATTTTAAAGCCGTATAAGACTAGAAATTGAGATTGAGATTGAATTGAAATATGACCGTTCAAAGCAAAGTTAAAAAATCTTGGTTTTGTTCCTAATTGGTTACATTTCAATTCAATCTCAATATCAATCTCTTGTCCGATACAAACTTAATGAAAAATCAAACTATGAACGCCATCCAAAAAATAAACATCTATTTCTAATATAAACATATCTCTTCATATCATTATTTTTGTAGAAAAAAAACTTGATACTTTCAGTTTGTAGTGTTTATTCTTAATTGGCGCAAAATATTTACATATCATTATTTTTGTAGAAAAATTAATTTGTGCGTGTGAATACAATAATTTTTTATTTAAAATAATTGTCACTTTAATAATCAAAGTTATACCATTTTAGGAATATTAATTAAGAATATTAATGTATATTAATTAGGCATATTTTGTCTGAAACATTTTTTTGTATCTCTAATAGATAACGAGCTGTAGCGGCGTAAAGTTGAACAGTTTAGTGAAAATTTAAAGAAAGCTACGTTTTCAATAGACTTTTCCCATTAATTACATAATGACTGGTATCAATGCGTTTTTACTTGTTTTCACACCACAACATGGCAAATTAAAAATAGCATCCAGTCTTAAAAATTTTGACGGCTGACACTAAAGGAATTAATTATTGATCAATTGCCGTACACTCATTTCCACCATGAAGTAGAGCTTATGGTGCGTTTTTTTAAATGTGGTTTTTTTAAATCTCCAGTAGACCTAATCCACAATTGTTTTTTTATTAAATATTTTTTAATTTTTAAATTTTTTTTAAGTTTTTGTTTTTTAATTTTTTTTTTCGTCGTTTTGACAGTCCCGGTTGATTGAGATCAACTACATCTAACTCATGAACATTGCTCTCGATGAGTTGGCAATGATGAGTCTTGATTCCTGCAAATATTTTCAAAAAATAATTCTTTTTTTTCTTCTTTTTCATCTTTACTGTAAATTAGAAGCTCTGGCACATTTTTACACGATTCTCCATTACAGAATCCGCAGATGACAGAACACTTCAATCCTGTTTTTTGGCATCCACAAGCTGCGCCGCATCCTTTTTTGCATTTATATGAAATGAAATTAAGCAAGGCCTCATGTGCTGGATTTTTCGTTGTTTTTACTGGAGTGAGCCCTGTGTTGCTGCGTTCCCAATTCCAGCCCCATTTCTGTGGACTTTTCTCAATCCCATACCATACTTGGACTTAATGATACGTCCTGAACGCGTGATATCGTGCAGCGTCTCTTGTTGGCGGCAAATCAGCAAGATTAAATTTGCTTTTAGTTATTGATTTAACAAAACGAAAAGCAGAATTGAAGTGTTCCGTCATCTGTAGATTCTGTAATGGACAATCGTGTGAAAATGTGCCAGAGCTTTTAATTTACAATGAAGATGCAAAAGAAGAAAAAAAAGAATTATTTTTTAAAGATATTTTCAGGAATCAAGACTCATCATTGCCAACTCATCGAGAGCGATGTTCATGAGTTAGATGTAGTTGATATCAATCAACCGGGACCGTCAAAACGACGAAAAAAAAAATTAAAAAAGAAAAACTTTAAAAAAATTAAAAAATTTTTTTAAATTTAATAAAAAAACAATTGTGGATTAGGCTTACTGGGGATACCACATTTAAAAAAATGCTCCATAAGCTCTACCTCATGATGGTGTAGAAATGAGTGCACGCAATTGATCAATAATCAATTTCTTTAGTGTCAGCCGTCAAAATTTTTAAGATTGGATGCTATTTTTGATTTGCTATGTTGTGGTGTGAAAACAAGTAAAAACACATTAATACCAGTCATTATGTAATTAATAGTCATTAATGGGAAAAGTCTACTGAAAACGTAGCTTTCTTTAAATTTTCACTAAACTGTTCAACTTTACGGCGCTACAGCTCGTTACCTATTAGAAATACAAAAAAAATGTTCAAAAGTTGTAGGAAATGTTCTCCTCTATAAGATTGAATATAACTATTTTTGTCGTAGGACCTACTGGTGAGGAGATATTGCAAAAAAACGTGTTTTTCTCGTCACTTTTTCAAGATGGCGGCGGTTCCCATGGCCCGCCGAATTCAAAAACTTGCGGTTTTTATTAGGACACCAAACCTTAAAACATACAAAAATCGCGACCTTTTGCAGACAAAAGCTCTTTTTTGTCCAATTTGACTGGACTATCGAACGTCACACTGGTTTTAACGCTTTGTCGAATACTCTGGCCTTTTTTTGCTCGTTTTAATATTATCTGGAATCAACATATTGTAACACTTTCCGCACCGCGCACTCGCAAACGCTCGCACAGCACTCGCCCGCGCACGAAATAAAGCAACACGTTTCGTTTAAGAAAGCGGTTTATTAAAAGCACAAGAAAACGGTAACTCTCGGCTTGACAGCTCAAAACCGAAAACCAAAACAAACAACAAGCAACTTCAAAACGAAGCGATCTCTGTCAGCTGACGAGGGAAATCGATATATTGGTTTTTCTGAATAAAGCTCGCGTTCACACACGCGAGCTCGCACGTAACACTTCCCCTCCTTTTCAAAATTGTCGTCCCGACAATTGAGGGCCCTTTCAGCTCGTAGGCCCAGGTTTTCTGGTGCTTCCTGCTCTTTCTCAGTTGATGCCAAGGGTTTCCAAGCGACATCCAACCCGAACTTACCTTTACTCCCGAATATTCTGTCACCCTCTTTCAGGAAGTAGAACGCTTTCCGAACGATGACTACCATTCTGCAGAGTTTCTCGCTGAGACCTTCTTGTTGCCGAAATTGCACGCGTTTCTCTTCCTCTTAAAGAGTCTTGCGCCTTTCTCTTTTGGGGGGGAGGGGGGATAAACTACGTGGACCTTTTCAGTCCCAAAGGACTCCCAAGTCCTCGTCTCGGCATTTGCCCTTCGTCTCACGGAAAAATCACTCTCAAAAACCGTGAGACGGACTTCAATTTTAAATCTCTAAGAAATCAAATGTTTTGAGTCACTCCTCGAAAGGACGTACAACTTCGTATCCAAAATTAAATAATTCTGAAAACTAAATATTTCAAAAGCAGAATAAAAACATTAACATTAAAACTAGTTCCCCTTTTGTAAGTGTGTGAATGTGTGCGGATGTAAGAACGTGTAAGGGTTTGGGCTCCGACTGCTCTACACGCCTATTTTCTTTTCAAGAAAGGAGCTAACCTGCCTGCATGAACAACTTTTTTCCTATGCCTCGCCGACCTACGGATACAGAAAACAATCTCACTCATTTTTTAACAATCAAATAGGGTCCTTTCTAATTATTTTGAAGCTTAGGAGCTCTTCCGAGCTTTCTTCGAGGGTTCAATAACCAAACTTTCTGCCTTTCTTGAAAAAGAAGATTCCTAGCCTTTTGATCATACCAGGCTTTCATCCGAGAAGACCTAATCTCCATAAGATTCCTAGCTTCTGCACGAATTTTCTTTAAACTTTTTTTTAAACTATCTATGTACTCGTCAACAGTCCTAAGCTCTGTATTCGGAGGATTTCCTATTGATAAATCCAGCGGTAATCTTAGATCTTTACCCAAATAAAGTTCTGCCGGAGTTATTCCTCGAAGACCTATACGCCAAATGGAACATAGGAATCCAACAATCCCAATCTCTTTGACTTTCCGAAATATGTTTGGGATGGTAATTGATGATCGTACGATGTTGACGCTCAACTTGACCATCGGACTGAGGATGTAAAGCCGTGATCCTCGTTTTTCTAATTCCAAGAAGAATCATCAACTCCCTAAATAACTTTGACTCAAAATTTTTTTCTTGATCCGTATGGACCTCCTGAGGAACACCATGGCGAGAAATTACTTCATTAACAAAAATTTCAACTACCATTTTAGCTGTCATGTTTCTAAGAAGAAAAGCTTCTACCCATTTCGTAAAACAGTCCACCACAACCAAAAGAAATCTGTTACCAGAAGAAGATTTAGGAAGTGGACCCAGAATGTCCATCTGTAATCTTTCAAAAAGTGAACCCACATTGTAAATTTGTAAAGAGGATTTTTCCTGAAGGATCTTTTCTCGAAATGCAAAACTCACAAGTTTTACATCAGTTCTCAACATATTGTTTGCAAGTAGCCCAATAAAAACGCATGCGGATATTTTCCAAAGTTTTATTTACTCCAAAATGTCCACCAGAAGCTCCATCACGAGCCTCCTTAAGAATTTCCTTAATTTGTTTACGTGGGACAATTAACTGAAATATTCTCGACTTCAAATTTTTGGACCATCTTTTAGGACTAAGGCTTCCCAATAAGACCAGTAAAGCTGAGCCGAAACGTCCTGTGGGACTAATTCCGTACGAAAAGGACGTACTCCCATTTCTTTGCTCTGCAAGATCAAAGAAATACTAGGATCTTCCATTTGATCCCTACGCCATTCCTCAAGAGTTTCCTCAGTTAAAATAATCCTAACTACAATATTTACCGTTTCTTCAGCAAAATTTTTTCTCAACCTTCTCATAATAAACGCAGCCTTTAGCCATCAGCATTTTTATGAACTATCCCCTTGCGATGCACTACCTCGAAATTATACTCCTGAAGTTTTTCAAGCCGACGAGCTCATTGCCCCTTAAAGTCTCTAAACGACATCAACCATCTAAGGGAAATATGATCCGTTCGAATAATAAATTTCCGACCTAACAAATAATGACGAAAAGATTTTAAAGAGTCCACTATAGCCAAAAGTTCTCGACGAGTGATGCAATAATTCTTCTCAGCTTTACTGAGAACACGGCTGAAATAAGGTATAACTTTTTCCTTACCGTCCTGTCCTTGAGAAAGGATTGAACTTATACCGATTTTGGACGCGTCGGTGTCCAAAATAAATTCCCCCTCCCCCTTAGGAAAAGAGAGAATAGGTGAAGAAGACAAAACTAGTTTTAATTTCTCAAAAGCAGCTTGACATTTCTCATCCCAAGTAAATTTAACTTGTTTTTTCGTAAGAACAAAGAGAGGTTTTGCTAAAGAAGAAAATCCTTTAACGTATCTTCGATACTAGGAACAAAAACCCAAAAAGCTTTGCAATTGTTTTTTATTATGAGAAGGAACTGACCAATCTTTAACCGCCGAAATCTTCTCAGGAACAGTAGAAACACTTTTCGCTGAAATTACATAGCGCAAATATTTTATCTTTCTACCATAGAAAACACACTTTTTCGAATTAACTTTAAGGTTCGACAATTTCAGCCTCTGAAACACTAAACGTAGATTCTTTAATATTTTATTAAATTTTTTTCCGAAAATAATAACGTCATCTAAATAAATTAAACAGATTTTATTTAAAATTCCCTTAAGAACCTTCTTCATCATTCGCTCAAAAGTTGCAGGAGCGTTACACAACCCAAAAGGCATCATAGTAAATTGCCAAAGACCTCTTCCTGGAAAACGCCGTCTTCTCCTTATCTTCCTCGCGAATTTTAATTTGCCAATACGCTCTTTTAAGATCGAGCGTCGTAAACCAACTATTTCCAGATAATTGATCTAAAATATCGTCAATCCTAGGAAGAGGAAAACAATCTTTTACCGTGACGAAATTTAACTTACGATAATCAACGCAGAATCTTATTGACCCATCCTTTTTCCTAATCAGAACCGCTGGAAAAACCCACGGACTATGTGTCTCTTCTTTTACTCCTTGTTTCTTCATTTCTTCTAAAATTTCGTTCACTTCCGTCCTTAAAAAGAGTGGGACACGACGAGAAACCTGCTTAATGGGAAGAGAGTCTCCTACATCGATTTCATGAGCAATTTACATCACAATTTCCAGCTACAATGTCTTCCATAAAAACATTCTCATATTCATCCAAATTTTCTGAATTTCCCCTATGGATTCCCTTCAAAATTTCAGAAATTTCCCCTGAAAAATTCCCTATCCGACCGCAATTCAAAATTTTCTCTTTTCCGGATTTTCCTAAACCAAAAGTTTCCACAAGAATTGATCATAAATTCACCATTCCCAAGAAATCTGCACCCAACAAACAATCGTCATTTATTTCGACCGCAAACAATGAAACTTCTTCCGAAATTTTTCCTAACTGAACTTTCATACAGACCTTAAATAAAATCGGAACCTTTTCTCCAGTAAGATAGCGCAAACAACTATTTTCCTCAAGAATTTTCTTTTTTCCCTTTTCAACAAATTTAATATTTATTAAAGAAACGTCGGAACCCGTATCAATTCTAAATAAACTATCTTTACCGTCCGCTTTCCCCTTAAAACAAAAATCTCGAGAATTTCCTTTAACTTTACTAACACATCTTTCCCTTCCCAAATTTTTCGGAGTATTATTTACACGAGTCGACCTCACCCCGGCGAGATCGACTACTCCGCATTTCCCTGGGTTCCTGGACACTCAAAACGGAAGTGATCCTTCTTCGCGCATGATCAACACTCCTTCCCGCTCGTTCTCCCCTTGAAGTTTTCCCCGAAACGCCCGTTTTTTTTTCCTAACAAATTTTCTCGTTTTTCCTCATCCCCTTTTGTTTCCTTCCCCGCCTGTGCTCAGTTTATCAGAATTTCCCCTTCGTTCCACCTTAAAGAATTTATTCCGCTTACCAAAATCCCCTTGTATAATTTTAACCGCTTTTGTCCTTTCTATTGCGAGCTTCAAAGAATTAACTTTCTCCAACTGGAGAGTTCTTCTTACATACCTATCCGCGAGCGAGGAAACGAATTGCGCACACGCGATTTTATCCCGCACCGCAAAAGGACATTCGGGGTAAGCTAAACGCGCGAGTTTTTCTAACTCCGCCCCGTAAGTCGCAAAATCTTCACCGAATTTTTGCTTCCGATTTGTAAAAAAAGAATATGAATTTAAAGAATTCAACTCTTTTCCGAAACGCAATTCCAATTTCGAGACGAGCTCCCTGAATTCCAGTCCATAGAAATTTTTAAGGATTCCAAAACTGAACGCGCCTTCCCTCTAAGACTCGAAACAAGAGCTAACGTCTTCTCCGAATCACTCCACGAATTCGCGTTCGCAATAATATTAAATTGGAAGAGGAATTCACGCAACAAAATCGTTCCATCGTACGTATCCGGTTGGAGATGCTGCACGGTCTCGCGTAGTCGCTATACCTCCTCATCTCGACGACGCAGCGCCTGCAGGATTTCCGCGTGCTCCTCGCGCATTTGCCGAAGTACTTCTGAAACAGCCTGGAACTTCGGCGCGGCTGCATCTGCAGGAAGCCCGAAACTTCAGCGCGCCTCTTCTTCGCTCGCGTGCGTTGAAGAGAACGCCCCGCCTCCCCCGCCGCCGATCCCGTTTCCGTGACATCCGACTCACGGGATCTCATCAACTCATCTCAGCATTTCTCTCCGCGGGAATCGACAGTAGCTGAGAACGAATCCTTCTCGAAGAATGTGTTATCGAGAATTACATGAGAATTACGTTTCTTCTTAACGCGAGGCTTGCTCACTTGTCCGATCACGGACGAGCCCCCAAATGGAACGCTTTTCGCGCCGCGCACTCGCACACGCTCGCACAGCACACGCTCACGCACTCCCGAGCACTCGCCCGCACACGAAATAAAGCAACTCGTTTTGTTTAAGAAAGCGCTTTATTTTAAGCACAAAAAAGCGGTAACTCTCGGCTTGACAGCTCAAAACCGAAAACCAAAACAAACAATACACAACTTCAAAACGAAGCGACATCCGTCAGCTGACGAGGGAAATCGATATATTGATTTTTCTGAATAACGCTCGCGTTCACACACGCGAGCTTGCACGTAACAATATATAAGTTTATTGTTTTTTTTACAATACGCATATCAGTTTATGTCGTTCATAAATTACACATTTTCCATCGGTTTTGATCTTTTAGATTTCTCAACAAGATTTCTTGACTATCTACTCTGACTGTTAATTTCCACACTTTAAATTTCTGATTCTACATTTTTTTCGCCATTGAAAAACCTCGTTGTACTCAACGTTTTTTGTCAACAAACAAAAAAACTACGGGCACTTCTTCCTTTTAATATGAAAACCGACTTGCGGTAAAAATTTTATTATTCATTTGATTGTATTATTTATTTGGTCACGTTTTTATTTGTTATGACACATTTTTATAGACGATATGCGTTGTTTTATGGTTGTTCAATGGTCATCATTTTTTTACTGTTTAATTATATTTTCGGTTACGTTATTTTACTCATGTTTAAGTTCATAAACATTGATAATTTGTCACGACTGTGAACGTTTCTGAAAACGTTTCTCGAATTTTGCTTAACATTTTTTAGCACAGTTGTTTTTAGTCGCGTTTATAATTATATATTTTTTATTTAATAAATTATATTGTATTAGGATAATTTGTCTTGGCTCGATATATTGATTTGTTTATCGTATTATTTTTGTTTGATTATTGCTATTATAATTGTGTTGATGATCTAACAGTTGGATCATCAACACAATTATAATAGCAGTAAAGTTATATTCTAACTTAAATGAATTATGATATTTTAATTTAACTAATGCTCTTTGAAATTAATATTAGTTGATCTTAAAATAATTTTAACTGAGTTAGTTTTTGTTTATGTAATTTTTAATTTAAATTAAAAATTACATAAATTAAAATTAAATTAATTTTATAATTCATGAACTTTAACTAAAATTAAACTAATATATATCGGTTAATTTTTTTGTGTTTAGTTGCCATCATTCCTCGATAAAGATGCGGATGCTGACAAAAATGTGCGAACGTGTGTGGATTATTTATTGACTCTTCAAACGACGTCTGGCAATTTTCCATGTTCCATGGAAGAAATAGAACGTTCCGGACGAAGTCTTGGAGACAGCAATGACGAATTGGTGCATTGGTGTCATGGTGCCCCTGGCGTTATTTATATGATGGCGGCGGCGTACCTGCGCTGGAAGGATCAACGTTACTTGGATTCGTGCAAACGCGCCGGCGATCTTGTTTGGCGCAAAGGTCTTTTGCGTAAAGGACCTGGAATCTGTCACGGCGTGGCGGGCAACGGCTATGTCTTTCTTCTTCTATACAGACTCACGGACGACAAACGACACCTTTATCGTGCTGCTAAATTTGCAGATTTTATGAATTCGCCACAGTTTCAGGCTGACGCACGTGTTCCCGACTCACCATATTCACTCTATGAAGGCATCGCTGGCACCGCCTGTTTTCTCGCCGATCTTATTGAACCAAATAAGGCCCACTTTCCTTTCCAAGATGTATTTTAAGATCCGAATAATGGAAGAACAATCTCTGTATTTTTATTGCGCTTAATATACTTAAATTTGGAAAAACAAATAAAGAGAGTTTATATGAAATTAATGATATGACGTCTATAATACTTTTACAAGCATCTTAAAAAATTTATCAAAGGATCCTTTCTAAAAAAGGGCATGGCATCGATACTCGCATCTCTCGAAGTATTGTTGTCGCTTTTCCGCGATGCCGATTGGTTCTCTCGTTGCGCTTACTTCGTGTTGCGAGAGTAACCATTGCAATTGAATTTTGACAGCTGTCAAATTTGTATAAATAGTTATTTATACCGGAAGAGACGGGGAGAGACGCGGAGAGACCGGGAGAGACGGGGAGAGACGGGGAAAGACCGGGAGAGACCGGGAGAGACCGGGAGAGACGGGCAGAGACGGAGAGAGATCGGGAGAGACGGGGAGAGATCGGGAGAGACCGGGAGAGACGGGGAGAGACCGGGAGAGGACGGGAGAGACTGGGAGAGACGGAGAGAGAGAGAGAGAGAGAGAGAGAGAGAGAGAGAGAGAGAGAGAGAGAGAGAGAGAGAGAGAGAGAGAGAGAGGAGGGGGAGGGGAGAAGTGCGTGCATCCGTACGTGTGTACTGTGGAGTATTTTACTCAAATGAAAGATTTTCGAAAGTTAGTTTTCTCTATTGATTATTTTTTTATTTGGTTATTTTTTTAATTTATTAATTTCTATATGTGCACGCTACGTGTGCATGCATATGTCACAATATTATTTTATAACTAGCAATAATAGTTAATTAATTAATGTATATAAAGTTCCAAAAAATGTTGATCTTATTTTATATAGAAAGATACATGTAATGTCAAAGTATTTAATAATTTATTAACAATTGTAATTTTGTTTTTCAAACTATGTCGTCAATCTCTAATGCTAATTAAAGAAAAAAAAAACAAGAAGAAGAAAAAGAGTCAGAGCTGATAACATTTCGTTACATTTCAGTGTCAATATCATATTACTTTAAAGAAGATTTATGTATGTTGTGTATATTCAGTATATTGTATTTCTTTTTTTTTTATGTGTATAATATTTTTAAAGAAGAAAGAAAATTAGATAATAAATTAATGTATGTAAGTATGCTTTCTCTCTCTCTCTCTCTCTCTCTCTCTCTCTTTCTCTCTATTTTTTTCCTTTCTTTTTGTATATAATTATTTATTTATATAATTATTATTGCAATTGTTATTTTTAAAAAGTAAAAAACTAAATAGCGCGCGCGTAGCGCGCGTCTGTGTTGTTCTAGTAGTTTGAAATTTTTCATACTTTTATTGTTTTATTCTGTGATTATGAAAAAAAGGTTTATTTATAATTAGTATAATTTTATGCGATTTTTTTTAACTTTATACGTTCAGTACCAAAAAATGTGTATACTCAAAATGTGAAAAAAATTAGGTCATATTTAAACCTTTATATCTTCGTGAAAAAATGGTCATGGAAATACGAACCAAAAAGCATTTGAAAGCTTAAACTCTCTCGTTTTTTAATCTTTTTATTAAAAACTTTAAGTTTTGCAACATGACCACTTTTTCTTAAGATAAAGCACAAGAGAAAAATATTTAAAAATTACATCAAATTTGAACGTATTCATGGGCTAAAATAAGTTTTTTTGACTTAATCTGATGAAAGATTTTTGTACATTGATTTTTTCTTTTTAATTTTTTTTTTCCATTTTTCCTACGACCATTTTTGATTGACAAGGAAATCTCGCGAACCAGAAAATTCTGATTTTAATAAAACTTGGCATAAATGTAGACGGGGTAAATACATGAATTTAGAAATTTTTAGTTGATGCTTATAAACGATTTAAAGGGTTGAAATGACCCTTCAAAAGTTGAGGATTTTTGTCTTTCCTCGAGATATCTTGTAAACTAAACAAAATATCAAAAAATATTTTATACAAAAGTTTTACAACATAAATACTTCTATCTAACTACGCTGTTTATTTTTTGAAAAAATTTTTTTTGGAAAATTTACTTTTTATATTTTTTTTATGTTGAATATTTATTGTATCAAAATTTCAATTTCACTGAAATTTGACACAAATGTAGAGAGAGACAATACATGAATTTAGAAAATTTTAGTTGGTGCTCAAAAACGGTTCAAAGAATTAAAATTACCCTTCAAAGATTGAGACATTTTTGCCTTTTTTTCTATATATCTCTTAAACTTAATGAAACATCAAAAAATGTTTTGTACAAAAGTTTTACAATATAAATACTTTTATTTAACTGCGCTGTTTATTTTTTAAAAAAACATTTTTTAAATAAAATTTTTTAAAAATTTTTCAATAAAATTGATTCTTATGAGTAGTTAATACTACGCCGGTTCTACTCGGTAGCTCCGAAGGGGGAGCAGGTTTACGGGGGGAACTTGTTAGCGCGGGGCATGACGTCACGCGGATCGGGAGGTCTCACGGCGCGGGGAATTGCTGACACAGGATTTTCGCGACTTTTCCTCAGAGCGGAAGAGGGGGAATCGGGGTCCGCCACCGCCCACCGCCGCCGCGGTTCTTGCTCTCTTCCTTTATTGCGAATCGTGATCTCTCTCTCTCTCTCTCTCTCTCACTCATAATAATTTTTTATTGCAAAAATATATATACTATCTAAATAAGATGCTTAATACTACAAAATGCGTGATATCCAAACAAAATTACCTTTTTAAAAAAAGGTAAAAAAAGGCGCCAAGTGTGTGTGTGCGCCTCTAAGAAAAAAACTATTATATTAGGCAAGTTGTCTTATTATTCTATTTTTTATTATCTTATTGTCTTCTCTACAAAATAATTGATATAAAGTAAATGCGCCAATTATGCGTCAACCTTGAAACGGAAAAAAGATAGACCAAGTACATAAACGCGTGTTTTCAAAAATAAATTTAAGATCAATACAATTAGTCAAGTACATTAAAAAAAATTAAATAATTAAATGATTAAAATCAATCAACGGGATTATAGTGAAAAACTTGGCGTGCCCGGCTCGTTGAAACGCAGTAATCCACCAATGTTATACAATATGAAAATTATTTGTACAAATGAAATAATAAAAAATAACCTATTAAATACTTTACAAAGATAAAAAAAATATATCAAAAAAAGAAATGGCAATGCTAAAGATTCTTCTGCTGCGGCTCTCCAAAGATAAAAAAAAGAAGTATGTCAATTTATTATACGTGCAACATCCGCACGAAGACAGCGTGGATCATTTTACCTGGATAAAGATATATCCCGCCTTATCAGTTCCCAACTGAGTAAAAAGGAGCACAAGAAATACATTTACGATCGGTATGTATACTACATTGAAAAGAATATTTTTGTGTTTTAGCAAAAAAGTAATTAACTATCACAAGCGCTATCACATTGCCCGCCGAAAACGACAAATGGTTGAATTTCCAGAATATACATAAACAAGGAACGAGTGCCATTCGTCGTCTACGCAGACCTCGAGTGTGAGCTGCGGAAGACGCAACATGATACAGAACAAGCGTCGTACACATATCAACAACACGAAGTATTTAGCATCAAATACTACGTGCGATGCTCGTACGACAACGCGTTATCCATGTACCGGTTTCGTCGCGATAAAGATTGCGTCGCGTGGTTCACCAAACAACTCGAAAAATTAGTGTGTAATGTTAAAACTCGTTTATCCATCAATGTCCACATGAACGTTATTAAAAGAACAATTGGATGCATACCATAGCGCGATGCGTTGTCACATTTGCGATAAGCCGTTTGTGTCGGATGATACGCGAGTGAGCGATCATTGCCATCTGATCGGTCGTTAGCGCGGTCTCCCGCATTCTCTTTGTAATCTAAATTACTAAAATGCATCATACATATCAGTTATTTTTCATAATTTATTTGGATACGATTCGCATTTCATTATTAAGGAAATAGCCATGGCGTTTAAAGGGAAGACTGACGTATTCCCCATCACGAAAGAAAAGTATGTTTCTTTTACAAAACATGTCGTAGACACTGCCGATAAATTAGATCCACACAATTACATAAAACTACGGTTCATAGATTCATATAAATTTTTAAATACTAGTCTTGAAAAATTGGCATCATTTCTAGGTAAAAATTAGAAAAATTAGAAATTGTACATTCTGAATTTTTACACTTATCTGACGAGGATTTCGATTTATTAATACAAAAGAGCGTATTTCCGTACGAGTACGTGGACAAGCTGCAGGACACGTGTTTACCGCTGCGGGGATCATTTTTCAATTTCTTGATCAGTGATACTGTATCCGAGAGGGATTACGTACACGCCAAAAATGTCTGGAAGCGATTCTCCGTTCGAATGCTGGGTAAATACAGCAATCTACATTTGAAAACGGATGTATTGTTGTTAGCCGACGTTTTTGAAAATTTTCGCGATAAATGTATCAAAAGTTATGGTCTCGATTTCGCGCACTCTTCCCGGATACACGTGAGACTATATTAAAATACACTAACATTACTTTCGAACTACTTACTGACATCGATATGGTAATGTTCATCGAGCGTGGTATATGCGGTGGTCTCAGTCAATGTTCCAGCAGATATGCACAGGCTAACAACAAGTACATGCAGACGTATGACCCATCGAAACCATCCTCATATCTAATGTATTTCGATGTTAATAATTTGTACGGCTGGGCGACGTGTCAACCGTTGCCCTATGGAAAATTTCAATGAGTCGAGGACGTTTCGAATTTTGACGTGAAGGCGATTGCTCCGGATTCACTAGCGGGATACATTCTCGAGATCGATCTCGAGTATCCTCAAGACCTTCACGATCAGCACACTGACTTGCCCTTCTGCCTAACGTGGAATAAACCACCTGGCAAGCGAGAATGTAAACTTCTCGCCACGCTCTATGATAAGAAACGTCATCTATTACCGAAACCTGCAGCAGTGCACGCGTCACGGTCTATGTATCGCGAAGATACACGGCGTGTAAAAATTCGCGCAATCTCCATGGCTCTGTAAATACATAGAGTTAAACAGTTCCGAACCCTCGTCAAAAATAATTTCAAAAAAAAACTTGTATAAATTGATGAATAACGCAGTGTGAGGTTCGTGTGTGTATGTGTGACACTTCTCACTTTGAGATATTCCACCGCTTGGAGTTCTTTTGGTCGCCCTGAAAAGGGCAGTTTGTCAGGTGGATTGTTAGGCTTCCTCGTTGGCCGGTTGGCGTTACGGTGAGGCCGCGAACTCTTCGTAGAGCTGCGGTTTTGCCTAGTTCCTGGTGTGGTTGCCTCAAGACTTCCTTCGTGGTGCACGTGAAGTCGCTGGATTATTGGAAGGAGTGCTGGGTCGAGAAATGTCGGAACCACCTGGAGACTTTGTTTGGACGCTGGCGTCGGTATTAGGCCTGGTCGGCGTCTTTACTGTGCTCTGTAGGAAGTGTGGAATCCTGTTCCGTTGAATAGGCGGAAGGTCCAAGCGATGAGCTTCCTGTCCAATAGGTTTTCTTCAGGTCGAGTCGTGGTGTCCTCGTGTTGGTCCGAGTTTGTGACCGCTTTGCTGGCCGTGGTAGCCGAGATGTCTTTCTTCGTCGTGGCAGGATGTTGCCGTTGTGGCCCGTCGAGCGCACTCTGGTAGGAGGTCCAGTTGTCGAGCTCACTCGAGGAGGGCTAACGAGCACACTCCCGTAGGGAGGCCCCTAGCCAATGAGCACGCTCCGTAAGGAGGCCGTAGTTAAAAACGCTGAATCTAGTATTTAGATTGGATTATCCACGCTGCGGGTGGTCCTTATATAGCTGGACCGCTGCATCTTACTCCTGAGTGCCCCAGCCGCTCTGTCGGTTGCGCCGCATACAACTCGGCTAGCGAGCGCGTGTTGATAGACGCGGCGGCGCGCGGTGTGGGCGGTGAGCGATGGACGCAGCAGCGTAGATGATGAGCGCGCAATAGCGTAGGCGCGCTGACTGGAGTAGCGTAAGACCGCCACACGCAGTATTCGGGAAAGTCATGGAGAATGTGTGCAATCATGTTGACGAAATGGGCGGGTCGGTATGGTGCGGAGGCAATGATTGCGAAATCGAATTTTCATAGTTGAAGTATTGCAGAAAATTTAATCGCCGTTGAATTAAGAAAACTCAAAGTAAAATTATATAAGCCGATTTACGTAGGCATGTGTATTTTAGGTATTTCTAAGACGTGTCTATGTGAATTTCACCACGAATACATGCTACTTCTGTATCGTGACAAATCTAAAGTTATGTACACCGACATCGACAGTTTCGTACATCACGTGTGAGGATATCGAGTTTGAGGATATACGAGACGATGAAACGCAATATCCCTAGGTTTGACACGAGCGATTCTCCGGTCGACAACACGTACCATATGCCTCTCGAAAATAAAAAAGTTCTGGGCCTAATGAAAGATGAGAACAATGGCGTGATAATAACTGAGTTTGTTGGACTTAGAGCAAAGATGTATACGTTGAAGGTGGATGGAAAGAACACTAAAAAGTCAAAAGGTATCAAGAATAACGTAGTAGCGCGAACCATAACGTTTAATGATTATACCCGATGTTTGAGAGATAAGATCGAGATGACGCGCCGCCAATCATGCATAAGATCCAAGATGCATGAAGTATATACGGTGTCCGAAACAAAAATTGCTCTGAGTCCATACAATGACAAGAGATATCTCATACCCGATTCGGTTGAAACGTTACCGTGAGGACATTATCGAATACCGCTATAATACAATTTATATTTTATAAACATTTTATAGTTTTACATTATACATATATTTTTTTATATTTTTATATTAAGAACAAGTATTATTAATAAGAATGTATTAAGAATGATGGAAAGATGATAAAGAAATCTCACATAATGTAAAAAAGTGTATTTTATCTTTATATGGTTATTATTGTACTTTTATGCGAATATAATAAAATCAATTTTTATATGGATTAAATAACAATATCTTTATGTGTCCATGAATTATGCGATCCCTCGAATCCTAGTCACTTGACATAAACCTCGTATCCTTTCTTGCGCAATATTTTTTCAACGAGATACACGTCAGGATTTTCAACACGCTGCTCATATTCGTAGAATCCTCTAGTAGATATGTTACAGGATTAGTTTTCTGCACTTTGATGATTTTAAATATTTCCGTAGTCCAATTTGTTGAGTAACCCTTCTCAAAAACAGTTTTGAATTTGCTAACGCGTACCGAGTCACCTACTTTAAATCGCGCAGGTGCTGCAATTTTTACGTGACTACACCGGTTAAGAGTTTTTTTAGCGATTGTGGGTGTAACATCGATGGGTCGCATGCCGATAGTTCGATGCTTTGGCATATTGTATTCTGACACAAAATGTGGTAGCAAATCGATCCATTTATAATTTTCATTAAATGTAAATTGCTTCCACATGACATTCTTTAATGTGCGATTAAAGCGTTCAACAACTGATGCTTTCAATACCGAGTACGTAGAATAATGATTAATATTATGTTTTTTTAATAGTTTCTGTACGTTTGAGTTATAAAATTCTTTTCCTTTGTCTGTTGGCAAATTTTTCGGACATCTTACATCCTTCTGAATTATCTTTGCAATCGCAATAACAACTTTGCTACCATTTTCGGTCCTTAGCGGCAAGGCCTATGCATGCTTACTCAGCACATCGATAACGGTGAGTATGTAGTGATAACCTCGGTTAAATCGCGTGTAAGGACGCATCTTAACTACTTCCGCCTTTTTTTTTACGAGGTGGGAATGCATTTACGCATACCCTCGCCACCGGCTCTTTCGGGCGAGGGTTATGTGGGACTCACGGGTCTGTGAGTGGGAGGCTAATCCTTCCCACTCACGTGCAATACCCGTACTACCCACTAAACCCACATCGGTTGGCCTTTACAGCACGATATGGGAGACCCACCGGGAATTGCTATCCAGCATAACTGCCGGTGGATCCCCCGCGCTGGCGCGTCATAGCGGCGGCGCGCATCGCTCCGGGGGGACGGGACGGACATCTCCGGCTAAAGAGAGTCCCGCCCCCCCGGGCAGTCCGTATTTCCCTGGACCGGTCCATTCCCTGTGTTGGGGGCCGGGGAGACTTGTCGCTTGTCTCCCCCGTCGCCACCACTCTCTCTTCCTCACTCCGCGGCGTGCGGAGGGGAGAAACGGGGGGGACTGGTATGCATGTCCTCCCCCGGAGTTATTACTCTGGTCGGGAGGGCGAAGGGCAGGGACTGGCATTGTCCCAAGCAACCTCCGCCTCCCCTCCCCCGATGGCCCACGCTGTAAGTTGAATGGGGGGGAGCTCCGTTTCCGAGCCACGAGGCCAGGCCTCTTAGTGGGCAAATGTTTTCGAGGTCCGGAGGAAAGGCCGCATTATACAAGCGAACCCGATTGTCCCTCCGGGCCATCTCCTTCATTTGCGCCACATAGGCGCGTCGCCATCGACGACGACGACGCGCCCGCGCTTTCTCCTCCCCTGTTATCCGGGGGACGACCCCGCCTGCCACCTACCGCCGCCCGCCGTCGGCCCAAGCGGGACCGCGGCGGCGGCCGAGGGGGCGGGGGCATGAGCGCCCGGTCGCGATCCTCCGCCCCTCGATCCGGCGGACGACAGCGACGCCGGCGGCGGGGCGGACCTCCCGTGCCGGAATCACCCACGTCTGGAGGGGGGACTTGCGAGGGCCTCCCTCGCCCCTTCTCACTCTCTCGGACTCCTTTTTCCGCGACAAGACGGTTTCGCAAAAGGAGAAGGCCACCTCCCAGGTGAACTCGTCCCTCAGCATTGTTTGCACCAGCGTGCCGAGGGACAAGTCCTCGCCGGGCAGCAACGCGCCCGCAGGACACGGCGCTCTCTCTCCCACGCCGGGCATATGGCCAGCGTGTGGAGCGCGGTGTCACCCTCCTCACCCGTTTCGACCACACCGTGATGGCAGCGAGTCGTGCTTTCCTTCCGTATTCGGCACAAGAATTCCCCGAAACATCCGTGTCCGGTGAAGACCTGCGCCATCCGAAAGGACACCCTGCCCCAGCCCCGGTCCAGCCAATCCGCCAGCACCGGGGCCAGAGCCCCGACGGTCCATTGGCCCGTGCAGCCTGGATTGCTCAGGCGCGCGCGCCTCGATTAGTAACCACCGGGCCTGAAGCCTCAGTAGACGACGGACTCTGTTCGTCATCATCCCCCCTTCCCGGATCTGCCGCGTTTGCTCGTAAACGCGGGATTGGGCCAACACCACTAGATTCAGGGGGGGGCATGCCTAACAGGGCCGTCACCGCCGCGTGGGAGATCGTACGGTACACTCTTGCAGCCCTGATGGCCATGTGCCGCTGCACGAAATGCAGCAGCGACACATTTCTTCGATTTTTTTTGGCCATCAGGACGCGGGCTCAAACGAGCGCACCGTACAGGGCCATAGACCCCACGATCCCCCGTACACGCGGCGCTCCCCCGCCCCGGGGCCTCCCACTGGGGAGCAGGCGACCCAGCGCGGTCGCCGCCCTCTCCAAACGCGGAGTCAGCCGGCGGAAGTGCTCAGGACCCGTTCGGGATCAGGCCCAGGTATTTGACGTAGGGCCTGATCCGGACGAGGATGTCGCCAACGAGGACCCAGGGCCTCTCGGTTGGTGGGGGATCATCCCTGACGGAGGCTCTGTAGAAATACAGGGCCTCCGTCTTTCGCCGCGCCACCTCGAGGCCCAGACCCTCAATGGCGCGCACGCTTGCTCGGCCGTCCTTGCTTTCCCCCAGTCGGACCCCTCGGTCACCACGATGGTGTCGTCGACGTAGCATACAACGCCGCAGCCGAGGGGGAGGGCAGTTTGCGGGACCGCGTCATACCTGAGGTTCCACAACAAGAGCTCTAAAAAGGACCCCTGCGGGACACCCCGGTGCACGGTCCTTTGCACTAGTACCTCGTCCTGGTCTCAATAGGCCAACCGCCTACCGCGGAGATAGTCCGCTACGACCCGTCTCAGATACGCGGGCACCTCGTGTCGTATCAGTGCCCCGCGTATCCGGTCGTAGGGCAGTTAAACGCGTTGCTGATGTCCAACGCGACACCCATTGCCACCCCGCCCCTCTCCACCGTCTCTCCCGCAAAGGCACGGACGCGCTGGATCGCGTCGATCGTCGATCTGCCCTCGCGAAGCCGAACTGCTCCCGGTGAAGCTGCGGACTATCCCCGTTGAGATGTCGGTTGACTCGGCCGGCAACTATCCTCTCAAACAGCTTGCCGGCCTCGTCCAGCAGGCAAATTGGCCTATACGCAGAGGGCGTCCCGTCCTCCTTGCCCTCTTTGGGAAGGAGCACCAACTTGGCCTCCTGCCAGACTGGGGGAAAGCGGCCGACCCGTAGATAGGCGGAGTATAGCCGCGCCACGCGACGGTCCCACCCGGACCGAACAGCCAGGGCCAGGACCCGTCCGAGCCGGGCGCCTTGCGACCGGCGCCCATTTTCCTCAGTGCCCGGAGGAGTTCACCGGCGTCGATGTCCCTAACCTCCCCGCCGTCCCCGGCATCGCTCTCGCAGTCATCGGGGCACATCGGGGGGGGGGGGTCTCTTCCCCAACTGGGAAGAGGGAGCCCACCATCCAATTAACGAAACCCAGCTCTAGGGTCTCCGGCAACGGGGGGGTCCGTGGCCTGAGCTTCCTCATGGCCGCTTTATACGGGCGCCCCCACGGATCCGCCTCGAGGGAGGCCAACAGTTTCTCCTAGGCCCTGGGCTTCGCCGTCCTAATGGCCGCCCCGAGGGCGGCGCGTGCTCGGCAGTACTCTACATGTGCTACCACTTCTCCAAGCACTGCATTGGGTCCGCGTCGGCGACGGACTCTCTGCAGTGCTCTACGCGCGGCAACCACGGCCGTCCGGAGCAGGGCGATCTCCCGGGACCACCAATAGGCCGCGCGGCGTCCGCGGTCAGCGGGAGTCCCCAGCACACGAGGCATTGCGCAGTCGCAGACTCGCTGGAGGTCCTCCCGTAGCGATCGCGCCTCCTTCATCCATTCGTGGGTGAAGAGGCCCGGGGGGTCGTTGTTATTCTCCCCGTTTTCGTCCTCATTTGCCCACTCGGAGACAACGATCGCGGCCGCAAGGGCGTCCGCGTCGAGCCGGGAGAGCGCCCACCTCGGGAAGTCCCGGTCCCGCCTCTCCGTTCTCTCCGGAGCGGGGGGGCGGGGCGACGTCGTTGTTCGGCGGAGTCGGGGCCGGTACGGGAGGGGACGGCCGAGAGACTCATTTCTATGTAGAGATGATCAGAGAGAGTCTCCATCTCGGCCATCACCCTCCAGCCCCTCATTCTCCGGGCGGCCGCTGGGGATACCAATGAGAGGTCCACCACGGACTCCCCCTGCGGCCGCACGCACGTACTCGCCCCGCCCCGATGGCGAGGATGAGACCCATGGAGGCGGCCCAATCCTCCATGATTTCGCCCCTCACGTTGGGTCGCGAGGGATTTCAAGTCCTAGAACTGGCGTTGAAATCCCCCGCGACCAGGACCAGCCCGCGGGCATGTCGGAGGAGATGATCCTCCACCTCCGCGAGCCGGTTCTTAAACTCACCTGGGTCCAGGCCAGGTAGCAGGTAAACCTCCACCACCAGCAGCGGACCCCAGGCGGCGACGGCATACCCTCGACCACCTCCCAGACGCGAGGGGGGGGGGAGTCGGTCGTTTCGCCCCGCACCAGAACCACTGAGCCGCCGGTATCGGCAACCCAACTCGGGTTGTCGGCCGGCACCGAGTGCGGCTTGGCGGCCTGGCCCAATCCAAAACCACGCTCCGCCATCGTGTGCACGAACAAGTCCTGTGCACGGCGGGCGTGGTTCAGGTTGGCCTGAATTATGCGCCGGAAGGTGGAAAGTTTACGGCGCGGGGAACTCACCGTCGGTAGTCTCTTTTCCCTTCGCCTCTATCAGGGCCTCCGTGCCCCGTGGAGTCGGCTCGAGGCCCCTAAACTCGCAACGGGGCCTCTTCTCTTTTGGCGCCTCCGCCGCCACGTCGTCCTCGACGTGGAGGGCTGCGCCTACTGTGGGTGGAGGGAGGGCAACGTCGGCCGTCGGTGCTACGACCGGTGACCCCTGCGGTCCGCCCCTCGTTGCTCCCCCGCTTCTTCCCCAGGACAGGGGGGCTTTGCACGCCGGTCTGCCCACCCGGTGATCCGCCTTCTGGCCACGGTCAGCACATATTGGGCATTTCACCCGCTCGGCGCAGTCTGCCGCCTTATGCTCCGGTTGACTGCACCGGTAACAAAGTCCGGCGCGATCCACGTCCCGGTTGGGACAGCGCAGCCCCGTATGCGCCCGCTCCATGCATCTATAGCATTGCAGGGGCTGTGCGGCGAGCAGCTGCGCACGGCATATTGCCCAAACGGCCCACCGTGGTGATCTTATTAGCCGCGGCCACCGGGCAGCGGACCCAGGCGGTGTCGAGGCCGTCAAAGGCCACCCTGACAACACCGACCCTTACATCCTCCCGGGTGCACCCCCTCCGCCATACAGACCGCATCCGCGATCTCCTTGGGCGTGGCGGAGTCGTCCAGATCGCGGACTCCGCTATCTTGACGGGCAGAGTCGCTCCGCCCGGTCAATGCCTCTCAGCCGGGTGGCCAATTGCTTGGCCTTATTCGGTCGCCCTCACCAGGGACGTCAAGAACCAGGGCCCCTGTCTGGGCCCTTCTGAGACCCTGGATCCCCAGGTCGGCAAGCCGACGGATTTCTTCGCCTCGGCTATAACGTCGACGTATCCGCCCTCCCGGCAGGTTATGGTAACCGCTGCCCACCTGGGGGCCCTCCTTTTGCTGCTGGGGGGTATGGTAACCGCCGCCCCCCGGAGCCCCGCCGCCTTCGGACCGAGGCGGCTGTCGTTCTGATCCTCGGGGGAGAGGAAAAGGAGGCGGAGGAGCAGCACTCCCCGCCCCAATAGCTCTCCCCCTCCCCCGTCTCGCCCGCCTCGCGACCACCTCCGTCCAGAGAGGCGATCCCCTCGGTGGTGAGGCGGGGCGTCGCGCGTCTGGTATTGGTGCCGGTCGCACCCGGCTCGCCGCAGAGGCAGGCGAAGGGGTCCGCGACATAGCGACACCACCTACGACCCCCGACCGCAGCCGCAGCAGCTGCTCTCCTCCTCCTCATCCTTCTTTTGGCCGTCCGGGCAGTCCCCCGGTTCTCGGAGGCCCTCCCCTTCCCCCTTCCCAGGGTCGGGTCTCCGCACCCGTGTACTGGGAGCGGGTCGGGCGGGTGTCCACGCCGGGGGCCGCAAGTCGGCGCATCCAGGTCCACACGGCCCATGATGACTTCGGCCATCCTCCCAAAGTCGAGGGCCTCCCTCCGGCCAAGGCGCTCCTTGGCGTCGAGCAGCTCCCCGATCAGGGCCGTCACCTGACAATACTCCAGGCCCCTCACGGGGTCGTCCAGTTCGTCTCGCGGCCGGTCATCAAGGACCGCTGACACGCCGCGGATCGGTGGCCGCCTAACCTCTCTGGAGGCGCCGTTGGGGCGCGGGGGCGGCACGCGCCCCGGCCCTACGGCCATCTTGCTTGGGAAAATTGTTTGCACCGTCGAAGGGGGCCGCGCCACGATCGCGGCCCGTCCCGCCCCTCTGCCACTTCCAGCCCCTCCTACGGCAGGGGAAGCCACGGGAGGTGGCCCCGAGTCGGAGGACGAGGAGGAGGACCGGACCTGCTGTGCGGCTCCCCTCCTCATTTTCTTTTTATTGCTGGGGCCGTCGGGAGAGTGTCCTCTGGCCGATCCCGCTGACGCCGTTTGCGCAAGAGGGGCGAAGCCCCGCGCGTCTCGTTCTTTTTGGAGGCGCTCTTTCAGGGCGGCGACCTCCGTCCTCAGGTCCGCGATCTGGCCCCAGAGGTTCTCCGCTTCTCTGCCCCCGGGGCCCTCGATTGCGAGTTGGGCCCTGGTGGTGAGGGCCCTTGCCGCCTCCCTGATCCCGTCGATACTGTCTCGGGCGGCCCCACGGACAGTACCCTTTATGTTGGCGGAGCATCCCAGGGTCTTGAGCAGGACGTTAATATGTTCCTGCAGGCGTCCACCCACCTCCACCGTCGTGATCAGGCGACACTCTTCCCTGGCCCTCATCTGCTCCGCCTTTGCCCTCTTGCTGAGCTCACGGGGGGGACGGAGGGATCCGTGATCCCTTTCTCTCTCCTCTCCTCGTCCCTGGCTCTTTTTTCCGCTTCGCGCTCGCACCTGCGCCGGCAGTCGCCGGTGGTCTCGAGGCGGCCACGCTTCTTCTTAAGCGAGGCCGATCCCGAGCCCGACATCATGTCGACGGTGAGGACCGACGCGTCGTCGCTCACCGTCCTCGCCCGCTCGACCATTCCATGCAAGGGGGTCCTGTGGTCGCACCGGATCCCCAGCCTGGGACACAGAGTCCCCAAGCTCAACGTCCGCCGTCTCGAGGCCCTTCGGGAGTCCCAGTTCCGACGGGGCCGGGGTCGCGCCTCCAGATGGTGCCGGGTCGATCGGCGTGACCGACTCCACCCAGGCTCTGACCCTCGGATCGCAAATCGCCGATCCGCGGGACGCTGATGGGGTAGCGCCCCCCCCCCCTTACTCGGTATCGAACTGGGCGGGACCTAACCACTTTCCCCTGCCATAGGTTATCGTATCCATGAACAATGACACGTCTTCGAGGAAAATTTCTTTTCGCCGGAGCATGCAACCAGCAATTGTTTTTCAGACATGTTTGAAGTATGATATGTAAATGGTACATATATTCGATGTACTGACTTTTACTCTGCACGATGAGTCACTGCGTCGGGGAGTGGCTCACTTAGACACAGTACAATTGGACACAGTGCAAATGGACACGGTTTATTTGGACACAGGAATTTTGTACATTGTAAAGTTGTACACCGCAAAGTTGTACACCGTAAAGTTGTACACCGTACATTTCTATACCTTCCTGTTTAGGGCACCCCTACTGACGGGGCGGGTGCGGGAGGGAGGCGAAGGGCCTTACACCCCTGTATGTGTGTGTGTGTGTGTGTGTGTGTGTGTGTGTGTTAGTTTGTTTACTTGATGTACATAGGTGTATGCGTAGATGTAAGCATGATAAAAAACTAGATATGAACACTTGCTCATGGCTTTTTTTCATTATTTGGCGATAAATTATGTTTTTTCGCATTTCTTGAAAGAAACCGCCATTATTTGTATTTATTATGTATTATTATAATTTCGCCTCACATAAAATAATAAGCTTATGTATTTTTGAAGTATTCTGAAGAGATATTACGAGAAAAAAACGAGAAAATCAAAAATATTTCGATTATATGGTTTTTCCGTCTTTTGATCGCCATATTAAATCCGCCATGTTAAATTTTTAAAAAATCGCAATAGGATTTGAAAGAGCAGATATCTTTCATGATTTATCCCTATTGCAATGATCCTGCAAAACATTTTCGCATCCAAAATATGGAATTTTTAGAAAAAAACGTCGAAAAATGTTGCTCTTTTTTGGAAGAATGGACCATAACTTTTTTTACTCACTTTGTACGTCAATTCTGACGTCGGAATTTGAAAGAGGAGGTTTCAAACTATCGAAAACGCTATGCCGATTTTTTTTTCTACGAC
This sequence comes from Monomorium pharaonis, assembly GCF_013373865.1. Lineage (NCBI taxonomy): Eukaryota > Metazoa > Arthropoda > Insecta > Hymenoptera > Formicidae > Monomorium > Monomorium pharaonis. The sequence continues at coordinate 14,604,298 of NC_050475.1, read as the reverse complement.
GTCTACGTTACCCCGAGGGGGGGAGGAGCGGCCTCTCCTTTTCTAAATAAGATTTCTTTAGTTCTTAAGACACCTAGGTATCCGTCAAACGGAAGGCGCGATCCGAGGGAGAAGTGGTGTGCCAAGATGACTATTTGTGATTAATGGAGCAGCCGTCGAGGGACAGTTAATAAGAAGTTTGGATGACCGAGCGGCGGGGGCCCGGGCAGCCGAAGGACCAGGAATAAGGTCAGGTATCAACATACAGTACCGAGGTACGTAAGGAAGTCGTGGGACAAGCACTGCCGCTATACTTTATTATAGAGCAAGGAGCAGCAGTCTGGTGCAGCCTAAGACGACGCCGGAAGAAAGAGTGTGCACCTTTACACCCGACGGCCAGGGTCGAGGAAACCCCAGCAGGAGCGGTCGTCACGGCCCCGAGGAGTAAGCCGGACGGGGCCTGATCAACCCCGAGCCGGTCCAGCAGCAGCCGATACGGCGAAGGGCATCGGGGCGTGCATCTGCAACCTTCAAATTGCACGGCGTCGGGACCAGAGGCGCCCTCGGACGCTGAAATCCTGCAGGACTGGCAGAGGACCCCATATCGACTAGCGATCGGTGTGCGCGGATCGAAGCGCGATCGCTGCGCGGGCCGCTACCGGCGTCCGCGGCGCCCCCGACTGCTCACGGTTAGTCACTGTTCGGTGAGACATCAACTAGAGCGGTTTTACGGCCATCGACGACGTCAACCTGCTTGTAAGGCCACCACTTCGACCACGCGGTAAGGGCGGAGACGGCCGGCCCGGCTTTTAGTGAAAGATAGTTACCCTACCGAGCGTTCGGTGGGCGAATTTATTATTACCGGAATACCGAGAGTAGAGTCATCGCGCAGCAGGGCCGATCTCCGCCTCATAGAGATTAATAATAGTTTCGCCTATTGTCTCCTCCCTCGGGAGTAGTCGAGCCGACAGTCAATTTGTATGTAGCGAATTAAGAGTAACGACGGGATAGTGCGTATAGTAATGACACCGGGATTCACTCGCTGCATACCGAGAGCACGAACCGCGTGCCTGCTATCGAGACGCGTCTCCGTAAGCGAAGAATATACGAGAGGAATACGCATTTAGTTGAAGCCTATCCCGTTCGTTGTAGAGCCCGCGTGTCGTAATCAGTGTTGTATTGTTAAATTTCGTGAGTAAAGTATTGTGAATGTCAAGTCGAGTATGCGATAGTCGTGTAATCGAGTAATGTTGAGCGACCATTACGCACATGCCATATAGAATTGTATATATTTCATCTTTAATATACGCCTTTTATATCCAGCAATTATACTGAGTTTTTAATGCGCGACATCTCCTCTCCTATTCCGCGTACCGAGAAGAACCTCGCCCCTCTACCAATTTGTGTGGAGGCGAGCTAGCAGGCGTTTGACCGTCGTACGGAATACCGAGTTTTGTGAGCTTTGTGCGGCGCGGATTCCGCGCCTGGCGCCCAACTTTTGTTGAGAAGCACGGCGAAGTTGTAGACGCGGAAAAAAAGTAACGTCGCAACATCTAATCGCAGCACAGCTGGATCGAGCAGTTTCGATTGCAGCTTATCTCGTTCAATACCGACTGATCACAATTCAGACATAATCTTATTTCATCATTTATCTCAAGAGGTGGAAGATTGTTAGCACCTCTTCTCGTGATAGCGATTTCATGTTTTTGCACATTCTGTTCTCCAGCTATTCAATGCAGTTGTTGGGGATTACCAGCTGCATTACAAATGTAACACCAGAATTGCCGACAAAACATGACTGCAGGGTCTCTTAAACGATCTTATATAAGACTCGTCTGCTTACGTAAAAAAAGAATGATATTGATAAAAGCAGCTATCTGTGAAATTCTTAATTATCACAAGTTGAATAGATTTCGCCGTACAGCGGAATAAAATAATACGTTCGTGGTTTGATTAATTCGCAAGTAACTAGTCAATTCTGAGAATTGAGAGCTATAATAAGAAGAAATCAATTTCAAATTGTCTTAATAGTCATTAGACTCTGAAATATTTGATACAACTATAACTCGTGGGCACATGGACATGTACAATACGAATAAGTACAGTAGACTCTTGATAAGTTGCCATAAACGGGGCTACGCCTCCCCCCCCCACACACACACCCACCCACACACACATACCGACACAACACACACACACACATACCGACACAACACACACACACACACCGACACAACACACACACACACCGACACAACACACACACATACCGACACGACACGACACCACACACACACACACACGCGCGCGCGCGCGCGCGCGCGCACGCACACACACATACCGACACCACACATGGGATCAAACACCTGTCACGTCCATGTCGTTGATTCTGAGTAGCGCTAAGAACGGGTAACGCTTGACACACGCACACGTACACACACGTGCACATACACATTTATACACACGACCGTACATATACACGCACTCACACAAAGACATATGTACCAATAAGAGCAACTTAAAGCAACACAAGCCACTAAGGTATATGGGCTATCGGCCAAAATTGGCTCGTAGGATCGGATCATGTCAATGATCACTTTTGATCAGCATAACTTGAAGTACAAAATAACAAAGTTTCATCGAAATTGGCCGGGACCGAATTTCCATATGTTTTGTGCGGGGTGCTTTGTGCTTTTTTAAAATATTACGCACCGATTTTTGGCTGACTTGGCTTTCTGCAGCAGCTTATCTAGTAGACGTATTAGACAGTTCGATAAAGCTTTGCAAAATATTAGCACTCTTTTCATCATTGGAGGCAGGTTTAGGTCGTCCACTGCGCGAGCGGTCTTTCACGCTACCTGTTTCAGTGAAATGCTGAATCGTTTTTATAACTGTCGATTTTGAAACTGGATCTTGCGCATTAAAAGTTGCATTGAAGAGATCATGTCTCTTGATATGATCTTTCTTTATCTCTATACCCTTTCATTATCAACAGATAAATACGTTCTTTTTCTAATAAAGTAGTCATTATTTAATTCTTTAAAAAAATTCTACAAAAGATTGAAAGAGAAGATGCCCCTAAGCGTGGAGCTCAGTTGCCTACCGTCAGAGATGCCGGAACAGTATGTGGTATTAACAGCGTGTTACCGGTGCTTGCTAGCGTATCCCCACCAACAGCGTGTTGCCGGCGCTTGCTAGCGTATCCCCACCAACAGCGTGTTGCCGGCGCTTGCTAGCGTATCCCCACCAACAGCGGGTTGCCGGCGCTTACTAGCGTAGCCCCACCAATTCCCACCAGAGGCTATTAGCATACTGTTGCATTTACAAGCTGTATCTTTACTTATCGTGTGGAGGCGATAGGCAGTAGGCCATGCGGTAAACAGCTAATCATGTCAAGAAATAATTGATTTCTTAAATAAAATTTTAACGTGCAAAATCCAATTTTAAAAATTGCCCGTGCACTCGACGATGTAAATCTGCTAATGCCAGCGGTACTTGAACTTTGTCAACTCATATCTCGAAAACTTAATCAAAAAAAGTTTATCGATAGTGTTTTGAAAAGGTCTCGAGGTCAGCTATAAGAATATGTAACCAGAAATAGGAGTTTCCATTAAAAAAAGTGACGGTAACCTCCATATGACCTTAAAAAATTTATTTTTTTCGAAAATACATTTTATCATTATATATAGTCCTTTTTAAACTGTACAACTTTTATCTGAAACATTTTTCCGTATCTCCCATATTTTTCGAGATATTTCACCGGTCTGGTACTTTTTACTCACCTTGTATACATATACAGGGTGTCCCAAATATGGTGTGCAATACTTCATGGAAAGATAGACGGGATCGAGATGAACATAAAAATCCAATATAGCTTGGTTAGGTCTATCAATAATCAAGATATAAATCTTTTAATTTATGCGAATGAGAGCGCGCCTTGCGCGCCGAAGGAAGGGCTCGAGCCGCTCGAGCCACAGCATGGCCTACTGTCTCAAGCATTGGCTGCCGGCGACGGCGGGGGGAAGAAGGAGAAGCGTGGCGTCGTCGCCGTTCCCACGTCTCGCCACACCGCGTCTAAGCTCGCGTCGATGGCTGCTACGCATACTCGCAATTACATGACGAGATTATGAATTATTAATAAAAATAGGACAAATTTAAATCGTAATAAACTTCTGTAAATAAGAAAGTCGAAAGAGAGAAAGCGATGGAAACGTATGAAACCTGCAAATAATATAATATTTGCCGCATCAAATTCTCTTATCGTTTTTTATGGAATATTAAATAAACAAAGATTTATCACGATTGATTCTTTATACATTCTCCTTTCGTAACCATCTTATTAGAAAATTACAAAATGCACGAAATACTATCCCTAATATACACTCTTTGTAAAATAACACGATAGAAAAATATTCACGTTTGATCTAAGGACTTCAGGATAAATTATTCGATGCGACTTCTACGGTAATTATAGGTAATTAGAGATGTTATGTCAAGTATCGTTAGTATGGTTAACTACAAAGAATTTTCTCTTGTATATGATAGAAAACTTCGAGTTTCTTCTATCGTTAATACATTATAAGTCACTGAAAATCTGTCGTAATTAATAATGCAATTATGATAACCAAAATTTATATATAGGATTCATTGAATTTAAAACAATTACATGTGCACTATAAAATTTATCTTGAGAAACTATATCTATTTTATTCGTTTAAAAAGCAACCAATACAGTTTCCAACTGTACAACAACAACTTAATAATAATGATTGTCGTGTTTTTGCAATTAAATTTGCAGTATCTCTTTTATTCGGTCTTCGACCAGATACAGTTATGTATGATAACTCGTTAATGCGTCAACATTTAGCACAAATTTTTGAGTTAAAAAACATAGAGCATTTTCTCCAAATTATAAGACCTACTGATCCAAAACAACTTTTACTTCGGATCAAATTCAAGAGAGGAAGGCGTTAGCTAATAAGAAACAAAAATATCGACAAACTATTAAGAAATCATAGTAGTAGAGGATGATAAAGTATCAAATATGAAAAGTTTTATAAACAATTATTTTAGACCTACTCAAGACAATGCATCTTCAAATACCAATTCTCGCATAATAAAAGTAAACATGTCAAATAAAAAAAATTCCATTGAAATTTTTTTTCTTCTAAGCAGGCACAATTTACAAACAATTCTTAGAGGAGAATGGTTAGAGGATATTTATATTGATTATTTTGGGTTATTATTAAAAACTTGTTCAGAATATCAACCCCGTGAATCATATAAAATTCATTGTCCTGATAGGATTAAACGTGTTTCTAAAAATAATAAACATATTCAAATATTACATAGTTGCAGTGATATAATGATTAATTTAAATAGACATTGGGTTTGTAGTTATTATGATACAAAAACAATTTATATTTATGATTCATTAAATTTGAAACAATTACATGTGCACCATAAAATATATCTGGAGAAATTATATCCTTTTTATTCATTTGATATACAACCAGTAGAATTTCCAACAGTTCAGCAACAACCAAATAATATTGATTGCGGCGGTTTTACAATCGCATTTGCAGTGTCTCTTTTCTTTGGTTTTCAACCAGATACCGTTATATATAATTAAGAAATTAAACAAACTTAACGTGAAGTTCGATTACAATTATACTGTCTCGTCCGGATGGATGTATTGTAGATATTTAAAGCACAGATTTGTTTAATAAAAGTTAATGAAATAAACTTTTTATTCCAATATTAAAAACAATTTATAAGTTTGAAAGTATCTTAGTTAATCGACAATAATAAATTGTGTTAAACAACTTAAACTGTAACCTAGTAGGGGTGTTAGTTTAAACGAAATTCAGCGTACGGCCGGTTGGAGCAGGTCTTCTGAATTTTTCGCGCGATTCTATAATCGGCCAATAGTCGAAGCCCTCTTCTTTTCAATCTACAATTCTCAATACAGTTTAAGTTGTTTAACACAATTTATTATTGTCGATTAACTGAGATACCTACGCGAGAGATGTCGAGGCGTGTCGGATAGAATGAGCTAAAAAAATTGAGGTGTCAATACTAGCCGCATTGAGTTCTGCTATAACTCAAAGACCTAAAGTTTGAGCAGAAACTGCGTTATAGGGGAAACGAAAAGAAATAAAAAATGAATCACAACTATCTTGTCGAAGCTTTCTTTCATAGTTCTGGCTTAGCAACAAATGGCTTAAAAATAAGAAACGGCTGAGATCTTTCGATCCCGGAAGTCTTAAGTTTTGCTGGAACTTTAATAATTAACGAATTTGAAATAGAGACTTTAGAAACCTGCATGGATGCGAGAGTCTGCAACCTTTGCGCGGTAGTAAAAGCCAAAAGCGTTACTAATTTTTTAGACACAACTTCGAGCGAAAGCCTTTCATGAGGGTATAACAAAGCTAAATACGCGATAACCGAAGAGGGATCCCAGATAAAATCGTAACGCGGACGTTGAGATTTTAAAACTGCAACCCCCCTAAAAAATCTCTTCACTAAAGAGTGAGATTTAACCTCGTCAGAGGAAAGCAGAGAAACAGCCGATCTGTATGTATTCAGTGTGGAATATGATTCCACTTGGGATAAAGAATTAGATAAAAAATCAAGGAATAATGAAATTGGAGGAGAGAAGCAACTGATCCGTCTCTGCTGACAAAATTGCCACCATAACTTAAAAGATTTGGCATATTGAGCAACTGTCAAATCTGAAATCGAGGCTAGCGTTGCCTCCAACGACCTCCCGTCGATACAGGAGTACCTTTGGTTAAAAAGGCTTGGCGGATGCCAGAGAAATTCTGCTCTATGCCAGGTGAAAATCTCTAAAAGGAGAGGATAACATGTTAATGTCAGGGACAAAATGAATCGAAGGACTAAGACGGTTAAATAAAGGGAACCAAGGCTGGACCGGCCACCAAGGAACTACCATCACCCTTTATGCTCTGTCAGTGATGATCTTGCGTAAAACTCTTAAGATTAAATTAAATGGAGGGAAAGCATAGAAATAAAAATCACTCCAGTTCAAGGAAAAAGCATCAACTGCTTCCGCAAGAGGGTTGGAGCCAAAAAATAAAACGAGGGCATTTCGCGTTGATAGTTGTGGCAAAAAGATCAATATCAAACTGACCGAAAAGAGAATTGATTCTGTTAAAGTAGCCTGTTCTAAAGACCATTCAGTATCTACAGAGACAACCCGAGATTCAGCGTCTGCCTCAAAGTTTTGAGTTGAAGGGATATATGCGGCATATAAGAATAAATTTCGATTTGCATACTAAAACCAGATTCTTCTAGCGAAATTAGAGAGGTGTGGAAACTTGATCGAGTCCATGCGGTTGATGTATGAAAGGGCAGTAGCATTATCGACTCTTAATAAGATCTCACAACTTTTTAGATGAGACGCAAAGGATCTTAAAGCGTGAAAAATAGCTAAAAGTTTTAGGTAGTTGATGTGGTTTAGTTTTTCTTCTATGGACCAAAAACTGTGAGTCCGAGCATTACCACAAACAGCACCTTAGTCAGTTAAGGATGCGTCCGTAAAAATTTCAAGACCGAAAACGCCTGATCTAATAAAGTTGCGATGCGCTGAGTTCGCAAAAATAGATTTTCACTAAAGAAAATCTTTTCTAATCGAAAGTGGAAGAGATATCTGAGTATCAAATTTCTCGTCCGCAGCTACGAGAGCTAGAAATTTTTCTCTCTCCTGGATCTTAGTATGTAACATACCATACTGTACTGCTGGGCAAACAGATGTTAGAGAACCGATATAACTGACAAAAAATCGAATTTTGCAAGATTTCATACCTAAAATAGTAAGCGTCGCCTGGAGAAGTTTATTTCGTCTGTCCGATGGTATCGAAATCGAGAAGAATTCTGTATCAAATATAAAACCAAGATATCAACAGAACTTCGTTGGGATAAGCATGCTCTTTCGCTCGTTGATTTTAAAACCTAAAGATAAAAGTACGTCTCGTGTGACAAAGATATTTTTCAAACATTGATCGTAAGATGGTGCTATAATAAAAAAATCATCTAAGTAAGTAACTGACAGAAAGCCCTTTTTTCTAAAAGAGTAAAAAACTGGTTTTAAAATTTTCGTAAAAATATAAGGGGCAGATGCTAATCTAAAGGGTAAAGCTTTAAATTCAAAAAGTTGACCCTTAAATCGAAATCGTAAGAACTTTCTATTTTCTTGGTGAATTGGAAGCAGTAAATAAGCGTTCTCTAAGTCGATGGACGCGAGAAAATCGCCTGGGGAAATAAGGCGGATAACTGTCTTTTAATCCTCCAGTTTAAAATGCGGAGTGATAATAAATTTATTTAAACGTTTTAAGTTTAAAATAAATCTCCAGCCGCCCAAAAGCTTTTTAATAATAAAAAATGAAGACAAAAATGAACTTTCACAGTCAGAGACCAGCTCGATTGCTCCCTTATTACACAACTTTGAAATTTCTTGAGAGCAAATCTGTTCTTCAGACCGAGATAAGAAAACAGAAGGTTCTGTAAGCTGAGGAAGCGGATGGTGACTAAAAGGTAGCCTATACCCCGCAATGGATTCTAAAATTACTGGATCAGAAGTAATTTCTTTCCAGCAAGAAAGAAATAAAGAGTGTCTGCCAGCCGAATGTATCTCTTGTTCGTCTACCTCCTCCTGCAGTGAGATCTGTGGCGATATGACGATTTTCGACTGCTGCTCGCCCCTGCACTCCTGGTCGTCGTTGGTTTTGAATGCCGTGTAGGGGCTCGGAAGTTTTCCGACTTTGTAGAAGATGTCTGGATTGGCTGCTTAATAGGTTGTTGAACCTTTCGTGCAACGATCAAGGGGGTCTTTACGATGCTTCGAAGATTTCTCCATCGAAGTTGCCTTTTTTATTTCCACATCAAATGAGGCACCAAAGAGGAAATTGTCCGCCGGGATAGCATCAACAGTATTTTTGGCGATCAGATTTAAGGCAGGCAGGATCTGCGCCCTTCTGGACAAAGAGAAACGAGGTCTGTTAGGATCTTCGCACTATCATTGATCATCATTGACCGCCAAACGCGCCTCGGAACTAAGAGTGCCTTGAACTTCCAGTTTCAGAAAATCCGAGATTGCTTCGCCGAAAGCGCATAGCGCAACGCCCATCTGATCCTTGCAGTTAAAATCGTCTCGCTTAACTATCGAGTTCTTCTTCAAGGCCGCTCTGCATTCCGAATTGAGCTTGGGGGCTTTAAGAAAGAAAATCGCATCGGAAGGAGAGAATTTTCTTAAAAGCGGGTCTCGTTGTTCTGCCAAAAAACCTTTGCGAGTAAGATCCTGTCTCTTAAGAGTGACTAACAATAAGTCATTCCAAGCTGTCTCCTCTACTCCTTCCCGTTCATAACCAAATAATTCTTTTGTAATGGCATCCGTATTGTTCTCCTCAAGGGTAAGAAATGGATCATCCACCAGGGTAACAATATTAGCTCGAGAGGACGTAGGAGATACCTCAACCTCCTCTGCCTGATTACTTACTGCATCTGAAAAATACCCTGATATCATGCTCAATCGAAAAAAGGCTGTGTCGTTATGCCGCCTGTATTCCGCAAATACAGACCCAGCAATTACGTACACACCTGTAATATGCGGATCCACTAGCCTCTCCTGACTCGCAGGTGCTGCCAGAAATTGCCCTCCGATCCGGATCTCGATCGGTTATTAACGGTGACGTCAGCCCAGTCCTCAGAAAAAGATTTACCTTGAATCCCCTGGATATCCCGATGCATCGGAGATGCGGAAGAACAATGGGGGGGAAGGGCAGATTGATGTTTTATTCTCCTTATGAGATAAAATATCAATAAGACAGGATAATTTTTTCTCCAGGCTCAAAATACGATCACCTAAGAATGACCTTCTTCTCTTCTTACTATTATGAGAAGAATTTCCCATCCTAGGAATTAATAACTTAATAAAACTGAGAGAGTATAAAAATAGATGTTGAGGAATCGCACAACAGGAAAACAATGAAGAATCCTGGAAGCGCGAGCGCGGCATACGCGAAGTGTGTGCCATGCACGCCTTCAGATTTTTATTAATAATATTGTTGCGTCGCAGCACACACGCACACACTCGCGGGAAATGATCGAGACGAGTTTTTCGGTTTAACACCAACTTTATTGAATAATGCAAAAACAAATAAACAACGAGGCGTCCTCCTCGGCAGGAGTCCGGCACAAAACTGATTCTCAGAAAATGTTTATAAACATTTCCCCGGCAACCGGCCGATCGATAATTTTGATAAGTTTCTCAGCTGACTGGCGACGCGGAGGACACCGGGCGACGCGCGGCGCGCAATACTGCCCTCCTCTTCAAAATTGTCGTCCCGACAATCCGGAGAACCATCTGCCGCAACTCCAAGAGGAAGGCCTTTCCCAAGGTTCCAGGACGATTTCTTGCCCTGCCCGTGCTGCTGCGTGAGGTTCCGGGCCACGTCCACCTAAGCTCTCCCTTCCAGAAAGGACTTGCACGGACTTCCTCCCCCGTAGAACTGGCCAGGTTCCAACGAGGAATTTCCGACGTCCGAATCCTTTTCCGTCCCCGAGGAATTTCCTTTCTCACGAAATCGTCTTTCTTCTCCGTGCCGGGTCTTGTGCGCTTCTTACTTCTTTCTTCGGGACCGGGAGGGAATTAACTCTCGTGGACTCTACGCTCTTAGAGCTCCCCGTCCCCTGCCTCGGCATTTGCCCAAAGTCTCACAGAAAAACCAGGGTTAAAAACCGTGGGAGAGGCAGTCCGACGGAGTATTCGTGAATCCGGAATATCTTCCTCGAACTCTAGAGCACTCCCCTCCTCCACTCCAATAAAAAAAGGCTACAACAGAAGTATACAAAAACAAAACGCAAATTTCTGAACTAAGAAAAACAAACGTATTTTAAAAGATTACAATATCTCCCTTCCAAAAAAAGATTGTACGGGCTCAGGCTTTGTCAGTGTCCCTAAAGAATTTCACAAAATTTCTCTCAAAGTATGAAGCCAAACGGTCCGCATGCACTACTTTATTTTTATTTCGAGGAGATTTTTGTATACAATACACCACTTCTCCGAGCTTCTTCAGTATCACCCATGGGCTTTCCCAAGAGCTTTGCAGCTTCGGAGCTTTCCCTCGAACTCGGCAAGGATTAAAGAACCAGACTTGATGCCCTGGCTCGAAATGTGTTCGTTTTGTACGTTGGTCGTACCAGGACTTAACATTTTTAGATCTGACTTGAAGACGCTGCCTAGCAAAACAATGTATAGCTTCGAGTCTATCCCTTAACCTGGACACATAATTTCCCTCTTCCTCTTCCTCACTCCTTCCAGGAAAACAACTCCTTAGAAGACCAAGAGACAAACGCAGATCTTGTCCAAGATACATCTCCGCCAGAAATAATCCGGTGGTCTCATGTTTTGAAGAGCGGTAAGCCAACAAAAATAAGTGGACCCAGCGATCCCAGTCCTTCTGATTTTCAGAAATAAACTTTGCCAGATAATCCAGAAGAGTACTGACGCTCGACTTGCCCGTCAGACTGTGGGTGAAGAGGGGTCGTTCGAGTCTTCTTAATTCCTAAAAGTAACACTATTTCATGAAAAAGTTGAGACTCAAAGTTCCTACCTTGATCCGTATGCAACTCTAGAGAAACTCCATGCCGCAAAAACACCTGCTCAACTAGGGATTTTGCGACCGTACCCGCTCTCTTATTCTTAAGAGGGAAAGCCTCCGGCCACTTCGTAAAACAATCCACAACCACTAAAAGATACTTGGAAGCTGGAAGAGGACCCAAAATATCTACCTGTATTCTTTCCAAAGGAGCGCCGACATTACAAACTTGTAAAGGCGCTTTTCCCTTGTCCAGAGTTTCTTGCAATACAAATCTTGCAAGAGGCGCACCAATTCTTGACATCCTTCGTACATGTAGTCCAATAGAATCTCTTCCGAATCTTCTGGAGTGTCTTGTTCACTCCAAAATGTCCTCCTGTCGGAGAATCAAGTGCTTCGTTAAGAACTTCTTGCACTTTCTGTTGTGGAATAATAATTTGGAGAACGCTTTTTTGTAAATTCGAGGAGGTCCACTTTTTATACAAAATTCCCTCGCGCATCTTCAACATTTTCCAATGACTAATAAATTTTCATAGAATTGCTTTCAGAGGCAATCTCTTGCCAATCAGGACGTCTCTCTGCTTCTTTGCACTGTATAATTTTAAAAACAACAGGGTCTTGACGCTGAGCAGAGTATCATTCTTGTGCGTAATCTTGAGCAAGAATTAATCTTCCAAAGACCTCTTCTTTCGAAAGTCCTTCTTTGAAAGTTCCACTTTCGTGCAATAACGGCAGGATATTTCTGAACAAGGAAGTCTGGAGAGACCATCTGCATTTCCATGGGCCTTTCCACTTCGATACGAAACTTCAAAATCATACTGTTGCAAGCGCTCCAACCATCTTGCCAACTGTCCCTCCAAATTTCAAAAAGACATAAGTCATCGCAAAGAAACATGATCCGTCCTCAGCAGAAACTTCCGTCCATATAAATAATGATGGAAGGATTTGATGGAATCCACCATAGCAAACAATTCTCGTCGAGTTACGCAATAATTCCGCTCGATCTTGCTCAACACTCGGCTAAAATAGGCAATCACTTTTACCTCTTCACCCCAAACAATCCATAAAAACTATTTAAAACTACAGAAAAATAAAGAATATTGTAAAAAATACTATAAATTACATAAAGATAATTTACTACTGAAAAAGAAAATTTATTATAAAATAACAATATTAGTACATTATTTTCGACCGTAATATATTAAACATATCAATGAATTGTAAATCGCCTAACGGTCTACATCAGATCTTAGTGATGGACATAATTCTTTTATATTGAATTTAATTTTCTTAACTTTATTTTAAAGGGGGGATTGTAAGATGCGACTGAACATCGAAATTTAGCTTAGTTACTGTGTTTTAAGTCTGACGAATCCTGTTGGCGCGCGGTTTAAAATAAAGCTAAGAAAATGAAATTCAATATAAAAGAATTATATCTATCACTAAGATCCGATGTAGACCGTTAAGCGATTTACAACTTATTGATATGTTATTATAAAATGTTTAAAAACAAATTACGACATAAAAGTAAAGAATATTCTTTGCGCAAACATACGCTGCTAAAAATAGTATAAAAATAACATAAAAAATAATATAAAATTAAAATATACAAAAAAAGATATATTAGAAATATAACAAAATTTATTAAGATGTCATTGTTTGAAAATAAATTAGAAGCCGAACGCATAGTAAAATGGTGTTTTTATATTATAAAACTTTACGTCCTACAAAAAAAAACTTATTGAGTGTGAGCAAAAAACTGAAATATGTTTATCACGTGTGGCAGAGTATTCTTAATTGGAATTAGTAAAGTACATAAATGCATTATGCGGACAATCTATATATATACCCTATCTAATATATATATATATATATATATATATATATATATATATATATATATATATATATTAGATAGGATATATATATAGATTGTCCGCATAATGCATTTATATATGCATATATATATATATATATATATATATATATATATATATTGTAACGCGCGCACTCGCGGAGAAGGAATAAGACACACACTCTTTAAATCAGAAGAATCGAACAGCTTTTATTGCAGTTATAGCAAAACGTCCGTACAAACTCGAAGTCGCTCCGAGACTGTCTATTCTTCCTTGTTTATCTCCGTTGCCGTGGCTCTTGACAGCTGACCGCTGCCGCCGATCGATATTCCCGATCCGACAACTAACTCACGATCGCAGAGTATACCGGGCAGCGCGCGTAACAATATATATATATATATATATATATATATATATATATATACACACACACACACACACATATATATTGTTACTTTTATTGGTTGCTAAGGAAGATGCCGCGCAGCCGAGAGTCGAATGCATCGTGCGTCCAGCGCGATGCATTCGACTCTCGGCTGCGCGGCGTCTTCCTTAGCAACCACGCTGTTTACGCGGACGCGCTCGTCAGATTTGATCCGGAGCTGTCAACCCGAACGGACGTGCTCCGTTTCTTTGTCCGAAAACGTTCTGTATTTCAAGCTTTACATTAACTCATTACTTCCCAAGCGGACATTTTATAGTCGATTGGTTTTCGGCTCAGAAAAGTGATGAGATCACATGAAAACTTAAAACAAAATATGCTCTTCTATGTAAAAAAAGTTGTTCTTTCAGATTCCGGGGTCAAAATTTCAAAATTTTCTATTGGAAATTAAATATAGCGGCTCAAAGTTGATATAAATTTTTTCATCGACTATTGACTTTTTATAGTAGAAAACTTCGAAACATTTTGTCCATGACTGTTGTAAACGATTGAAGTGACGGAGTTTGCCTCTTTAAAGTATAAACTATGATTATTAATTAATTTTTTTAAGTAGTTCAAGTAGTTCAAGATGGTGGATGCAGTATGGCGTCTAAATACATGGAAATTATATTTTATTGTGATATATGTGAATGAGCAGTCATTTCTCACGTTTTCGAGGTCGCTGAGTACGAATCTTTGGTCAATTTTCAAAATGGCGGATACAATATGGCGTCAGAATACACGAAAATTAGATTTTGTTGCGAACTATGTGTATCATATTACATCCGCCTTTCGAAAGATATAAATCAAACTCAAGATTCGTATTCAGCGACCTCAAAAACATATACAATCAGTACCCACGCACATTGTTCACAGTAAAATATGATTTTCGTGTATTCTGATGCCATATTGTATCTGCTATTTTGAAAAATAAAAAACAGACCCAAAATTTGTTCTCAGCGGTCTCTCAAATACATAAAATAAGTACTCGGAGGCATAGTTTTCAATAAAGTATGATTTTTATGGCATATTGTATCCGCCATTTTGAAAAATGAGTAATTGACCAAAGATTCGTACTCAGCGAAAATGTGAGAAATGACTATTCACACACATATATCGCAAAAAATTTTATTTCCATGTATTTGAACGCCATACTGCATCCACCATTTTGAACTATTTGAACTGCTTAAAAAAATCAATCAATAATCATAGTTTATACTTTAAAGAGGCAAACTCCGTCACTTCAATCGTTTACAACAGTCATGGACAAAATTTTTCAAAGTGTTCTACTATAAAAAGTCAATAGTCGATGAAAAAATTTATATCAACTTTGAGCCGCCATATTTAATTTCCAATAGAAAATTTTGAAATTTTGACCCCGGAATCTGAAAGAGCAACTCTTTTTACGTAGAAGAGCATATTTTGTTTTAAGTTTTCGTGTGATCTCATCACTTTTCTGAGCCGAAAACCAATCGACTATAAAATGTCCGCTTGGGAAGTAATGGGTTAAAGAGCTTTGAAAGAGAGAAAACGTCTTTCTTATTTCGTGCGGGAGTGCGTAAGTGAGAGAGCGAAAGGCAATTTTGCCGGACGAACGCAACATTTTTGGGGGCTCGTCCGAGGCACGAACAATAGACAACGAGCTTTGATCGAAAGGAATGTTATCGAGGACGCCGACTCGAACCAGTCCTAGTGTTACGCCTGCGGAAGAGGAAGCCGGAATGCCTGTCGCTAGGAGTGTGCGCATGTGCAGTGTGCGCATTGGTCCGTGTGCATTTGGTCCGTGCGCATTTGGTCTGTGTCCGTTTCGCACTGTGTCTGTTTCGCTCTGTGCGCATTTGATCTGTGTCCGTTTGTTACTGTGTCCGTTTTGCACTGTGTCCGTTTCGCTCTGTGCGAATTTGGTCTGTGTCCGTTTGTTACTGTGTCCGTTTATTACTGTGTCCGTTTGGTCTGTGTCCGTTTCACTCAGCCTGCTGTGTCAGTTTATTACTGTGCGCATCTGGGACGCTCCCGAATATATTCGTCATAAGTTGATTAGTTAATTTGCAGTGTCTAGCTTCATTGTGATCTTTATAATGCCTTTTTACAGCCTTCTCTCCATCAAATTTTACAGTAAAATTTGTAGAACACCATTTCGCGTTATATTTGTCAATTTGAATCAACCATTCTTTGTATTCATTTTGTTGAGGCCACCTATCTTGGAATTTAGCGAGATATTTTTTCTCTATTTTTTTTCTTTTTTGTTCAGGAGAATTCATGGCTTATTTATTTTATAAAATATTAACCTCTCTGTAAAATAAATATTTTCAATATGTCACAGAGTGTAGAGTCATAGTTTCATTATTATTATATTAATATTCGCACATATGGCCATCAAGGAAAATAACTTGTATGCTTACCTAACTATTACCTTACTCTAACCTTTTCAATTGCTTTTGATAAATATCTTTTTATAAATATTATTATAATTAAATACTTTTTACTGCTATACTGTTATATTTTTCTATATATCTTCTGTGTATTTATCTTCTATTTGTCATTTGTCATGTTTAGAGTTATGTCTTATGATTTATGATACGTCTATTTGTTTTAATATAACTAGCTGCACTAGTTCAGAGATTACCTTTGTCTAGAGAAAAAACTGAGAGACGACACAGCCGGCCTTTAGGTGATCCGCGAAAGCGATACGCCCTCTGACGGCTCTGATCCAGAGGGCGTATTGCTTTCGCGGATCATTTAAAAGTCGGCCGTGTTGTCTCTCAGTATTCTCTCTGCCTTTGTCCTTCTAATGCGGAGGGAAACAAATGAACTCCAAAACAGTACATCTAAAACGAACAGACTTCATGCTTCTTGCTAGTAACGATGAACGTGATAAAAAAATAAAATAAATAAAATTAATTGATTTTTTCTCATGGTCCGGAGATTTTTCCTTTTAAACCGGAGATTTTCTGCTTGGCCCGGAAACTCCGGGCCAAAATTGGAGAGATGGCAATCGTGTATATAATATGAAATACTATAAATGACGAATGGCTAACGATTCTTCTCGCAAACAGCTCGGATTGATCTTACGGTAACGGCAAACACGATAAATTACAATTAGTTTTGACTGTCGGGACCAGAATAGTTCGAGGTGGACGCAATAATTAATTAAAATTCGGTGCCGGTCGATACGACGCGACGTCCCGCGCGGTATAAAACTCTATTTCTTAACACTAAAATCCAAAAGTAAGTACAAGGACGGTAACGGACTACAGGATTACCGGTAACTTAAAATGCGGTATTTTTCGTCCGAATCCGCGCAAGAGCCAACCGCCTTACCCGAATCTTACGAAAATCTTTTGTGACTGCCGAATAATGACCTTACAGAATATGTTGGATCATCAGGGTTGGTCCTGCTGGAGTAGCTTCTTTCCGGTACGTGGTTCGCCGAATAGTGCCGAGTCCCGGTTCCACCGCGGCCGACTCGGGTCTCCGCGCAGGCGCGTGCGCTTCGATCTCCAGCGCTTAGATCGGCTCGCCTTGCGTAGCCCTTGATCCTTGCAACACCGCTCTATTTTTTGGGAATTTTCCGGGACTATGAACTGTCAGTACTCTGGTGGTATTGGCGGAATCGTTCGTGCCCTATCGCTCCGGCTGGTCCGGCTAGTCAGGCCGCGACCGAACCGATCTTTGCGGCGGGCGGGTGGCTGTCGTACAGCCGTCCTCGGTCTGCAGCCCTGTGGCGTGCTCTTGGCATCGTCCGCTGACCATGTCCTTTTTGGCCGTACCGTTGCGTCTTGGTGGGATCGGTATCCCTCTCGCCAATGCGTGGCAACCCACGGCGGGACCCGAAGCGCGGCCCGGCGGGGAAATTTCTTGTATGACGTCTCGTCCTTTGTCGGGAAACCACACCGGAACTCCCTCGACGGTCGCTCCGCTCTAGTCTTCGATACACGCAAATGGAGTCCTCACTCGGCGCCTTATTTCTAAATAAAAGAACTTAACAAAAAATGAATCTACGATAACACGAGAGTTTATGAGTAACAGAATCGCTTCCCCCTCGCCTCGACGAGGAGCAACTCCAGACCACCTCTCTCGGTCGGACTTACGCCCTTGTGACAAACGCGGCCAAACGCGTCACGTCACAATATATAATGTTTATATATAAACGGATATATTTGTATAGAAACGAATGAAGCTGCGAAATATACTTTATTTGCCGTTTGGTAAAAAATATATTTTATCATTCAATATACCTTTGTATTTCACTTTTACACTTGGATTGGATCAATGTACAACGATTTTAATGTGCACTAGTATTGTCTAATCGAATGCAACATCAGTATACATATGTTTGTAATATCACAATAGTGTTAGACTTAAATTTCTGCTTATGTTACATACTAGTTTTGTAAATGAAAATAGTTCTTATATACATTTGTAGTTTTTATACCGCAAGTGACTTTAGCGATTAATCTTTTTCAGAAGCTTTCTAACAAGCAACTTCGATGTGTGTGTATATATATTTATATATAAGAATTAAAAGAATATAATCGACATGATAAAGGAAAAGATTATTGATAAGATTAAATAAGCGCCATATGAAGTAAAATCTAATCTTAAGTTCTTAAGACTACTTAGTTTAAGTTACGTCTCACGTTACTAGAAAACTTATAATTCTTTTATAATTTTTATATTTTCATATTACATTGTCTTCATGTTATTTATATCATTGCCCTCTAGCATAATTAGTTCTTCGAATAATACTCGAATTATATATAAAATAATTAAAAAAAAGAACTGAAATCCAGTGTCTTGTAGCAATTATTCACAAAGATGCAAAATTTTATGAAAAAAGCAGCGGCGACAAGGCTTTGATATTACGTCACATATATATACATTTAGATCTCCTTTAAGAAACGTATTTTTGTTTTTGTCCATCATCTCGTAATATCGATAAAATTATATGAACGTATGCATAAAAGAAATATGCGTGTTGCAACTTTATTTCGGTCGGGTACTTCTACATACTTTTCCATTAAAGTTTTTGAACATATAACAAACTTAGATTAAAAAGTCTATTTTATCTATTACATTATCTGTATAACAATCTATACTTTTAATTTTATTAATTACTGAATTCGGTAAATTGAAGGTATCACAACATTTGTTATATCGCTTTAATCGCTCTTATAGTTTCTTTAATTGCTACTTAGCCGTGGTTGCGCTACTGGATGCACCTATTGGCTACCGTTTTGCTTCTTATTGCGCGTGGTAAGCGACTCCGTGTTACGTGTACAGTTAACCAAAATGTGCTTTTTCATAATTTTATTAAAAAATCTTCTAGAAAAAAATTAATTCTACTAATTAAATCCACTAGCTACCAACTGCAATTTTTACCAAATGCAAATCAAATTCTACTAGATCTAGTGAAAATTCTATTGACTTGGCAACACTGCACCCGACCGCTCTGTTACCTGGTGCACACCGGCGTTTGACTTTCCTTACTCCCGCCGACGGAGCAAGTCACCCGACCGCTCTGCCGCCTGGCTCGCGTATGATTCGGTTTCCTGACTACCACTCGACCCCGCGCCGCGATCGCGATGGTGCTGCGCACTTGCGCGCTCCCGTCCGACGCCGCTAGCATAAGTGTACATGAGTGAGTCCAGATGCGCACAGTAATAAACAGACACAGCAGGCTAAGTGAAACGGACACAGTGCAAAACGGATACAGTAACAAATGCACACAAACTAAACGGACACAGTAACAAATACACACGGACCAAATGCGCACCATGTGGTGCAGAAAATGCTTTGCACACACACACACACACACACACACACACACACACACACACACGGGGGGGGGCGAAGCTCCCCCCTCCCGCACCCACTCCATCGGTAGGGGTGCCCTGAGAAGTTGCAACCCATGTGGTAAGTTCGTGCGCATTTGGTCCGTGTGCATTTGGTCCGTGCGCATTTGTTACTGTGTCCGTTTAGTCGGTGCGCATTTGGTCTGCGTCCGTTTCGCACTGTGTCCGTTTGGTCTGTGTCCGTTTCACTCAACCTGCTGTGTCCGTTTATTACTGTGCGCATCTGGGACGCTCCCGTGTATATAGTGTAAATATCCCTGTAGGTTAAGGACTGCGACTAGGCTAAGAATGTATGTAACATGGAGGAAGTAACTCTAATAAAGTGTGTTATTAAATTAACATCGGTGTGCGCAAGTTGGCTTCCCCCATTCTCCCGAATCCTGGCACCCGGCGAACCTGTCCAAGGCGTTCGGGAAAGGCGAACCGTTACCAAAGCCTCGAATTTCGAAAAAAAAAAACGGCGGAAGCAAAGTTGTACACCTAATAGCTTGTTTGGAATATAAATATTATTTTCAGAAAAATTATTACTGTTATTAAGAGATGTTGATGAAATATAAATTGAACCTTTCAAATGAGTATCTTCGCAATTATTTCCAGGTGATGAGTATCGTGTACAAGAAATTATTAGTAAATATTTGTAATAAGTGAAAAAATTAGGACAGGTTGAATTAACATTTCTTCCTGTTGTTAGACTTGGCAAAAAAAATTTTCGAGAGGATCCTGATTAAATTCGCGTGTGGTAAACTTTATCAAACTCTAATTGTTTTAAATAACTTTTTAATAATTCAATACCATGTAGAGTATGAATACAATTTTTGAAAACATTAAGTTTTGCTTGATCATGTAGTTTTCTTTTTATAAAAGACATGTTTTGCAAAAATATTATTGCAGAATTCCATATGCCTTCTTGTTCACAATTCTCAGTTACAATAGAAATCATGGTATTTGTTATGTCATTTATACTTCGACTACGCATATTAATACCACCATTTAATAAATCAAAAAGATCATTAAACATTTTTAGAAAATTAGGCGTATGAATACCGTCTTGTTCCATTTTCCACGTCTTACATTTACTTTGAATTTTGTGTTCACTATATACTTTCATTAACTTCGCATAAGTATTCGAAAAAACTTGTGTGCATTGAGAAACTTCCTTTTTTTTAAGTTTAGCTAATTACATGTAATTCTTTCGTCTTTTCTAAGAAACCATCACAGCCTCTACTTTTATCAATATAATAAGTTTCTACCACATCAGACTATTTTGCGATATTTGTTTTACCATCTTTCATATATTTACAATCTTTTACTAAAATATTGCTGAATTGATAAATGCGGAGGATCATATGAGAGTATTATGTTTATATTGTCTATAATCTTATTTTCGGTTTGTAAATTTCTTTTTGAATCAAAAATTAGAGTATTACTTTGGTATTTGTACTTCCTTGATCAAAAATTGAAGCAATTATTTCTAAGCCAATATTGTGACATCGTTTTACTATTTCCTTACATACGAGTAATATCTTCCCATCGCAATGTATCTTTGCGAAACATGTATAAAAGAGATTGCTTCCATGGTTTTTGTCCATAAGTACATTTCAATATAAATATCTGGATGTGATTTGCAATAAAAATATTTCTATTAAAACGTGTGTCGACATGTCCTTCTATAAAATCCAGTGATGTATTATAATTTAAACCAGCAGTTGTTTTTTGGGTTCCAAACATAGTTAAATCTTCTTGCATCAAAAATTTGGTTTGTTTTAATGAAAACTTGGTACTATAGCAACTCAAGTAATCTCGGAACCGAGAGATTACTAAGGACCGAGCTCCGACGCTTTCAAGTTTATATTAGTACCAGGTCTGTAAATATGATACCGGAATTTGGCCATAGATGGCGCTAGCTGTCAATGTAGTAACCGTCAAACCACGTCATTGGCGCTATTCT
The DNA here is from genome assembly GCF_013373865.1 of Monomorium pharaonis. Lineage (NCBI taxonomy): Eukaryota > Metazoa > Arthropoda > Insecta > Hymenoptera > Formicidae > Monomorium > Monomorium pharaonis. The sequence continues at coordinate 14,582,621 of NC_050475.1, read as the reverse complement.
CTTGTTTTGACATCGGATAAAGATTTTCAACTCGCAACAATACAAGTTTCATACAACAACATAGTTTTGAATAGCGTTGAACATGTCGAATTTTGTGCCTGGAAACTACGATTTCCGCACAGCATTGATTTTCTGTTACCATTTGAAGAAAACTGCTGCAGAATCGCATCGAATGCTTGTTGAAGTTTACGGTGAGTATGCTCTTGGTAAATTACAATACTTTGAGTAGTTTAAAAAATTTGAAAGTGGCAATTTTGAGAAGCGAAGAACGTGAAAGACCACCGAAAAAATTTGAAGACAGTGAATTGCAAACATTGTTGGATGAGGATGACGCTCAAACGCAACAACTCGCGGATCAATTAAATGTGACACGAGAAGCCGTCTCCATACATTTAAAAACTATGAGAAAGATCCAGAAGATCGGTAAATAGGTTCCACATGAACTGAATGAAAGACAGCAGGAAAACCGAAAAACCACTTGCGAAATGCTGCTCGCCAGGTAAAAAAGAAAGTCATTTCTCCGTCGAATTGTGACTGGCGATGAAAAGTGGATACATTTTGAGAATCCTAAGCGTAAAAGATCATGAATAACTCCAAGCATACCATCGACATCGACTGCAAGGCCAAATTGCTATGGACGGAAGACAATGCTCTGTGTTTGGTGGGATCAGAAAGGTGTGATTTATTATAAGCTGCTAAAACCTGGTGAAATCGTTAATATTGAATGCTACCGACAACAAATGATCGATTTGAATCAAGCTTTGCGTGAAAAACGACCAAAATATGAAAAAAGGCAACACAAAGTGATTTTGTTTCATGATAATGCACCATCACACACAGCAAAATCGGTCAAAGAAACTATTGAGGCGTTTGGTTGGAAAATACTTTTGCATGCGGCTTACTCACCAGACTCCATCTGATTATTACTTATGCATCGATGGAACACGCACTTGCTGAGCAGCGCTTCACATCTTATGAAAATGTACGAAAATGGTTCGATGATTGGTTTGCCACAAAAGAGAAATAGTTTTTTTGGCGTGGCATCCACAAATTGTCAGAGAGATGGGAAAAATGTATAGGTAGCGATGGGCAATACTTTGAAGAAAATATTTTTTATCATTTTTATACAATAAACATGTATTTTCTATAAAAAAATTCGGGTTTTATATTTACATACTTGGTACTGTCCAACTAGGGTTGCCATGTCTGGCGCAATTGCGCCAATGTGGCTTCTTGATAGGTCAAAATGGCGCACAAAATTTAAAATTTGGCGCTTGGCGCAATTGTGGCTCCATAAAAATAAAATTTGGCTCCTAAGGGTTCCAGCAGATGTCAGCGCGACGACGTCGCGTATAGAGACTCTGTAATCAGAGACTGGCCATCATCAGGGGGCCACTTTTAATTGGTCCGACTGCCACCAGACGACGCAACGATTTTGTAATACAGAGTTCTTCTATATGTAAGTTTTTCTAAGTTCTTTTTCAGTAATTAGAGCCACCGCACAAGCTTTGGGCCACCGCACAAACTCTTCCATAACGCGTTACGTTACGTTAAGTACTCCATACGAACCTAAGTTGTACTTAAAATTTAACTTAAATCAACGCACAAAGAAATCCTTAACGTAAGTTCTTAAGTTCTTACGTTAAGGATTTCTTTGTGCGTTGATTTAAGTTAAATTTTAAGTACAACTTAGGTTCGTATGGAGTACTTAACGTAACGTAACGCGTTATGGAAGAGTTTGTGCGGTGGCCCTTTTTCGTAACACGTTACGTTACGTTAAGTGCTCCATAAACCTAAGTTCGTACTTAAAATTAAACTTACATCAACGCACAAAGAAACTTTTAACGTAAGTTCTTAAGTTCTTACGTTAAGGATTTCTTTGTGCGTTGATTTAAGTTAAATTTTAAGTACAACTTAGGTTCGTATGGAGTACTTAACGTAACATAACGCGTTATGGAAGAGTTTGTGCGGTGGCCCTTACTAGTCTGTTCTTTCTAGCTGCACTGTCGCACTTGTGCAATAAGTTAAAGACAAGTATATTTTTTCGTCTGATATCTTTTTTAAACATGCCTAAAAGAAGTGAAAAATTACGACCATTTAACCTGCAATGGTTAAAGGAATCATGGGCTGAAGGTACTTTTTGTAATTAATATTATAGAAATATATTTTGTAAGTTTCAAGAACTTATAAATTTCTGCTTTTTAGGTTGGTTAATTGATGTTACCAAGGAAAATCAATTGCACAATGCTTATTGCAAAGTGTGCAAGTCGTATCTTAGAGCACACAAAAGCGATCTTCTGAGGCATAAAGACAGTGCAATGCATGAACACAATATAAAAAGTCTTGTACCAGATATCAAACAACAAAAACTGACAGACAAGAATCATGTTACTGTTATTTCAAATGAAGAAAAGAAGACAGAATTGTTGCTAGCTGTTTACATCGCAGTTCATTCATCTGTAAGAAATATTGATCATCTCACAGATGTATATAATCGTATTTCTAGAAATAATTTTATAAAGCTTCATCGAACCAAGTGTTCACTTCTAATTAAAAAGGTCATTGCTTCAGCTATTTTGGAAGATCTGTTACACGATATAGGAGATTGTCCTTATTCTCTAATAGTCGACGAAAGTACAGATGTAGCGACGATAAAATATTTATGTATTTGTGTACGGTATTTTAGTAGAAAGATAAACAAAATTTTGATATGTTTTCTAGGATTAGTTGAAGTAGAAAAGGTAACCGCAGATGAATTATATTTAAAATTAAAAGAATTTTTAACAAATTGCGGGTTAAAAATTACAAATATGATTGGACTAGGGACTGATGGTGCAAATAATCTCTGCGGGCGCCATAATTCTTTATATACACGATTAAAAGAAGATAATCCTAAACTTCAACTTGTTAAATGTATTTGCCATTCACTCAATAATGCATCGTCCAAAGCAGCTGAGGCGTTACCGTCAAATTTAGATTTTCTCTGCAGAGAAATTTATGCATGGTTCAGTCATAGCTCTCTGAGAAGAATTGAATATAAAAGATTATATGAAATTCTAAACAAAGGTGACAAACCTTTTCACAATTTTGTGCAATTATGCTCAACACGTTGGCTGTGTAGATATAATGTAATAAATATATTATTAGAGCACTACGATGAACTAAAAACTCATTTCAGATTTGTTGTGAATAAAGAAAAATGTTATACAGCCAAAATGCTCAACGAAATGTTAAACGATGAGACTAATTACTTATATTTTATTATTATTAAACCTATTCTTAATGAAATAAATAAAGTAAACGCTATTTTTCAATCAAGTTATGTAGAAATCGGAAATGCGATTGAAGACTTAAAAAGACTTGTTTTTTTTATTTCTAAAAAAGTTTTAAAATCCATATTTACCAAAAATATTAATGACATTGTAAAAAACGTTAATAACGAACTTGCATATGTGGAAGTAAGTAATATTGATTTTGGAATTGAGTATTATAAATACTGTCATAATGCAAAAGAGAATTTGTCAAAGACTAACATTGATAATGTGCAACATCGAGTTGGTGATTATCTTAAAAAATTATTATTAGAATTAATTAAAAGACTGCCACTCAATATTGATTTATTTACAGGTATGCAACTTTTAAACCCAAAAATCTGCCTTTCTAACACTACCAGACCAAAATTTTGTGATCTTCCCTTTATTGATATATTTATTAATGCAAATGATTTGAGTACAGCTGAAGTTGAATACAATTCATTAATTAATGTTAACTGGAATTTTTTATACGGAAATAATATATTTGAAAGTAGTTTTAGTTTTTGGCCTATTGTAGCACAACATAAGAATGCTGGAAATTTTTTAGCTTTTAATACAATAGCACAATATGTTTTGAAAATTCTAACTTTGCCAATGTCAAATGCAGCGGTCGAAAGGGTCTTTAGTGTTATGAATGCAACAAAGGACAAAATGAGAAACAGAATGGCAACTGAAATGTTAAATGCACTACTCATGATTAAGTCACATTGTTATGCAAACCAATTTTGTTGTAGAAATTTTGTTTGCACACAGCAAATGTTGGAAAACTTTAATAATAAACATATGTATTTATGTAAAAACACAAATGCGTTTGAAGATGAGCAATATAAAGAAGATATGTATATCGTAGAGGCTGTGAATGAAGATAATAATGTTGACAAAACTACAAACTTTTGTAGTTCAAAATAAATTATAGAATATGCTACAGAATAAGATGCATGATTAAAATATACTTTTATAGAGAAATAAAATCTCGTTTTCTTTTCTTCGCACATTCGCATTCTTGTCAATTAAAAAATATCGATTTAACTGTAATACTACTACCTAACTAATTAACTTTATTTAGTTTTTTTAGATAACATAATAGAAGTACACAAAATAATAGAATATTTACGATTAAAATCTTTTTAGTTCCATGAAATGAGTATTGTTAAAAATCTGTCCTGTAATATGCTTTTAAAATGTTTTCAAACGTTTTGGTGCAAAAATGTTGCCAGGACTGGCGCAATGTGGCGCATTCGGTTGCCAGGACTGGCGCATTGATGTATCTAAAACCTGGCAACCCTGTAGTCCAACGATGATTGGAATAGTAGAGAGTCGTCGCTGGGTGTGATTTATCTCAAATTTGGAACTCGTGAGTTGCAAGCTTCTATGCAGTGTTCCAGATAGCTGTGAATGTGTGGCACTCACTTAGACACGGTTCAAATGGACACGGTGCATTTAGATACTGTGCATTTGGACACAAAAGAAATTTTATTAAAAATGTACACCAGTTACATGCACACTTAAAATATGACCACCGGATATTTGCACACGAAAAAATGTCCACCGTTCACTTGGACACGTAAAAGTTGCACACCATTCATTTGCACACGGAAAGATGCGCACTGATCATTTGCACACGGAAAGATGCGCACTGATCATTTACACACGGAAAGATGCACACCGATCATTTGCACACTGTTCATTTGGACACGGTGCTTTTGAACACTGTTTATTTGCACACCGCTTAGTTGCACACCGTTCAATTGCACAACATTTAAGTCGCAAACCCATGTGGTGCAATGAATGCTTTACACACACACACACACACACACACACACACACACACACACACACACACACACGGGGGGGGTGCAAAGGGGTCTTCGCCCCCTTCCTCCTGCACCCACCCCGTCCAAGTCGCTAATCCATGTACACATTGCAAACGCATCCATAATGTATGAATATTTAATATGCGTTTGATTGAACGGTGTGCAACTGAACGGTGTGTAAATGATTGGTGTACATCTTTCAGTGTGCAAATGATCAGTGCGCATCTTTCCACATGCAAATAATCGGTGCGCAAGTGAGAGGTGTGTAAATGAATGGTGTGCAACTTTTACATGTCCAAGTGAACGGTGGGCATTTTTTCGTGTGCAAATATCTGGTGGCCAAATTTTACGTGTGCATGTAACTGGTGTAAATTTTTAATAAAATTTCTTTTGTGTCCAAATGCACCGTGGTCATTTGAACTGTGCGCAAGATATCGTGTCCAAAAGCACCATGTCCATTTGAAACGTGTGCACCGCTCCCATTGTGAACTACAACGCGTAGAAGCTTGGACCTCACGAGTTTCAAATCTGAAACAAATCGCACCGCAGTAACAACTCCCACTATTCCAAGTATCATTGGACGGTACTAGAACAAAATTGGAAGCGCCGGAGCTCGGTCTTTAGTAATCTTACAGTTCCGAGATTACTTGAATGTACCAAGTTTTCATTGAAACAAACCCAATTTTTGATGCAAGAAATTTCAACTATGTTTAGAATCCAAAAAACAAATCCTGGTTTAAATTATAATACATCACTTAATCTTATAGAAGGACTTATCGACACACATTTTAATAAAAATAGTTTTCTTGCAAATCACATCCAGATATTTATATTGACAGGTATTTATGAACAAAGACCATGGAAGCAACCTCCTTTATACATGTTTTGTAAAGATACGTTGCGATGGGAAAATATTACTCGAATATAAGGAAATAGTAAAATGCAAAATGTCACAATATTGGCTTAGAAATAATCGCTTCAATTTGTAATCAAGGAAGTATTGATCAGTAAACAAGGAAGATTATTTGAACAGTAGTGTTACGAATTCAGAGCTACGTAATGTATAAATACTGGAACTGTATACCATCAGAGTATCACTAAATTAATTTAATTCCAAATTTTGTCCGTGTAGGCAAGCAACAAATATTAACTAAAAATTTATATAACTTAAAAAACTTTTTTTTAATAGTGCCAATGCAAAAGCTTTATCTGTTAATGAATATCGTTGATTAAATTTGTTTTAAAATTGTTAATAATGGATAGAAAGATTGACGCAGTACATGAAGCATTTGATCAATTGTTATTAGGAAACCATTTTCACTCAACTCCTATACGGTCCAACGATGCCAGTTCAGAAGCTTTTGCCAGCAAGCCTGCCTGCATCGCCTGCATGCTGCGTCCGTGAAGGGGATCCTCACTCTTCGGTTTGCGTCAAGTGGCGGGAGCATCTGCTGTCCCCTTTACTTCTAGCTCTGTCTCTTTCACACTCGAACCGTCTTCTAGGAGCAGACGGTAGATGCTCCCGCCGCATCCCTTGCTGACAAAAGCTTCTGAACTGGCATCGTTGCCTGTATCTTTTCTGATCGCCGTTTTAAACAAACTCCCTTTCTCCTCTGTTTTCTTGCCGTTTTCATTAAGTATGCAATATTGTTAAGTATACAATAGAGTTTTGTATCACGTAAAGATAATTGGAATCGTCAAGATGCATGAAATAGACGCAGAGTAAAATCGATAAAATAACATTTTTACAAAGTTTTTTAGACACATACACACACAATCCAATTTTTTATTTATTATTTTTTCACATATATAAACATTTTTGTATATAATTTTTCTGTATATACAATTTTTTAATATTACCTTGTAACGAACCCCCATCATGGCTCACCGCCATCCAGCGATACGGCCCATCATAAACGTTCTCATACCGTTGGGACGAGAATCGTCTCAGCTGATGCAAAGGTCACAATTCCAACGCGATACCTACGTAAATAATACTGTATATAATAATGTAATGTGTATAGATATCTCTAAAATATAGTTCTATCTTTCTGTAAGAAACACTAAATCTGTGTCTGCTGTCTTAGATCCTTTCCCGACGAGCTAGTCCGCGCGGAAAACGGATCGTTACGACCTTTTCTTTTTGTCATTGGTCTTTCCAATAACGATCTCTTAATTGATATCTTTATTGATTAAATTGAATTTGATTGTACAGGTTGTTATTAAACAGGTTGTTCTCCAGAACTTTTTGAGCAAATGTATAATCTGAAAACGATTTAAAATTAACTATTGATGTACAAAAATAACAATAAGGAATATATCTAATAATAATCCAGTAATAATCGAAGTTATTTGTCGTAGTCATACACAGCTAACTTTAGATATTCTATTTGTAGAACTGCCCAAAACTGCCGTATATCTGCAATGGAAAAAGAATGTTCACAAAATCATCAAATGTCCCCTAAAATATTTGGAATAGTGTATGAACATTGTATGTACATATGATGAAGATATTCATAGAACATATGATAGGATATATTTAAAATATTCGAGGAATGTTGCTACGAATAGACTTTCATGCGCATGCGCATTATGATCGTGAGTGAAACAGAACGCAGTTTGTGTGTCATGTACAGCCGCCACCTATGGTGACGCTTCCAAGGATCTGCGAAGTATCCGTGAGCATCGCGTGCAGAAGACTGATCCAAGGAGAGGAGAAGGAGAAACCTCGGCAATCCAAGTACGTCAGCACAGACCGCGGCAACACCGATGCCGACGCAGACGCTGACGGCACCAACAACAACGAAGGATTAGGAACAGCTTCCGTTGACTCAGCCGGCGCGGCAAGCAGCAGCGGAGGACGCATGAAGAAACAACGAAGATTTACGCCGATAAACGCGATACGCCAGGAAAACTATGTCATTAATCGCAAAAAAGTCATTATTTTGTTTATATAAAGTTTATAGCGACCAAAACGCGAGTGCAGTATTAGTTTACGTCATTATGAGTACGACACAAAATTATCGTTACTTTCGTTATTACATATTTAGGTTAAATCAACGTGTATACGAGACCGGCACTCGGTAATTGATTTATTTCAAATTACATTTTAATAATATTTTGTTTACTTTATTTACTTTATTTACATTTTAATAATGTTTTATTTACTTTATTTTATTATTTTAATTTTAATTTATTTCGCGAAAAGATACGCGTAAAGACATGTGTGCAGGAATGAATGACGAAAGCGTGAAAGAAGAAACATAACAAACATCTCATGTATAATGCGATCCGCTACAGGCGAAAAAAAGTGTATATATTTTATACCAATCTAAAAATTGTTACACGATATAAATATACTAAGTGAATCAGTTATTAATCAAAATCTACATTATTATTTTTGTTTGCAAAAACCGGATGGATGCACTCGAATTAGTAAAGTATGCAAATACTTGGTGTGTTAAGTTATTTTTAGTCATTTTGTGTGAAATCTAAAGTAGAATACCGGTTTGATTGTTGCAGGTATCATCCTGCGTAGTAAAGTTAACATTATTAACCATTATTAACCATAGTTTATTATTCAATAAATTATCTGTAACAAGACACCGCAGAGAATCCCGCGAAAGTAAGAGTACAAACGAAATTGTTATGTACACGCGTGAATATATTTAATATGATAAATTTTAACTTCAGTAAATTAATTTAAACTCAATCTTAAACATTGGAATGCAGCGAATATTGATATCTTATTTAATTACTGATGATACCAGGTGCAGGTCGATATCGGAATCAGAATCGATAAAGCATATGGTTACACCCTGAGACAAGACCTTTCTTCTCCATTAGGAAATGAGTTTGCGTAGGGGAAAAAATAGAGAGAAATTAGGTATAAATAAGGGAATCAAAACGTTTAAGCACAGCAGTTAAGAGTAGTTTAGTTCAGTTTAGCTCAATTTAATTCAGTTTCTTTTTATCTTGTCTAAATCTGAGAATTTATAGTCGCCAGTCATAAATCTTAGTTTTTACCGAACGTCTCTCCTGATTTGCAGTTAGCCTGTAGCGTCAGCAGAGTCTTAAACCTTAGGATTTGTTGTTACGAAGCCAAAGCTGGCAGCCAGACTTAGCAGTCAGAGCGCGGCAGCCAGGGCCGAATATGGTGCTGGGCCCCCGGGGTTAAAAAATAATAAAATAAATTAAAAACTTATAGCAAACAAATAATACATTCAAAGTAAAGTAAAATAAATAAAAATATAAAAAATTAACAATAATAATAATAAAATAACTTAAATAATTTACTAGAGTGACGGAATTAAATCTAAAGAAAAACAAAGCTAGACGCGTATCTATAGAGATTTGAAAAAAATCACAAATATTTCAGAAAGAGAGTACAAAACAATGCCACCATCATTTGCCCGAGGACAGCTCTTATTGTTCATAAATAAAACTATAAACATTTAAAAACAATTTAGCAGCCAACGCATATCGGTAGAGATTTGAAAAAAAATCGTAAATACTTCCGAAAGGGAGTACAAAATAATGCTACTATCATTTGCCCGGGGACGGCTCCTATTGTTCATTTAAAAAATTATAAACTTTTAGAAACAATTTAGCAGCCAAATTGTACGCATATCGGTAGAGACTTGAAAAAAATTATAAATATGTCAGAAAGCGAGTACGAAACAATGCCACCATCATTTGTCCGAGGACGGCCTTTATTGTTCATTTAAAAAATTGTTAATCTTTACAAACATCTTAAGTCATACTTTAAAGTCATCCGCATTGGTAATGCACTGTTTAAGTATTAATGCATTGTCCGCTCTCAGTTATATACAGAACCACGACGAGGACGTGGTGAACAATAGTTCCGTCTTCTTTTCTATATTGTTTTTTTTTTAATTCTATTTACATTTTACTTTTTCACCTTTTTTATTTTTTTTTAAGTTTTAAAAATTTTTTCGTACCTTCTTTTTTTGCTTACGTTCTTTATTGAAGTATAATTTTTGTTTCTTTGTTTGTTTGTCTAGTTATACATACGTTTTTTGTCTTCTAGTCTGTGGCTGTGAATTATCATTTTGTATAATTAGATGCAAAGACGCTGGAAATTTAAATGTGCTCGTAAAGTGAAATGGAGCACCTTCAGATTTTTTGAAACTTTTTGAACAAAACTTTTCGTTAGTGGTTAATTGTTGATCATTATTCGATCAGAATCAAGTGTTTTTAGTTATTCTATTTTCTATCCGTTTATTGGAGACAGAATTTGCGGGATAGCTTGTTATTCCTTTACGAACCACACTCATGTCATCTTCAGAAGAATTAGTATAGAAACAGGAAGCAATTATGTATGCCCATGTACATACGTACGCTCCACAATTTCCACTTGTTTCATTATTCACTACTTGCAAGGGAACATCTCGCGAAATGTGTAGTGTCCATTCATTCCATGAGGTAAAATTCCAAGGTGTTTCTGCATAAAGTGACAAATTCCATTTAATACCTTTTCGTTGAGATTTTCATGCAATGAGTCTAGATACACAAAACTTTGTCGTGAATGGACTATCACTAGAAGTGTCCAGTGAGTTGCAGAATTAATTGATATGGACCAAACGTAATAATCCCACACTGCGTTTCAAGTTGCCCACTTGTCATAGCCAATGCAACGAACCCTCGCGTTAATATACTTTCGCAAAAATGAGTATCAAAGCATAGAAGGGAATACTTTTTGCTTTTTACAATTCCGGGTAAAAGGCTAAAAAATGCATTTATGATAATATCATCCAGATATTGTTTTGCAAACTGAAATGGCATCAGCGTTCTAAAATTTCTAGCTTCAATGATGTACCCATTGATGTCTTTTCTTAAATCGGGAAAGCCGTCAGGATACATCAATTTTGTATGAAACAATATTTTACCTGCCGCTGTTTCAGTTATAGAATCATCTTTTGGTGTACATTTTTTGAAATGTCCCCAAGAACCATTATCGCAAATTGTTGTAGCCTCTTCACATTGCTCAATCATATTTTTGTCGATAAATTTGGGATATTTTAGAAACCTGTTTATTAGCTTTGGTTTCTTTCAGGTCTCGACAGCATCATTTTTATCGTTGCTGATGATTTCCCGAATTCGTTCCTTGCAACGCGCGATTTTTAATGGAAATTGTCATTTTTTTAATCTTGCTTCAATTATTTTAAAATTTTCCATAATGAAATGTGCAAAAATACGCGTTTCTCCATCCAGTATTTGATGTTTTAAAATTTTTTAATAATTTTCAATTGAAGCATTGCTATCGCGATTCAAATGGAATTGTGTAATACCTGTGGCCGACTATAAAGAAAAATAAAATATCAAGAAATCTGCGACGTAGTCAAAGAGCTCTTTTCAAGAAAATATATTCGGTTTTGAACTGATTTTGCTATTTTTCCGTGCGCTTATTTCAATCTCTTTAGACGTATGATAATAAGGTGATGATTTTCTGTCAAAAGAAGACGTTTCAGCTTGCAGTGGTGAATATATAGTCGAGCTACTGCTCACGTCTTCCGTAATTAGTTTGACAGATTCTAATAGATGACTGAAATCGACGACTTGAACTTCATTTCCAAACAATTTTACAAATACGCCATACATTCCAGCAGCAGTTGATACGTTGTTACAGTGTAACATATTTGCTAATATTAATGCTGCTGCAGAACGCATGAGTTTTTGTTTTTTGCTATCCGGAAAGCATTTTTTAATTTTTTAAATCACAATCTTTATAAAATGCGAAGAACATATATGATTTATCGTCACATTTTCTATCATTGGTGTTTTCTTTTCGCATTTTTCATAAATGTGCTGGATGTAACTTGATAAAGTCATATCATTAAATGCTCTGCAGCTTGATTATATTAATGCCAGACTAAAATCAATTTCAACTTTTAAAATTTTTTTGTTGTTATTTTTTCAAGTTTGTTATAAAAAATGTCTAGAAAATGCTTAATTGATGATATCGTGTTTCGCCGATATAAGTTCTGCAACAGGCAATGGTCCAACGTTTGTATTTCCTGGCAACAACAGTGCGTAGTAATAGATCGTAGTTGCAGTATTAAGAATTTTAGGTTGTGTGACAATCGGTTGCATCCAGCTGTAAATGTCTCGATTTGTCCGAAGCTAGGTATTTCAATTGTTTATCGCTGAACAGGATTACTGAAAATGGTATTAGAGAAAACTCTTGAATATAACCTATGTAATTCTTTATCTCGGATCTGTTCTTGTTGTTGATCAAATAATTTGATCATAAACATTACAAAATCTTTATCAAGATCGCCTTTTGCTCGATTTTCGTTTGATATTTTATGTAAAATTTCTCAACTCGGAGTCTTGTTTAAATTGCCTGTAAGTAATAATTTATGTGTGCGTATCTTTCCGTGTGCAAATGATCAGTGCGCATCTTTCCGTGTGCAAATGATCGGTGCGCATCTTTCTGTGTGCAAACGATCGCTGCGAATTTCTTGTTGTGCAAACGAATGATGGGCAATTGAACGGTGTGCAAGTGAATGGTGTGCAAGTGAGCGGTGTGCAAATGAATGGTGTGCAACTTTTACGTGTCCAAGTGAACGGTGGGCATTTTTTCGTGTGCAAATATTCGGTGGTCAAATTTTACGTATGCATATAACTGGTGTACATTTTTAATAAAATTTCTTTTGTGTCCAAATGCACAGTGTGCAAATGCACCGTGTGCAAACGCATCGTGGTCATTTGAACCGTGCGCAAGATATCGTGTCCAAAAGCACCGTGTCCCAATGCACCGTGTCTATTTGAACCGTGTCTAAGTGAGTGCCACTCCAAGTTTGTGAGGTTTATTAATCTTTACTGAAAAGGTAACGAATTTTATAAACTTGATAACGAGGGTCTGTTTTTTTGATAGTTTTAAAATGCGGAAAGTTAACTTGGAAATCAATCTTTTTAAATTTAAATTTGTTCTGTTTAAGAATTTTTCAGAAGTTCGGGTCAAAAGTTTATTTAATTCTGCTATTAACAAAAGAGGATTTGAGATTATAGCTTGATTAATTGATTGATATCTCAATCTTTTTATTCTCACACGTTTATCACTTTTTAGACATCTAACATTTAGGACTTAAGTTTAAGATTCTCTGTTGCCACACCTGGGGCAGAGTCAGGATTCAGGCGATTTGTTGCCACGCTAACGTCAGCGATAGGACTCGAAAGATCTGGCTCAACGCTCTCGGCAGCGATAAAGTTTAGATTTGATTTGTTGCCACACAAATAGCAGCGACAGAATTAGTAAGGAAGTTAAAATAATCTTGAAAAAGAAATCGAGTTAATTACCTTTATTCCGAAAAATTGATTTTGAAACAACAAAACGAAACTGAAGCTGGCAGCCAGACTTAGCAGTCAGAGCGTGGCAGCCAGGGCCGAATATGGTGCTGGGGCCCCGGGGTTAAAAAATAATAAAATAAATTAAAAATTTATAGCAAACAAATAATACATTCAAAGTAAGGTAAAATAAATGAAAATATAAAAGATTAACAATAATAATAAAAAATAATTTAAATAATTTACTAGAGTGACGGAATTAAATCTAAAGAGGAACAAAGCTAGACGCATATCTGTAGAGATTTGAAAAAAATCACATTATATTTCAGCAAGGGAGTACGAAACAATGCCACCATTATTTGTCCGGGACAGCTGTTATTGTATATAAAAAAAAATTATAAACTTTTAGAAACAATTTAGCAGCCAAATTGTACGCATATCGGTAGAGACTTGAAAAAAATTATAAATACTTCAGAAAGCGAGTACGAAACAATGCCACCATCATTTGTCCGAGGACGGCTTTCATTGTTCATTAAAAAAATGGTTAATCTTTACAAACATCTTAAGTCATACTTTAAAGTCATCCGCATTGGTAATGCACTGTTTAAGTATTAATGCATTGTCCGCTCTCAGTTATATCCAGAACCACGACAAGGACGTGGCGAACAATGGTTCCGTTTTCTTTTTTATATTGTTTTTCTTAATTCTATTTATATTTTACTTTTTCGCCTTTTTTATTTTTTTTCAAGTTTTTAAAATTTTTTCCGTACCTTCTCTTTTTTTGCTTACGTTTTTTATTAAAGTATAATTTTTGTTTTTTTGTTTGTTTGTCTAGTTGTACATACGTTTTTTGTCTTCTAGTCTGTGGCTGTGAATTATCGTTTTGTATAATTAGATGCAAAGACGCTGCAAATTTAAATGTACTTGTAAAGTGAAATGGAGCACTTTCAGATTTTTTGAAATTTTTTGAACAAAACTTTTTGTTAGTGGTTAATTGTTGGTCATTATTTGATAGAATCAAGTGTTTTTAATTGTTCTATTTTCTATCCGTTTATTGGAGACAGAATTTGCGAGATAGCTTGCTATTCCTTTACGAACCACATTCATGTCATCTTCGGAAAAGTTAGTATAGGAACCGGAAGCAATTATGTATGCTCATGTACATACGTGCACTCCACAATTTCCACTTGTTTCATTATTCACTACTTGCGAGGGAACATTTCGCGGAATGTGTAGTGTCCGTTCATTTCATGAGGTAAAATTCCAAAGTGTTTGCGTCAGATTTTGCGTCGAGTCACCGTAGGAACACTCACGCACGCACGCACGCACGCACGCACACACACACACACACACACACACGCGCACACACACACACACACACACACACACACACACACACACACACACACACTCGCGCCGAAGGAAAACCAAAACCGTAATATGTATTTAAGTAACTTTATTGTAAAACAATTTCAAACAGGATAAGCGCATGACACGTCCTCCTCGGCAAGAGTCCGACGCTAAACTGTCAATCGAATAATGTTTATAAACATTTCCCCGGCAACCGGTCGATCGAAAATATCGTCAGCTGACTGCTACTTCAGTGATGTATCGGGCGACGCGCGGTGCGCAACATTATTAAAAAAGAAATATCGCATATATGCTGCGCTTTTCGTCGCTGACGGTCATCGCTGCTCCGTCCAGCACCGCGACATACAGGGTCCGCCATGTAGCATTTTTTTTTGGAACTAGCGGTTATTTCGACATTGGTAACCTTAATGTCACTTCTGATTTGACAGAAACTTAGTTTTATCCTTCCGCTGAACGAAAATGGTTGTGTATACGCTTGAGGAACGCGTGAAAATAGTGCAGTTTTACTTTGAAAATGATGGTAATGTTGCGGAATGTGTACGAAAATTACGTATGAAAATGGGAAGAAAAGAGGCACCGTCAGCTCCGTATGTGCGTTTTCTTTTGAAAAAATTGAGAGAAACTGGCACTATTATTGACAAACCAACGCGTGATAAGCCAAAAACAGTGCGCACAACCGAGAATATCGCTGCTGTTGCCGAGAGTGCGCGTGAGACGCCAGGAACATCAGTGAAGCGTCGATCTCAACAATTGAACATTTCGGAGACATCGCTGAGACGAATTTTGCATAAAGACCTTGGTATGACACCGTACAAAGTTCAATTGGTTCAGGAGTTGAAGCCACGAGACCATCCGATGCGTTATCGCTTCGCCAACTGGGCTTGCGATCAGCTTGAAAATGACACTGATTTTTACCAAAAAATCATCTTTTCGGATGAAGCACATTTCCATCTTGGCGGATACGTCAACAAACAAAATTGCCGCATCTGGGGGACGGAAAACCCCCACGTTATCATGGAGAAGCCGATGCATCCTCAGAGAGTGACGGTTTGGTGCGGATTTTGGTCTGGAGGCATCATTGGGCCATTTTTCTTTGAAAATGAGGCAGGAGCCGCTGTTACGGTCAATGGCGAGCGCTACCGCGCCATGATTACCGATTGGTTCTTCCCATTACTTGAAGAGGAAGACTTGAACAACATTTGGTTTCAACAGGACGGCGCTCCGATCCACACAGCCAACGCTACAATCGATCTTCTGCGCACAGTCTTCGAAGATTGAATTATCAGTCGAAATTCGGATGTCGTTTGGCCGCCTCGGAGCTGTGATTTGACGCCGTTAGACTATTATCTTTGGGGGGCTGTCAAAGATAAGTGTTATGTGGACAAGCCAGAGACAATTCAAGCCTTGAAGGACAACATTCGTGCAGCCATAGCTGAAATAAAGCTGCATACAATCGAAAATGTACTAAAAAACTGGACCGACCGTATGGCGTACTGCAAGGCCAGCCGAGGCAGCCATTTGAATGAAGTTATATTCCACAATTAACCGGAAGGATTGTACTTTAATATGAAAAAATAAATTTTGAAATCGGATGAACCGTTTGTGTTTTATTGCATGTTTACAAAAAAAAAGTTAGATGGCGGACCCTGTACATTCTGAATCACAATACACACACACACACACACACACACACGCTCTCGACTTTCATTCCTTCGCCACATCCAACACTCGGCCATCCTGCAAGGACATTCGTCCTCGGATGTCTTTGTCCTTGCACTCGTCGTCAGAGTCATCACTTACAAAATCTGTCCACGGTTTCATGTGGTCGGCGAATGTCGAGGTCTTCGATGGTTTTTCGTGTTCCCCTATTTTTTGTACAATGTAACGATCGTTGCGCAACACTTTTATTACAGTGTAAGCACCTAAGTATTTATTTGCTAGTTTTAGACCAAGGCCTAACTGGTACTCTTTATCGCCACTAAATCGTTCTCGTATTTCGTAGCCGCCCTACGCTTTTTGTTGAAAGTATCTTGATTCTCTTGTTGTATCTTCGCGATATGTTCTTTCGTGTGTTTGCGCAATTCGGCTCGGTTATTCAGGAAATTGTCAACCTATTCTTTATCTATTAACTCTCGAATTTGAAGATCGTATACGCGCATATGCTCCAAATAATAAATGGAATGGCGTGGTGCCGATACTTCTATGTGGTGCACAGTTTAAATACAATTTAGCGGTATCCAAGAATTTAAACCACTCTTCGCGTTTGAAACCCGATAACTTTGTTAGTAGTGGAATCAACAGGGAGAGGTTCAATGGCGCACAGTACAATTGGACACGTTGCAATTGCCCACCGTGCTATTAGACACGAAACATTGCGCACCGTTCAATTGGACACCGTTCGATTGGACACAGTTCGATTGGACACCGTTCGATTGAACACGGTTCGATTGCGCACCGTTTAGTGGCACACCGTTCAATTGCACACTGTTCAATTGCACACTGTTCAATTGTGCACAGTTCAATTGCGCACCGTTCAATTGCACACCTTCAATCAAACGCATATTAAATATTCATACATTGTGTGCAAACGATCAGTGCGCATCTTTCCGTGGGCAAATGATCGGTGCGCATTTCTTGGTGTAGGCAAGTGAGCGGTGTGCAAATGAATGGTGTGCAACTTTTACGTGTCCAAGTGAACGGTGGGCATTTTTTCGTGTGCAAATATCGGTGGTCAAATTTTACGTGTGCATATAACTGGTGTACATTTTTAATAAAATTTATTTTGTGTCCAAATGCACAGTGTGTAAATGCACCGTGGTCATTTGAAGCGTGCGCAAGATATCGTGTCCAAAAGCACGGTGTCCAAATGCACCATGTCCATTTGAACCGTGTGCAAGTGCACCGCTCCCACAAACTTGTCCATCCCTTGGTAAATTACTTAAATGTATTGACCCAAAACGGACACTTGGATCAGAACGTAACAACATGTACAGGCCATCTAATTTACATCCACTAACAGACGAGAGATTAATCATATCGGGTAACATCTCTGTACTCGTGCGTATTCACGCCAATGAAAACACGACATTTATTTTAATCACTTTCAGCATCGCGCAGCGACACGAGAATATCGTCGTGATCGACTGCGAAGTGTTTGAATTAGTTTTACCAACTCAGCAGCATGAATAAGGATAATTTTACATGCGGCGTAACTTGCGTAAACGTACCTTTCTTTTAACGAGGAGAATGCAGTTCACGCCTACACTCGCCCCGGAGAAAGGGCGAGGGTTATGTGGGACTCGCCGCCGCGCAATCGCAAAGGCATGACGGCATATCCACTAAACCCCTCGGTGATTACTTGCTTTCGGGGCAACCGGTGAGCCACGGGATCAAACTAGTACGCAACCGCGACACGCCCCGAGCGCCCCCCCCCCTCCGTTGTGCGGAAGCACCACTGGCGTCCGTGGTCGCCCCCGCATTGCCCTCCCCCTCCGGTCGCGCGAGGCGGGAACTCTCGCTCCCAGCCACGCTTCTCGGGACCGAGAAGGCCCCCGAATGCGTCGAAGACCCCCCCCCCCGGCGCCCACCCCGGTAGCCCCATAAAATCCTTGGGCAGCAGCAGGTCGGGGAGACCGGACCCGCCACAGCCCTCGAGGTCCCAAGAACGATCCCCCATGCCGGGCCGCCGTTCTCATGCTCATGGTCGACCCAACCTGAGGAGCAAATATCCTTCCCTCCTCAACGATGGGGAGGAGGGGAGCCCCCCGGTCGCCCACCGGAAGCGAGAAGACCTCCGGAGGCCCCCGCCGTTCCCGCTCCAACGGCGGAGAAACTCGCTCCTCCGCTGGAAGGAGACTCGCGGCCGTACAAACGGACAGTAACAAACGGACACAGTAATAAACGGACAGAGTAACAAACGGACCAGTAACAAACGGACACAGTAACAAATGGACACAGTAACAAACAGACACAGTAATAAACGGACACAGTAATAAAGGGACACAGTAACAAACAGACACAGACCAAATGCGCATACTGCACATGCGTACGGACCAAATGCACAGACGGGAAGTCGCAAACCCATGTGATGCAGTGAATGCTTTGCACGCACACATACACACACACACACGGGGGTGCAAGGGGGGGCTTCGGCCCCCCTCCCGCACCCACCCTGTGCAAGTCGTTAACCTATGTGGACTTTACTCTACTTGCAATGTACATGGATTGCATTTGGTCCGTGCGTATGTGCAGTGTGCGCATTTGGTTTATGTCCGTTTGTTACTGTGTCCGTTTATTATTGTGTCCGTTTATTATTGTGTCCGTTTCGCACTGTGTCCGTTTGTTACTGTTTCCGTTTCACTCAGCCTGCTGTGTCCGTTTATTACTGTGCGCATCAGGGTGCGGTTCCATGAAGCAAATTATGCGGAAGCGGAACGAGCGGATCACCAATCATAGGACCGTTTTGACGGAATCTTTGAAAGAGTTTTATTAGAATGATTCCGCGATTGGTGATCCGCTCGTTCCGCTTCCGCATAATCCGTTCCATGGGACCGCACTCTCAGGGACGCTCCCAAATCGTCTCAGCGCATGTTAAGGACAATGTGATTGGTCGACGCAAGTTACGCTTACGCAAGTTACGTCGCATGTAAAATCATTTTAAGAATCAAAGGAAACGCGAAGCTGGCGTTCGGGCAACGCCATTGGCGAGTAAACCTTAAATCGCAAACGCGATAACCAATCGCGTAACACAAGAGCAAATTTCTGCAGTATCCTAAAGGGCCATCTACAATGGAGTGTTTTAGCCGTAACAGCACTAAAACTACGGCAATGCTGTCTAGAATAAAAACGACGTAGCAATAACATACAAGCCGGCCATCAAAGAAAGGCGACCAAAAACTAATCCCGAATGCCCCAACGCTCATCGTAAGCACGCAATGAATTGGCTCAATGTCTGCTGTAGGCTGTAAACATTAAAGCAATACGAAGTGAAGACATTTTCTACGACTACTGCTACGGCCTACGATTCTCCATTGTAGATGGCCCTTTAGAGTTAACTGCGTTTTTACAAAAACGCTGTGTCTTGACATGAAAGGACGTCAACAGGCAAGCGACGCTGTCATGAAAAAGGGCCGCATGGCAGCAACGAGCGAGAGAACGGCGCATAACGTTTCGCCGATAGAGCGCATGCATGAATGCGGTAGGAAGAGTGCGAGAAGAAGATAGCACCTCGACATCCACCGATTGGCGAAGGAGACGACAGCCAATCGGAGAATGCCGAGTGGCAGGGATAACGGAAATGCTGGAGATAGTCCGTTTCCGACTTTGTACAGTGCGGACGTGTGCTCGAAAGGTGCCTACTTACAGAATATTCGAGAATGGGCGAATTTATTAACAAACGCGATTCTCAGCATTTTCTCGAATAACGGACGACCCTCGCGTTTTTGTTACGGTGCGTAAAAGTGCCAGTCTCGAAATCCGTGAAAGCAAGATAAATGGATTAGAAAATTGTAACGCGTACGAGAAGCACGTTGCATGAAATGTATCCAGTGTAATACGTACAGACTGTTGCATCAGAAATAAAAACTGTATGACAATTAACAAAATGAAAGTGTTTTGAGTATTTATACTTACCCATCATCCCGTGGTTGATGAAATATCTACTTGCTGCGTACCAACAAGCTGGACACAGGATTTGGACATCTCCTATAAGGAATGGCCATTTTACCAACGCAGATCGCAAGAGCGTATCCCGGGAAGGTTCTGGAATTCTGAAACATAGTTCATGAGACGGATGTCATACGAGCTTAACATCAAGAGCGTCTCGTTTGCCCATGTCAATATTGGCCACGGTCCCGATTGCGCACGTCAATATTGGTCACGATCTTGATTGGCCACGGGGTGAATTGGCCACGTGAATATTAGTCACGCGTTAATATTAGCCACGTCAATATTGCCTATGTCAATAATGGCCACGCGTCAATATTGGCCACGCGTTATTATTGGCCACCTTATTAATGGCCACGCGTCAATATTGCCCACACGTCAATATTGGCCACGTCACTACCCAGCAAACACAAAGTTACATGTAACGTGCCCGTTAGTTATAATTTCTCACTCAACAATGTAATTGTAATATAACACACGTGTTATATTACAATTACATTGTTGAGTGGGAAATTATAACTAACAGGCACGTTACATGTAACTTTGTGTTTGCTGGGTACTTTACATAGGTTTGGGACTTGGACGGGGTGGATACGGGAGGAAGAGCCGAAGACCCCCCTTGCACTCTGCCCCCGCGCGCGCGTGTGTGTGTGTGTGTGTGTGTGCATGCAACGCTTTCTTTGCATTACATGCGACTTTCCACGCTAAACAAAAAAAAAGATTAATATTGACGTGGGCAATATTGATGCGTGGCCAATATTGACGTGAAAAATATTGACGCGTGGCTAATATTGACGTGATCATTATTGACGTGGGCAATATTGACGCGTGGCCAATAATGACGTGGCCAATCGTGACCGTGGCCAATATTGACGTGAACAAACGTGTGCCATTCTTAACATTCCTTGGCAATAAAAGGTGAAACTGACCTAGCGATCGTAGTATTTTAGAATATCGTAAGTTTTCCTAAGAAATCTAGGAATTTATTAAAATAATAAACTTGTTTGATCACATTATGTAAGTTATATATGCAACGTATCGGTTAGGTTGTGACCAAATGTAAAATATTAAAATGATCTCGGAAAACATAGAGTTAACTTTCGATTTTTATAGGAAAACGGTCGCCATTATCGGTCGGTGATTGTCCCCGCCGCCAGGGTGTGATCTCATTTGTGTCTAACACTCGGCCAGGAATGGAAATTGATGTAATTCATCGTCTCGTATTTACAATTGTCCTTTTATGGATACTCATTGTAAGCTGATTGTTTTCAGGGAAGATGCTCGTCACTCGCTTGTTAATGGGATGATAGCCGCCCGATGATGGACTCGCCCAGGGAAGGTGATGACAATCAATCTCAACACATGTATTTTTATAATACTCTGTTTATTAACTTCTTCGCACTTACACTCGACTCGGCAAGCGGATTAATTGCGCATGGCGTAATGTTTTGAGCGCGGACACGCCTCTTACATAACGTGCCTTGCCCTTGCGAAATTTTACGCGCTCGCGAATTAATTTAACGCCGAAGGTTCGCACACGATAGCTCGATAGCTTGCGGGTAGTTATCACAACTCGATTTAATTCGATGTGTCCGTTACTGCTAGTCATTCCCGAAGTATCTTTGGGCGATCCTATTCGAGATCCGGAACGCTCGTATAACACATCCGTCTCGTACGAACATCCCATGCGGACTTTTCTTCGTTCTTCCGGTGAATTGTTACATTCATCGACTTAGAGCATGGACTGCGCCATCCCTCTTATATTCCCATGCAAAAGTGGGTTCATAAAAAAGAGTGAGATAGCACGTTCCCACCAATTAGCTCTGTCTTTGTTTATGAATCTGATTGGTTAAGTGTCGGTCGCTCAGGAACGTAGATACTGAAATGTGGTACATACGTTATCCTTTTTATAATAAGAAGGTTAAATTAATAATTATGTTTTTAAAAATAAATAAACATGGGGTATACGTGTTTTATATGTAAATGGACAAACAACAAAGAGCTGCGAAGATCTTTCCATCTGTAATTATTAATTAAACATTAAACATGCAAATGAGTATAGGTTACTCATGTGAATTATAAAGTAATATACAGGGTGTCCCAACGCATATGGACCACCACTCGTAAAAAGGTAGAAGGGATCGAGATGAACATACAGGTCCAATATTTTCTTGGGTTAGGTTTACAAATAATCGAGATATCAATTTTTTTAATTGTGCGAATGAGAGCGCGCCGCGGCGCGCCGTAGGAAGAGCCGAGCCGCTCGAGCCGTAGCGCGGCCCACTGTGTGAAGCATTGGCTGCCGGCGGCGGGGAGAAGGAGGAGAAGCGGCGCCGCTGCCTGTGCTTCGCCGCCCTCACGTCCCGCAGCACCGCGTCTAGACTCGCATCAATGGCCGCTCTCGACTCCCACCGCACCGCGCCTAGACTCGCGTCGTTACGCACATTCGCAATTACTTGACAAAATTATTTAGCAAAGACAGGGACAAATTAAAACCGTAATAAACTTCTGTGATTGAAAAAGTCGAAAGAGAGAAAGCGATGGTGACATATGGAATCTTAAAATAATCTAATTTCTATCGTAATTGTGAATATAGTAAATTAATGATAGTTTTCGGTACATTGACGATATATTCTTTCTTTTTCCTAAATATCTTATTTATAGTATCATACAACTCGAATTTTGTTTCTTATCGAATTGTATCGTACTGTTAAATCCTTGATAAAAACATTGATAAAAATTTGTAAATTTATTCGTCAAATCATTATCGTAAATTCACGATTGATTCTCAAATTGATAGTTTTTTTTTTCGTCTATTATAATATTTGCTACATCGAGTTCTCTCATCGTTATCTTTTTTCTCTTACACGATATATTCATAAATATTTCTTCATATTTAATCAAAATGATGCAACAATGGAACAAACTTTTCTAACAGAAAATGCGAGAACGATAGAAAATAATATCATTTCTTTAAATTTGTTCTTTTCTTCTTTAGATTAGGGGTGATGCGTCTTCTACGATAATTATGCTTAGAGATTAACGTTCAACATCACGTATTGTCAATACAACTCTAAGTTTTCTTTCATGACGATAGAAAATTTAAAGTTTCTTCTATCTTTAATTGCATTTTATTAATTACGATAGATTTTCAGTGATTTATTTAAAATAGAAACACAAGAATCTAATTGATTTCTATTTTATAATTCATCTCTAAATCAAAAAGAACAAATTTAAAGAAATGATATTATTTTCTATCGTTCTCGCATTTTCTGTTAGAAAAGTTTGTTCCATTGTTGCATCATTTTGATTAAATATGAAGAAATATTTATGAATATATCATGTAAGAGAAAAAAGATAACGATGAGAGAACTCGATGTAGCAAATATTATAATAGACGAAAAAAAAAACTATCAATTTGAGAATCAATCGTGAATTTACGATAATGATTTGACGAATAAATTTACAAATTTTTATCAATGTTTTTATCAAGGATTTAACAGTACGATACAATTCGATAAGAAACAAAATTCGAGTTGTATGATACTATAAATAAGATATTTAGAAAAAAGAAAGAATATATCGTCAATGTACCGAAAACTATCATTAATTTACTATATTCACAATTACGATAGAAATTAGATTATTTTAAGATTCCATAAGTCACCATCGCTTTCTCTCTTTCGACTTTTTCAATCACAGAAGTTTATTACGGTTTTAATTTGTCCCTATCTTTGCTAAATAATTTTGTCAAGTAATTGCGAATGTGCGTAACGACGCGAGTCTAGGCGCGGTGCGGTGGGAGGCGAGAGCAGCCATTGATGCGAGTCTAGACGCGGTGCTGCGGGACGTGAGGGCGGCGAAGCACAGGCAGCGGCGCCGCTTCTCCTCCTTCTCCCCGCCGCCGGCAGCCAATGCTTCACACAGTGGGCCGCGCTACGGCTCGAGCGGCTCGGCTCTTCCTACGGCGCGCCGCGGCGCGCTCTCATTCGCACAATTAAAAAAATTGATATCTCGATTATTTGTAAACCTAACCCAAGAAAATATTGGACCTGTATGTTCATCTCGATCCCTTCTACCTTTTTACGAGTGGTGGTCCACATGCGTTGGGACACCCTGTATATTTTAAGTAAAAATAAAATAATCATGTAAAATAAATTTATAGATTTCCTGTTAATAAAGATGACAGATAAAAGTGGCTGGATATTATAGGACAAAGTAACGCAGTAATAGGTAAACGGACAGCTCTTTGTATGCTGCATTTTGAAGAGAACTGTTTTCGATATGGAAATATTGGTGGGAAAAAATTCTAAAAACGGGAAGTTGTCCATCATTATATTTGATGAAAGAAAGAGGTATAATTCATATAATAATCGATATAAAATAAATCTTTTATTATTATATTTTAATTATTTTTTGTATCAAAGCTTCGATAGATGTAAACTTTTGTAGTGAAGCAAATACAGAAACAGTTCAAAATACATACGCAGCAGCTTCGATGGATGTAAATAAACTTTTGTAGTGAAGCAAATACAGAAACAGTTCAAAATACATTCGCAACAGCTTCGATGGATGTAAGCTTTTGTAGTGAAGCAAATACAGAAACAGTTCAACAAACTGATCTAAATGAAATAAAAAGATATTTAGTATTAAAGTATTAAAGACTTTTCAAGATATTTTACTTTTATTAAAACGTGCCTGAAAATGGATTCTATTTTATCTCGATCTGTATTTCAATTCTAATCTATTACTTGTTCTAATTATTGTTTATTTTATTTGTTTGTAGAGTTGGTGAATTAACAGAAAGTGAAATTCCTATGAAAAAGTTAAAAACATGTATAGAAAATCCTTCACAATCAGAAGAAAATATTGAATTACAATATGTAAAAAATAAATTAAAAGAAAAGGAGAAAATAATATTATCATTAAAACAACAAGTTCAAAAGTTAAGAAAAAGAAATTGTAAAATAAAAGATCGCTGGAAAGATTTAAATAAACGTTATAAACTAAAATTTAAAAAGGTGAAGTCATCACAACCCAGACAGCACATGTAGATTATGAGAACGATAATAGGATATTGCGAAAGTATATTGCAATATTCGTATAATATTAGAGATACGTCTGTGATATGGCGAGTATATACTCATAACGTACTATGTCCGCGTTGCCTTATCCCATAGAATTTCGCTGGCAGTTTATGAGAATATACCGAATATATCTTAAGAATGTTATACGTATGTCTAAAGTATATCTTCAGTATATTCACAATATGTCTACAGTATGTTCACATTATATGGGCTCATGCATAATGAGAGGAATAAGGAACAAGGAATTAAACATACAGAATTAGCAAGAAGAAATAAGAAGAGGAATTAATCATTTCGCACATCAGGAAGCTATCGCAAAAAATGAAGCGTAATATCTGTTGAATACGCTGGGGTGCTTTGGGAAATTATGCTCAGATAATTGTAGGTTATAACCTAAATAATATATGTATATATACAATATATATATATTATTATAGTTTACGTTACTATATTATATCTTATGTACATACCAGAGTTATCTGGGCGTAATTCCTGAGAAAACCACGTTGTTCGTGAGTTCGTGTTCGCACGTTCACACCCTACACTTCACCACGTGTCTGCATCACACGGCAGACGAAAATGCGTAACGTTACAGATCATAGATAGCGTTGACATGATTCACTTTCGATATTACGCGGATATTTTGGAAATATCCCAGAGAACATTATGACGTCTTAAAGACGTCTAAAAGACGTCTTATATTTCTATAAGACGTCTTATAAAACTATCAGAAAGACGTCTTTTAGACGTCTTTAAGACGTCTTATGACCCGATTTAAGACGTTTTTAAGACGTCTAAAAGACGTCTAATTTTTTTTATTTATGACGTTTTTGAGACGTCTTATATAAAAATTATTTTAGACATCCCTGGCGAAAAAATTTCTACAAAATTCTAAAAAACTACAAAAATTTACAAAAGTGTTCCAATTCTGGCATTTTTTTGTAGTTTTTACAGAAAAATGCTAAATTTGAAACACACTTTTGTAAATTTTTGTAGTTTTTTAGAATTTTGTAGAAAATTTTTCCGCCAAGGATTCCAAAAGCTAGGTTTATTATTTTTTATTTTTTATTATTTTAAACAAAATACTTTATATTTATATTTCATTATTTTTATTTTATTATTAAGATAAGTTTTTTTTATAAATACAAAATTTTATATTATATATTTCAATTTTATGTTTTCGTGATTGGAAATTACAGAATTTTACAGAGATACTGGATTCAGTCACATATTTTACAGCAACTTAAGCGCAACACTATTATCGTCCGGTTTATTAATTGTCAAAAACTGTTGTCAGAAAGGTTAATTATTTCCAATAACAGCCTACACACGCGATACGTACGAGAGTTAAAAAGTTGTGTTGTATTAACGTATCCACACTCGGCTGCGTTACACAGCAAACCAGGACAAAACGTCCCAACACACACGCGATACGTGCAAGAGTTCAAAAATTGATACGGGATAAGCACGTCGATCGACTTGATCGCATCACACGGCAGATTTGGTTATGTGCGTCATTCGACGTCTTAAAAACGTCTTTCTCAGACGTCGTAAAGACGTCTAAATGGCGTCTCAAAGAATGTCTTAAAAAAGACGTATTTTAGACGTCTTAAGAGAGACGTCTAAAATAAGACGATTTTAAGACGTCATAAAGACGTCTTTTGGTAAAGTCTCAAAGACGTCTCTTTTAAGACGTCTTAAAGATGTCTTTTAGACATGCGTGTTGTCTGGGATGTGATAGATATACATGAGATATATCATAGGATATTTTACGGATGTTTTGAGTATATTAGATATAATCTCAGTATATTCAGTAGGAGTTGCGAAGTTCAGTCGCTATATTCTAAGTTTATCTTGAGGATATATCAAAATGACATTCTACTGAGACGTTATATGAATGTTTTACGTATATTCGGTATGATCACAGTACATTACGTATGAGAGTATAATATTCGTACGATATCTGGTGCTGTCTGGGAAGTAAGTAAATTAATTGAAAGTAAATTAAAAGTTTAGTAAATAATACTATATCGAAAATAAAACTGTTAGAAATGTAATTAAATCATTGTACTCGCTTTTAAATATATAATTAGTTATATAACTTGCTGTTAATTATATGTATAAATATTTTAAATACTTAAAGATAAGGTATTATTTTTGACAAAAACAAAAAAGAAAATTGCTAAATATGGACTTAAATCTAGAATATTTTCATCTACATTGTCTTTTCTGTCACCTAAAGCGTATAAATATGTGAGACGCTTATATCCTTCTCTTCCACATCCTTCAACTATCAGGAAATGGCTCAGTAATGTTATTGTTAACCCTGGTACGTGTAAAGCAGAAATAGATATATTAAGTGCTAAGAGTGTTGAAGCCAAGAAGATTGGAAAAAAATTATTTTGTAGTATTATATGATAGATGACATGGCTATTAGGAAGCATGTAAGATGGGATGGTAAAAATTATAATGGATTTGTTACAATAAACAATTGTGGTAATAATAATAATAGCGACAACTCTAATCACGTTAAAAGATCTAAATTATTAGATAGGGCTACGCAAGCAATGGTAATTCTAGTTGTTTATATAAACGAACATTGGAAAATTCCAGTAGCTTATCATTTTATCCATAAATTAAGCGGCCAAAAGAAAGCAAATTTTATAACAAAATGTTTAAAAAAGTTACATATTACTGGAATTAATATTGTATCACTTACTTTTGATGGTGCAGCATCTAATATTACTATGGCTGAATGTTTAGGAGCACAATTACGTAATTTAAATAATCCCACATTATCGTTTCCACATCCTGTAACGCAGGAACCTATTTATATAATATTTGATGCATGCCATGCTATAAAATTAATACGTAATACTTTAGCAGACAAAAAAATTATTTATGATGGAGACGGAAATAATATTAAATGGAATTACATTAAATAATTAGTTTATTATCAACATAAGTATGGATTACATCCCGCAACAAAAATTGGAAAACGGCATATTAATTTTAGATGTGAAAAAATGAAAGTTAAATTAGCAACTTAGGTTTTTAGTTTAAGTGTAAATAAAGCACTAAATTTCATTCAAACTGTCGTAAAAATGCCTGAATTTTCAGAATCATTAGAAACAGAAAAATTTTGTCTAATCATAAATAATATTTTTGATATGCTTAATTCTCGACAACGCTACGTAAAAACTTCAAGCATAAAAGCGTTTACATTTGATAATATTGAAGAAATGCGAACAAAAATTGTTGATTATGAACATTACATAACATCTCTACGTGATAATACAATAAATATCTTAAAAAGTAATAGAAAAATTGGTTTTTTAGGTTTATTAATTTCTATGAAAAATGCACTGTCTATTTTTGAAAAATACTCTACAGTTAATGATAGTTCTTTTCAATATTTATTAACATACAAATTATCGCAGGATTATTTGAAATTATTTTTTTCTAGTATTAGATCTCGTAATGGACACAACAATAATCCGTCAAGTGAACAATTCAAATCAGCATTTAAGTGGCTATTAATTTACGCACAAATTTCTAAATTAGATAGTACTAATTGTGAAGAGCAAGATAATACATGTATCTTACAACTTAATAATTTAAAAAAGAATAACAATACAACTTTAACTAATAATAGTATTAATTCTACAACTGTAGAAAACATAAACTTAATTACAAATGAAGATGTTAAAGTTTCAATATTATTAGAATACAATTATTCAATTCCATATAGTTTTATTAATACTAATTTTACTTATGTTAAACACATTGTTGGTTACATTTCTGGCTTTATTATAAAAAAATTTATAAAACTGTTAAATGTTTACATTGTAAAAAATGGATAATTGGTATTGGTAAAGCATCTTTATTGCAAGACATAAAAGGTGAAAAAAAACTAACTTCAGCTTCTACAGATATAAGAATTGATATATGTATGATCGTAGAAAGAGTAAAAGTTTTTAGGGAAGTAAGTGTTTTTTAAGAAGAAAATGTAAATGAATTGTTACTAAAAGTAACTATAAAAAATATTCTATACCAATTATCACATAACAAAGAAGAATGTTCAGAAAAACATCAATTTATTATAATAAAAAAAATTTTGAATAAATTTTTTAATATTCGATTACATTATGCAAATAAATGTATATTTCCTGAAGAAATTAGAATAAGATTAAAAAATACAAAAATTGTATTATTTAAAAATCAATAAAAATTTTTGCATTCAAGAAATACGTTATTATTATTTATTTACTTTTTATGAAAAATTCTTTGCACGGGGCTTTGAAGACAGATGTTACAGTCTTGACTAGAGAAAGACAGATATATCCCGCCAATTCGTGTCGTCCTTCTCCCACAGTTGGACTCACTTTCAATTCGCGTTGCACAGTCGATGCTCTAAGTCGATGGTTACATTTGCCTCGTGCACCCCACCCGACGCGCCCTGATTGGCGCATCTGTTGTCATATTGATCTCTTCGCCAATCAGTGGGCATCAAGTAGTTTACTCTCACTCACTCGTACGTGCTTCTTTCTTGCTCGTTGACCACCGCGTCACATGCGCGACTTACATGGGTGCCAACGGCGCCTATGGTCACGAGCGGATATAGTCTATTCGCCCTGACAATCTTGGTCTGTTCGTTACTAGTCCCATTCTTTGTTGGGAACCGAACAAATAAACGCTTCTTCTTGTAATAAATAAATCATAATTAGTGATTACATTTATGGTTCCGTATCTTCGACAATTGCGTCGAAGACTTCGCATAGTATTATCGAGATTCCGGGCATCTGTTCGGTGAGCGTCAATGTTATGATAAAATAAAGGTATTACACATTTAAAGGTACCGAATTTAGGCAATTGTTGTTGTACACCGGGTCCGTAATATTTTACAACAAATTATCTCGTGATAAGTACATTTATTTCTTAAGCCTCAGTGTAGCCATTTGAATTTTATGTTCAAAAGAATATTGCGTACAACTGCTTAATTATGCACATAGCTTATTGTTGTATTTTGTGGAAAATTAAGGTATATTATATGGAAATCAGCATGTCTCATATAGCATAATTTAATTCATTTATGTGATTATGTAAACTTATGGGAGCCGTTAGATAAGTTCAGCGCATTTAAGTACGAAAATTACATGCAAAAAATTAAAAAAAATTTAAATCTGCGACCTTTAGAACCTTTAATAGATTTAATAGATTCTTAAAGAATCTTTAAGAATCAACCCAGACAACACGCATGTCTAAAAGACATCTTTAAGACGTCTTAAAAGAGACGTCTTTGAGACTTTACCAAAAGACGTCTTTATGACGTCTTAAAATCGTCTTATTTTAGACGTCTCTCTTAAGACGTCTAAAATACGTCTTTTTTAAGACATTCTTTGAGACGCCATTTAGACGTCTTTACGACGTCTGAGAAAGACGTTTTTAAGACGTCGAATGACGCACATAACCAAATCTGCCGTGTGATGCGATCAAGTCGATCGACGTGCTTATCCCGTATCAATTTTTGAACTCTTGCACGTATCGCGTGTGTGTTGGGACGTTTTGTCCTGGTTTGCTGTGTAACGCAGCCGAGTGTGGATACGTTAATACAACACAACTTTTTAACTCTCGTACGTATCGCGTGTGTAGGCTGTTATTGGAAATAATTAACCTTTCTGACAACAGTTTTTGACAATTAATAAACCGGACGATAATAGTGTTGCGCTTAAGTTGCTGTAAAATATGTGACTGAATCCAGTATCTCTGTAAAATTCTGTAATTTCCAATCACGAAAACATAAAATTGAAATATATAATATAAAATTTTGTATTTGTAAAAAAAACTTATCTTAATAATAAAATAAAAATAATGAAATATAAATATAAAGTATTTTGTTTAAAATAATAAAAAATAAAAAATAATAAACCTAGCTTTTGGAATCCTTGGCGGAAAAATTTTCTACAAAATTCTAAAAAACTACAAAAATTTACAAAAGTGTGTTTCAAATTTAGCATTTTTCTGTAAAAACTACAAAAAAATGCCAGAATTGGAACACTTTTGTAAATTTTTGTAGTTTTTTAGAATTTTGTAGAAATTTTTTCGCCAGGGATGTCTAAAATAATTTTTATATAAGACGTCTCAAAAACGTCATAAATAAAAAAAATTAGACGTCTTTTAGACGTCTTAAAAACGTCTTAAATCGGGTCATAAGACGTCTTAAAGACGTCTAAAAGACGTCTTTCTGATAGTTTTATAAGACGTCTTATAGAAATATAAGACGTCTTTTAGACGTCTTTAAGACGTCATAATGTTCTCTGGGAACCTTTAGAACAGTTAATTTGTCGTTGTATGGAAGAAGATAATTTGAACTTGTCGCAAGAAAAGAATTATCCAATTTTACAGTTTATTAATAATTCAAATGCTAATTGTGAAAAGGTAATAAAATCAATTCAATGCAAGGACTTCTATATTAGTACACGATCTGCTGATAATTGTTGCCGTTTGCTTGATAGTACAACAATTGTGCTTACAAAAATTTATTTAAAAAATAAACAGATTTTTCGTTCAGGGTAAAAAATATTTGAATGTCAAGTCATTTTTTTAAAATCCGATAAAATGCGATTCTTTAAGCATTGAAATTAAACAAATCAGAGAATTACAATACAAATCGGTTACTGTTTCATTGACTGATATTAAAACAAAATGTGTAAAATTGCCTTTAGGCAAAGAAGAAGCAGTAATATTACCTTTACTCCATCAAGATACGTCTTTATGGCGAGTATACTGATATAGATGTAGCATATATAGAAATGTAAGAAATTAATATTATTTAACAAAGTTGTTATATATTACTTTTACAGATGAAAAAATCAACAATGACAAAACCATATACAGTAGTAACGTTTACCCAAGACGGCGATGATGAAGAAGAAATCGTGTCTGAGGTACCGAGTTCACGGCTTCGATCAAATGCAACAAAATGCTGGTGGCCATCGGTTAGAAATATAAATACGTTAATATTAAAACAAACTTTACCTGATGATGATGACTTAAAGTGGGCTCTATATCCTATCGAATTTCATGGATATTATGGTAACCTATATTTTATTATTAATCTATAGTCTTTATAAGTTATTAATATTGTTGAAAAATAATTTGAAAATTATGATTTTCTCCCAACCAAGATACGTTAGAACAGGCTAGAGCAAAATTTACAAATTATTCATCATGCGATGATAACAATATTTAACATCAAAGAAAGAGAAATGTACGAATATCCAACAAATCCCAACGGGAAAAAACTCCGTCTAATTCTAATTCCGATTATTCCGAATCTTCTGATTCTGAGTCAAGATCGATTTTGCCAAACCCACCGACTCTTACAATGACTAACATGCCTGTTACTAAACCAAGTACTTCCAAGCCACTTGAATCCATTGAAGAAGACGTTCAGGTCATTGACGGATCAATAGTATCTCATAAAAGTAACGGTTTTTTGCTATATTTATCATCGCCTAAATTAGAAAACCTCCTAACTCAATTTTCGGATAAAATAGAAATATTATGTGCATATTATTATACATATTATGTACATTGATATGCACTTAATATCTCAATTTTGTCTAAAAATAGAGTTAGGAGATTTTCCAATTTAGTCGACGTTATTATTTATACGTATTATCTTTATATAATACATATTTTTAAATAAGATTTAAAGTTTTTCTTAACAAGTATTTTGAAATTATTTTAGTCCTTCTCTAATTTTGTAGGTGTACAGGATTTACATACGAAAATGACATCAATGTCAAATAGCATGGAAGGTATTATATATTTTTCTTCATTCTGTAATTTCTATTTTTGTTGTATTAATTTCTTAATATTATTAATTTTTTAGAGCATTTTAAAGGGATGCTGGACTGCCTCTCAAACTTGATTGGGGTCGATAATGTAGAGTCATTCGTGCACATCATTAATGAGATTTCGTGTATATTTCTTTTATAGATTTGGAAATTCTTTTCCAGAATTAAAGTACACATATTAATATCAATCTGTGAATTGGATTTTATATCAAGAACCAAATTTTTTTTTCATATTACTCTACTTACCGACTTTTTAAGAATCCGCACTCACACATACATACAAGATTTTCATTAAAAGAAATCATTATACTGAAGCGTCTAGGCTCATTTCTAAAAGCACAGAATTGTTCTTTCTTTTAATGCAATGTGCGAGGCACGCTTGTTTTGTACGTACAAAGTCTAAAACTTTTATACGCAGAAAATGTTTTTACGAGTCGACCGCAGGAGTCGATCACAAAACTGTGATTTTTTAATTTTTGTTCGTTTTTCATATAAACTTGTGAACTGCGCACTCCGTTAGTCTCTATATTTTAATTCTGGAGAAGGATTTTTAATTCTGTTTAATCAACAAAAAGATTTTTTAGAAAAACAATAATCGCGTTTAATCGGTAAAACAGACCCATCTCCAGCATCCCCTTAATAGCATATACGAAGTGATAACTTCTCTATCACAAACAATTAAAGAGAATAAAACTGTGTTATTAGCTGTAGAAAAGAAAATGAAGAAGACTCCAGATGCCCCTGCATTTTGACAAATATGGAGCGTTCTCTTCCACTTAAAACAATTGATGATGTCAAGGCTTTAAAAAATAATTTAGCAGAAAATGTAGAAAAATATAACAAATTTGTAAGTTAAATGGTGTTTTTTATTTAATTTATTATATATTGCAATTAATGTTATATATACATATAATCTCATTATGTTTGTCTAGCTGTACTGTTTAGTTCGTATAGGCGGAAGCTGCGGAAAAGAAAATTTGATTAAAATATACTGAAAAGTTTTTAGCAATGAAGTTGCTAAACACTCGTCGTGGAAAGGTCTACGTGATTATTTTAATATCAGTAGCCAAAAAACAATTATAAGGGCCATACAAGGTAAAATATATGTTACTTGGACATATCCATTTTCAAATGTTCTTTTTAAAATTATAATTTTATTTATAATTACCCAGGTAGCAAGGTGACGTTAATACGACGTCCATAATTCGTCATTTAAGGTCGCAGACGTCATGTTACCAAATTAAGACGTAATAGTAACGTCATTTTTGACCTATTAATTACGTCAGTCATTTATCCATCCTACAACGTATTTCCGACGTCATATTCTTGACTAATTAATAACGTCAGTTAATTGATCATTTTACGACGTATTAATAAGATTTTATTAGTGACTAATTATTGACGTTAACTATAATTCTTTGTAATAATTGACGATTTGACCTCAAATGACAAATTATTGAGGTCCAGTGGACGACACCTTGCTACCTATAACTATTAATCATTATTTAAAGATTGATTAATAAACAACATTATTAAAATTAATATAATATTTTATATAATTAATACTATCAATATTTTAGAATCATCCCAGGCAGCACATAATATTTATGATAAATATTTATTAATATTTATTTTTTCAAAATATATAAATATTTTACACATATTTTATATATACGAAGAAAAAAATCTTTATTCAACATATTAAAATATAGATTAAATATTTTATATAATATTTATGGTAAATAGATAAAGATTTGTATAAATAATATTTTGTAAATATTTATAAATATTTCATAAATATTTTTATAATATTTATGATAAATCTTTATGATTTGTCAAATCTAAGACCACAAAAATATTTATAAAATATTTGGATAAATATTTATAAAATATTTAAATAAATATTATAAATATTTTATAAATATTTTATAAATATTGCGTTTTGTCTGAGGTATAATTTAGCTTTATCAAAAGAACAGAGCAAAAACATATTTCTATAAGTTATTCCACATGTTATTTTGCATTTGTAAAAATCAGGAAAAAAAACTGTAAATTTATATTTATTTATAAAAATATTAGTTAACTACAAGTTTCATGTTTCTCGCATCTATTGAACTGATCTATAACAAATATGTATTCATGATCATCAAGTGTTCATGGATCATCACAAAGGGCTAGGTAGCGTACGATCTTCGAAGTCAAGCAACGTCGACGGCGGTTCAGAGTTGGATGGGTGACCGCGGAAGTTAGACAATTCCAAATGTGACTATGGTGTGGTGGGTCGTGATGCTTGTTGAGAAACAACGTAGATTTTTTTTTTACATTATAATTATGTTATTTTGATATTTTCATAATGCAAGTACTGCATATATAGGACATGTACCCGAAATATTTTCTAAAACGTCAAAATAACGGCTTTTACTACCTGGGATAATCATAAAAAAAAATAGGGAACACTTTTTGTATACCAAAAATTTAGGTTATTTTCAAACTGCTGCAATTCAGCGAAAAATCATCGTAGAAACAAAATCTAAAAAGCGTTTTAAAGCTTGAAACTTCTTCTTTCAAACTTCGTTTTTTGGCGATTTTAGTTATCCTTTTTTTACCAACGTGGCACAATGATGAAGCTTGACCCGTTAAAATGAAAATTTTTTATCCGAATTTGCTGCGCTGCATCTCGCGTGAAAAAAACTATAGAGTATTTTTGTTACTTGCTTCTTAAAGCGGAAACTTTTCCCTTTAATTTGAATGGTTGTACATTGCCATACGATTTTTTTTTGATCGAGTTATTGAGATTTTAATGAAAAATGATCATTTTGACTTTCATCGCTTGTTACTCGTGAACAAATCAACGTACTGCGTTCAGCAAAAAAGCATTGGAAAGTTGAAAGTTTGCACTTTTGTGTGTTGTTATTAATTTTTTCACAGATTTACTTTTTCTAACAACAAATCGCGTGCAAAGATTACATCAAAAAATCACATATTTTACGGTTTTCAATTAGTTCAAGGTACTGTTGTGAAGAAAGATACAATCACATCGCTAAAGCAAAGTTTTATAGTACGATTATTCCCCAGTAATAAACACTAACTTTCATGAAATAAAACATTTGTATTCCACGTGTTTATCATTCTTGAAATTGCTGAAATTGCTTAAAACGTTTTATCAACAATTTTTCTACACCCTTTTGACCAAGTTACAAAGTCAACCTTATATTTCTTTTTAAATGACGCTTACTATCGGCGTTATCCAATATGTACCACGTGGAAGATGCCGGTTGGATTGTGCACATTGCACGCGCGCGCGTGTATGTGTGTGTGTGTGTGTGTGTGTGTGTGTGTGTGTGTGTGTGTGTGTTTCACAGCAAAGGTAAGAATCTCGCGGTTCGTCACGCGCGCGCTTGCGGCTATTCCTTGCGACTTCTTAAATGTCGTTTTATGTTGTTTCAAATGCGTTCAAATGTCTACGCGGCATTTTGAAAATTTCGTATACAAGCTCAATACTCCACGAGAATTGTCTGTGTGTTTGTTAAAACATTTGTTTTAAAGTTTCTATACATAAACATTACATGTAAACATTACGAGTACGCACTTACTCATATACATACCGTAATGTTTACAAGTAATGTTTACGTACAAAGAGACTTTAAAATAAATGTTCAGTACACAGACGACTCTCGGTGTCTCTCTTAAACAATTACAAATCGTTTGTTCAGATACGTTATGTAAATGAAATTCATTGCGAATATTTCTTGCAGTAATTGTTCTTTGCAAAACGTAGCGAACGGTGTCTTGATCTTGTCGGATCGTAATTATGCGACAACGACCACTGTCTTCGGTCTTGTAAAATGTCCTGTCTCTTGATATCGTGATCATACCCCAAATAGCACTGGATGTTCCAAGGATGTCCATGTTAAGTACAATTCAGGTCCACATGTCCATGGACATAAAATGGACATTCATAGGATATCCATTATTGGAATTAAAACGGTGTTCTATTCAAAACGTCCTATGCTCAATATCTGATTTATGTCCGCACTTGGATCTTACTTTTATATAATTTATCTTTGTAACCGTGAATTTTTAATTATGATGGGCTACGGATAGCCGCGGGCAATTCAGGGTTCGGGCGGCGGGCTGGTTGAATGAATAACGGAGGCAAGCGGTATATATTTACAACTATGATTTATTCTAATATATGCTTATGTAACGTCCGGGTCTAGGGATATTTCTTCTCAATGTGTGCGTCGCGACGCCTCGGTCGCCTGACCGACGCGGGAGCTCTCCTTTCAAATTTCGGGCAGCCCGCTTACACGAACTCTACCCGGGTATAACGAGAGCTTGTTGCCGATGGAAAACCTTGTAGGATTTGGTTAGTATGACCTTGATGTAGTTAAGATTAATGAATCTGGATATATATATATATGTATATATTTATTAATAAAACAACGTATAGGATTATTACATGTATTATTTAATTCTCTGGAGGAAATATAATAATCTGTGCTACTGCATCGCTATGGTATTCCGCAGTTGGATCTAAAGGCTTCCGGAGAATCGTGATCGGAATCGCTAAGCGTGATTATTTCGGGCGCGTTAGACGTTAACTGGTTATAGTTTTCCAAAGGGACGGTGTCTTCTTGGAACAGATCAAGGGAAGAAATTGCTCTTCCTGGCGGAGCGTCTGTGACTGGAGGAGGAAGGGGGGTGTGTTCCAGCGGGTAGCCCACGAAATTCTCAATCTCCTCGAAAGCCCGCTCTAGGGCTTTTTGTTGAGCTTTGAGGATTTTTGCTCTTTTCTTTTTCCCAGCGCGGTGGCGATTCTTCTTGATGGTCTACAAATAAACGCTTGGTTAAGCGAGTGAACGCTTAGTTAAGCATCTTTCTGCGTCAAGGGAAATTAGGGCCGTCGAGTATATTCGTGCTTGTGAATGATTAACTAACTTATATCGCTGGCAAGCGATAGAATGCTCGCTAGCGGAATCTACGGTTTTGTTCTTATATCGCTGACAAGCGATAGAACGCTCGCTAGCGGAATCTACGGTTTTGTTCTTATATCGCTGGCAAGCGATAGAACGCTCGCTAGCGGAATCTACAGTTTCGTTGAGCACGAATATACCGGCTTTTCTAATTTCACTGACGATGTTTTAATCACTGAGTCTACTCACTTTAGGTGTTGTAGAATTCATCGCGGCACAAGGGAGGGGAGAGGGTTGTACCTAGAGGAGTTGTTTATAATTATTTGGAAAATGAAGTCGACAATTAATCCTTATCGAAAGGATTCTTTATAATATGGCACAGTTCAATTTCGGAAAATATTCTAGGGAGCGAAAGTAAACAATAATTAATTAGTACTCACGAGTTATAATATAGTTTGAAGCGATAGTTTGGTCCACTAATAATTAAATGGTTGATGTGGGTTGACAGTTGAAGATGGTCGCAGAGATATGTTGGTGATAGCAGTCTGTCGGAGCACGCACTGGTTAACTTAATTAACAATGAGTTGATCGCGAAGTACGAGAGAGGTTGCAGATAACTTGAAGATTGAAGAGTGACGCGTGACCGAGAACTAATGACTGACTTAATCGCTGAATTAGTACTGAACGAGTGTCGAATAATAATGAGAGAATGAATGAATGAATGAATCGTCCGGCGTCTGTGCGCGGATTTAAATAGGGCGCGGACAAAGGGATCGAGCAAAATCGGCGCTGCGCTCAGCGGCCGCTAGCGCTCCGGAGTAGGGAACACGCGCGAAGCGCAAGAGTCGGTAAGAGTGGGAGTGATTCGGCGGCTTGGCGGGAACCAAGTTTCGGGGGTCGCTGATAAGGCGCGTGAGACCGTTTGCACGTGTGCGGATGTTTATCGGAGATATCTCGTCTAGGATTTCATCGATCATTTGATCCGGGATATTTTCGGCTAGGATCGCTTTCACTACCAAATATCTCGCCGGCTTATCAATCTTAATTATTTCTTGGGCGCGACATCTCGTCGCCAACGTGAAATCGATATATCTTACGAACTGTTTATGTTAAATGCCTAGCTATGGTTCACCTGATCTTCCGACACGCAGTCCGGATATTACGCGGATTAATTTCGTATTGTATTTCTTTAGGCGCGACATCCTGTCGCCGTCGTGTTGATAATAGCAGATTTTGTTTTAGAACCGTTCCGTTTGAATCTTTGAGGATTCAGTTGACGAGATATCATTTCTTTAATCATCCGACAGTGCACGTGCAAGGGCCTTTACAAATATCCGGTTCTTATTTATCTTACAGTTAATTAATCCTCGACGAACCCATAAGCAATACGAGAGTAAGAATTTAGAAGTTTAAACGATCCGATTGCCTATGCGTTCGTACCGATAAGAGAGTTAAAATAATGCTAGATAACTTAAAGTATACATATATGTAATATATGATTTTTATATATATATGTACGTAATTTTAAAGTACGATTAAGTGCTTAATATTTGAATTATTATTATATAATGACGACTTAAACGAAAGTAAGAATGAGCCATAGAAACGCATTACTGAGTAAGGTAACTCAGCGCGCATGCATCTGGACAAGTTTCGCGAGAAAACTTTTGGACAAAATTTTCCGGACGCTGGGACGTTACACTTATCTAATATATACAGTTTCCCTACTCTAATAACTTACAACTAAGATCTCGCTATGCGAGTCGCGGGCGATTGGTTATGGCAACGTGTGTCGCGTAGCGCATGTGCGCGTTGGGTATTCGGTGCCGGATTGGCTGCGGCGGGCGTACGGCCCGTGTATCGGTCGGTGCGTCGATCGGCGGTAGCGGCCGGTCTTACAGACTACAATGCTCGTGGCGGTGTAATCGCGGCGGTGTAATGTGTGGCGGCGTTCGTGTCGGTCGCGGCGGTAGTCGGATTGGCTGCGGTGTTAAGCCTAGACTCCATTAACGCGTTGAGCTGCGGCAACGCATGCGGCAATGTGTGTCGACGAATCAGAATCTTCAACGCAGGCTGCCGCAAGTCGCCTGCGGCAGCGTGCGTTGAAATTGAAAAATTTTGATTTTGACGCAGCGGAGAGACATATTCGGTAATGTTCGGTAATATTCGGAACATTTCGGAAGTCGTGAACCACGATCATGATGATTATGTATACCATGGTTATGTAGGCTTATAACCTCAATCGCATTATTTTTGTTATTACACATGAATAATGCAATGTCAAACATGAATTCTGGAAATGAAAGTTGTGAGGATTTAAATGAATTGATAATTCATTATGTAAAATCTTGCTCCGAGATATGGGATATAAAAAATAAACATTATAAAGACAATAATGTGAAAAACAAAAAGTGGGCAGAAATTGCACGAGAACTAAATGTACCTGGTAATTATATTTATCAATTTTAAAATATAAATTATCAGCTTTAAAATAAATTAATATTTATTTTAATTTCAAAATTATTATAATATTATTTTAACATTTTATGTATTATTTTACTTTACATTATAGATGATTTTGTTAAATCTCGTTGGCGGTCTATCCGTGATAGATACATAAAAGAAAAAAAGAAACTTTTAACAAAAAGTGGACAAGCAGCAACTAAATCTACAACATGGTCGCTTATGCCTCATCTAGAATTTTTAACAGAAACTGTGGAAGCAAGACAGTAAGTTTATTCACGTTTTAATTTAATCTTATTTATTAATTAGCTGTATAATTTCAGAACAATTTCTAATTTACAAGATGATAATGTCCAAATAACTCAAGTTTTTACACCATCACAGTATATAATACCAATACAGTCAACTGTATCATCAATACAGTCAACATCGTCATCGACACAAAACTGCGAAGTGGAAATAAGTACGTTTTGTTTTTTAATGGTGAATATTATAGATTCTTATGAAATAAAACATTTAATTACTATTACAAAATTGAAAAATTTTGATTTTGAAATCACAATTAAATGGGACATAGAACAAAAATTGGTTGTCCTGAATTACCCAAAAATTATAAAGACAATAACACAAAAGTGTACAAAAATAGCTCAAGAAACGTTCCAATGTTGTAATAGTAATAATTATTTTTTAGGTGATTATATGAAGAGTTCTTCATCACAACAAAATAGGGAACTGTTAACTCCTATTTTGACGAATAATACGCCTTATATCTCGTCAAACTCTCCTAGTCCTGTGCTTCGAAATTTAAATTCTCCATGCTCTTCAACAGCTAGTAGTTCGTATTCATCATTAATGTCTCGGCCTCCTTCAACGTCACCATGTCCTTCGAATTCAAGTCGAGCTAAAAAACGTTAGTTACTGCGATTTCTTATCATTTATCATATATCACTTATCATTTATATGTACTTTTATTGTACATGTTTAATTTTTAATATTTTAATTACTTTAAAAGTATCATTATTTAAACATGTTTCTAATTATTTTATTAATTATTAAAGTATTTATTAACTAAAGTTTTTTATTTTCCAGGCAAAAGTGAATCATTAGATCCTGTGGACGAAGCAATTTTAAATATCACCAGTGAAAAAACGAAAAGGGACAGTCTAAGTAATTTTACATCAGATGATTTATTCTATCTATCCATAAGTCGCGATACTCAACAGTTAAATATTAGAGACAAAATGCGCTTAAAACAGACCGTTTTGAATACTTTGTCAGAAATATTAAGTAATAATTCAATTATTGAATAATATATACATTATAAAAAGTTTTTCCTTTATCTCATTATCATTTTTTTATGTGTATTAAAAATCTTATGTCACGTATGTTCAACATTGTTTAGCATGGTACTTGCGGTTCTTTATACTTGTACAATTTCTACACTTACCATTTTTTGTTTGTATCATAAACAACGTTCTTCAAAATTTGCTATTTTTCTCCACTGCCAATCTACGGCACCTTCCTCCATAAAATACTTTGTATATCCCTGTCTAACTTGTTTTGCTTCATTTGAAGAGTTTCTACATGTAGTTGCAGTTAAGTTCTGCCATAAAGGTAGCTGTCCTTCCACTCTCCATATCACATTTTCTGTATTATCACAGCAATCTTCACGGTCAACCAAATCATTCGGAATGTATCTTCTACGAGCAGGTAGTATTTGAAGATCTTCATTTATAAGCCAATTATGCAAAACAACACAAGCTTTAATGATATTTTCTACAATTGGAATCGATGCAATAATTGGCTTTCGAAAGATTCGCCAACGTGATGACATCAATCCAAAAGTGTTTTCGATTAATCTCCTGGCTCTACTAAGACGGTAATTAAAAATGGTTTTATCCGCAGTCAAATTGGTACCTGGATATGGCCTCATCATATTCGTTAGAAGTGGAAATGCTGCATCTGCGACAAACACCATAGGCAAGGAAATATTTGTATTTGGAAGATTCTTTGGTGGAGGTAATGCTAAAGTTCCATCCATTAAATGCTTTCCAAAATCCGTGTTTCGAAAAATACCACCGTCGCTTTCTCTTCCAGCAGAACCAATACTCACATAAATAAATCTTAAGTTGGCATCGCACACTCCAAGTAGAACTGTGCTGAATTGACTCTTATAATTATAAAAAGCCGAGCCCGTATTTTTGAAACATTGTACTTGAATGTGCTTACCATCAATGGCTCCGACACAGTTAGGAAAATTCCACTTCTGTTCAAAATCTATAGCAACTTTGGCCCATGTTGCAGCCGTAGGTCGTGGAAGAACTCTTGGCATAAGTGCCACCCAAATAGCATGAGTCGTTTCCGTAATAATTTTTGGAACAGTAGATTTACCAATACGGTACAAATAATGCAAACTTATCATGCTGTCACCTGAAGCAAGGTA
Source organism: Monomorium pharaonis (assembly GCF_013373865.1). NCBI lineage: Eukaryota > Metazoa > Arthropoda > Insecta > Hymenoptera > Formicidae > Monomorium > Monomorium pharaonis. Next base: position 14,539,377 of record NC_050475.1, on the reverse strand, counting down.
CCGTATAGTCAATGAAAGACGTAATCCAGCACTCAGGGGTTCTCTTGTTACGTGCAGTTTTGTTATTTGACTTTCAACTACAGCTAGCAATTGATCAAATTGATTATGTGACATTCGATGAAAATTGAAAAATCGCTCAGGATCATTTCGCAATTCCAATATCAAATTTTCATATGCACCTTGTTCAAATCGTTCTCTAATTATTGGATGAATCCACCAACGAGCCGTTCTTCTATTTTCTTTCAATCGATTTCGCCGTTTCCTCCTTCGAAGCCATAAAAGCAGAGCAAGATTTTCATCCATTTTTTAAATAATAATTTGCACTATGCAATTTTAGAGTTATGTATGCTGCAAGAGATACACTGCGTTTCGCAATCCAGAATTTAAGGTTACGTTCGGCGGCGTCAAGTGCGTCACGGTTTTGTCCAACGCACCTATAGAGTCGAACGCAATGCGTCGCCACACAACGTTGCCGCAGCTCAACGCGTTAATGGAGTCTAGGCTTTACGGTCGCGGCTGCGCGGTACGGTGCGGCGTTCGCATTCGCCGAGTCGGTCGGTGCGGCGTTATGACTGGTCGCGGCGGTGCGCGACTGCGCGGTGCGGCGCGGAGCTCGGCTCGACAGCCACGGTGATCAGCTGTTCGACGATCAGCTGTTGTTATCGTCGAGGATCATCCCGCGTGGATGGTCCTCCGCGTCGGCGGTTTCCCCTCAGTACGGGGTCCCCGTGTGCAGTCGGGATCGGTAGCTCAATACGCGTACCGGGATCCGGGTGTCGAGCGGGGCGGTGTTTTGCCACTCACAGCGTGGCGCGAGGAAGCGCTCAGTGCGCGCTAGTTAGGAAGCCGGTTTGAGGTTAAGTTTGGCACTCAGTGCGTGCTTTGGATACTCAGCTCAATTCGCTGAGAGGATCGGTCGGCTCAGTACGCTAGACCGGGGAGATCTGATTCCTTATCACCAGCGGAGGGCTTTTATAGCCCCCGTTTGGTGACAAGAGGAGCGGAGATGTGCGGGGAGACCGAGATAAGCGGAGGGGACTACACGAGGTAGGAGGGTAACGGCCTCGTATCTAGATGCCTTAACGTGGCGGAGGAACGGCTCGTTACATCTTTATTATTTTTATTATGTAATCTAAAAGAAATATTGTAAATTATATATATATATGTATTATTTACAATATTTCTAATTAACATTAATTTATAAATAATAATAAATTATATTATTTTTAATTTTTAAAAGGTTTATTTTAATTGTTCTACTTTTAGATAGAATATGAAATATGTAATATGAAATAATATGTATTATTTTTTTATTTATTATTAACATTATTAATTATTGGTATTTTTTTAAATGTTTGTTATAATATATTATTGTTTCTTTTTCATTTTCGTTTCTTTTTCTTCTTTTTCTTTTTTTTCTTTTTTTTTCTTTTTTTTTCAAAAGAAATAATCAAACCATAATAGGTCCAAAATTTGGTTTATTTCGGACTTTCTATGAATGTCCGAAATTGTGACAAACTTATATCCCATGGATGTCCATTAAAGGACTTTCTATGAACGTACAAAGTTGTGCCAAACGTATATCCTATGGACGTCCATCGAATGTCCGACGGACCTTATTTGGACTCTTAATGGATGTCCAAATGTTCAGAAGCGGATATCCATTGGACATACACTGGATGTCCTTGTGCTATCTGGGTACTCTACTCACTACCCAGACAGCACATTGTTGCGCCTTGCGGTTCAACAAAATATTTTTGCCGTACCTTGCGGTGCGACAAAAGATTTTTTGGGATTCGTTGCTGCCCAAGGAGTTAGAACTCGCGGAAAGAGGCGGTTTTGTAGGCAGGGTCCTCAAATCACTCACTCACTGATTTTAATTTAAACTGATATAAGATTTATTTCTGTTGTTGTACACTGGTTGCGGTCGGCGAAGGTGCCGCGTCGTGTTACAATAGATTAGATACGACGCGCGACTCGGAGTTAACGCGTCGTCTCGTTGCTCGCTTGAGGCTTGCTAGCGGCTAAGTCCCGAACTCTTAATGCACTTGTACGGGCCGTACGTATCGGCTTGATTTCTAATTACTGATCCCGCTGGCCGCTGTTCGGCAGCGGCTTAAATAATGTCGCGGGTTTAATCGTTAGTGGGGGCATCGGGCCCTCCGCATGACCATATATGGTCATTCCCGCGCGCATCCGGCGCGCGGGAAATATTTGCGAGTTTAGCAACAATTGCCAAAATGCAGGTATGCATTTCCGGTGGCATGATTGTTGCTAAGCTGGCTTCGCTACTTCTTTAAGGTGGCTGGTGCGTTGCCCAGTGCGATGACCGGCCGGCAGCGCACGAGGCATGTGTCACCTGACACCTTGTGATAGCGAGCCTTCCTCGGCGAGCTATCTTATAATTTTAATATTTTATTTCCTTTATTCTATAATATAAATTTATTGGTTGTGAGTGTTTCGCTCACAACAACATGGACGTCCATTGAACGTTCACTGGACGTCCGAGCTTGGACATCGGGACGTCCATTGAGTAACCAAATAAGGTTCGACGGTCGTCCAATGGACGTCTTATGGACGCTCGTTGTTCACAACTTCAGACGTCTATTGGATCCAAAAAAGGACCTGAAATGGACCTGAAATGGACCTAAAAGGACCTCAAATGGACATCATTTTTAGTGCCCTAGTATTCGTAATTATTGCTAAAATAAATGTTTAAAAAATATAAAGGAATTTATGAGCAATGATAAATTTGAAATGCAGAATCAAATTATATATTTATTACATGAAACAAAATTACATATATAAATATATATATCTCTATACACAAATTTCTAATGTAATAATGCACATTATCTCACTCAATGTTCTAAATTTTATGTCTACAATCTATATTACATTAAAATATAAAGAAATATATATAAAGAACCATAAATAAGTCTTTAAAAAACTAATAACTATTTAATCTTTGTTCTTTGATCTTACATTAAATCAATCTTTATAAATTGCATTTCGCTATTTGACTATTACATATGCAAAATAAAAATAAACACAAGACAGAAACAATATGTATAATATAGTCATATATATTTAAAAAAAATTGTGATAAAATTTAATATATTAATATATGTATTCTTCATGTATGTACATATATATACATACATACATACATACGTACATACGTACATACGTACATACGTACATACATACATACATACATACCCAGCTAGCCAGGCCTGTTAAAATCACATATCGTGAAAGCTTTACAGCAAGGATTGTTTCAATTTTGACAACAATTTTATGACAAGTAATTGTCTGTTGCTTTGTTTTCTAAAAGTTTCGAGCAAATTTACGGCAAAAGTTTTCATCACACGATGCTGCAAATAACAGAGAAAGACTTGTACATAAATATTACGTATAGAAATTACAAGATTTGTTCCGACACGATAAAATGCAAAATTTAAGCAAATAACAGAGCAAACCTTGCTACACGACATGACAATAAATTTATGGCAAAAACAGGAAATCTTGTTAAGCACAGAATAATGGCAAATTAGTAGCAAGAACAAAATAAAACTTGCCGAGCATACTTTCGCAACAAAATTGCGACAAGGTGTGTCCGTAAACAGCTTAGTTTTTGTTGGCAAGGCTTGTCGCAAATAGTATGACGCACATTTTATGCAAATAACAGGGTTGCATTATCGGGTTTTAAACTTTATTTCTGACTTTACTATCTATCTCGAGATGGCGCATTTCTCGTGAAAAAGATTTACCTACTGGATTAATAAAAGGGGCTCGTCGAGAACAGAGAACCAAATACGATTGCACCATTCACATTTGATATTGGACTAATTAGTCTAATATTTTATTTTTGTTGATCTAAATTTCGACAATATTTGTTTTGTTCTTGCCACAAATTTGCTATCATATTGTGCATAGCAAGGTTTGCCTTGTTTTTGCCACAAATTTGCTATCATGCTATGTACAGCAAAGTTTGCTCTATTCTTGCCACAAATTTGTTATCATATTGTGTACAGCAAGGTTTGCCTTGTTCTTGCTGCAAATGTGTTGTTATGCTTTACTAGCAAATTTTACCCTGTTATTTGCATAAAATATGCGTCATACTAATTACAACAAGCCTTCTCAGCAAAAGCTAAGCTTAATGCGGACACACCTTGTCGTAATTTTGTTGCAAAGGTTTGCTCGAGTTTGCGGCAAACTTCGCGCAAAGTTTGCGTCATTTTGCTAGCTGGGTACATACATACATACATACATACATGAAGTATACTATATTAATATATTAAGGAATTGAGAATTAAGATGCTTGACTCAACTACAGAAGAAATCAAACTATTTCCATATATAATAGCAAAGTATATCGTCAGAAATCTTTCTGACTAATATTTGTCCACTGCTGTTTATCTATTTCTTATACTTAGTTTTGTGTCGTATGCTATCACTTCCAAAAGAATTTTCATCCCTTGTTGTATTAACGCCAGCAGATTTGCCATGGTTGTAGAGATCGTAATACATTTATAGAATTATTGGCTATTTTCGCGTGCTTGAAGTTTCTTTCTTTCAGCGTCATATCGTTCTTTAGGCCTTTTTAACCACTTTTGTATTGCTTTCTCCAGGTCTATTTCAGTGTACGTCGAATTAGAATATGCCACACCTGCAGCTGTAATAGAAGTAATTTAATACTTGTATAGATTAATTTACTTATCTTTTCAATGAATTACTTTTTCATTAAAAAATGATATAAATATACATATTTGTTATTACAAAAATATTTTAAAATTTAATATATTTTTACATATAAAACAGATGCGCGCTTTGCGCGCTATTTAGATTTACATTCTTTATTTTTTAAAAACAAATTGCAATAATTTTCTGTACGAATTATTATTTGCTAACTCCACAATGACAGCTGCTCACGAAATGAATGCAACAAGAAAACCAATCAGCACAGAAGAGGCAACAATACTTCGATAGATGCAAGTATCGATTTAACATGTCTTTTTTAAAAGAAAAAGACTTTACATGCCTTTTTTTAGAAAGGATAAATCATATAGTTACCTATTAACATATTTGTAATTCGAAGATTACAAAATTTTCTTTTAAGTTTAGCGCCCAACCAGCTGTATTGTTGTGCAAGCTCATTACTAACCAATCGGCACAAATTTCGTTTTATAAAATTGTAAGGAGATGAACCTCCTACTGCACATGCTTCTGTAGTCTGTAACAAACTCATATATTATATTACAATATAATATTTAATTTTTATTTTGCGAAATATATAAAAAACGTGTATTTTACCGAACGTTAAAAATTTTGCTCATTTATTAAAAATTGTTCCACAGCTTCTTCAATATCTTCCACAGTTTTTAATGGCATATCAAAAAAAGTATAAATTGACCTTCCATTTTGCTGCTGGTTATTGTTCTCATTTCGTTGTATCAGTAAATTACCTGTTATTATGGCATCTTTTATTTCTCTCAAATCGTCTGCCATCTGCCACAACTGAGTCTTAAAATAACTTTGCTGGCGAATAATTTCTTTGAAATAATTAGCATTATCTATAGAAGAAGAATGTTCACTTTAAAATATTAAGTTTCGTCTATCTAATAAGGCCTTGTCTACAATAAAGATTTAAGCTTTAAGCCGTAAGGAATTGACCAATCACAATTGAGTATTCTTATAAAAATCTACTATGATTGGTCAATTTCTTATGGATTAAAGTTTAAATCCTTGCATGTAGACTAAGGCTAATAATAAATTTTTTTCAATTCTTTAAAAAATACATACTCCCAGCAAACGAAAAAGGATTCAAAGGTATTAAAAATTTTTAATACCTTTGAATTCCTTTTTTGACGGAATTAGATGGAATTAGATGGGATTCGAAATGAGATGATCTAATCCCATGGAATCCAAAAAAGAAATTTTCAATCCCATTCAATCCTATGGAATCCGTAGAGGTTATGGAATTGTATGGCATTAGATGGTTTAGAAAATTATTGTTTTAAATTCCAATGAATCCCGTAATGACCAAACTCACTCACACACACACACACAATTTTATGAAAATAGGAAAGGATAATAAATTTCAATGGTTATAGATAAACGTTTTTTTATTTACTATATAATTACTATACTTTTTATTTACCATACATATAATTGTTACTATAACTTTTATTAATATTACAAATAAAAATACCAATTAAAATTTATAAAAAAACAAAAAATAACATTAATATTAATAATCAAGTATCTAACATAAAGTATTAATAAAAAACTTTCGATTAAAAATTATAATCAAACAAAACATAAAAAATCAGATAAAGTTAAACAAAAGATACTTGTAAAAATAAAAAATGTAAAAATAAAATGTTAAATAAAAACACTTAATATTTATAATAGATATAAATATAATCTTGACTCTTGACACTAAAATGTCCCAAAACCTTCACGGTTTAATCAGAATCTGGAAAAAAGAAATTGTGATAAGTATAAGTGGTTTCGAAAAATAAGTATTATATTTATTTGTACCCACCACTGTCTGATGACTCGGCTGGGATAAGGACAGCAAAGTCCGGATCGTTGTCATTTTCATTCGATGTAGATGTCTCCTCATTAGGCACTTGTGCAGCTTCTTCCATTCTTAACGAGTCGATGTTCGATTCATCAGTGTCCCGTTGAATATTCGATTCAACATTTTGCTCAATGTTTTGTTCGATGTCCAATTCTTCTTCTGAATTGAGAACCTCATCCATTGCATGAGTTTCTTTTTCTGTAGTACATGTATGCGCTGAAAAATGTTTATATTATAAATATGTCGGTACAAAAACATCTCAATAAAGAAGTTGTAACTGTAATAGTCGCATTTTGAAACAAAATTGCTTACAATCTTTTAAGGAAGATATAAATTTAGCTAAAATATTTCTAGTTTTTTCCACCAATTTGTCCGCCTCTGCTGGTGGAATTTGTTTTTCAACCGTTAAATAATGATAGTATATAGCTAAAGAAAAGAAGAGTACTTAATAGTATATTATCAAAGAGAATTAGAAAATAAAATGTTATTGTATTGTTAGGCAAAGAATAAAATTTACTCTTAAACAATCAGCCCTTTACTTTTTTTACAATAATATTGAAATTTCAATGTTTTATTAAAGTTACAATCGGTATTATACAAAGTATCCATATTTATCTGTGGAAATAATTTTAATTCTCTTGAATATTAATTAGAAATTGGTGCTTTCAAATGTTTGCTCCATTACAATTTGTCAAAAATAAAAGATACACTGAATGTTTTTTAATTTTGTTGAAGACATTCGTTTTAGAACAAAGGGCCTCGTCAACACAACTAAAGCTGCAACTCAACTCAATTCAACTCTAACTTTTGCAAAAAATAAAACGTAGGTACATATTACAAATGTTTACTAATTTTATTGTGTATTTTGCAATATTTTGTAAATTACATGAGAAATTTTAATTGTTTGTTAAAATTGTTATTGGTCTTCAAATAACATGTCTTATGTTACCCTTAAACAATGACATGTTATTTTGAAGACTAATAGCGACTTTAACAAACAAAATTTCTAAATAAATTGTAAAATAATGCAAAATATGCAACAATAAAATTAGAAAACTTTGTTTTCATTTATTTGAGTTGCAGCCTTTGCTCTAAAACAAATGTTTCCAGCAAAAATGTTTAGACCAGTGTTTTCTTCTATTATCGCAAATATAATTAGATACATATATTTAAAAGCATTAATATAGTTTCTAATGTTAAAGAGAATTAAATTTATCTTCGTAGATATAAATATGATTACTTTGTACACCACCGGTTGCAATTTCAGCAAAAAATTAAAATCTCAATATCGTTGTGGTTGTAAAAAATGTTAAGGGTTGACTGTTTTATGATATATTTTATTCGTCGTCTAATAATAAGAAAAGCGATTATACAAAGAAAAACAATAATAAAAGAGAAAGAAATCATTGATGAGATAATACGAAATTACATATTACACATGATTACCTTTAATCGCTAAAATTTTGTTGCAATCTAAGGCATTTTCCGGCTTTTTAGAATTTCTATTTCGGTTACTTCCTTTGCCTGTTACAGTGCTGTTTAAAAGCGTCTCCAAAGAAAACAGACAAATCGCGATTTGCCGAACAAAAATTGCAGGCCTTCTGCAATCGCAAGCAGCTGCAACATATGCAGTTTTGGGCAAGTATTCGCCATATCCAAGATGAATCTGCAAGATTTAATTGTTATATTACATTCGTAGATATGACATATAAAGAAAATATTGTAATAAAAAACTTGGGCAGATTTCCAAAGGTTATTATTGCGGGGAGCAATAACAAAAGTTAAAATTGTTTAGATAACAATCTTTTATAAATATTAGTTTGCTTCATTATGTAAAATTCTGTGGTACTGTTTGCAAAACTATCCAATCAGTTGATGTTTTTTTTAATCTATATTTTTAATTAATAATTTATTTTTACATTGAAAATTTAAATTTAACTTATTAAAATTTTTTCAATAATTTGCGTAACATATATCTGAAAAAGACTATTGTAATTTATTATTGTATATTACATAAAAATGGTCAAAACAAATAAATATTATAGTTATAAATAAAAATTCAATTTATAATAACGCAAACTTAAAGACATTTTTTCATATCTGTTTAATTACTATTTGATGTTGTTAAATATATAAATATTTATTAAAAAGAAAATTAAAAAATAATTTTTTACATGGAAGTTACGAATGACTAAATGTACAATAATAAATATATGAAATAAATTTTAAAAAGTGTTTTCCCACGCGAATGTTATAAATTTTAGAAAATATTCAGGAAATTTGGAAAACTTGAAGATAAGTACAGATATCCCTCTACTTGTGACTATCTCAATTTATAAATTTTCGGATTTATGTACAACCGGTATGCTATTGACTAAAAATAAACAAGTAGATTAATTATAATTAATCTAACAAAACACTCGTTAATCAATGATTTAAATTAAATATTATTTTTATAATATTAAATGTTATATTAAGTTTTATTTTTAAGAAAAAAATCTTATTTTTTAATCACTTGGTGAAATTAATCTGTGTTTAAGCTAAATATTAATTTTATAATAATAATTAAATGTATTAAAAATAATTTAGAAAAACATTTTGTTTCGTTATTTTCTAAATAGATCTGTAATCGTTTTTAGTTATAATTATTTTGCTTAAATAAAGTTTCATTTATCATATAAACTACATAAAATATAAATGCTATTCATTCAACTTACAAATAAATTCGATTTACAAACAAAGTATTACGAACGTAATCCTGTTGTAAGTAGAGAAATATCTGTAAATTAATCTTGCAAACATTGAAATCACTTACGCTTTTATTATCAGGCGTTATATAACCAACTGCCGGATGTTTATTTAACACTGTTAGGTTGTTTCCTGTAACCACATTTAAATTGTTGCCTTCATTGAAATCTGTAAAAAAGTGATCAATTACATAATAATAATTGTATTATTATTTCATATTATACAATATAGCTGCTATGTTGTGTATATTAAACATATATATATCTATATATACGAACTTTGGATTTCTTTTCCTTTTAAGATTGCAGCTTCCTGCAATTCAATATTCAATCGGCGTAATGTTTGTACTTCTTTCTGTAATGCCGCAATAGTTACTTCCATATCTTTTTGTTTAACAATCCATTCCTCCTTTTCCGCAATTATTTTTTCTTTTCTCTGGAGACTGTCTTTTAAAAAATCACATTGGGCTTTATATGCGTTTATAGTATGTTTTAAATCTTCTATTTCAATATTGGAAGTCGGCGAGCTGCTGTTGCGGCAAGTGCTATGTTCCTATTTAATAATGTGTTTGTCATAATTCCATAAATCACTTTATATCAAGTTTATAAAAATTTGTGTCAAATTTTCATACCTGGTATTCTTCAACAGACTGTGCATTAATTGCACACAAAGCCTGACGTTCTTTTAATTGCTTTAGCCTATGTTGTTTTATATGTTCTAAATTTTCACCTTTCCTCTATAAAAAAAACATAATAAATTTACTGTAGAGTCATTAGCCTTGTTCGTTTTGTCTGTCCTGGGTCTACTCGGAGCAAACCCAAGCAGATCAACGCACTCTAATTGATTCCGATGACGCCAACCTATTAAAGTATGCATTGGTCTGCTTGGGTTTGCTCCGAGTAGACCCAGAATAGACAAAACGAACAAGGCTATTGTTTCTTAGTATATTAACGTACCTTAGCAGACTTTGGTGAGTTTTCAATATCAGTGCTAAAGCTGTCAGATGGTGACAGTAGATGTTGTGACGGTGGGACATTCATCCTTTTTCCTGCCACCATTGCTTCCAATTCGCTCTTGGTATCTACAAATAATGATAATAAATTAATAATAAAAATATTTAACAATAAATTTATATAAAAAATCTGTTGCATTAAATGTTTTTTTAAAGGAATTTTTTCAGGAAATTTTTGATAATCTGGTACAATAAAAAATTTAAATATATAAGACAATATAATTTTTTTACTTACTTGCAGTACGTAGAACGTGACCTACGATGATATCTCCATTGTGCTTAATTTTATACAATTGTCGCGGATTAAGTGGATTTTGTGAATTGAACCTTTTAATATCTTTCACCGGCACAACTTTCCGAAACTCGTGGACATTTTTTGTTGGCGGAATCCGCACGTACGCATACATGTTTCGGCCCACGCAATGTGGACGGTCAACACACACACGTCGCGTGAACACGAAAATGCCGGTTTGGGCAGAAATCGAACACGAGAAATCGCTCAGATTTAAACGACGCGAGAATCGATTAATGCTATGCAGGCAAGAGAACCGAACGCGAATACACAGCTCAAGAAATGATATCAGGACTAAGGACGTCGAAATTACCGAGCACGCGAAAGCAGAGAAAATCACATTCGCCAGGCACCGAGAATCGAGAACGATATTGCCTGCCGGCTACCAATACCGTGCGCCCAATCATTGACTGCACGTCACGTGCAGCCGGGACGCACGTGTTCGTAGTTCGTACCGAAAACGAAAGCCATAAGGTACAATTGGTCTGTTCTTTTTCGCTGCACTGCTGCACTGGTGTAACAAGTTAGAATGAGAAAAAATATATTTGTCTCACTTTAACTTGTTGCACCAGTGCATCAGTGCAGCTAAAAAGAACAGGTCTAATATCATGACGCCACGAGGCGGCCGTTGATATTTATACCTGACTCAGGTTATATTGTGTAATACGTAATTTATAATACGTAACTACGTGATTTACGTCTTGTGCAGTGCATTCGCGGAAAGAAGTCACATATTTCTGTGACTTTCGAATATTTGCGTTTGAAGTATGTGACATTCAGATTTTGAAAGACTGCATTGCTAACCTGTATGTACATCTTACCTTGAAAATACCCCCCTTCCATTAAAATTATACGCAGTCATTGGAAGCAGATAGCAGAGATCATTTTACGGTATTCAAGGTAAGATTTTTTATCATTTTAATAAGTATCAACGTTATTGTATATATGTACATAACTTTACAATAGGTCTGACGAAATGTTGCTCGCGAGTAATTCTTTCTCTCTTTCATTCGAATAAGGTAGAAGAAAGAGAAAAAGAGGAAAGCTCGTGAGCAACACACTTTATCAATCCTGCTTTACAATAAAAATCAACTTGTTTTGCATAGTGAGGCCTTTGCACATATGTAACAAATATATGCTTTTGCACTTTTTATAGAGGCTTTATTTCTTTATGTTTTATTTCAAGCGAATAAATAAACCTAATCAATCTCTTTCATATGCCATAAACATGCATTATTTTTTCACTTTACTTGAACGTAACAATGTGTTGAAATGTATGCAAATTAATTCAAAACATTTGTAGTCTTTTATAGTTTTGTCATAAAATTAATTAATATTTTTATCTGTGTTTTTGTTGTAAAATTGATGTAGTAAAATACTGTTGTATATTGCTAATTTTGTTTGTTGCATTGAATTGCAGTGAATATTGAAACACTGAATACAACATGGAAAGAAAAAGATACAAACTATGGTTACAAAGAAACTTCAACAAGGACATGGTATCGAAAGCTACATATAAGAAATGGAAACAGAAATACGACGCAATGTTACGTCGTGTAGATGAACGCACAGGTTTAATATTATTTCAACTTATTTCAATTTTATTATAATAAGTAATGAACTTCTAACTTTTGGGCACTTGTTTATTATCACCTTTTCTTTATCGCGTTCTTCATAAATACCTTTTATCTGCTGTATGATGACTTTTTATTCCAAGACATTACAATGTTTTTTGTGTTTGTTGATCAAGTTATTATTTTTTTAAGTAAAAAGAAAATTTGTATAATATTATATATGAAAATATATATAGGACAGTATGACATTCTCAATTTGGGAACAAGGAAATATTTATTATTAGAGCCAATGCTGGATAAGAATCAAACTTAGTGACAATATCTAGTATTCAAACAAGGATATATAGAAATACCTATGTTGGTCTGCAGAAAATCTATGGTGGTTCTTAGTGCCTATTAATTATTTGTGTGAATTTATATACGAAACATAGCTCACGCGAACTGAGCGCCGCATATTTGTTGGTCTTAAAACACTGTCCTTACATAAAGCTGGAACGTAATGTCACAAAATAAATTGACAAGCAATTTAATATTTTTGATGCTAACTAGCATCTATATTCCTCCTCTCCTCGAAAAACTGTAAAGAAAGTTTATTGAGAAAAATAATACTTTAGCCAGGATTTTAGTATTCAATTCTATGCTGTGCCTTGACAATAAAATTTATTTTTTCATATTAATATATGAAGTTAGTATCATAGTTTTGTTCACAAACTCTAAATACTATGACAAGAATTTATTAATTTTACTTTACTACAGTATATTTTCACGTGTATCATATAAAGTACATAAATTAAAAAATTGTAATACTTTGGGCTGTAATTATAAATATTTTTGTAATAATAAATATTTTCCAGGTGCAAAATGTGATACTGTCTTGTATTATCATAAAATAAAAAAAGGAGGTTTATGAGCAGTTATTTTTATCATATTTAAATTGTTATTGTAGCCGACTAATTAATTTTTGTAATATTTTTTATGCGGTACCTTAAAGAGCTATTTTTCATTTTTATAAAGCATTTTTATTTGCGTACAATTTTTTTACCGGGTTGTAAAAGTTTTATTGCAAAATTTAATTTAAAAAAAATCAAAATTATGTTCTAGGAAAAAATTATAAAAAAATTACATATATAAGTACAAGTTCAAAAAAAGAATTTTGCAATAACTTGTTTAAAGAAATTGTTTAAACAAATAATTTATAACAATTTGCTTAAACAAATTAATTTTGCAAATCTGATTCAAAATCAGTCACTTCAAAAACTCCTTAAAATATATACAGTTTATGTGAGCACTAGCCCAGTTCTTTGTGTACACTACAGGATTTACCTTAAAAAGTTTCCTTCTTAAAACTCTTACAGTTCGGCGAAAAAAATAAACGTAAATAAAGAAGAACGCTATATAAAAATAAAAGATAACTCTTTAAGATACTGCAGAGAAAATATTGAAGAGATTAATTAGTCAGCTATAGTAACGGTTAATATTGCAAAAATCAATTGTAACAAAAAATAGATTTTTTTATAATTATTGCGAAAAAAAGATTAGAAGAAAGATTTCAGACAAATCAAAAATACTTTATTTTGGATTTTACATGAAATAAATTTCAATCAATTTAGAACGATGTTTATCGTAATCATGTTTTTGTGAATTTTGGAGATCTACAAATTTATTTAAAATTTAATGAAATATATACGTTTTGATTTGTTAAACCATAGCTGTTTACTCCGAATTAATTACGCAATTAGTTATTATTATAAATTAATATCATTATATCATTAATTTTGAAACAAAAATATTTCTTGTTTAATTTGATGAATTGCAATGAAATATATATCTTTATTTTAGTAATTTTTCAATATCTTTTGTGTGTCATATTAATGGCTTTTCAAGAGTATAATAATACATATCTTGTGTTCCTCGTAGGGATTACTGATTGTGAACCATCGTGTTCGAATCAGCTTTGTAACGCTGGAATATTTGAACAAGAAGTCATTGGCAGTGCTGGTGTTAGTCACGAAAATACAATACCACAATCTGCACAATGTGTGCAAGAGAATATCTCATTTGAAGATCAAAAATGGGTACATGCATCTTACGAAGAAATGGCATTTGATGAAAATACGTCGGATGCAGGAAGTGTCACTGGGAGTGTTGATGACATTGAAGAAGAAAATGAAGATGATTTAGACGTGCGAAATGAAGAATTTCATACACGCACAGGTAGTGCAATAATGTTTCCGGCGGCGGGTTTAAGTGTAGATGATGTTGTCTCGATGGTAGCTGGGCACTGTTTGCGATATCGTGCGTCAAATGAAGCGCGCAAATCTATAATGGAACTTCTTCATATATGTGCTGGACCAGCTTTTCGTAATATTAATATATCAAATCATAGATTCGCGAAGCAAATCGACCCACCGGATAATATAATAACTTATCATTATTATTGCACTAATTGTTACAGCAAATTATATTCTACAACAAAGAAACATTTTGAGGCGAATCAAATATTGTGCGAGTTTTGCAATCATAAACACAATATAAGTTTGTCAAGCACAAATATGTTTTTATCTATAGATTTACGGTACCAATTAGATTTACTTATGCAGGATAAAAATGTTCGGAATGCTTTGATTGAAAAAATTAATGCTCGGCGCGTTACACAAGAAAGTAGAGATATTAGTGATATAAGCGACGGGGAATTATATCGTAAAATGATTATGGACTATCCCACTTCTTTAACATGTAATATTAATACTGATGGAGCGCCATTATTTCATAAGTCAAAACGAAGTTTTTGGCCTCTTCAACTCATTTTCAATGATTTACCACCAACAATGCGCTTTAAATATGTATTGATGGTAGGTATCATGATTGTTGAACATGAGCCGACTCCTCGACTTATGAATACATACATTACGGAGTTCATTAAACAAATTAATCGTTTACGTAAAGACGGTGTCGATCTTGGCATAACGGTTGATAATGTTTGTATCTCATATGCGCCGACTGTTTTATGTTGTTCAATGGATTCTGTAGCTCGACCAGTAGTCCAAAATAGAATACAATATAATGGATATTTTGGGTGTAGCTACTGTTATCATCCTGGGCTATATATTTCTGCTATGCGTTATCCTTTCAAGTACCAAGAATCCGAGTTAAGAACTCATAAAACTCATTTATATGATGTGCAAGTATCGGCTAAAACTGGATTACAAAGTCGAGGAGTGAAGGGAGCTTCGGTACTTGCATCATTATCAAATTTTGATATGGTGTGGGGTTTTCCGCTTGATTGCATGCATACAGTCATTTTAGGCGTAACAAAACACATATGGGACTTATTTACAAAAATTCTAAGTCGCGATGCAAGGAAAATCATTAACGAAAGATTATGTAGAATTCAACCTCCTCGCGATTTGCGGAAGTTGCCGCAATCAATGACTAATTATAGTAATTTTAAAGCAAAAGATTGGAAGTCATGGTTGTTATATTACTCTATACCTGTTTGTATGGATTTAGTGCCAAAGAAAAATCTCGAACATTACGTACTATTTGTCAAAAGCGTGTATATTTTACAAAAGACCTCAATCTCGCATTCTGAACTGGATCAGTGCGAAGTAGATCTCTTGAAGTTTGTAGCAGATTTTGAAAATTTGTATGGAACGATTGCAATGCGATATAATGTTCATTCTATTCTTCATTGCGTTCAATCTGTTAGAAAATCAGGACCTCTTTGGGCGACATCGGTTTTCCCGTATGAAAGTAACATTTTTGTTTTGAAGCAACTAGTCAACGGGCCAAAGGGAGTAGAGCAACAAATGGCCAAAAAATCATTGCAAGTTATGTCATATCGAGTAGGCGTAGCTACTAATTCTTTACCGAATAATGTAAAAATTTATTGTGATAAACTATTTTGTGGCAATCGGTCAACTGTAAACGTAGAAGTTACAGAGGGTGTAACTTTTTTTGGATCGGGCAAATATTTTGCAGATGTATACACAGCTGGAGGCGTAAAATATGAGAAATGTGTGTATAATAACCAATTATACCAAACTAAAAATTACACGCGGTCCAAAAGATGGAATAATAGTATTATTCAGCTAAAATCAAAGAAAATTGCACAAATTTTAGAAATAATCAGTTTTCCCGATACTGGATGTTATTTCAATGTCAGTGAATTGCTTTTAGAGAAGGTAATTCTTGGAGAAATTGAAATACCACATATGTGGAAGATAAGATCGCTAACAAGTAATCAATTTTTAGTGTCAATAGTCGAGGTTGCTTCAAAGATGGTTCTAGTAGACATTGGAGAACAAATGTATGTTTGTTCAATGCCTAATGTATTCGAGGCTGATTAATTAAAACTTTTTATTTTTTTAAATTATCTTAAATCAATAATTTTATGTAAAATTGATAATGTTATTTATTGTAAGAATGTGTATTATAATACTTAATATTATTTTAAAAAACACTATGTCTTATATGACTTTACATGCTTTGGTTACTCGGAGTAGGTAAAAATACAATTCTCATCGAGGTCACGCTGTACGCTAAAAAACGAAAGATAATATAATTTATTTTATTGTCAACTTAATTGTACATATAATTGTATATATAATTGCAATAAAAATATTTTAATATAATTTTTGTAAATAAAACGTTTTATTTTAATGTAACAATATCCATTATTTAGTATTTAAAAAAAAGTGTTTTACATTAGTCTGTTTATCCCAAAAATATCAAAAATTTAACTAATATGGAACTTTGAAATTATAATTAATTTATAAGAATGACTTTCAATTTTATAAGTGATAGGGGATGACAATATATAATATAGATTTAAATAATGATGGGATAGAACTAGGAATTTAACGTATACTTGTTTTTTATTCTTAATTAGAATAAAATGGAATTTGTTCTGTTGTAAACATCGCCGGAATTCAATGGAATTCGATATATACATTTTGATTTCCAAATTTGGCATTCAATGGTATTCATTTTATTGTCAGAATAGACGGAAATCAATGGAATTCAATACGGAAATTTTTAATTCCTAACTTGACATTCAATGGTATTCATTTCATTGTCAGAATAGACGGAATTCAATACGGAAATTTTTAATTCTTAATTTGGCATTCAATGGTATTCATTTCATTGTCAGAATAGATGGAATTCAATACGAAAATTTTTAATTCTTAATTTGGCATTCAATGGTATTCATTTCGTTCACGGAATCAATGGTATTCAATGGAATTCATGATGAAACTTTCCAATCCCTAACTTGGCATTCAGTGGTATTCATTCCGTTATGTTTTTTGTGTCGTAATTGGATGGGATTCAAGAAAGACAAATTCTTTCCGAAATAAAGAATTCCATGGTATTAAAAACCATTTCAATCCCTTTTTTTGACAAAATGGAATTCGGAAAGTTCTTAATTGAATTTCTGGCAATCCCATTCCAATTCTTTTCAATCTTTTTTCGTTTGCTGGGCTATTATTATCTCGAGTGGATGAATGGGGGACGTCGTCCAAATAAGTATTACATATATAATTGTCATTTAGCAAGTTACATGTCGATGTACTTGGTTTGTTTGGTGTCGATGTGGTTGGTTTGGTTACTTTGAATCCATTTTTGCTTGCGTTTAAATTCTTAATATTAGTCGATTCTAGAAAATCAATATTATATCTACAACTTTACATTATAATTAAAATATATGATTTTGTCTTTTATATAACAGGATACATGTAGTTACAAACTCAATAATATAATTTTATTTGAATAAAAGTAAAAAAACCCTGTATTAGAAAATTATTGTGTTTCAAAAATAAAAACATAATGTAAGTGTAACAATTAACAAATGACACTATATTCATGTATAATTCGTTTCTTTATTAATTGTTTAAAATAATTTTATGTAATAATGTTAAATAACAAAATTATTATGAAAAGGCGATTTTTGGCGATTGTTTGGTACAAGTATCAAACCGTACCAAACTGTACTAGAACCAATAAGATATAAATAAATTTATCTTATTGGTTCTGGTACAATTTGGTACCAAACAATCGTCTAAACAGGTAAAATGTATATTCTTAAAATAAGAAATGTATCATTCAAAAACGTATAAATAAGTTGTAGTTTTTTAAAGAATATACGTACTTAGCACTTTCCATTAAAGAATGCGCAATGAGTATACTATAAAAACACAAACTAGATGTCAATATTAATATATTTTTTATTTTTAGCGTGGAAGATTTAATCAGTAAAATTTTAGGGTGTACTTCCGAAAAGCCCATACCTCCGATTTTTTTTATACTCTGGATTCTTACGTATTTCGACGTGCTGATTACGAATATAATAGTGAAAATTGGCGCAAATTTGATTTTCATGGCGGAAACCATGAAAAAACCATAAAAATGGTTTTTTCCATTTATCTCCGTAAATAATAAAAATTTTGAAAAATACTTCAGATAAAAGTTATAGATCTCATCGAAATACACATTTTATGTTCTATTGATTTTCGCTGTAAAAACAATAGTTTTTGAGAAAAACGACGTTAAATGTTCAAAACTTTATATAACTCATGTAACACAATTCGAGTTTTATTAGTTAATTTTATTAGTTAATACTGGAAGGAAGTGAGCTTTGCTTATGTGTTTTCTGTACCATTGGAATTTTCCATGCGAAGCATGATCCACCCATTTTTAGGTGTGGTATAAGTTTTTGACCATCACTAGCACCAAAATGGTCTTGATAGTGGGGAGGGGACGGGGTCCGCATACAGTAATGGTTTGTGACTTTCCACGCGGAGCTCCCTACTCCGGCTAACCCCCACTTTCAGCCATCTGAGGCCCCTACCCGGAGCGGGGGCGTAGCCCCCGCGGAGGGGGGGGGCCGACTACTTCCACCTAGTAAATTCTGCCACCTGCGAATGAGAGTATAAAAATAAACTGGGAGTAGTCGACCTCTTTCTCTTTTCCACGCATAGCGAGGTCCACTCACACTCTCTTCCTGCCTCGGGGCGCTGCTAGTTTTTCTCAAAAACTATTGTTTTTACGGCAAAAATCAATAGAACATAAAATGTGTATTTCGATGAGATCTATAACTTTTATCTAAAGTATTTTTCAAAATTCTCATTATTTAGGGGAATAAATAGAAAAAAACCATGATTTTTATGGTTTTTTCAAGGTTTTCGTCATGAAAATCAAATTTGCGCCAATTTTCACTATCATATTCGTAATCAGCACGTCGAAATACGTAAGAATCTAGAGTATAAAAAAAATCGGTGGTATGGGCTTTTCGGAAGTTTATCCAAATTTTATTTTCTTTTACGACTCGGCATCCTCTAAGGCCTAATGTGTAAGTTTAATATCATGACAGATAAAAAAACAGAGAATTTTTATTATTATACATTTTCAACAGAATAAACTTATGAACTTAATGTCAGGTCGAAGAAAGAAAAAAAATTGAAAATTATATGAAAAATGTTAATATTTAAATAAAACATTAAGTAAACATGATTATCTTATTAAGTAAACATAATCTTATTAAGTAAGCTATTCTGTATATAGAGCAAGCATTTCTTTTATATTAAACTTATCTAATAATTTTTCAAATTTGTTGTGAGCAAAACACTCACAACCAATAAAATTATATTATACAATATAGAAAATAAAATATTAAAATTATCATATAGCTCGCCGAGGAAGGCTCGCTATCACAGGTAACATATGCCTCATGCGCTGCCGGCCGGTCATCGCACTAGGCAACGCACCAGCCACCTTAAGGAATTAGCGAAGCCAGCTTAGCAACAATCATGCCACCGGAAATGCATACCTGCATTTTGGCAATTGTTGCTAAACTCGCAAATATTTCCCGCGCGCCAGATGCGCGCGGGAATGACCATATATGGTCATGCGGAGGGCCCGATGCCCCCACTAATAATCAAACCCGCGACACTATTTAAGCTGCTGCCGAACAGCGGCCCGTGGGATCAGTGATTAGCAATCAAGCCGATACGTACGGCCCGCACGAGTAAATTACGAGTTCGGGACTTAGCCGCAAGCAAACCTCGAGCGAGCGAAGAGACGACGCGTTAACTCCGAGTCACGCGCCGTATCTAATCAAGTGTAACCCGACGCGGCACCTTTGCCGACCGCCGCTATTGTACATTACAAGCAGAATAAATTTTTTTATTAAATTCACGTAAAATCAGTGAGTGAGTGATTTGAGGACCCTGCCAACAAAAGCCGCCTTTTTCCGCGAGTTCCTACTCCTTGGGCAGCAACGAATCCCTAAAGATCTTTTGTCGCACCGCAAGGTACGGCAGAAATCATTTGTTGTACCGCAAGGCGCAACAAAATTGGTCTTACATATTAGGCGATTTTTCGCTTATTAAAAGTTTCAAAAATTAAAATAATTGTAATAAAATATTGCTTTTTTGCAATTTAAACATAAAATGAAAACATATTTGGCATACATATTTGAGATACATATTTGACACGAAAATGATTTTTTTATTTTTAAACAAAATAAAATTTAAATTAAACAAAAATACCCAGCAAACACAAAACATAGCAGCAACATTGCGGCAATGTTATAAAATGTTATACAATGGTAACAACATTACAGCAATATTATAAAATAAGTATCATGCGAAAATGAGTATGAAAATTATTTAGAGAATATTGCGAAACTGTCACTTCATAATAATTTTCATTACGTACATGTAATGATCTATGAGCTTCTATAAACAACTCATCTTCAAATAAATCTTCATAATCTGTTATGATTTGTGCAATATTATCATTATCACTTTCAATTTCGAGAATAAGACAAATAATACTTTCTCGATTCATTGACGGAGAGTGAGTCCCAGATGCGCACAGTAATAAACGGACACAACAAGCTGAGTAAAACGGACACAGTAACAAACGGACACAGACCAAACGGACACAGTAATAAACGGACACAGTGCGAAACGGACACAGTAACAAACGGACACAGTGCGAAACGGACACAGTAACAAACGGACACAGACCAAATGCGCACAGAGCGAAACGGACACAGTGCGAAACGGACACAGACCAAATGCGCACAGAGCAAAACGGACACAGTGCGAAACGGACACAGACCAAATGCGCACACTGCACATGCGCACGGATCAAATGCATACACGGAAAGTCGCAAACCCATGTGATGCAATGAATGTTTTGCACGCACACACACACACACACACACACGGGGGGGTGCAAGTGGGGCCTTCGGCCCCCCTCCCGCACCCACCCCGTCCAAGTCGCTAACCTATGTGGACTTTACTCTGCTTGCAATGTACATGGATTGCATTTGATCTGTGCGCACGTGCAGTGTGCGCATGTGCAGTGTGCGCATTTGGTCCGTGCGCATTTGGTCTGTGTCCGTTTCGCTCTGTGCGCATTTGGTCTGTGTCCGTTTGTTACTGTGTCCGTTTCGCACTGTGTCCGTTTCGCTCTGTGCGCATTTGGTCTGTGTCCGTTTGTTACTGTGTCCGTTTGTTACTGTGTCCGTTTATTACTGTGTCCGTTTCACTCAGCCTGCTGTGTCCGTTTATTACTGTGCGCATCTGGGACGCTCCCTTGACGGATGGCAACTAAGAGAAAAGCGTACTCATAAGCGACAGATTGCGGCAGAGGCGACTGCTTCACCGCAACTCTACAATAAACAATACGCCGATAAGAAATCCCGTAAACCTAGTATATATAAGGAAGGCGATTTTGTGGTAATCAGAAAAACGCGCGTTAAAACTGGGCAAAGTGCAAAACTGAAACCTAATTACAAAGGACCGTATATAATTGACAAAGAACTTGGTTTTAATCGTTACGTGATTAAAGACGTACCTGGGGCTCGATTCTTGAATTCATTCGCAAGAGAAACGTATTCGCAAATTCTATTCTTACAGAAAAGTTAGAAATTTATTGGCTATCGTATGGCTATTAACCAATAAACTTACAACTTTCTGTTAGACCGAGTATTTGCGTATACGTTTCTCTTGCGAATGACTTCAAGAATCAGGCCCTTGGATTTAACCACAAAACCGCTGAACACGATCTTGTCGTCAAACAAGCTAAAAAAAAGGAATAATATAAGCACTGATTAATTATTGTATAAGTACTGTTAATAGAATAAAATTAGAATAAGAATAATATATATATATACCTGTATATTTGGCGCGCAGCTTCGAGACGCAGCTGATTTCCAGAATGGCCGAGCTGTAAGACCTAGATTTGAGCAACCAAAAATAGCGACCCTAGAATAATGTTGGCAGCACTAGAGTGGCGTGCGAGTCGCGTAAGAGATGGCGTGCAACACTGAAGTAGGGGTGCGTTCCGTTTCACGCATGAAGCGCATGGAAAACTTGAAGATCGTTCCGTTTCACTCCATGCGCAATTCATGCGCACATGGGAATGGTCTCCCGCGCCCCACCACACAGCGCATGAGAACGCATGAACTGCCTCAGCTCTCGAGATGAGGCAGCTCATGCGATGTCTATGCGCGACAGCCATTTTGGTTTTGCGCATAGAGAAACGGAACGGACTCATGCGCTCATGCGATGTGTTGTCTCATGCGGTCTATGCGTGAAACGGAACGCACCCTAGGTGGCGTTGAAGGAAACTTCCGGATACATGCTCGCAGCTCCGAAGGAACCGGCGGTTGGAGTCAGTCAGTCAGAGTCGTAAGTCGAAGTGGAGCGAGAGTAGACGTAGCGGAGAGAACTCTAATGTTACTCGGTGAAATCCTGTAACAAGTACAAATATATACTTACGTTTTTTATGAAACTATATCTCGGTGGTTGTTAGTGAAATTCCCGGCCATTCCTTAAAGATTAATTCCCGACCAATAGAATCTAGCAAGCTCCGAAAAGAAACTTACATCTCAGAAGTGGGATGTTATTATTATTACAT
Source organism: Monomorium pharaonis (assembly GCF_013373865.1). Taxonomy (NCBI): domain Eukaryota; kingdom Metazoa; phylum Arthropoda; class Insecta; order Hymenoptera; family Formicidae; genus Monomorium; species Monomorium pharaonis. The sequence continues at coordinate 14,516,233 of NC_050475.1, read as the reverse complement.
ACATGTAATTGTTTCAAAAATATAAAAGCTTGTTTTCTAATAAGCTTACTATCAAGTTTGTTTTCTTACAAACTTACAATTGTCAACTTATGCACCGTAATAAATGACCGAGATATTTGAGTGTATATTCAGTACATGAAAAACCGCTCCTTGAGCGCTCATGAAAACCCGCTTACTTGCCGCAATGTTTCTGCAATGTTCTTTGTTTGCTAGGTATACATTTAACGTAAAATAAGGTATTTGAGATTTGAGATCTTTTCGTATTTAAACTTAAAATTATATATTTAAATAAACTCAATAAGTCTTTTCAAGTATAACTATTTAAAGTATTTGTCACGTATTTTAAAAAAGTCAGAAGTAATAGAAAAGTAATAGAATTCTTTGCTATTTTTTAATTTTTAATTTTATATTTTTGTTTATTTTAAACAAATTTATATATGTAGTTATAACATATTGCATACGTATTATATAGTATAACTATTTCAAGTATGTATTACATACTTTATATAGTTTGTTACTAAAAAATAGTAAATAATTCTATTATGTACTTTTCTATTACTTTCATGACTTTTTAAAATATTCCGTTAAATTTGAGAGTATCTTATTTCGTTCTTTTTGCACGTTTACTATTTCGTCTATTGATTCACGCAATTTTTTAGATTCTTGTAATTTTTTTTTTCCCATATCTAGTAAATCTTTTCGAAAAACATTATAATTTTGTTTAACGACTCTTGTTGAATTTTTTGCACTTTTAGTAATTGTGCTTTCAGTAGTGCTACTACAGGTAGAATCTGTATCCATTGGTTTTTACAAATATTAATACGATTTGTTAAATCAATAGACGGTATACCTATAACTTCTGAATTTGCAGTTTTATCTTTTTCATCCATAAATCTCATACTACTTAGGACATGATCCATGGAAATAGTTTTATCGTTATCAAATATATTTGTAAACATATTATAATATTCCCAAGTAATAGCACCTTTTCCAGTATTTGTTTTTTTATTATTATCGTGTATTTTTAAATGTCTTTTTCAAATTTCTAAATTTTTTATCTAAACTATCATTAGTTACTACATAATTATGCTTGGTGAATTCGTTTTTTATCTCAGTCCATAAGAGCTTCTTTTTGATAGAAGAATTTCTAAATTTGTCCTTTCTCTTTTCGTATTCTTCTAGAAGTAATCTTCGTATTCGAATTGTATTCTTCGTCCACATAAAGGAATCATCTAAAAAACATTAAATATTAAAATTAACTCATAATTATTTATTTCCTTTTATAGGATTTCGAAAAGCGTTCTCGTGGAATACCGGGAGTAATCGGTGCCATCGACGGTTGTCATATTCCGATAATGCAACCATATAATAATCCGACAGATCATTATAACAGAAAAAGTTTTCATAGTGTTATTTTGCAAGCCGTATATGACAGCAAAAAACGATTTATAGACGTACACATAGGCATGCCAGGAAGAATGCACGATGCACGCGTTTTTCGAAATAGCCCTCTTTATCAAAACGAGTGAGTCCCAGATGCGCACAGTAATAAACGGACACAGCAAGCTGAGTGAAACGGACACAGTAACAAACGGACACAGACCAAACGGACACAGTAATAAACGGACACAGTGCGAAACGGACACAGTAACAAACGGACACAGTGCAAAACGGACACAGCAACAAACGGACACAGCAACAAACGGACACAGAGCGAAACGGACACAGACCAAATGCGCACACTGCACATGCGCACGGACCAAATGCATACACGGAAAGTCGCAAACCCATGTGATGCAGTGAATGTTTTGCACGCACACACACACACACACACACACACACACGGGGGGTGCAAGTGGGGCCTTTGGCCCCCCTCCCGCACCCACCCCGTCCAAGTCGCTAACCTATGTGGACTTTACTCTGCTTGCAATGTACATGGATTGCATTTGGTCCGTGCGCACGTGCAGTGTGCGCATTTGGTCCGTGTGCATTTGGTCCGTGCGCATTTGGTCTGTGTCCGTTTCGCTCTGTGCGCATTTGGTCTGTGTCCGTTTGTTACTGTGTCCGTTTCGCACTGTGTCCGTTTCGCTCTGTGCGCATTTGGTCTGTGTCCGTTTGTTACTGTGTCCGTTTGTTACTGTGTCCGTTTATTACTGTGTCCGTTTGGTCTGTGTCCGTTTGTTACTGTGTCCGTTTCACTCAGCCTGCTGTGTCCGTTTATTACTGTGCGCATCTGGGACGCTCCCATCAAAACATCATGCAGCATAATTTAATTCCGGATATGAATCACTTAATTGGTGACACGGCTTATCCATTGAGTATATATATAATGGTACCATATAAAGACAATGGTCACTTAACAAATGAACAAATTATATATAACAAAAGATTAAGCTCTATTCGATCGACAATAGGACGAGCTTTTGGCTTGTTAAAAGGAAAGTTTCAAAAATTAAAATATTTGGAAATGTATAACCTAAATTTAGTTAATTATGCAATTGCATCTGCATGCATCTTACATAACTTTATATTAACAGAAGAAGTTGATTGCGATAAAGATTTTGAAGAAGAAATAGAAAATGACGATAATGATGAAATCATTGAAATCGAAAATAATCAGGAAGGAATAAGAAATCTAATCGAGAAAGGCCATGAGAAAAGAACTGCTATTGTAGAAATGCTATCATAAAAAAATTATATGAAGAAAATACACAAAATAAAGTATGTCTCTTACATCTACATATTTTTTGTTATTATTTTTAAGATATATTTTTGTTTTATTTACCATTTTCTTTTTCTGTTGCAGATTGTGGCTGAAATTCTAATCGTGACCTTTGTTCATCCACATATTGTAATGCTAAGTTAGCATCTGTGTATAAATATATAATAAAGAAATATTTAATATATTTTCATATATTTCATATATACTTTTCAAATAGATTTGTATTTTACATTAATTAATTAAACTATATAATTATTATGTATATTTGTTATTTAACTCACCATTTCGTATTTTTTCATGAATATCTGCTGTTTCTATTATAGTGTAGAAGACACCATCAATAAGATATTGACTTTCTATAAGAGCCATGATATCTACAAATATATTATAATTTTACTTTAATACTTATTTAATTACTTTAATTTTGTATATATATTCAGGTAGTAAAAGTAGAAGGTACAACTATATATAAATAATGTTTGACAATTCTTCATGCGTATGCAGTGAATTAAATAAAGACGTTATCTATTTTTTGCTACGTTTGTGTTCTACAAAATTATTTAATTTTTACACGATGAATTCATCCTACTAAGATGCATGTAAGAATACATTTGGCAGACATTTGTTGATTAATTCATCATGCAAAAATTAAATAATTTCGTAGAACACAAATGTAGCAAAAAAATAGATAACGTCTTCATTTAATTCACTATGTATGAAAAAATTGTCAAACATTTGCACACAGTTGTACAGTTCTACTTTTGCTACCTGGAATATGTATATATATATACAGTGGAACCCCGCGTTAGCGTACTCCGCGTTAGCGGAAACTATCCCCTCCATATGCACTCGGCCTACATGAGTAGCGTGTATGGGGATAGCAATGTAGTCACGTAGTATGTAAGCAGTTACGACGTATTCTTAAAGATTTGTGCAAGATTTTAATCTGTAATTAATTCGTTTAAGACTAAGAAATGGCTACTATTTTTTTAAATTTAAGAATTTATTATTTTGTCCACATGGTCATTAAAAATTGTCTCAAAAAATTGTTTCAAAATATTATTTGTGTAATATAAATCAAAATATATTTTTATATAAATTTTTATTTGAAAAATTCACGCACATGTAAATAAAATAGCCAACACTAATTTAAAGTAAATTGTTTAAATGTAATCACATAAAAAAAGAAACACCGATTGCAATCAAAGCTGGATTTCTAATTTGATAATATTTTATTTATAAATTATATGTTGGAAAATAATAATAAATTAGAAGTGTAGGGAATATAAAATATTCGGGAATATAATTTATTACAGAGGTACGAGATGTGAGTTTTTCGGACGGCTATAAATACGATTGACTTGATCTGAGACGCTCTGCTTGCAATTTTATGATCGAATACATTTAGTCTTAAGCGTAAACATTAACTGGTTAGATGGCAATACCGTTACGTCCCTGAATTTCACGGAGTGGGTGTAAAACCAAGCAATAGGAGATAATCCCACGTTAGCGGACTCAGAGCCCCGAACAGTCCGCTAACGCGGGGTTCCACTGTATATATATATATTGTAACCGTGCTCGCGAGCGAAGGCCAACTTCGCCTCCGTCCCTGGTCGCGGCCCTTAGCCGCCCGGGTGTCGGGGCGACCGTTTCTCGTAAGGTTTTCTACAAAAATATTCGATTGGGCGCCAGGTACGATCACTCTTCTCGCAATCCACGGGAGATTGCGCTCAAACTAGCTAAGTCGCGAAAAGAATAAGCCTTGGCGACCGGGGCGTTAGCGGCTCCGATAGCCAGCTACTCAGCCCTAAAATGGCAGAGGGGGGAGTTCGACGCGGGCGGATGGAATCGGGGAGGCGAGAGAATTATTGAGACTACGTAAATCTAACAAGATTAACAAATATATTTAGCAGTGGACGATACAAGATTATACGGCTCTGTTGAGCGGCGATGGTGATTCGCGCGCGGCACAAGCTGACGACCGCTTGGAATTAAATTCCACGAATACGGGATAATTAACGAACGGATTATTTTGCGTACGCGGGAATTCTCCGACTTGTTTACGCTTTATCCTGCGTCGTTGGTGGATGCCTAACTCCCGATGGGATAACAGTTTCGCCAAGGGCGATCGGGACGAACAGTAACTCCGAGCCCGCGCGGCACGTGACGGACTCGTGCTCTTCCACACGTTACAAGATCCCGCGAGTAATATGCGCGATAATTATTCTGAGCTCGCCAACGAGGCAGTACAAGACAAGGATATGAAATTAGACGAAAGCGCAATTGACAGAGATTCACGATGCCGATGCGACAGATTAAATCCAATTTTACTAACCGTAAATTATAAATGCGCGACAATTTACAGCGCAGTTAATAACTCGCGACACGACTACAGGACGAAATTATAATTGACTCGGCTGCAAATCGGGACACACACACAACGTAATTGTAACACGAAACAAACAGCACGGATCGAACTCACGCGGGCAGGCGCGATCGGGCGAAGCAACGATACTCTAATAAATCCGTGACTCTAAGCTACTGGCTACAAGATAATAAATGCGTAACTCTTTCGTGAGTCGCCCAATCATGAAATCGGTGGCTTTACAATTTACGACGCTCGTCTCACCAAGCCGGCTCCTTCGTCTCAGCCTCGTCCAGATCGGGATGTGCTCTGGCTCCTGCGTCCTCTCTTACAAAGTTCGCTGCTCGGGATTCCGGATTGCACGCATTATATCAGATAACGTCCGCAGCACGAGTGCGGGATCCTGGATCTTACGGGGGCCGCTTGGCGACGCGCCCCATCTTGCCTCCGATACGCCGCGCCCTTATTGGCCGCGGTTTTCCGAAATCGATTTTCGCGCAACGCGCGGCGTACACGCCGTCGCTGGCTGATCGATCCAAGCGCGGTGGTCGATATTGTGGGGCCCCGTGCACGAGAATTTTTGGCGCCTTCCTCTGCGGCAGATTCCTTTCTCCTTGCTGAGCGCATCCTCCGTCACCGGGACGTTATTTCCTCCTCGACTAGGGCGTTTACTGATGGCAAGCCGTCGCGATCTCCGTCGGGACTTGTGCGGGATCGGATTCGAAGTCGCCCCGTCGGAACACCGGCCTCACGTGCCTTCGCTGGATCCTGAAAGCGTGATTCGGCGGCAGTATCGGAATTCTCGTACGATGCAAATTGTAGGCAAGATAAGGGCGGTATTACCTGCGGACCCTCGCTCAAAAAGGGTCTCCGATACTCCCTTGATGTCCGCTCACTCTGAAGCCTCCAGGAAGAATTCTCCGACGAGACGAGATGTCCAAAAATTACCAGATAGATCGCTGTGGCCACCGATTTCCGTCGCATTCGCGAGGCAGCGCTCGCAAAAATTTTAACGATCAATAAACGGACAACACATTGGACGTCACACACACAAAAACACAAGATAATACGTTTTTGTATCCGTATTGTATTGACGCAGGATCCGCGTGATGTTAACGCGTAAGGGCCGCTCAAGTCCTTGTGATGGACAGCAGCCTGCGGCTGTCACGTCACAATATATAATTTTATATTGTCTAGCAACATATATTTATTAGACAACTGCTTTTCTATTAGACAATAATTATAAAATAATTAATATAGAAAAATTATTATCAGAAAAATACAACAAAACGTGATATGTAAACATAAAGGTCTGTATTCTGAACTCACATTTATTGCTAAATGCAACAAAATATGCCAATCAGCCAATAAGATGCTATCTTAGGCACACTTAGAAGTACATTAGCGATAAATGTCAGCTCAGAATACGGACCAAAAAAGTATATTTTTATAAATGTATTATTTTCAATATTTACGTATGACTAAAATTTTGTAGAGGTTATTTGAATATAACGTGTAGTTTTATTTGCAACAAGAACTTTCTTATAAAAACAAATGAGAGAGAGAGATATTTATTTAATAAATAAACCTTTTGTTTCATAAACTTATTATTTATATTTTATTTATTATATAAAAGAATTGAGGTTAACATACGCGAGACCAAGTACAATGGTTTGAATTAATGGTGGCTAGTGAGCGATAGTGAGCGACGTAATACGCCAAAATGGCGATCGCTCACTGTGAGCGGCTTAATGAGCGATTTCATCCAATACACAAATATAGAGAGCGCAATTAGCAGCTACTGAGCGCTCAGTGAGCGGTTGTGCTACTGAATTCACCCATAGGTTAACGACTTGGACGGGGTGGGTGCGGGAGGAGGGCCAAAGGTCCCCCTTTGCACCTCCTCCCGTGTGTGTGCGTGCGTGCGCGTGTGCAAAGCATTTTCTGCACCACATAGATTTGCGACTGTGCGCATTTGGTCCGTGCGCATTTGGTCTGTGTCCGTTTCACTCAGCCTGCTGTATCCGTTTATTACTGTGCGCATCTGGGACTCACTCTTTCCTGGGCAGAGCGACGCCTTTTTCTACCAAATTCGTTTGTTTGAAGCAAAACTGCGTCGAATAAGCATAATTAGAACGATATTTGAGTGCGAGACCCAAAACTGAATAATTATCCTAATTGCACCGAACTCATAGGAAATTTTTAGAAACTAACTTTATTTCATTATTATAACAAAATTATTATTTCGAAAACTCTGAAATTTTACAGATGTGTTTTGAAAATGATTTCGAATCGATTGACGTAAAAGAAAATGATTTTTGATATTATGTCTGCTAATCGAACATTTGCGGAACATTATAAGGAATTTTTGCATACTAACTTTATTTTATTAATTATGACGAAATTATTATTTCAAGATTTTATCCGACCTTCCTCAAAGTAACTAAGCATAGCGTTCGGATTCCCACTTTGGAAACATTCAATTGAGCTCCCAACTACCCGGTGTAACGTCCGGGTCTAGGGATATTTCTTCTCAATGTGTGCGTCGCGACGCCTCGGTCGCCTGACCGACGCGGGGGCTCTCCTTTCGAATTTCGGGCAGCCCGCTTACACGGACTCTACCCGGGTATGGCGAGAGCTTGTTGCCGATGGAAAACCTTGTGGGGTTTGGTTAGTGTGACCTTGATGTAGTTAAGTATAAGAAATATATATATATATATATATATATATATGTATATATTTATTAATAAAACAACGTATAGTATTTATTACATGTATCACTTAATTTTCTGGCGGAAATACAATGATCTGTGCTACTGTATCGCTATGGTATTCTGCTGTTGGATCTAGAGGTTCCAACTCTGGGGGATCGTCGTCGGAATCGCTGAGCGTAATTATTTCAGGCGCGTTGGACGTTAACTGATTATAATTTTCCAGAGGAATGGTGTCCTCTTGGAACAAGTCAATGGAAGAGATTGCTCTTCCTGGCGGAGCGTCTGTGACTGGAGGAGGAAGGGGGGTGTGTTCCAGCGGGTAGCCCACGAAATTCTCAATTTCCTCGAAAGCCCGCTCTAGGGCTTTTTGTTGAGCTTTGAGGATCTTTTCTCTTTTTTTTTTCCCAGCGCGGTGGCGATTCTTCTTGATGGTCTACAAATAAACGCTTGGTTAAGCGATTGAACGCTTAGTTAAGCATTTTTCTACGTCAAGGGAAATTAGGGCCGTCGAGTATATTCGTGCTTGTGAATAATTAACTAACTTATATCGCTGGCAAGCGATAGAATGCTCGCTAGCGGAATCTACGGTTCTGTTCACTTATGTCGCTGGCAAGCGGTAGAATGCTTGCTAGCGGAATCTACGGTTTTGTTTACCTAATCGCTGGCAAGCGATAGAATGCTCGCTAGCGGAATCTATAGTTTCGTTAAGCACGAATATACCGGCTTTTCTAATTTCACTGATGATGTTTTAATCATTGAGCCTACTCACTTTTGGTGTTGTAGAATTCATCGCGGCACAAGGGAGGGGAGAGGGTTGTACCTAGAGGAGTTGTTTCATAATTATTTGGAAGTGGATCGACAATTAATCCTTATCGAAAGGATTCCTTATAATATGGCACAGTTCGATTTCGGAAAATATTCTAGGGAGCGAAAGTAAATAATAATTAATCAGTACTCACGAGTTATAATATAGTTTGAAGCAATAGCTCCAATTAGATGTAGGTTGACGGTTGAAGGTGGTCGCAGAGATATGTCGATGATGGCAGTCTGTCGGAGCACGCACTGTTTAACTTAATTGACAATGAGTTGATCGCAAAGCTGTACGAGAGAGGTTGCGGATAACTTGAAGATTAAAGAGTGACGCGTGACTGAGAACTAGTGACTGAACTAATCGCTGAATAGTATACTGAACGAGTGTCAAAAAAATAATGAATGAATGAATGATCCGGCCTCTGTGCGCGGATTTAAATAGGGCGCGGACAATGGGATCGAGCAAAATCGGCGCTGCGCTCAGCGGCCGCTAGCGCTCCGGAGTAGGGAAAACGCGCGAAGCGCAAGAGTCGGTAAGAGTGGGAGTGATTCGGCGGCTTGGCGGGAACCGAGTTTCGGGGGCCGCTGATAAGGCGCGTGAGACCGTCTGCACGTGTGCGGATGTTTATTGGAGATATCTCGTCTAGGATTTCGTCGATCATTTGATCCGGAATATTTTTCGGCTAGGATCGCTTTCACTACCAAATATCTCGCCGGTTTATCAATCTTAATTATTTCTTGGGCGCGACATCTCGTCGCCAACGTGAAATGGATATCTTACGGACTGTTTATGTTAAATGCCTAGCTATGGTTCACCTGATCTTCCGACACGCAGTCCGGATATTACGCGGATTAATTTCGTATTGTATTTCTTTAGGCGCGACATCCTGTCGCCGTCGTGTTGATAATAGCAGATTTTGTTTTAGAACAGTTCCGTTTGAATCTTTGAGGATTCAGTTGAAGAGATATCATTTCTTTAATCATCCGACAGTGCACGTGCAAGGGCCTTTACAAATATCCGGTTCTTATTTATCTTACAGTTACCCTAATAGCAAAATGCTAGCAGATTGCGAGCAGATTGGCAGCAAATTCAATCAGATACCCATTACAGATCCATAGCATTCTGTGTCCGCATTAAGCTCAGTATTTGTTGACAAAGCCTGCTGGCATGGCATGCCAGCAGATTGATTGCAGAAACCGAGCAGGATCTGCTGACATAACCTGACAGCAGATTGGCAGCAGAAATCAAGCAGATATCTAAAAGATTTCTTAAATCGAATCTTAAAGTGCAATTAGAGATAAAAAAATAAAATAAAAATTTCATTTTTTTTAATTATTTTTATTAACAGTACATACTAAATTTAGGACAAATTTTTATTAATTAATTAAATTTAAATTATATTGTTTTATTTTATTCTTACTTGCCGCTGGTAGGTTTTGAACCCGGGATCTTAGGATGACAAACCTTGTACTCTATCTGCTACGCCAATTTGACTCATCGGAATGAGTACTTGTTATTGTCTACATATACCAATATGTTATAAACTGACACAATTATATTATTTTTTATAAAAACAATTAAATTTTGCAAAACATATTAAAAATAAATAGCATTAATTTATTTACTTATTAATTTCATTGTTAAATTTATCTTTTTCCATAATAATTTTATGGAAATTGCGATCTATTTAGCATTAATACTTTGAAGCGTTCAATTAGCGGTTAATTAGATGGTTAACTATATAGATCATATATTCTAAGAATTGAATAGTACATCTATTATCCTGTTTTTGTTCAGTACATGATGAATTTAGATTTTGTGCATTTTTTTGTGCGCAGTAATTGTAGACAAACTGTAATTTTTGAAAACATTATCTTTATGATAATTTTTTTAAATATCAAATGGATTTCTCATTCAGGATGTTATAATGTTGTCTGATTTCTGCTACGACGCGCATGGACGGCTCAAAAATCGGACAGCATTGTGTGATATCTTTTATGAGCCATTAAGCTGATATCATAAGGATAACATTTTTAAGAAACTTAAATGAAACTCTTCAATAAGATATCTCAAAGACCTCTCTTAGATATCTCTGATAAATGTTACCATTTTGACATCATTTCCAAGATATCTAAATGTTTTCTTTAAAAAGTTCTCTTAAAGTTTTCAGACAAGCGTATTGTCTGGGCTTTTTAAATTTATCTGAAATTCTTTTATCTGTATTATTTTCTATTGGTTGCCGGTATTATACATATACTTTAAACTTATGTATAATACAAGTAACCAATAGGAAATAATATAGATAAAAGAACTTCAGATAAATTATAAAAATATAGCTGCCTAATACTTTTGGCCAAGCCTGTATACATACATATATTTTTATATAATTAGGGATCGTAAGGAAATAAAATTATTATAATTGTCAATACATTTTTAATAAGAGTTTAGGCATCATTTCTGTTATTTCAAATTTACCGTTATCGCGCGGTAGCTCAATACAATAAAGTACTTAATCTTTCAATACAATGTATATCGGCGAGAGAACAATTAAACTCTTATTAAAAATGTATTGACAATTAATAATTATTTTATTTCCTTACGATCCCTAATATATTAGAAATATATGTATGTATACAGGATTGGCCAAAAGTATTAGACAATATAATTTAATTTCTCAATAATTTCTACTGCCGCAAACTTTGTTCTTACGTTTTTTTCTATAGAAACATATTAATGCAAGTTTTAATTAGCATTTAAATGGCAATTAAGATTATAAACGGACATACTGTTTGATTTCTGCTGCCGATCTACCTACAGGTTATGTCAACAGGCTCTGCTCGATTTCTGCTGCCAATCTGCTGTCAGTTATATCAGCAAGTTTTGCTCGATTTCTGCTACCAATCTGTTGTCAGATTATGTTAGCAAGCTCTGCTTGATTTCTGACAGCAGTTTGCCGACATCGTTGGATATTACAGACTCTGTATAAAATTTGTTGCCATTCTGTCGTCAAAAATTGATAGCATGCTCTGCTCAAAATCTGTTCCTGCAGGCTTGGCTATCTGGGAATTGATTTGTTCATAAGCAAAGTGCATAAGAAATTCAACCAATCGAATTTTTTATGCATTTATGTTATCCGTTATGGAGGAGTGAGTCCCAGATGAGCACAGTAATAAACGGATACAGCAGGCTGAGTGAAACGGACACAGACCAAATGCACACGGACTAGATGCACACGGATCAAATGCGCACGGACCAAATGCGCACAGTTGCAAACCTATGTAGTGCAGAGAATGCTTTGCACACACACACACACAAACACACACACACACACACGAGGAGGTGCAAGGGGGGGCTTCGCCCCCTCTTCCGCACCCACGACGTCGGTAGAGGTGCCCGAAAAGTCGCAACTCATGTGGTAAGTTTGTTGGTTACTGTGTCCGTTTGGTCTGTGCGCATTTGGTCCGTGCGCATTTGGTCCGTGTGCATTTGGTCCGTGCGCATTTGGTCTGTGTCCGTTTCATTTAGCCTGCTGTGTCCGTTTATTACTGTGCACATCTGGGACGCTCCCTTATGGAGGGCCCTTAGGGCTATCACACACAAAATGACATAATCTGCATAAGCATAGCATAAGAACGTTGAACCAATCAGTTCCCAGCATAAAGTCGCCATATTGATATACATAAGATGCTTATTAGGGCCTTCACACACGAATTGACATAACCATAACATAGGCCGGAATTCATAGTCGAATCTTATTCAAGTTCCAGCTCAAGCACGATCTTGAGACGTCAATGCTGTTATTTCATTGGTTAAGTAAGTCTCAAGTCGGCTCGAAGCTAGACTTAAGACAATGCTTGAGCTTAAGATCGGTCTATGAATCCCGTCCATAAGGTTTCGACGCGTCGGATTGGGCGACTGTAACGGTAACCTGCCGTAACCGGCTGAATCAAGTACGTGATTGGTCGAAATCATACTGTTATGGTTGTCAATTCGTGTGTGAAGGCCCCCAGATAGCCACAAATGTATGTATGAGCACAAATTGTTCTCATGTTGCTAATAAAGATGTTAGCATCTTGCTATGCATTTACGTCGTCCCTTGTGCTGTTATTTGCTAGCATTCGACACTGATCTTAAATAATGCTAGCATAGGCCGGTATTCATAGTCGAATCTTATTTAAAGATCGTTTCAAGCAATGTCTTAAGATGCTAATACGGCTCTGTGATTGGCTGATGACATCTTAAGACAGTACTTAAGATGATCTTAAATATAAGATCCGACTATGAATACCGGCCATAATGTTTGAAACGTGCAAAGAATTTTATTTCCGACATCAAATGCTAGCAAACAACAGCACAACGGACGACATAAATGCATAGGAAGATGCTAATATCTTTATTATACCAAACTGGCTATCTGGGCCATTAGCCTAGAGCTCTTATGCTAAATGCACTGCATGTATGTGTGAACTTGCCCACAATTTGCTGTCATTGTAATTTAACGTGGAACGAAGTTAATCAGGAGAGCAAATAACCTTCATGAGTTTATAAAATTATAAGTGCATGTATTAAGGAATAATAAACTTGTCACATTGACAGCAATTGTGCATGCATGATGACAACTTGCCGTCAGTTTGTTGAATTCTAATGTAGAATTTTACATGATGTCAGAACAACAGACAGTTTGAGGAAACATCTTGGCTTTAGTTTGATAAAATTAATAGGGAATAAGTGACAGCAAAATAACAACATGTTGCCTTTATTTGGCTATCTGGGTTATGTCATTTTGTGTGTGAAAGCCTTGATTGATTGATTTTCTTATCCATTATGCATTTCGTGTTATGCAGAGGTCTGTGCGGCGGCCCTTATATGTTTAGGTCACCCGTACAGACTTTTGCATAATGCATAACGTATGTACATAAGCAAATTGATTGGTCCATATGCAAAGTGCATAAGAAATTCAACCAATCGAATTTCTTGTGCATTTATGTTATGTGTTATGCAAAAGGCTGTGCGGGGGCTCTTAGGAATCCTTTTCATGGGCGACAAATCGCGGCGATTAAGTTTTAAATTCAGCGACTGTTGCGCGCGCGATTTTTGGAGCGTCAAATAAATTCTAACCTAAAATGGAGTGGATTTCGGAAGGTAATTATTTAAAGTATCAAAAGAAATATCAAGAGTGATTATTACAGTGTGCGCAAATTATTTATGAACATGAAGAAATATCAAGGAAAAGAAACATTGCTGCAGTTGTGGCTCTTTTTGTAAATGAAAAACGTTACAAGAAAAAAAGATTTTGGGTGGCTTCAATTTTAAAAGAAAGAGAAGAGCATGGTTTTTATCATGCTCTTTTTTCCAATTTTGCTACTTGAAGAGAAATTTTGCTACCTTCGCCTTCATAACTATTTAAGGATGTCAGCCACGTAGTTAGAAAAACTAATAAATTTAGTTAGTCATAACCCAGATAGCACAAAATATTTATAAAATATTTTTAAGAAGGAAAAATAGTTATGATAAATACCCAGTAAACACGTTTTATAGCGGCAATATAACATGAAAGTTACATGTCATGTAACATTGTTATTCTTGTGATATGTAGGTGCTATATAACATGGAAATAGCCTGTTATGTAACATTTGTTATACGCAAGTAATATAACTGTTATATATCGTTTTGGCGTTAATTATGTTAAAAAAATTTTATAATCGTAACATAACACGCTTGTATCAATGTTATTACGGAACGATGCGTCGTAGTTGACTCAGAAATCAGACATTATAATATCCTGAATGAGAGATCTGTTTGATATTTAAAAAAATTATCATAAAGATAATGTTTTCAAAAATAACGGTTTGTCTACAATTACTGCGCACAAAAAATGCACAAAATCTAAATTCATCATGTACTGAACAAAAACAGGATAATAAATGTACTATTCAATTTTTCTTAAACTATATGATCTATATAGTTATCTTAACCATCTAATTAACCATTTAAACGCTTCAAAGTATTAGTGCTAAATAAATCGCAATTTCCATCAAATTATTAAGATTATGGAAAAAGATAAATTTAACAACGAAATTAGTAAGTAAATAAATTAATGCTGTTTATTTTTAATGTTTTGCAAAATTTAATTGCTTTTATAAAAAATAATATAATTGAGTCAGTTTATAACATATAGGTATATGTAGACAATAACAAGTACCCATATCGAGTCAAATTGACGTAGCAGGTAGAGTACAAGGTTTGTCATACAACCCAGGTAGCAAGGTGACGTCTAATTGACGGCATTTTTTGGTCATTTTATGACGAACCAGACGTCATAATGTCGAGATAAAATGACGTCTAAATGTCGTAAAACTGACGTACATTTGTCTCATCTTAACGACGTCATATATTGACGTCAAAAATACGTCATTATTTTCATATTATTGACGTCATTTTCAAGAAGCTAGTATCGTACATTTGACGGTATTTTATTGTTATTTTTATGAAAAAATATAGGTTTTTAGGTTACATTTAATAAAGACGACATTTTAACGTCATTTTTATGACTATCCCAGGTAGTAAAAGCCGTTATTTTGACGTTTTAGAAAATATTTTGGGTACATGTCCTATATATGCAGTACTTGCATTATGAAAATATCCAAATAACATAATTATAATATAAAAAAAATCTACGTTGTTTCTCAACAAGCATCACGACCCACCACACCATAGTCACGTTTGGAATTGCCTAACTTCCGCGGTCACCCATCCAACTCTGAACCGCCGTCAACGTTGCTTGACTTCGAAGATCGTACGCTACTTAGCCCTTTATGATGATCCATGAACACTTGATGATCATGAATACATATTTGTTATAGATCAGTTCAATAGATGCGAGAAACATGAAACTTGTAGTTAACTTATATTTTTATAAATAAATATAAATTTACAGTTTTTTTCCTGATTTTTACATATGCAAAATAACACGTGGAATAACTTATAGAAATATGTTTTTGCTCTGTTCTTTTGATAAAGCTAAATTATACCTCAGACAAAACGCAATATTTATAAAATATTTATAATATTTATTTAAATATTTTATAAATATTTATCTAAATATTTTATAAATATTTTTGTGGTCTTAGATTTGACAAATCATAAAAATTTATCATAAATATTATAAAAATATTTATGAAATATTTATAAATATTTACAAAATATTACTTATACAAATCTTTATCTTTTATTTATCATAAATATTATATAAAATATTTAATTTATATTTTAATATGTTAAATAAAGATTTTTTTTTCGTATATATAAAATATGTGTAAAATATTTATATAATATTTTAAAAAAATAAATATTAATAAATATTAATAAATATTTATCATAAATATTATGTGCTGCCTGGGATAATTCTAAAATATTGATAGTATTAATTATATAAAATATTATATTAATTTTAATAATGTTATTTATTAACCAATCTTTAAATAATGATAGTTATAGGTAGCAAGGTGTCGTCCACTAGACCTCAATAATTTGTCATTTGAGGTCAAATCGTCAATTATTACAAAGAATTATAGTTAACGTCAGTAATTAGTCACTAATAAAATCTTATTAATACGTCGTAAAATGATCAATTAACTGACGTTATTAATTATTCAAGAATATGACGTCGGAAATACGTTATAGGATGGATAAATGACTGACGTAATTAATAGGTCAAAAAATGACGTTACTATTACGTCTTAATTTGGTAACATGACGTCTGCGACCTTAAATGACGAATTATTGACGTCGTATTAACGTCACCTTGCTACCTGGGAAGGTCCCGTGTTCGAACCTACCAACGGCAAGTAAAAATAAAATAAAATAATATAATTTATATTTAATTAATTAATAAAAATTTCCCCTAAATTTAGTATGTATTGTTGATAAAAATAAATTTAAAAAAATGAATTTTTTATTTTATTTTATTTTTCTCTAGTTGCAGTTTAAAGATATCCGATTTAAGAAATCTTTTAGATATCAGTTTCATAATATCTTTCTGTTCTCAAAAAACGGCACATTGGTTAACATTCTGATATCATTATGTTATCTTTTAGAAGTCTCTTTATGTTATCATTTTCAGAAATAGGGTATGCGTATCATGCATGAAACGGAACGCATGTAACTGTAATGTGACGATTAGGTAACATGTTATATAACATGTTATATTGCTGAGTCGGAAATTGTAACTTACATGTAAATTACGTGTAACATCAGAGTAATGTAACCTATTATATTCGGTTACATTGCTGTTACATTGTTACTATATTACTGTGTTCACTGGGTATTTTGTACATATTTTTATTTCCAAGTTTGTCAGGTATAAAAAAAATTATGATAAACATTTATGAAAATATTTATACCATTATTATTAAAGAATATAGAAAATATTTCAAGTTCATATATCAGAAATATTTTTTAGTACATTTTAAAAATATATTCTAATATTGTTGATAATAATTCTTGTATCATTTCTAAATGGTTTATTAAAAATAATTATATAATTTAAAAAAAATATTTTTTTTTAATAAATTTGTAAAATATTTATAAATATTTATAATATTTTGTGTTATCTGGGAATTTACAAAAAAATTGTTTTAAGAAATCAAATAGGAGTTACAAATTTATTTATTTATTTATTTATTTAGTTACAATTTTATTCGTTAACATTTAGTTGAGATTGATATTTTAGTATATTTTAGTATATTTTATATATTTTATATATATATTAGTATATTTTATATATATGTATGTACATGTTTATAAACATTGTATTTCTTGATATTTTACTTGAATGCCTACTAAACATTAAAATACTCACTTCCGACATTACGTTTTTCTTCATATTATTAATAATTAATCACCAATTTTAATAAAATATTAAAAATGTTGAGTCGATTTTAACACTCAGCGATATCGCTTGTAGTTAAAAAAATTTAACTTCAAAATCCGATCGCGACGGACAAGACATCACGTGACACAAATCGCCGCGACAGAGCGATCAATGAAATTGTGTCCTTAGGGCTATCACACACAAAGTGTGCTTTCCAGCAAGACACATGTAACACAGTGTCCACTAGTGTGAGTGAGACACACTGATATGTTCTTTTTCCATAGGGCTTATACTAATGGAAGGGCCATTGCTATATGAGAGAGTCCGCACGGGGAGAATCAACAGAGACATGAATATATTCTCATATATTCTGGCTCTTTTCGTGTTGGATATCCCCATCACTCTGTTTTCTAAAAGGAAAGAAGCGCACATACGAGCAGTACCACAGGTACGAGCCAGCTACCTACTTGGGCCGTTACAGGCCGATATCAAACAAAAATAACCTAAAATTGATTTGACGTGTTACTATTTGGTCCGTTTGGTCTGTGCGCATCTGGGACGCTTCCATGTCTGTAATGGTAAAAAATTTTATTATTGATGTGATTAATTATTACATTGAGAGATCCCATAAAAAATACCGTATGAACCACAATTATTCTCGTGATCAGTGTTATAAGACTTTGGAAATTTTTTTTTCGCGTACGCTAAGCTGCGCGCGACTCAAGCGGTTAGCAAAACGCGCGGAGTGGGAATAGCGTTGCAACGTGGCCGGTGACTGGTGACAAGGACTTCGTTCTGGGCTGCCGTAGTAGAAGGACGTGGTCCGAGTCAGACCGCCCGACATCTCTCTCCATTTAAATACTACTCTATATCTCTGAAGTACTTTGAGTAAACGAGTTTGGCTTGAACTGGCTGATATTCTTCGGCGTCTGATTTTCTGTCTAACCTGAAAACTCAGTGCTACCTGAAACGGGGAGTTTGAGCATGGCGTCTCGTAAAGGCGGACGTGCGTTGTAAGAGCTAGAAGTGTTGAGAAGGTTATAAGAAGCAGTGACTGACGAAAGGTTTGAAAGAGTAGAGAGAAGTGTCGAGGAAAGGAAAAGAGAACTAAAGAAAGATCAAAACAGCGCAAGAAAATAGAAAAAGGATGTCGGGGGCACTGCTCAGACGGGGGAACCGCTTGAAACGATTAGATGATAAAGAGCGACCGATCGGCATAATGAACGGGAATAAGAGAGATCAATACCCGGGTGAAGATAAGGCAATACTGACAAAAAAATTTGATGAAATGATAAAAACCAAGGACGATGAAATGGAATACGAATTAATTACGGGCATATGTGATGAAAATAAGGAAAACAACGAGGAAGAAAAGAAAAAAGAAGAAAGATGGAAGATGAACAAAAGATATAGAAAAACAAGGTAAAAAGAAAGTATCGAGTGAGGAAGAAAGTTCCATGACAACCAATAGTAATAATGGTATCAGAAATGAAGAAAAAAAGGAAACAACAACGGAGATGGAAAGAAACAAGGAAGAAGACGCGAAACAAATCAGACAGGAGAGAAAGAAAGAAAGAGAAGTATACTTTAACGTTAAGGGATTTATAAAAAAAGAGTACGGAAATGTCAAATACAGGTAAGGTGACAGAGGAGGAGGAAAAAAAATTTCCTAAAAATACTCGAGGCAAATGTAAGGTTAGTTGTAAGGTAAACAGTAGAGGACAATGGGAGAAAGAAACGAATTATGTTAAGTTAAGGATGTGATGCAGAAAAAATAATGTAATAGTTAGTAAAATAGATTTTTTAAGCGCGAACTTAGCTAATTTATTGTTTGAAAATTACAAAAAAGCAAATAATTTTTTAGATAAGGTAGAAAAAGTATGGATAAAAAATATGTTGCATTTATAGATCGGAGGTGGAAATCGTCCAGGGGAGTTGTAACAGATTGGCAATATGATATTCCATTGTGGGAAAATATTGCACAGGAAGAGAAAGAGCAAATATTGAAAATTACAAGAATACAGAAAAGATCATGGGGCAGGACGAACAATAAAATGAAGATAACGGAAACGAACAACCTAATAATCACAACGAAAGGAGAAAAACCAGTATTCAGAATTAAGATATTCGAAGAACCAAGTTGTGGACTGAAAGTTAGACCATACGTGGAACAGGTAGTATAATGTTTCAATTGCTGGGGTTTCGGACACACCAAGAGGATATGTAAATTATCAACGAAATGCATTAGATGTGGATGACGGGAACACGAAAAGTGTAAAGAAATCCAAACGTGTGCGAATTGTAACGGAGAACATCGACCGAACAATAGAAAATATCCAGCATATGAAATTAATACAAGCATGAAAGTAATAATGGCTGAGTGAGTCCCAGATGCGCACAGTAATAAACGGACACAGCAAGCTGAGTGAAACGGACACAGTAACAAACGGACACAGACCAAACGGACACAGTAATAAACGGACACAGTGCGAAACGGACACAGTAACAAACGGACACAGTGCGAAACGGACACAGACCAAATGCGCACAGAGCGAAACGGACACAGTGCGAAACGGACACAGACCAAATGCGCACAGAGCGAAACGGACACAGTGCGAAACGGACACAGACCAAATGCGCACACTGCACATGCGCACAAACCAAATGCATACACGGAAAGTCGCAAACCCATGTGATGCAGTGAATGCTTTGCACGCACACACACACACACACACGGGGGGGTGCAAGGGGGGCCTTCGGCCCCCCTCCCGCACCCACCCCGTCCAAGTCGCTAACCTATGTGGACTTTACTCTGCTTGCAATGTACATGGATTGCATTTGGTCCGTGCGCACGTGCAGTGTGCGCATGTGCAGTGTGCGCATTTGGTCCGTGCGCATTTGGTCTGTGTCCGTTTCGCACTGTGTCCGTTTCGCTCTGTGCGCATTTGGTCTATGTCCGTTTGTTACTGTGTTTGTTTCGCACTGTGTCCGTTTCGCTCTGTGCGCATTTGGTTTGTGTCCGTTTGTTACTGTGTCCGTTTATTATTGTGTCCGTTTAGTCTGTGTCCGTTTGTTACTGCGTCCGTTTCACTCAGCTTGCTGTGTCCGTTTATTACTGTGCGCATCTGGGACGCTCCCTAATGGCTTATAACAATGTATCTTATCATGAGGCGAAAAGAATAATAAACGGCTCGGAAGAGATCAAAAATACGACAGATACATAAAACCGAAAGAATGGCCAGCGTTACTAAAAAAAAAAAGTAGAACGGAGACCAACCCGAATAGAATAGATATAGATTATATTCAAAAGCAATACGCGGAAAATATTTATCCAGTAAAAACAAGAGAAAGAGAGAAAGAAAATGAGAGAGTAAATCTCAAATACAAAATTAACTATACGCCATTAAACAGAAGAAACCAAGAAGTAGATAAAGAGAATAATCAGGAGGAAAAGAGAAACCAAAGACCAAAGGAATATTATACTACAAGAAATGATAGGAGTGCGGAAATAAGAAGACAAAATTACGGATTGGCAAGAGTAAATAAATTAGAACAAGAAGAAGAAGAAGAGAAATGGATATGCCAAATGTTGAAAGTGTTTGGACCGATAAAAAATGAAGAGAAATAGTTACATTAAGAGTTTAAAAAAAAATGAAAGAAATAGAGAATTTAGAAAAAAATGAGGGAAAAGATCGATTACAAAAGAACGGGAAGAATTGAAAGTAAGAGAACGACGAGAAGTAGAGGAAAGTAAAAAGAAATGGAAGAGAGAAATGTTAATGAGAAACAGAAATAAAGCATATGGCAAGATGAAAGAAGTAAAAGAACGATACTGGATTGACAGAGACAAAGTTAGAGAAGAGGAACAATAAATAAGAAATAAATAACAAACAAACTAGGTCTAAATCCTTAAAAAAAAAGAAGACAAACTAAAAGAAACAGACCCATCTCAACTTATAATCAATACCTTTGTAATAAAATTTGATATTGCAACTATCACCATAATGAATAGATGCGTATGGAACGCAAGAGGTTTAAGGAATAAACAAGCAGAACTCACAAACAACATAAAAGAATTCGATATATTGATAGCTACAGAGACTAAAGTTAACTATAAAAAAGAAGTAATAATATCAGGTTATAAAACATATAAAACACAAAATCAAAACAGTAACGGAGGAATAGCAATTTTTATAAAAAATGAGATAGAATTTAAAGTAATTGTAGAATTGTAGAATTAAAAGAATGGTATACAAACTCGGAGAACCTAGAATTCATTGGAATTAGAGTACAAAATACAATAAGACAATTTAACTTAATAGGAGTATATAGGAAACCAATGGGAGTAGAACCAACCAATGTATGGAATGAATTAATGGGATTCGAAGATGAAGAACTGGATACTATAATCACGGGAGACTTCAATTCACATCACAATCTATAGAACTGTAACAATATAGACAGAACGGAGAAAGATTATGGACAACAATGTACAACATGGTTACTTATGTTTAAACACAGATACATTATCATTTGAAAGTGAAAATGGGACAGATGCAAGATCTAACATTGATTTAATATTCGTAAAGGGAAAAATACTAGACTTAATGAGTTACGAACAATATCAAGATACATAGGAATCGGATCACTACCCGATTAAAATATGTATAAATACAGAAGTTTATCCATACAAGAAAAAAACAGATTAACTAAAAAAAAAAAACAGACTGGAAAGTTTACACTTCACAGATGGAAAAAGAGTGGGAAAAAAGAGAACGAATAGAAATCCATATGGAAACGGAAGAAGAGATAATAGAATGGTATAATAAACTTCAAGAATCAATGAAGGAGAATATACATAAGGTAACGGAAGGAAGAAAGAGGAAAACAAAGAAACAACAAGAAAAGAGAGAAGAAGAAGAAAACGTTAACAAAACACAAAATAGAAAGAGACTGACCCAACAGGTAAGCTGGTGGGATGAAGAATGCGAAAAAGTATGCGCAGAAAGAAAAAGAAAAATAGATGGAGTCATACGAGAAACATGGAGGATAAAATTGAGTATAAAAGATGCAAAGTAATAGCTACAAAAGTGATTAATAGGAAAAAAAAGGAAGAATTCACAAGATTTTCATCTAGCATAAATAGATTTACAGGATTGACATATGTGTGGAACAAACTAAAAATCCTGAGAAATGCCAAAAAAAGAAGAGAGTGGAATAAATGGCAAACAAAAGATAGAATAGAAGAGATCTATAAAACAATAGAGGAACTATCACTAGATTAGGTTACTAAAAAATATGAAATCAAGGTACAACAAGGACAAAGAAAAGAACAAAGAACAAGAATAAGTATAGAACAACTGGAAAAAGATTTCATCACGAATTACAAAGAGCTGTTAAAAATATAAGAAAAGACTCAGCCCCAGGAAAGGATGGAATATATTATAAAATGATAGAAAGGTTGAAAATGCAAAAAAGATTTTACTAAAGATCCATACAATGAAATATGGCATACAGGAATAATCCCGGAGGAGTGGAGAGAATATCAAATACTGTTCATTGATAAAGTAGGAAAGGAAGCAGTAAGACCCATTGTACTATCATCATGTATGGGAAAAATGATGGAAAGATTGATAAATGAAAGATTGACGTGGTGGGTGGAAAAAGAAAGGAAGTTACATGAAACTCAAAACGGACTTAGAAGAGGTAGATCGTGTACAGAAAATCTGGTAAAGATAACAATAGATTTACAAAGTGCAAACATAAATGGCCAAAGATCTTTTAGAAAAATTAGAAAAATCTTTTAGATTAGAAAAATTAGAAAATAAAGGATGTAAAAAAAATGTTGAATTTTATAGCAATATGGTTAAAGACAAGAAAAACAGAATTTATAATAAATAGTAGGGAATTGGTAGTAAGAAAGGTAAATAAGGTTTACCACAACGTGCGGTGTTGAGCCCGGTGTTATATGCGATTTATACGAATAAAATTGCCGAAAAATTAGAAGGAATTCAAATATTACAATTTGCGGACGATATAGCGCTATATGTAACAGAAGATACAAAAGAAAATAATAGAATTAGATTAGAAACAGCTGTAGATAGAGTAAGAAAGAATTTAGAAAAAGTAGCACTAGAAATAGAACCAAACAAAACTGCGATAGTAGAATTTAATAAACAAGGAGATTGGGATAGGAAATATTATATTAAAATAAAAGGTAAAAAAATATACAACAAAAAAGAAGCAAAATTCTTAGGAGTAATTTTTGATAATAAATTATCATTTAACAAACATATAAAAAAAGTAAGAGGGAAAATGGAACAATCAAACCAAATACTGAAGCACTTGAGTAATATAATAGGAGTAGAGGAGTAGAAGTATCAAGAGGAGTAGAAGTAAATACAGCGTTAATGTTATACAAAAGTTTAGTTAGATCAGTTGCGGACTATGCTAGTTTTATATACATGCCAAACTCGAAAATCAACAATTAAAAATAGAAAGGGGACAATACGCGGAGCTAAAAACAGCGTTAGGATATAGGAACTCAACACCAAATAACGTAGTAATAGCAGAATCTAAAGTTACACTTATGAGAGATAGAGCATTAATGTTAGGAAAAAACTTTTGTACAAAGATATATAAATATGGGAAAAAATGTATAAGAGATAGTTTACATAAATTAAAAATAAGCGAAATGTACAGAAATTTTACTAATCCGCCCAGATAACCAAGCGAGATTAAGTATATCGGGCAAATTAATGCACTGCATTTATGCTGTGAACTTGCCCACAATTTGCTGTCATTGTAATTTAACGTGGAATGAAGTTAACATCAGGAGAGCAAATAACCTTCATGAATTTATAAAATTATAAGTGCATGCATTGAGGAATAATAAACTTGTTACATTGACAGCAATTTTGCATGCATGTTGACAACTTGCCATCAGTTTGTTGAATTCTAATGTAGAATTTTATATGATGCCAGAACAACAGACAGTTTGAGGAAACACCTTGGCTTTAATTTGATAAAATTAATAGGGAATAAGTGACAGCAAAATAACAACACGTTGCCTTTATTTGACTATCTGGGCGATAGCAGATAAGAGTATAATTGTAAGAGCGTGGGAAAATGTAATAAATAGAAGAAAAGATTTTAAAAAGCCAGAAGACAATTACGAACTATGGAATATGGAATACTGGGATTTGACAGAAAAGGTACAGATAGATTACGAGATAGGAGAAGAGATAAAAAGAAAAAGGAAAAAACAAAATAAAGAGGAAGAACAAGGAGAAATAGAAGGATATAACGAAGAGGATCTGAAAATGATTAGACAAATTAAAGAAAAACACGAACTGGAGGGACCAATTCTCAACATGTATACGGACGGATCTAAGAAAAAGGAGGAAAAAAGCGTAGGAATAGGAATCGTGATGGATAATAAAATAGGAGGATCCCAGATAGCCAAATAAAGGCAACGTGTTGTCATTTTGCTGTCACTTATTCCCTATTAATTTTATCAAACTAAAGCCAAGGTGTTTCCTCAAACTGTCTGTTGTTCTGACATCATATAAAATTTTACATTAGAATTCAACAAACTGACGGTAAGTTGTCAACATGCATGCACAATTGCTGACAATGTGACAAGTTTATTATTTCTCAATGCATGCCCTTATAGTTTTATAAACTCATGAAGGTTATTTGCTCTCCTGATGTTAACTTTGTTCCACGTTAAATTACAATGACAGCAAATTGTGGGCAAGTTCAAAACATACACACAGTGCATTAATTTGCCCGATATGCTTAATCTCGCTTGGCTATCTGGGATACTTCTATAGCATACCAAAGAAATGTTTAATATTCACAGCGGAAGTGGTAGCAATAACAATGACTATTAAAATGATCACAGAAAAAAATAGAATAGATAAATATAAAAATGTTATTATATTCACAGACAGCAAATCGGCATTACAAGCGATGAAAAACAATAAGATGAACATGTATCAAAATAAATATTTATTAGAGTGGAGGGAAAATCATTGGAAGACAACCAGACATTTTAAAAAAAGAATCATATATATTTGGATCCCTGGGCATAGAGGAATAACAGGAAATAGACTGGCTGATCGATTAGCAAAGGAGGCTACAAGATACGACTACGAAGAAACAATTCAAATACCAATCGGGGATTTGAGAAACATACATAAAGAGGAATTTTGGATAGAGGAAATAAAGAGGAAAGAAACTAATGATAGAATTAAAGATGAATCGAACTTCAAAGGAAAACATTATTTCGAAAACTTCTACAACAAAAAAAAGAAAAAACCGTGGTTTCAGGAACTCAACGAATCAAGATATTTTATCACATTCATAAACAGGATAAGAGCAAATCACTATAACGTGGGAGAATCATTGGCGAGAAAAGATAGCATACATAGACAGCGAAAGATGTATATGCGGAATAGAGGTGGAAAGTATTGACCACGTGGTGTGGCAATGCCATCGATATGATGAAGAGAGAGAGAAGATGGGAAATATACTGTCAAGCAGGGGAATATGGAGGGCAGCACAAGCATAACAGAATTAGTTAGGAGAGAAGACTGATCAAAACTGGAGGTTATAGTGAATTTTCTACAGAAAGTGGGCCGAATCATATAAAAGAAAGCAGCAGAACAATAATATATTTATTTCACCAAAGGGCGTCAATTAGCCGTAATTCCTCGTGTGAGGCTGAGCACGCCCGTTCTCCTGAAGAATTAGAGAACGAAACTCCAAAAAAAAGCTACTTGAAATCATCACCACCATTTCTGCGCCTGGTTTGGAGAGGCAGGCGATGAAATTTTGCTGATATATTTCGGCCATCTTAGCTGAGTTGTAATGCGTAGCTACCGTATGGCTGCCTATAAAACACCACTTAAATCGCCTTATTAAGAAAAAGATTACGTCATTCCATGACGTCAAAATACGGTATATTTCATGACGTCAAAATACAATACATTTCATGACGTCAGGAATTTGTGATATTCGACCGTCATTTTAACGTCATAAAGGCGTTTCGTGACGTCAAGAATAGTCAGTAAGTGGCCATTTTGGGACGTCAAAATGACGTGAGCTTGCTACCTGGGCATGAACACTTGATGCTCATGAATACATTTTTGTTATAGTTCAATAGATGTCAGAAACATGAAATGTAATAGTTAAATAATATTTATAAATAAATATAAATTTACAGTTTTTTTACTGATTTTTACATATGCGAAATAACATCCCAGCAAACACAAAGTTACATATGTAACGTGCTTGTTAGTTGTAATTTCCCACTCAATAATATAATTGCAATATAACACGTGTTATGTTACAATTACATTGTTGAGTGGGAAATTACAACTAACAGGTACGTTACATGTAACTTGGTGTTTGGTGGGATGTGGAATAACTTATAAAAATGTGTTTTTGTTTTGTTCTTTTGATAAAATTAAATTATATCCCAGGCAGGACACAATATTTATAAAATATTTACAAAATATTTATAATATTTATTTGAATATTTTATAAATATTTATCCAAATATTTTATAAATATTTTTGTGGCTTAGATTTGACAGATCATAAAGATTTATTATAAATATTATAAAAATACTTATGAAATATTTATAAAGATTTACAAAATATTACTTGTACAAATCTTTATTTTTTATTTACCATAAATATTGTATAAAATATTTAGTCTATATTTTAATAATATATGTTGAATAAAGATTTTTTTCTTCATGTACTATATATAAAATATGTATAAAATATTTATATATTTAAAAAAAATAAATATTAAAAAACATTTATAAATATTTATAAATATTGTGTGCTGTCTGGGATAATTCTAAATATAGAGATTGATGGTGATTAATATACATATTATATAGTCTTTGGAATCAATAGTTTTTTTATGTTTGTTTATATGTTGGATTATGTTCATACAAATTAATAAAAAATAAACGCATAAAATTCAAATTATTATATTTGCTAATCGAGAAGCAGGATCGAATTAATACGTCATAATAACGTCACTGAATGACGGCGAGAAATAGGACCAAAATATTACATCATAAAACGTCATTAAATAACGTCAATAATGTCCCACACAGCACACTTTATCCTAGGGATGTCCCTAGGATGTCATTTTAGGATATCGCAATATCGTTGGATATCCGTGGACCGTCTGCGATATCCGAGGGATATCCAAGGGATGCACAAATGTCCACTGATTTGACATCCTGTAGATATCTCAAACGATATCCAGAGGATGTCCAAGGGATTTCCTGAGATATCGTAATATACCCTAGTGAAAAAATTTGTCAGAATTAAAAAAATTTTTTTCAGGATTTCTGATAAATGTTTCGATTTTTTATAATTGAAACGTTTTTCGGAAAAACTTTAAAAATAAAAAATTTTGATTAATTTAAAAAATTTTTGAATATTTCTAAGTATTTTTGAGAGTTTCTAAGAATTGAAAAAAACTTGAACAAAAAATTCTAATTATTTTTACGGCAATTTTGTAAGAGAAAGAAGACTATAATATAACATGTTTCAGCCGAGCCACAGTCGTACCTGTTAAAGCATGTTTAATAGTTTAATATCTCTATACCTGAAAAAACGGTCACCCATCCAAGTGTCAACCCTCGCCGATGTCGCTTGACTTTGAAGACCGTACGCATTCTAACGCTTCGTGGTGATCCATAAACACTTCTTGTTTATGGATTCATATTTGTTATAGATCATTACAATAGATGTTGTCAGAAGGATAAAACATGTGTAGTTATACTTATATTTTTATAAATATATAACTTATATTTTTATAAATAAATATGAAGTTTTACCATTTTTTTTACTTTTTTTACTATTTTTATATATGCGCGCAAAATAGTATGTAGACTAACTTATTAAAAAATCTGTTTTTGCTGTTTGTATAAAATAAAAAAATTTTTTTAATGTCATTTTTTATAATTTTTTAGTATATGTAGCATATTATTAATATGCCACATTGTTTCCATAAGTGTATTTTCTTTATGTTCTGACGTTTTAATCTACGTTTCTTAAAGATTTAATTTACGCTTCTATCACTCTTTTGTTACATTATAATTAACTTTCTCTTTACACTTGATTTATGCTCCATTAATTGTAGGGATAAAAAAGATATGATGGGATATTATTTGGATGTAATAGGATATCGTAAGATATTAATGAATATCTTACAATATCTTATAATATTTTAAGATATTTTTGGGGGATATCGAAATATATTAATAAGATATCATATGATATCTTAAGATATTTTACGATATTTTAAGATATTCTTGTAGGATATCCCGGGAGCTACTCATTGAGATATCCGTGGGATCGCCTTCGTCTGTCTGGGATAATTTGGGATATCCTCAGGATAAAGTGTGCTGTGTGGGGTCATGGTTACATTTTGGTCATAGGACGTCATTTGTATCAATATGACCAAAATTTGACGTCAAAATGACTTGTCTTTGCTACCTAGGAAGAAACATATATGTACAGATATAACCCAGATAGCACAAAATATTTATAAAATATTTATAAGAAGGAAAAATATTTATGATAAATATTTTGTACATATTTTTATGTCCGAGTTTGTCAGGTATAAAAGAAATTATGATAAATGTTTATGAAAATATTTAAAATAAATATATTTATACCATTATTATCAAAGAATATAAAAAATATTTCAAGTTCATATACCATAAATATTTTTCAGTACATTTTAAAAATATATTCTATATATTGTTGATAATAATTTTTGTATCATTTCTAAATGGTTTATGAAAATAATTATATAATCTTTAAAAAATATTTTTTGAAAATAAATTTGTAAAATATTTATAAATATTTATGATAATATTTTGTGCTATCTGGGATTTATATATCTATATATATCTAAATAAATATATCTGTACATTTCTAATTTCTTCCTGTTACAATCCCGCTAAAACTTTTGTACCAAGATTTCTGCATCCATAATCTAGTCACCTTAGGGTGACGTCCCATGGCGCATATTGCGATACGCGCGTATCGGGCGTATCGAACTCTGCAACCAATCACAGATATTCCGCTGCTTACAGTACGCCGAAATATGTCTCTTTTCCCCATGAAGCGGATTACTCGGAAGCGGAACGAGCGGATCACCAATCATGGGACTGTTTCAACGGAATTTTTGAAAAGGTTCTATTAGAACACTCCCGTGAATAGTGATCCGCTGATTCCGCGTAATCCGCTCCATGGGACATAAGAGCCACATTTCGGCGTATCGAACACACACACACACAAGCATGCGTGGCCATTTCTAATTTTTTCGTACCTATAAGAAGTACATAAGTGGTTTGTTCGCGTCGCCATGCCCCGACATGCTCCTACTCACTCCAACGCATTCTAATAGGTTGGCGTCATCGGAATCAACGTATTGGAGTGCGTTGGGGTGAATAGGAGCATGTTGGGGCATGTGACGCGAATAGACCTAAGAAGTGACAAGAAGTAGCACGCGTAGTACTTATGAATCTGAAGAGGTTATAGTAAAAAGAAGTAAATATATACACCGTCCAGTGCACACACGCCATGTAACAATATACGACTGTGCATATGTATGTGTGCGATCCGCTCGATTATGAATTTCCGCGGATCGTCAACGTATCAAAAACGGTGGATCGTCTGTCATTGGTCGAAATTTAATACGCCCGATACGCGCGTATCGTAATACGCGCCATGGGACGTCACCCTTATACATCACTGCTTTATTGCTATTCTTGATGCGCATGAGCGAAAAATCCGGCCCGCATCTCATCTCTCATCACTGTTTCCATCCTTTTTGCTCGTTATTCGAACGCTGTCAGGACTGCCACGGACGTGGGGTAAATCCGGCATGTGTCACGTGTACTTACCGCATATATGTACGAAAAGTAACGAATATTAGGGAACTGGGTGTGAGTTTTGATATCGCGCTCTCGCGCGGAACATCATGGATGATAGACGAAACAACCGTGAGGTTATAACAGTATTATTTCTGTGTCTATTGTGGTACGCAGTGTCCAGTAGCAGTAATGTCGTCGGTAAAATGTTGCTATCAGAGTTTCCATATCCGCTCACGGTGACCATGGTGCAGCTGACCTCGATTACCGTATACTCTGGCCCATTCTTCAATCTGTGGGGTGTAAGAAAATACTCATCCAATATAACGTGGCGTTATTATCTGCGGCTCATTGTACCGCTGGCCCTGGGCAAGTTTCTAGCGAACATATTCAGCCACGTCAGTATTTGGAAAGTGCCCGTCTCTTATGCTCACACTGGTATGCATACACAATACATGGTTTGGCAGTCTAGTGATTTGTCAAGTACATGTAGTTGCATGTACATACGTATGTATGCATGTACATGCATGCCTCATATTATATCACATCATGTATATATAGAGTGTCTCGGAAAAAGTGGGCGATTTCTCATGAGCATGCAGATCAGGAAAACAGAACTACATTTATAAAATTTGGGCCTAAGGGCTTGTGATCTTTAAACAATTTAATCCTCTTTCTCACTTAATAAATAATTGAATGATATTTTTAATATCAATTAAACTTTTTAATAAAAAATGCTGTAGTGTTTTGATGCCTTAAGGCAACAATTCCAAAGTCCATATCCAAATAAATATGCTACTAAATATTGAAAATAACTTATAAGCAGTGCTATATTGAAATATGAGATGAATGGATCAAAATTTTTGAAAACATTTTTATTAATTCAGTATTTTTAAAATATTTAAGAAATTAGAAAACACTCAAAAATTGTATATATTCAAAAAGTAGAAATTGAAATAAAGGATTTCTTAAAACAAGAATTAAAAAAGTAAATTCTTTTCACCACAAATTTGGTAAAATGTGGCGAATGCTGTTAAATTAAAATATTGAAACATGTAAGTAATAATAGTAATAATGATTTTAATAATTTGTAGTGATTCAATATCTCTTAAAAAGAATTTTACCTAGGTGATAGATATCACATTTTATAAAAGGGTGGTTTAAAATATTTGAGCGCATAGGCACAAAACAAATTAATGCCCATCCGTACTGCACCAAAATTTTACACAAGTATTGCAGAAATATTTTAACTGAAAAGTGACCTATATTTCATAAAAGTTGTAAAATATATATTTAAACATTTTTGAGAGTTTTGGAATAGCAAAATAAATTAGTAAAATTCAACATAAATTAGTATTATTTGATTATTTAATTATTTATCAAAACAAAATATTTTCCAATTAATCAGTAATCAATATAACAATTTTTTTATGATTTTAATAATTAGTAATCAAAATCGAAAATTTGTTATTACTAAAGTAAAATAATTAAATTTAAAAGTTTTTTTAATTATTTGTTTAATCAATAATCTAAGTTAAAATTTTTTAATTACTTAAATAATCACTAATTAAAATCGAAAAAATTTTGATTGCTTCATTAACCTTTCGCATACACACTGGGTAGTTGCCATCTAAGTAATTTTTAAATAACTGTATCTTTTAAAATTTGTGCTAAAATTCTGAAAAAAATCATGGATTAACTTTTATGTTTATAAAAAGTATTTACATATTTTTGGTTTTAAAAATTAAGAAATTTCATATTTAAAAAATTATTATATTTTGGAATTAAAAAAAATAAATTTTGCATTTTTTGCAGTTTTTGAGTTTTTTTCATTTATTATGGTACTTAAAAGATACAAAGCACTGAATTTTGAGTGAGTAAATTTTTACGGGTGGTAACCACCCAATGTGTATGCAAAGGGTTAATCAATAATCAAAATAAAATTACATTAATTATTCAATTAATATTCAAATTAAAAAATTTTTTAATTACTTTATTATTTGGCAATCAGGCTCAAATGTTTCTTGATTATTTAGTGAATTAATTATCAGTGTAAAATGAGAAATATTATCATATTGATGAAGTTGAAAGAAATATTGTATCTCAAGACTTTTTATTTTTACGTGTTATTGAAGATAGTATTTGCTTTTGAGAGCACTTTTTTCAAAGTTTTTATTTGTGAAACAATTGTAGATTTCGCAATGTTGAACATTGTGGTGAAATTAAACCTTCTTTTGACTGAAGGTGAAGATGGCAACAAAGTGTTCAATTTGAGAAATGCCAATTTGATGATAAGCTGATACAAAATTGATAAACTTTTTTAAATATAAGTCTAATTTTTTAATCTAATTTGATTAATTGAGTTTGATTATCGAATTTGAGTAATTGATTTTGATTACTTAATTGTATTACTTTTTTTTTACTTTGTTGATTAAGTTAAGAAGTTTTCGACTTTAATTACTGATTGATTATTCTAATAATAATTAATTAAAGTTGAAAATATTTAAAAAATGATGATACTGATTATTATTTGCAATCTAATTAATAAAATAAATGTAAATATGACATCTGAAATACATATATTCAATAAATATGTAAAAGACAATGGTATTTCATATGCATGATATATTTATGTACATATACGAATATATTTGTGTCTTGTTACATAAAATAAAAATGTTTAATGCATATTTGGATAACATTTATTAACTTTTCTTTTTCAAAAACTCAAAAAATTAACTTTTTTGAATTAAAAAATGCAACGTTAAAAATATTAAAATGTTACATACTACTAACTATACTAAATTAAAACGCGCTACACACGCTATTAAACTTTTGATATTTTTATTTATACTATTTCAATTACATGGATGGGGAAAAAATTAAGGTTGTCTCAACAGAATAATATTCTTATTTTTCACTTATCCATAAATATAAACATTATAGTACTCAAAAGGTGATTTATATGATTGCCTCAATCTTAGCAAGTATAACTGTCATATGGACGTTAAAATCATAATCTAACTAATGAAATAACCATATTATTAAATAATGACAGTAGCATTTTATTAGAAATATAAAATTTATTCACATGCAACATTTAGCAGAATTGAACATTGACAGAAACAGAGCAACACTATACGTTGTTTGATGTAAATTGGCAGCAGAAATTCAGTAGAACTTGTCATTAAACTAAGATATATATCACAGAATCTGCCGGAAAAACACAAGTTTAATGCGGATACAAGTATGTAGCTGCTAATCTGCTCATACTACAGATATTTTATTGGAATATAAATAATATGTACAAAAAAGATTACACAATAACACATATTTTATTTTATAAAAAGTCTTTGCGAGTTAATATTGTTGCTA
This sequence comes from Monomorium pharaonis, assembly GCF_013373865.1. Taxonomy (NCBI): domain Eukaryota; kingdom Metazoa; phylum Arthropoda; class Insecta; order Hymenoptera; family Formicidae; genus Monomorium; species Monomorium pharaonis. The sequence goes on along the minus strand of NC_050475.1, from coordinate 14,482,458 downwards.
TCTGTTCTATTACTACAATGGAACTAAAATTTTTGTACTGTACTGTTCAACTATATCTTATAAACCTCTTAACTATATTATGACCTGTATTATTTTATTTTGGATATCACATTAGAAAGATAATAATTCTTTAGTTGAAGTGTCATATAAAAGAATACTCTAACCAACCGCTATTTATTAGAAAAACTATGGTTCTGAAAACCATCGAAATGAAGACTTTATGAAAAAAAATTTTTTAACTCTTGCATTTTTGCCATATATCCTATAAGGGTGGAGTTATATAGCAATTCATAGAATATATATCTTGTTAAAAAATTTACAAATAATGTATGTAAATAAAACACAAAGTGAAATTATAATTTATAAATGCTGCTTTCCATTTACATCAAAACTCAGATAATTTTCACTTGTGACGTCATAACTCAGTTAAATGCATGTTCCATTTGCATTCTCACAAGTGAGATTCAACTGAGTGTTTTCCTACAATCCGAGCAATTTCAAGACCATGTGCTTTACTGAGTCTCGCATACTCACTTTAGAAATGAGGTTATATGTTGAGATAATTTTGTCATTAAAATAAGCGCGATCACTTGCATGTTTCTTTAAATCACTGAGCAATGACATCACTATAAAATACTCACATTACTGAGTGACTCAGTCTCACTTTCAGATAAATCAGCAAAAATGTGTCTAAAAAGTGTCTATATTAAGGTAAAATATAGAGAAGGTGATAATATGGCCATCCATTTATATTTTATTTATAATAACTTTGTTAATAATCAATGTTTTGAGTTGAAATTTTACGATTATATTCATCAAAGTGTTGCTCATTAAATTTTCAATTCAAAGTTATAAAATATTTATTATATTATATATTATTTATAAAAATGTAACAATACTGCATAATGGGCCGAAGAGAAATAGGGAGGGTAATATGGCCACTACAAAAATAAATGTAAAAAAATTGGTTTTGTTTAAAAAAGTTACAGTATTTTGAAACATATATATTTATATAAAATAAGTTGTTATATCGAAACAGGTGATTTTTATTTATATTTAATGGAAGTTAAATAAAAATAACCTTAAATCTAAAGAATCTTATTCATATAAAGAATTTAAAAAAATTAACACCCTTAAATTAAGACTTTAATTGATTTAGCGAGGAATTTTGTTGATATGAAGATGTCGAAAGTAACCATATTACTAGCACACTTAGATGGCTATATTAACATCCTATATCATCGTTTAATTTTGTATGACTTGAAATATATACAGCCGAATAAAGAGTTAAATAACAAGAAAATACTCAAGTGTACATACATTTGGATGATAATGCAGTTAAGTTTAAAAAGAATGAGGAAGTATGTGTAATTAAATGTTAAAATGTACCTTAAACATTTTCGAAATTCTTAAAAGTAAAAATGCCTCATAAAAAATGTTGACTGTTGCGTTTTGTCATAATGGTATCATTATATAACAGTAGGCTACTAAACAAATGATCATAAATAATTACTAGAATTCGTCAGCTAATAACGGAGATAATAGCCATATTATCCGCACTGGCCATATTACCACCTTCTCCTCGATAAATTATAATAAAACTGAAATATTTTACAATTTGATTAAAATATTCGCTATCAATAAAATTAATAGAATGATTATTGTCAACCTAGCATAAATAACATACAAATAATGAAACTAACCTCTTCTTCACAACTCTCCTCCACCTTCACCTCCATCTCTATCACTTTCACCTCCTTTATTTCCTCCTCTGTCACCTTTTATACCTCTATCTTCTCCACCTCCTTCATCTCTATTATGGTTATCACCATCTCTTTCTTCTCCAATCTCCTCCATCATCTCCACTTTTACCTTCTCTACTACCACTTCTTTCTCTTCTCTTCCCAGCAAACACGAAGTTACATGTAATGTGCCTGTTAGTTGTAATTTCCCACTCAATATAATTGTAATATAACACACGTGTTATATTACAATTAAATTGTTGAGTGGGAAATTACAACTAACAGGCACGTTACATGTCACTTGGTGTTTAGTGGGTTTTATCTCCATCCCTTCTCCTTCTCCATATATATATATATATATATATATATATATATATATATATATATATATAATGTACACATATGATATGGAGGAGGAGAAGAGATGGAGATGGAAGAGGAGAGGAGAAAGAAGTGGTAGTAGAGAAGGTAAAAGTGGAGATGATGAAGGAGATTGGAGAAGAAAGAGATGGTGGTAACCATAATATTATTAACATGGGATATATATATATATATATATATATATATATATATATATATCCCAGATAGCACAAAATATTATCATAAATATTTATAAATATTTTACAAATTCATTTTTAAAAAATATTTTTTAAAGATTATATAATTATTTTTGTAAACCATTTAGAAATGATACAAAAATTATTATCAACAATATATAGAATATATTTTTAAAATGCACTGAAAAATATTTATGGTATGTGAACTTGAAATATTTTTTATATTCTTTAATAATAATAGTATAAATATTTATTTTAAACATTTTCATAAATGTTTATCATAATTTTTTTTATACCAGACAAACTCGGACATAAAAATATGTACAAAATATTTATCATAAATATTTTTCCTTTTTATAAATATTTTATAAATGTTTTATAAATATTTTGTGCTATCTGGGATATATATATATATATTATCTTGTATTTTTTTCTCTTTCTTTGTGACATCTGTGCAAAATATCTTGAACAATATGTTACATAGTTTATTTACAATTCAGTATTGTTTTACGTGATGTCTTGAAACAAATTAAATAAAATAAAACAGTAAAATATACTGTTGAATACAGAAAGCAAACAGTAGCAGCACAGGTAATAGTAAAGTTAAGCACTTGTATTTTAATATACGCCGTCCTTTATTATTCCTCTATATTTACATTCATGGTAATCATTTTACATCATAATAAATCATGTTACTTACTACTCTGAAAAATCAATTTAACTCATGACAGTTTTGTTAATATTAACAGTAAAGAACTGAAATTTTAATACTGATATAACATAAAGGCATATAACAAAGTGATTGCGAACAAATTACTTTCATTTTTTCCTATTTTTTCTGATTTCTGCGGCGTATATTTTCGCACGGCACAAATATCGGAGTTATCCTAGAAGATAAACATTTAATAACAAAAATAAAAGTGCCTTTTCCATTAATTTCGAAAATTTTTTAAGTACGCATTTTTTTAATATGTATAAAATAATTTTTTATTCAAAATACGTTTAACGAAATTTGAACTTATAATATGCGGTATTCGATTATAATATTTTGTTGTTAAATCAAATTAAGTAGTCAAAGCTAATATAATTTTGCTCTTCCTCTTCTTTTTTTTACCTATTTATTTAATTATAGGAGATTATTATATAATTATAGGAGATTATTATAAAGAAAAGAGTAAACAATTTGTCATCAAATTATCATCAAGTTGGCAACAAATTAACTAAAAACTTTATATCAAATACTATAGCATCTGTGTTCGAGATCAGCTTGTATTTTATTGGCAAAGTTTGCAACATAATTTGACAGCAAATTTTGGTTAAAAAGCGAGCAAGGTCTGTGCAATTTAGTTGACACCAAATTGCTTTTTGATCTCAAATCGTGTTACGCAAACACTGTTCGTTTTTTTATGACAATTTGGCGAAGAATATAATCAAGCTTTGCTCGATATTTGGCAACTTTTTGTTGACAAGGTTTGTAAAGAACATTTTGTTATATTTCTGCTAACAATTTGTCGACAACATCTTGTATAACACAATTTGGGTCCAATTTGATGCCATTTTGTTTACAAATTTCCTAACAAGGATTTGGTTATTATTTGCGTTGGCAAGTTTGACTATTTGGATATATATTAACTACAGTTTGGCTCTGTCCCAGTGAAGGCTACAATGCCTCTTTTCACGGTGGCTCTATCAAGAATAATACTTCGGGAGCATCAAACATGGAAGGTGTATCTGAGCCTTGTACCAATAGTTGGTGGTGTAGCTGTAGCCACACTAACAGAACTTAGTTTCAACATGATCGGCTTGATAAGTGCTTTAGCATCCACTATGGCGTTTTCTTTGCAAAATATTTACTCGAAAAAGGTAATGTAATGTGGACGATAAAACTCTATTTTTCATTTATATTTCTGTTTTTTTAATCTTGTAATTTTTGACCTACAGGTGTTACATGACACAGGAATACATCACTTGCGGCTGCTACACATACTTGGCCGTCTAGCTTTATTCATGTTCTTGCCAATTTGGATTGTGTATGATTTGCGCAGTTTGATATATGAACCGATGTTGAAACCGTCCATAGAGATAAGCTATTACGTGTTAGGATTATTATTTCTAGATGGAATACTTAATTGGTTTCAGAACATTATTGCGTTTTCTGTGCTTCACATTGTCACGCCTCTAACATATGCAGTGGCAAGCGCCAGCAAACGCATATTTGTGATAGGAATAACATTACTCGTACTTGGCAATCCAGTTACATGGCTTAACATATTTGGTATGACAATGGCCATATTAGGGGTATTATGTTACAATAAGGCTAAGTATGATCAGAGAATAGAGAAACAGAAGAAGACAATTCTTCCGAAACATTATAACACAACTCAGAACGGTAATACAAACAATTATTTTATGTTAAATGGTTTTACAAGCAGACATCAATTATTTGCAGTCTAGTTTCAATTAATAATGTTTTCCATACGTGTGAATGGATTTTTATAAAGTATTATGATCGGATATAATTGGTTGAAAAAGAAGCTCATATAATCAATTGCTTTAAATATTATGCACAGTGGAATCCCGCAATAACATAAATCCCTTCCATAAGCACACACAAGTAGCGTAAGTGAAAGATAACAATGCAGTTATGTACCATAATTGATATTCTTCTAGCCATTACAACGTGCCATTTCGTGCAGGTCTCGAGTAAAATCGTAAACTGAAGTTAGAACACCGCTGAGTATAACTTTTACGATTTTAAACTTTGTAAAACTAGCGCCAAACTATGCGATTTATATTTCGCGATTCGTGATTCTTAATTTATTCAACATTCGGAGAGATTTGTCATTTGCTTTTGTAAACCTGCAATACTATTCGCGATTCATAGTATATTATTTGTAATTCATAATTTATCGTTTCTTTGATTATTCGTGTTACTTTGGTCAGTTCCGGCAGATAGATGTTTATTTAATTTTTATATTTGTTGTGCCAAAAACTGGATAGACAAAAATGTAGTCACTCCTAATGTACTCCTAATTTTTTAATATATTTAATTTTTCAGTGATATGATCTGTATACTTGAAGATTAGATTTCTTCTCTTGGTATCTTTGAGAATGTACTAATTTGAAGTTCAAACTCTTGAAACAGTTAAAAATTTTTTTAGTTTTGTAATTTTTGTCCTTTGGATTTTATAAACATTTATATATTTTTTGTCTTTTAGAAGTGCAAAGGGACGATTATTTGTCTACTCATTTTCCATTATAGGAACTGATCTAATCTAATCTTAATGAGAACTCACTAGATGGAGCACGAATTGTCACAAATAGTGTGGCACCACGAATGGATTTATTCGTTTTGATTTGCGACTTTTGAAATTTTTCTTCTGCTTCTTGAAATATGGTACTCGTTTCTTAAATATATGGGAACGATTCGACCAAAAGACAAATAATAAAAATATTAAAACATAAATGCTGTACTATGAAATAAAAATGCTAATTATTAACATTAGCAATTTCTCACTAATTTTGATCAGCTTTAAATATGTTGTCAAGATCATTATTCTGAACAACTTTTTCCTATACATGTTACCGCCGCTCGGCTTTAGTTTTTGAGTTATACAAAAAAATTATTAACAGTTTAATAAATATGATACATACAGGTAGCTTCGATGGCTTTGACTATAACATGTTGTCAAGGTCATTTTCTTGAGTGACCTTGATGGGTTTTAGCCGTCGGTCGTGATTCGTTAAAAAGTTATTAACAAAAAAAGTTTTATAAATCCGATACAATGATATCGGTGCTTTAGCACCGATTTTTTATCTCCGTGCCACAGAGCAATGTAGAAACAAACGACTTCTTACTCCATTTTTTATGCCTTTATAATTCCACGATGCTATATTGTTTGTAAATAGTCACTTATAACATTAACCTTCATTATTATTAACAGAAATTGGAAAAATTTCGACCATTATGTCAAAAAATTTAACTATTTATCAGTGCAGCGATTTATCAATGACTATTTACAAACGGCATAGCATCGTGGAATTATAAAAGCAAAAAAGTAGGGCAGAAGTCGCTACAATTGTTTGTTTCCACATTGTTGGAAAAGTTATTCAGAATAATGATCTTGACAACATATTTAAAGCTCATCAAAATCTGTGAGGAATCGCTAATGTAAGTAATTACCACAAAAATGTATTTAGAATGTCAAGACAGTTGATTGCATCAACAACTCTCAGAAATAATTTTATGAAACACCTGTACGCGTTTTCGCTTAACAAAAAGCTTGTTTGAGGTTATTGAAAAATCACTTAGCTACCAAATCGGTATGAATGACGAATCGTGTATGACGAATTTTTCTTTTACATTATTTACGAACATTATACAAATCGCGAATTGCGAATATGCGCACAACTAGTGTCGCTCTAATTTAATTATTTATAATGGTGTACTTATAAAGTTCCGTATGTGTGCTATTGTGAGATTCCACTGTATATGCATATATGTGTGCGCGCAATAATATATATACATCGATGTGCACAATGAAAAAAATAAACGTTCTCTTGTTTTGAAAAACATCGGAACATTTAAATATACATGATATCCTGCTATAAATGCTCTTTTTTATCTTGTAAACTAAAATTATATATATACATATCAAATATGAAATATAAAATTAAAATTTGAATTGAACACTTTTATGGGTATAATAATCACTTATAACAATTACGTGTATTATTTATGTTAAAAAACGGAAGAACGTATATAATTTTTTTATGATAACGTGAATATATTCGATATAGCAGAGATTGTAACGTATTTTCTAAGAAATACAACCCAGGTAGCAAACACAAGTCATTTTGACGTCAAATTTTGATTCCCTGACTATTATTGACGTCTTAATGACGTTAAAATGACGGTCAATGTCACAGATTGTTGACGTCACAATAAAGATGACATTTTAACGTCATTTTTATGGCTATCCCAGGTAGTAAAAGTCGCCGTTACTTTGACGTTTTAGAAAATATTTTGGGTACATATTCTATAAATGCAGCACTTGCATTGTGAAAATATTGAAATAACATAATTATAATGTAAAAAACAAATAAATTTACGTTGTTTCTCAACAAGCACCGTTATCTCCACCACACCATAGTCACACCTGGCATTGTCTAACTTCTGCGGTCACCCATCCAACTCTGAACCACCATCGACATTGCTTAACTTTGAAGATCGTACGCAACCTAGCACTTCGCGATGATCCATGAACACTTGATGCTCATGAATACATATTTGTTATAGATCAGTTCAATAGATGTCAGAAACATGAAACGTATAGTTAAATAATATTTATAAATAAATATAAATCTAGTTTTTTACTGATTTTTACATATGGGAAATAACATATGAAATAACTTATAAAAATGTGTTTTTGTACTGTTCTTTTGATAAAGCTAAATTATATCCCAGACAGCACACAATATTTATAAAATATTTATTTGAATATTTTATAAATATTTATTCAAATATTTTATAAATATTTTTGTGGTCTTAGATTTGACAGATCATAAAGATTTATCATAAATATTATAAATATATATTTATGAAATATTTATAAATATTTACAAAATATTACTTGTACAAATCTTTATTTTTTATTTACCATAAATATTGTATAAAATATTTAGTTTATATTTTAATAATACGTTGAATAAAGATTTTTTTCTGTATGTACTATATATAAAATATGTATAAAGTATTTATATAATGTGTTTCAAAAATAAATATTTATAAATATTCATCATAAATATTGTGTGCTGTCTGGGATAATTCTAAATATAGAGATTGATGGTGATTAATATATATAGTCATTGAAATCAATAGTTTTTTTATGTTTGTTTATATGTTTATATGTTGGATTATGTTCATACAAATTAATAAAAAATAAACGCATAAAATTCAAATTTTTATATTTGAATTAATACGTCATAATAACGTCACGGAATGACGGCAGGAAATAGGACCAAAATATTACGTCATAAAACGTCATTAAATAACGTCAATATGCCGTCATTAATGTCATGGTTACATTTTGGTCATAGGACGTCATTCGTACCAATATGACCAAAATTTGACATCAAAATGACTTGTCTTTGCTACCTGGGAATGATGTATAATATAACAAAATGATTATGTATATATATATATATATATATATATATATATATATATATATATATATAATGTAACCAAAGTGCTCCAACGTGATCAGCTGGCTGAGTGCATGTGCAGCATCTCCTCACTATGCGTCCCCATTATCCGGTCTTCATGCCAGCAGCAGCTTTGATTTGAAAAGGCTGAAACAGAAGAATATGAAATTTTTTAATATATGAAGTTGAAAATTAGTCACACCATAGTAGAGAACCAAAAGTGAAAAAGTAGTAGTCATTTTCAAAATTGTAAATCAATAAAACTCTTGTATTATATATATATATATATACTGTGATTAATTTTCAACTACATATATAAAAAAATTATGTATTCTTCTGTTTCAGCCTTTTCAAATTTAAGCTGCTGCTGGCATGAAGACCGGATAGTGGGCAGATGCTGCACATGCGCTCAACCGGCTGATCGCGTTGGAGCACTTTGGTTACATTTTTAAAACTTGAAAGTTATTTTCTCTCCTTCTCTTTTATTTTTTGATACTCCAAACCAAGGTCTGTAGATGAACGATGGGAAGGGAAGGAAGGTCTTTGCATAAACGCCATTTTGGTGCTATAAAGTGTATGTGTAGTGTTTATTGTACGAGAAGAGTGAGTGAGTAGTAGTAAAAGTGGAATGTGAGGAATGTGGAATTGATACATCGTATTGGCCCCGGCCATGTTGGGGCCAAATGTGTAACAATGGATACGAAGACCTTTCTTCCCATCCCATTGTTCATCTACAGACTTTACTCCGAACAATACTCCTCACTATCTTTGTACCAGCAGCGGGTTAGATCTGGAAATACTGCTTTGTTCTCTAACATGTTTTTTACAGTTGCACTGCTGCATTGATACAATAAGTCAAAATGAGAAAAAAATATACTTGTCTTACTTTAACTTATTGAACCAATGTAACAGTGCAACTATAAAAAACACCATTTTTATAAATGATTATTGTATTTATAATAGAATTCAATTCAAATTATTTAATTTGATATTATTTCTTAAATTTGTCTCTTTTAGTTTATGAGAACAAGAGTGGTCATTTATAGTAGCACATCCTATATATTAAAAAAATTATGTATACTAAGAAACTGTTTAAAAAAAAGTTTCTCACAGATAAAGATAAAATATATATAATAATACAAGCAATAAATACTTTATGGTATATTGGATATTTTTTTAAAGAATTGTTTCTTTCCATTTTTTTCACAAAAAGTTCATAAAATTAAACTCAGACTTTAGATGTATATGCTCTCTTAAATAAAATTACAACACTTGTTTAAATTTAATTTGGTTTTTTGTTTTCTCTAATCTCTTTATATCTTAGAGCTTATTAAAATATTACCCAGATAATCAAACCTGCAAAAGCAGAATTCCACAGCAAATCCACAGCCTACTGCGTCCGCACCAAGCTCGCGTTTCGCAGACAGAGACCGCATTCGACAGATCTGCTTTCCTGCCGCCAAATTGGCGGCGCCAATATGCTGTTAAATTTTGTCCAGCAGATTCCGTCTACAAAACACAAGCCCAATGCGGACACAGTAGGCCATGGATCCGATGTGTGGAACTCTGCTTTTGCAGATTTGGTTATCTGGGTTATAAAATTAACAATTTTAACTTTTTTTTTTAACTTTTTAAAGTCCGTTTTTTTGCTTTCTAATAGTTATTCTAAAAAAAATATATATATATATATTTTTTTTTTTAAGTTGTAGACTTTTATATATGTTCTCTGAAGGAAATTGTTTTTCTATTATAATAAAACCTAACCGAGCAGTGTGCAAAACCGCCAACAAGTGAATGCGACAAAACTCTATTTCTCTATTTCTCTCATTAAAAAACCGTACAAAATAGAATTAAAGACGCATTACGATATTTCTCAACCATATTTTAGAGAAATAATGATAAAATGATATTTTTTAAGTAAATCCTAAAAATTCCAAAACAAAAGTAAACAAAATGTTTTGACAGTACATTAACACGAATATGCAGTATATTAGCACGAATGTCTGCATATAATAGTTTTTAAACTAAATATCCTTATTTGAGTATTCTAAATATTAAGTTGATCTGAATATTTATTAAAATTTTTTCAATATTTTTGAGAAGTATTTTAATTTGTTTAAGAATCTAACACATTTTCTTAGAAAGATATAAAATGTATATAGAAATTCTAAAAAAATTAAGGGATTCTGAGAAATACTTTCAAGGTATATTCCACATTTTTGTACCACATTTCGACAATAATCTGTTTTATTTTTTAATTCTGAAGATAACAAGATGTTACTTGTGCAAATCAAAATTATTATTTTCGGCTAATTGCTGGTCCAATTAGTTAAAAAAAAAAACAAGATAAAGAATGAGCTATTAAAAGTCTAATACAAGCATTAGTGTGCAAATTAAAATATTAAAAGTATAATATAAACCTGCTCATATATAATTCAAAATATTCTAGGTTAATGAGAAATAAACAAGCCAATAAACATAGATGTGATAAATTAATCGACTTTATTATTATATAATATTTATTGATGACATCAAACCAAACGTTTCGACTTACGATTAGTTTTCATCAGCGGTTTATTTTAAAAACAATATGTTAAATAAATAAAGTCTTTCACATTTAAAAAAATAAGTAAATTAATATGTGGTGAATTGCGTAAATACAATGGGTATGTAAAATCCACCAAAACATGTCAGATGATTAAAAAGCGATATTAATGTCAAAGTAAATAAATTATAAGCAAAAAATGTGATCAAAGTCTTACAAGAGCAGAAAGTTTTCTCTCTGATTGTATCGAGTTTTATATATGTTATAGTTCTACCCTTCTTTTATTTCATGTTAAAGTTATACGATGCAATTCCTAAGCGTTCTCGAGAAAAACAAGATAAAAAAATTGCGTGTTTCTTATATACCAGATTGTAAGAACCAATTTGCCACTTTTATGTAATAAAAATTATATAATTTTATATTATTTTATTTTAATAAGTTGTGTTATGCAATTAACAAATTTAAAATTATTATTTACTTTTGTCAATTTTACGATATTTATTCTTGCGTTATCACCGAATTTTAATTACACAGAAAGTTGTTTTCTTATGTTAGTAGGGGTATCTTTTATTGTGTATACGTACGTAGTAATAGTAGTATATGTAGTAGCCAAGCGCCTTACTGACTGGCTACACCCCTAGTTGCAAATTTAATGTTAAAACTTAGTATATAGGGAAAATGCAAATTTTTAAACTTGTTTTTCTCAAGAATGTTTGAGAATTGCTTATACTATATAAAACTTGACACAATCGGAGGGGGGACTTTCTGATGTTTCCCTTGTTAGTCAAGAATTGATATTAGAATTGCGGATACATAACAAAAGAAGCGATGCTGACATTGAAAAAATAATTGTGATGTGTCGATGTTATCGTCTAATCTAATGTTATTTTCACATTAGATATTAGACAAAACTTTTTGTATTGTTGTATTGTCTAATGTATTGTACTTGCGTAATTTGCCACATATTAATTTATTATTGATTTATAAATTTATTTTAGATTATTAATAAATAATAAATTTGGTGAATTTATTATATCTATATTGTTCATTTATTGGCTTTATTAACCTTGAATATTTTAAAATATTAAAATGTTAAATGCTTTTTAATACGGATCTATTACATTTGAGTGAGTATTTGTTAATCTTTCTTAATGATAATATCTCAGTTTTCAACAGTCTGACGTTTATTATGATCCAGGTACACATCAGATTATTTTTGTATTTTACTGATTTACTAAATACTTTATTTTGAATTACTCAATTTTTATACACTGACAGTTTTATTGATTAGAATTTTATTTTATGACAAAACAGTCTAATTTATTATCTGAAGTATGTAGTTCTGATAAACACTATGGGATGACTTGCCAAGGATTATTTCTGATATTTTTTATCATTTTTAATATTTTACGGTCTAAAAAGTAGTTCAACATAGAACTGAAATATATAATCATAGATAACATGAATATATAATGTATATACATTATATGTACGATATAATAGATCCGGGTCATTAAAAAATATTTGATATTTTAATTTACGTACTAATACTTGCGCTAGGCACTTAATAGCTTCTATCTTTATTTTGTTAACTACTTAAATTCGATTACATTCCTAGAAATCACTCTTATTATTAAGTATGAAAATTGTATACTCTATTTTTTATGTTGAAAAGTATTTTGAGGTATTGTTTATTGATATATAATACAGTTTAATAAAAAAATTATTTTGTCTCTTTGAAGTGCTATCGTGTGTATGTGTGTGTCCCAAAGATTTATTTTACACTAAACACAATGCCATTCTTAAATTTGTGTAGCATACTAGATTTTTAATGAATTAAAGTGGACAAAAAAGATGTTTATGGTAATTTTGAACATCTTTTTTTCTGCAAAATCTATACAGAAATTATACAGAAAATCTAAAAGCATGAAAAAGTCTTTGGGATATGATATAGGTTTGACATCATTGAAATTTTATTCATACTTTTTAAAGTATTAATTTGTTGGAAAATAAAAAATCGAGATACATTTTTCAATATGTCGATATATAGATTTGCGTTCATGGGTTATGTGTGGAGAAAATATGTGTGTGAATGGAATTGTACATAGAAAATGTTCCAGCAAAGGAAACCAACTTGTATTTATTTTTATAAATAAAATACACATGTGTACAAAAATATGAAAACATTTAATGTTCAATTAAATCAATAAAAAGTTATATATATTAAGAAGTAAAACTATTGTAGAAATCAAAGAAAAGTCTGATATTTAACAATTTTTTTATCATGAAAAATAAATAAAATAAAAAATCTCTTTTAAGGTTTTTATTCTGCATATACTAAAGTATTTAAAATGATTAAGAGAAATTTTTTTTTTATTTTAGATAACCGCTATACAGTTTCTCATGCGCAGCCACATTTTCTTTATGGCCCTCTACGGCTAGCAGCACATCTGAACGGTTGCATCTAGAACAAAAAAACCAAAACTTTTCAGACATTCGATAAAATTTTCTTTCAAAGTACGTAAGAAAATGAAAAAATATGATGATTTGTGAAAATGGTAGAACTATAAAGAAAGAATTTCATTTTTTAGCTAAAAATTTTGCACAAATTTGTTTACAACAAAAGAAATTTTGAAGTAACCGTAAAATCCTTATGTACTTCGCTAGAAAATCTATTTAAGAATATGCTTTTAAAATGTGTGTGTGAAGTTAGCATATCATTTCGTGGAAACTCATTAATTAATTTTACGGTCTAAATTGATTGATGAAAATGAGTTCTGGGTTCCTTTTCAATAGTTCTACAGTTCCTGATAGGTTAAACTCAGTTCTGGTCGTTAAAGCGAAAAAATTGATTAGTGCAAAGTGAGACGCTAACTTCACGCAGCATCTCACTTTGTTTTACGAAAGTTTCCGCCGTAATTCTTACTGGATTTTTAAAGATCTACAGATCTACAATAGTTTCAGAAAGAGTTCTGTAGGTAAACAATATATTTTTAATGTTTTAATAAATTTTATAATTAAAAATAAAATAAAGGTGAGACACTGATCAATTTCAAAGAGTTCTGTGCATTATAAAATATTTCTCGATTCTAGTTCTGAACGTACTTAATCATTTTCCAAAGAGTTCTGATTGTAAATGTTATTAATTACACAGCCCAGTGAACACATTTTATAGCGACAATATAACATGGAAGTTACAAGTAATTTAACATTGTTATTCTTGTGATATGTAGGTGCTATATGACATGAAAATAACCTGTTACGTAATATTTGTTATACGCAAGTGATTTAGCTGTTATACATCGTTTTGGCGTTACAGTTATTCAACAAAAATTGTATAATCGTAACATAACACGTTCGTATCAATGTTATTACGGAACGATGCATCGTAGTTGACTCAGAAATCAGACAACATTATAACATCCTGAATGATAGATCTATTTAATAATAAAAAAAATTATTATAAAGATAATGTTTTCAAAAATAACGGTTTGTCTACAATTACTGCGCACAAAAAATGCACAAAATCTAAATTCATCATGTGCTGAACAAAAACAGAATAATAAATGTATGCTATTCAATTTTTCTTAGAATTATGATCTATATAGTTAACCATCTAATTAATCATTTGAACGCTTCAAAGATTAATGCTAAATAGATCGCAATTTCCATCAAATTATTAAGGTTATGGAAAAAGATAAATTTAACAATGAAATTAATACATAAATAAATTAATGCTATTTATTTTTAATATGTTTTGCAAAATTTAATTGCTTTTATAAAAAATAATATAGTCGCGTCAGTTTACATATAGGTATATGTAGACAATAACAAGTATCCATATCGATGAGTCAAATTGGCGTAGCAGGTAGAGTACAAGGTTCGTAATCCTAAGGTCCCGGGTTCAAACCTAGCAGCGGCAAGTAAGAATAAAATAAAAAATAACAATTTAAATTTAATTAATTAATAAAAATTTATTCTAAATGTAGTATGTGCTGTTGATAAAAATAATTTCAAAAAAATGAAATTTTTATTTTATTTTATTTTTCTTTACTGTAACTGTTGTGTAACGGTTAGATAATATGTAATTATAACATGTTAAATTGCTGAGTCGGAAATTGTAACTTACATGTAAGTTACGTGTAATTTCAGAGTAACGTAACCTGTTATATTCGGTTACATTGCTGTTACACTGCTGCTATATTACTGTGTTCACTGGGAGGCACACAAAAAAAGTGGTTGATCCGGCGGACTAGACTCAATCCTTATGTATTTTGACCCGCTGAATCCGAATCCAAGGTCAGAATTGCAAAGTTACCCAGTGAACACATTTTATAGCGGCAATATAACATGGAAGTTACATGTAATTTAACATTGTTATTCTTGTGATATGTAGGTACTATATGACATGGAAATAACCTGTTACGTAACATTTGTTATACGCAAGTGATGTAGCTGTTATACATCGTTTTGGCGTTACAGTTATTCAACAAAAATTGTATAATTGTAACATAACACGCTCGTATCAATGTTATTACGGAACGATGCGTTGTAGTTGACTCAGAAATCAGACAACATTATAATATCCTGAATGACAGATCTATTTGATAATATAAAAAATTATTATAAAGATAATGTTTTCAAAAATAACGGTTTGTCTACAATTACTGCATATAAAAAATGCACAAAATCTAAATTCATCATGTACTGAACAAAAACAAAATAATAAATGTATACTATTCAATTTTTCTTAGAATTATGATCTATATAGTTAACCATCTAATTAATCATTTGAATGCTTCAAAGATTAGTGCTAAATAGATCGCAATTTCCATCAAATTATTAAGGTTATAAAAAAAGATAAATTTAAAAATGAAATTAATAAGTAAATAATAAATTAATGCTATTTATTTGTAATGTTTTGCAAAATTTAATTGCTTTTATAAAAAATAATATAGTTGCGTCAGTTTATAACATATAGATATATGTAGACAATAACAAGTACCCATATTAATGAGTCAAATTGGCGTAGCAGGTAGAGTACAAAGTTCGTCATCCTAAGGTCCCGGGTTCAAACCTACCAGCGGCAAGTAAGAATAAAATAAAAAATAACAATTTAAATTTAATTCATTAATAAAAATTTATCTTAAATTTAGTATGTGCTGTTGATAAAAATAATTTAAAAAAAATGAAACTTTTATTTTATTTTATTTTTCTTTGTAACGGTTGTGTGACGGTTAGATAACATGTTATATAACATGTTATATTGCTGAGTCGGAAATTGTAACTTACATGTAAATTACGTGTAATTTCATAGTAATGTAACCTGTTATATTCGGTTACATTGCTGTTACATTGCTACTATATTACTGTGTTTACTGGGTATCTTGCATTTCCTAATCTCAAAAAAATTTTTTTTAATGTTGGTCCGGCAGACCAGACTAGTCAATCCTTATGTATTTTGACCCTCTGAAACCAAATCCAATGTCAGAATTGCAAAGTTAGCTTGCATTTGCTAACCTCAAAAAAAAATTTTTTTTAATGTTGGTCCGGCAGACCAGACTAGTCAATCCTTATGTATTTTGACCCGCTGAATCCAAATCCAAGGTCAGAATTGCTGAATTGGCTCATTTTTTTCTAACCTTAAAAAAATTTTTTTTCTTATAATGTTGGTCTGGCGGACCAGAATAGTCTACCTTTATGTATTTTTACCGGCTGAATTCAAATTCAGGGTCAGAATTGCTGCATTGTCTCATTTTTTTGTAACCTCAAAAAACACCTTATAAAAGCAGTTTGGATCACAAATGTATAATCTGGAACATGCAGACTTGCGTAACCACATTACCCAGGGAAAATTTAATACGTATGACAAGTTTGAGCTTCTGTGAATAGTGTAGAAAATTCACTCTCTTTTTCTATTATATCTCTTTTATTCTCGAAGATTCTGTGCAATGGCTTTCTCTTACGTTTCTTTCCTTTCACAGAGACATCACGTTTGAGCGTCCAGTAGATATCAGCCATCATTCACATCCCACTTGCCTTGATATCGATACTACATCTTTTTGATGTCCTGATGAAATCTTTCTCCCTGTTCTTCACTATAATCACCTAGATTTTCTGGGAAGTAGTCGATATGAGAATTTAAGAAATGCAACTTAAGATTCATTAGGCAACCTAGTTTTCTATAGTTCTCCATCATTTCCGCTACCCTTTCTCTGTAATCTTCACTTTTGTGGTTTTCTAGAAAATTTTCCTGGGTAATGTGGTTACGCAAGCCTGCACGTTTTGGATTATACATTTGTGATCCAAACTGCTTTTACAAAGTGTTTTTGAGGTTAGGAAAAAATGAGCCAATTCAGCAATTCTTTGAATTTGGATTCAGCGGGTCAAAATACATAAAAATAGACTATAGTCTAATCCGCCAGACCAAGATTTAAAACAATTTTTTTTGAGGTTAGAAAAAAATGAGCCAATGCAGAAATTCTGACCTTGAATTTGGATTCAGCGGGTCAAAATACATAAAGATAGACTAGTCAGGTCTGCTGGACCAACATTAAAAAAAATTTTTTTTGAAGTTAGGAAATGCGAGCTAACTTTGCAATTCTGACATTGGATTTGATTTCAGCGCGTCAAAATACATAAGGATTGACTAGTCTGGTCCGCCGGACCAACATTAAAAAAAAAATTTTTTTGTGGGTTAGGAAATGTGAGCTAACTTTGCAATTCTGACCTTGGATTCGGATTCAGCGGGTCGAAATACACAAGAATTGACTAGTCTAGTCCGTCGGACCAACCACTTTTTTTCTGTGCCTGTGTTATTAAATAAAAAATGTTTAACGCCCAAAAAAGACCTACCTATGGGAATATGAGTGAGACGCTGGTAGTTTTTCGAGAGTTCTGTGCATTATATAATATTTTTCTTACAGTTCTAAATGTATTCAAACCTTTCGTAACGAATTCTGCCCGCAAACAATAATAAATTATTGTTAAATAATTTTTAATCCCCGAAAATGTCGAATTTACGAGAATATGGGTGAGACGCTGGTTGTTTTCCAAGAGTTCTGTGCATTGTATAATATTTTCTTGACAGTTCTAAATGTATTTAAACATTTTGTAAAGAGATTTGACCGCAAACAATAAATAAATGTTAAATGATTTTTATCGCTCTAAATATGCGTATTTTTGTGAGACCCTGCTAATTTTTCGACAGTTCTGGGTGTCATAAAATATTTTTCGTACACTTCCGGACTTGTTTAAGAGCCTTCTGAAGAGTTCTAGCCGTAAACATTAATAAATAATTTTAAAATTATTTTTATTCCCCGGGAATGTCGAATTTATGAATATATGGGTAAGACGCTGGTTGTTTTCCAAGAGTTCTTTCTCTTCAAGAATTCTTTTTTTTCCCTTACTTTTTAAAACGTGGATTAGCCTTCGATGAACGGTTTTAAACGGTTTACGTACATGCGCGTCGTTGTCCTCCCTCGCTTGACAGTATAATTTACGTCTGAATGTTTCTCGATCACCGTTTACGGTCCGGTCCATTGTGCGTCGAGTTTTTTCGATCTTCCGCGTCGGAGCGTTTCATCGTATAATATTTTTTCGCCGATTTTGAATTTTATCTCCTTCGTTCGCTTATCGTATTGCGTCTTGGCCTTGGCCTTTTCATCCTTAATATTTTTGCGTGCAACACGGTTAGTGGTGCTTTTCCGTAATTTTTGCGCGTAATCGTCGTAATTGTAGGTAGGTTTAGGCTGTCTTGTCAGGGCTGTCGGCAGTTTTGCTTGTCGTCCGTAGAGTAATTCGAACGGTGTGTAGCCGTGTGCGGCGTCGTATTATACGTTTACATCGCGTACGGGATCCATTCATCCCAATCCGTTTGATCGTTGTTTATATAATGGCGTAGATATTCGGCTAGGGTCCGATGTGATCGCTCGAGGTTACCGTTGCTTTTGGGATGATAGGCGGTAGACTGAATTTTATTTATCTTGAATAGTTTATTGCATGTATTTTTGAATATTTCGCTCATGAAATTTGTGCCTTGGTCCGTCAACACGTATTCTGGCGTTCCGTATTCCAGGACAATTTTCGAATTCTTTGCTCACGGTATTTGCTTCCTGGTTGCGTAGTGATATCGCTTTACTAAATTTTGTAAGATGATCCCGAAAGGTTAGTAGGTACCGATTTTCATTTCTCGTTAATGTTAGTGGTCCTACAATGTCGAGCGTGCATTTCTCGAAAGGTTGACTAGGCGTATCTATAACTACAAGAGGTGCCTTTGTTTTTCGAGGAAGCTTATTCTTTTGACAGTGCTCGCACTTTTTATGTACCGCTCTACATCGGCTATTAACATTTTGGCTCAAATGTCCACTATTTTTTCTCCACGTTTAACGCTCAAACTTTTTACATAGACGTCATAGAAAAAAAACTCGACGTAGAATTTTAAATAGACCGAAATCTTTTCTTTCGAATACCGGCGTCAGAATTGATCTACAAAGCGAGTAAAAAAAAGTTATGGTCCATTTTTCCAAAAAAGAGCAATATTTTTTGACATTTTTTTTAAAAAATTCCATATTTTGGATGCGGAAGTGTTTTGCAGGATCATTTTAATAGAAATAAATCATGGAATAAAAAAATCTGCTCTTTCAAATCCCATTGCAATTTTTTAAAAATTCAACAATCTCGGATTTAATATGGCGGTCAAGAGATGGAAAAACCGTATATAATCAAAATATTTTCAATTTTCTTGCTTTTTTTTGTAAAATTTTTTCAAAATACTTTAAAAATACATAAGTTTGTTATTTTATGTGAATCGAGATTATAATATCAATACAAATAATGGCGGTTTTTTTCAAGAAATGCGAAAAAAAATGATTTATCGCCAAATAATGTAGAAAAACAATAAGCAAGTGTTCATTGCTAGTATTTTATCATGCTTACATCTACGCATACATCTATGCACATTACAAACATATAAATATACTACTCAAAAAAAATAGGGAACACTTTTTGTATACCGAAAATTTAGGCTATTTTCAAACTGCTGCAACTCAGCGAAAAATTATCGTAGAAACAAAATTCAGAAAGCGTTTTAAAGCTTGAAACTTCTTTCAAATGCTTTTTGGCGATTTTAGTTATCTTTTTTTTTACCAACGTGGCACAATGATAAAGCTTGACCCGTTAAAATGAAAATTTTTTATGCGAATTTGGTGTGCCACATCTCGCGTGAAAAAAATCTTAGAGCATTTTTGTTACTTGCATCTTAGAGCGGGAACTTTCCCCTTTAATTTGAGTGGTTGTTCATTGCTGTACGATTTTTTTGACCGAGTTATTGAGATTTTAATAAAAAATGGTCATTTTGATTTTCATCACTTGTTATTCGTGAACAAATCAACGTACAGCGCTCAGCAAAAAAGCGTTGGAAAGCTGAAAGTTTGCACTTTTGAATGCTGTTATCAATTTTTTCACAGATTTACTTTTTCTAACAACAAATCGCGTTCAAAGATTACGTAAAAAATCGCATATTTTACGGTTTTCATTTAATTTAAAGTATTGTTGTGAAGAAAGATCCAATCACACATCGCTAAAGCAAAGTTTTATAATACGATTACTCCCCAGTAATAAACACTAACGTTCATAAAATTAAACATTTGTATTCTACGTGTTTATCATTCTTGAAATTGCTTAAAATGTTTTTTCAACAATTTTTCTACACCCTTTTGACCAAGTTACAAAGTCAACCTTACAATTTTTTTTAATGATACCACCGACATTAGTGTTGTCCAATGTGCACCATGTGGAAGATGCCGGTCGAATTGTGCACATCGCGCGCGCGCGCGCACGTGCGTGTGTGTATGTGTTTTACAGCAAAGGTAAGAATCCTGCGGTTCGTCACGCGCTCGCGGCTGTTCCTGTCGTTTTATGTTGTTTCAAATGCGTTCAAATGTTTACGCGGCATTTTGAAAATTTCGTATACAAGCTCAATACTCTACAAGAATCGTCTGTGTGTTAAACATTTGTTTTAAAGCTTCTATACATAAACATTACATGTAAACATTACGAGTACGCACCTACTCACATACATACCGTAATGTTTACAAGTAATGTTTACGTACAAAGAGACTTTAAAATAAATGTTCAGTACAAAGACGACTCTCGTAGTGTATTGAGCTCGTATACGAAATTTTCAAAATGCCGTGTAGACATTTGCCTGCAACAGAAGTTGCACAAATAATCGCACTTCTCAAAGAAGGTTTTTGCATGCGTCACGACGCATGTTGGTATGTCTATCTCTGTAGCGAGTAAAGTTTGGTTACGATATCAAGAGACAAGACGTTATACGAGACATGAAGGCAGTGGGCGTGGTCGAATAATTACTGTTAGACAAGATCGAGAAAGCGTCTAGTTACATTTGCCGTATGACGAGCGTTGTCCTGCATAAACACAAAATTCGTATGCGATAAACGTAGAGGCAATTTGTAAGGTCCAAGAATTTCATTTATGTATCGAACACTTGTGATTACAGGAGGTGGCAGGATCACTAATTCAGTTCGTTCTGCTTTGAAATACACCGCCACACAATCACAGAACCACCGTTATAGGCTCGTACTAGCATAACGTAGCGTAATCATAGCGTTCATTTCATCGACGCCAAGTAGGTGTACGAGCGTCATTGCTGTAAAGACAGAAACGCGATTCATCAAAAAAGTACACATTGTTCCATTTTCTCGCGGTCCAATTTATGTGATTGCGCGCAAATTGAAAACGAATCTAACAATGTCTAAAGGTAAGACTTGGCACTCGCGCACGAGAACGCGCGCGCGATGTGCACAATTCGACCGGCATCTTCCACATGGTGCACATTGGACAACACTAATGTCGACGGTGTCATTAAAAAAAAATTGTAAGGT
Organism: Monomorium pharaonis; assembly: GCF_013373865.1. NCBI lineage: Eukaryota > Metazoa > Arthropoda > Insecta > Hymenoptera > Formicidae > Monomorium > Monomorium pharaonis. The sequence goes on along the minus strand of NC_050475.1, from coordinate 14,460,500 downwards.
TGACTTTGTAACTTGGTCAAAAGGGTGTAAAAAAAATGTTGAAAAAACGTTTTAAGCAATTTCAGCAATTTCAAGAATGATAAACACGTAGAATACAAATGTTTAATTTCATGAACGTTAGTGTTTATTACTGGGGAGTAATCGTATTATAAAACTTTGCTTTAGCAATGTGTGATTGGATTTTTCTTTACAACGGTACCTTAAACTAAATGAAAACCGTAAAATATGCGATTTTTTACGTAATCTTTGAACGCAATTTGTTGTTAAAAAAAGTAAATCTGTGAAAAAATTGATAACAGCATTCAAAAGTGCAAACTTTCAGCTTTCCAACGCTTTTTTGCTGAGCGCTGTACGTTGATTTGTTCACGAATAACAAGTGATGAAAATCAAAATGACCATTTTTTATTAAAATCTCAATAACTTGGTCAAAAAAATCGTACAGCAATGAACAACCACTCAAATTAAAGGGGAAAGTTCCCGCTCTAAGATGCAAGTAACAAAAATGCTCTATGATTTTTTTCACGCGAGATGTGGCACACCAAATTCGCATAAAAAATTTTCATTTTAACGGGTCAAGCTTTATCATTGTGCCACGTTGGTAAAAAAAAAGATAACTAAAATCGCCAAAAAGCATTTGAAAGAAGAAGTTTCAAGCTTTAAAACGCTTTTTAGATTTTGTTTTTACGATGATTTTTTGCTGAGTTGCAGCAGTTTGAAAATAGCCTAAATTTTCGGTATACGAAAAGTGTTCCTTATTTTTTTTAGTAGTATATATATGTATATATATATATATACAGGGTGTCCCAACGCACATAGGTCAATACCCGTAAAAAGGTAGAAGGGATCGAGAGGAACATAAAAGTCCAATATTGTCTTGGGTTAGGTCTGCAAATAATCGAGATATTAATTTTTCAAATTGTGCGAATGAGAACGCGCTGTAGGAAGAGCCGAGCCGCTCGAGCCGTAGCGCGGCCCACTGTCAAGCACTGGCTGTCGGCAGCGGGGGGAAGGAGGAGAAGCGGCGCCGATGCCTGTGCTTCGCCGTCCTCGCGTCCCGCCGTACTGCGTCTAGACTTACATTAATGGCCGCTCTCGCCTCCCACCGCACTACGCCCAAACTCGCGTCGTTACGCACATTCGCAATTACTTGACAATATTATTTAGCAAAGATAGGATAAATTAAAACCATAATAAATCAGCGCCAAAAGACATCACGTGACTAAAAATGACGAATGGGTATCGTTATTTTTAGTCACGTGATGTCCTTTGACGCTGAAAATGAGCATCAAGCGTCAGTGTGAAAAAGCACTTTGATGCGTTTAAGGCATAAGCATGCATAAGCGTCCAAGGAGAACGCTTTCATAATCACGTAATAAACTTCTGTAACTAATAGCGAATTTGGTTGCTTGTTTATAGTCAATTTTTATATTTAAGAATCATTTTAAATTTTTCTTAAAATACTTCTTAACCAGTAAAATGATCTGTACAACATCCATAGAATTATTTTTTTTGGTTAAATAGTTTTTGAACATGTATTCTTAAATATAAGAATACTGATGTAAAGTATGTAAATAAGCCTTAGTGCGCACTCGGTGCGCACTAGTGCAAGCAACCGAATTCGCTATAAGAAAGTCGAAAGATAGAAAGTGATGGAAACTTATCGAATACGTCTTATAAATTAGCGGAACAAAGGGAGCAGAATTAAATCTAAATAATTTTATTTGTTGCTAAAAAGTTGCGCAAGAAAAAAATTTTTTGCTCTGTTAGTTTTCTTAAACTCGATGTTCCGCTAAAGGAAGATTGAGTTAGCGGAACATTATATAAAAATTATAAAATTATACATAATAATGATATGGGAATTTGTTGCTCATTTGTTGCTAAAGAAAAATTTAATTTGTTTATTACATTTAATTTTTCCCCCAAAATTAATTTAAACAACAATTTAAAACAAATAAACTTAAAAAAACAAAACAAGATTATAACAAATTTGTTGCTCGTTTATTTCATATTGGGGCATCGTCTGAATTTGTTGCTCTCGAAATATACAAGTTTTACAATTGTTGCTTGCAATTAAAGTTTAAACAATAGCGAGAAACCGACCAGCGTGCAAAATTACAAGAGTAAAAAATGAGAAAAAATTTGTTGCTACTTTAAATTTCATATTAGGGCATCGTCTGAATTTGTTGCTCTTAAAATATGCAAGTTTTACAATTGTTGCTTGCAATTAAAGTTTAAACAATAGTGAAAAACCGAGCAGCGTGCAAAATTACAAGAGTAAACTATGAGAAAAAATTTGTTGCTCGTTTTTCATAGAAATTTTTAACAAGGATGGAAAAAAAAAATACTTTACGTTAAAGGAGTTAACCACACAATTTAAAATATTAGTTGGCAATCAAAAAGAAACGTGTATATTTTCATCAGTAATTATAAAGAACCACGTCAGATTCGAACATCGAATAAAGGACTGGGACATTTCACTACTTTATGTCTTCGTCAAAATAAAATATGGACACAATATGATCATCTAAGGGAAAAAGAAGAAAGAAAATGTGATTTTTATACAACAGATCCCCAATTATTAATATGTTTTGAATAAATCATAAAATTAAATAAAATTTAAATTTTAACTTTTTATTACTCCATATACATAATTTATTGATTACACACACATTATAATAATTTTAAATTTTGTATATTTCGAGAGAAACAAATTCAGACGATGCCCCAATGTGAAATTTAAACGAGCAACAAATTTTTTCTCATAGTTTACTCTTGTAATTTTGCACGCTGGTCGGTTTTTCACTATTGTTTAAACTTTAATTGCAAGCAACAATTGTAAAACTTGCATATTTCGAGAGCAACAAATTCAGACGATACCCCAGTATCAAAGGGCATAGCGGAATAAGCAGGTGAAATCTGCCCCCGCACTAATCGAACTCAAATTGATATCATTAGTTGGCACCCTTGAGATGTAAAACTTCCCTAAATATTAGTTACAAAATTGCATTTTTGGGGGAGTTATGGAGGGGGAAAGAAAAATAAAGAAAGTGGTTTTTTTCGAAAATGGTTGGACCGATTTTAATGAAAAAAATATATGTTGTAAACATCATTTAGACAAGTTTGAGAAAATTTTAAGTAATTTTTGTGGCAAAAAAAACCCGATAAAAAAATTTTTGAATTTTTTATGAATTTTTTGGGGGGTGATAGTTCTGAGATACCACTTTTATATTTTCACAAAAACATCTCTAGATCTTCTTCTTTAACACATTTTTTTTTTTAAATCAATCGGAGTGTTGGAACATGGTTAAAAATAATAATTCACACCGCGCCGCCGTGCCGCGCCGCGCCGGTTGGGCGACCGGGCCGCGGCGCACGGCGATTGTTGTCATGTTGAACTTACATACTAGTTGCAGTGTTGCAATGTTTAGTTGCCAAGAAAAATTATAATATAATATAAAATATAATAACACATATAATATTTCTAGGACGTCTGCAATGGGAGCGTCCTAGATGCGCACAGTAATAAATGGACACAGCAGGCTGAGTGAAACGGACACAGACCAAATGCACACAGAACAAATGCGCACAGACCAAATGCGCACGGACCAGATGCATACGGAACAAATGCGCACGGACCAAATGCGCACAGACCAAACGGACACAGTAACCTACAAACTTATTACATGGGTTGCGACTTTTCGGGCATCTCTATCGACGGGGTGGGTGCGGGAGGAGGGCGAGGCCCCCACTTGCACCCGCCGTGTGTGTGTGTGTGTGTGTGTGTGTGTATGTGTGTGTGTGTGTGTGTGTGTGTGTGTGCAAAGCATTCTCTGCACCACATAGGTTTGCGACTGTGCGCATTTGGTCCGTGCGCATTTGGCCCGTGTGCATCTGGTCCGTGTGCATTTGGTCTGTGCACATTTGGTCTGTGTCCGTTTCACTCAGCCTGCTGTGTCCGTTTATTACTGTGCGCATCTGGGACTCAGTCTCTGCAATTAGGCTATAAAACTTATCGTTTCGGCAGTTCATCACAAGGAGATTGCAGTACGTTTTTAAATTCCATATGTTCGGGGTGCTTTTTAAATGTGAGTCCCCTTGCCTCTTACATTATTTATCATCGGTGTGCTTTTTTAAAGTGAATCCTCTCGCCTCTCACATTATCTATCATCGAGGTGCTTTTTTAATATGAGTTCTTTTGCCTCTCACATTATCTATTATCGGGGTGCTTTTTTAAAGTGAGTCTTCTCGCCTCTTACATTATTTATTATCGGGATGCTTTTTTAATGTAAGTTTTCTCGCCTCTCACATTATCTATCATCGAGGTGCTTTTTTAATGTGAGTCCATTCGCCAAAAAGATAATTTGAGAGGCAAAGGGACTCACATTAAAAAAGCACCTCGATGATAAATAATGTGAGAGGCGAGGGGACTCATTTTAAAAAAGCACCCCGATGATAGATAATGTGAAAGGCAAGAGGACTCACTTTAAAAAAGCACCCCGATAATAGATAATGTGAGAGGCAAGGGAACTTACATTAAAAAAGCACCTCAATGATAGATAATGTGAGAGGCGATTTCCTCGTGGTAAACTGCCGAAACGATAAGTTTTATAAGCTAATTGCAGACGTCCTGGAAATATTATATGTGTTATTATATTTTATATTATTATATTATAATTTTTCTTGGCAACTAAACATTGCAACACTGCAACTAGTATGTAAGTTCAACATGACAACAATCGCCGTGCGCCGCGGCCCGGTCGTCCAGCCAGCGCGGCACGAAACGGCGGCGCGGTGTAAATTATTATTTTTAACCATGTTCCACCACTCCGATTGATTTAAAAAAAAAATGTGTTAAAGAAGAAGATCTAGAGATGTTTTTGTGAAAATATAAAAGTGGTATCTCAGAACTATCACCTCCCAAAAAATTCATAAAAAATTCGAAAATTTTTTTATTAGGTTTTTTTTACCACAAAAATTACTTAAAATTTTCTCAAACTTGTCTAAATAATGTTTACAACATATATTTTTTTCATTAAAATCGGTCCAACCATTTTCGAAAAAAACCACTTTCTTTATTTTTCTTTCCCCTTCCATAACTCCCCCAAAAATGCAATTTTGTAGCTAATATTTGGGGAAGTTTTACATCTCAAGGGTGCCAACTAATGATATCAATTTGAGCTCGATTAGTGCGGGGGCAGATTTCACCTGCTTATTCCGCTATACCCTTTAAACGAGCAACAAATTTTTTTTTTTATAGTTTACTCTTGTAATTTTGCCCCCTGGTCGGTTTCTCGCTATTGTTTAAACTTTAATTGCAAGCAACAATTGTAAATCAGCGTAGGGCGAGCAGTCCGGCGCAGGACCGTGAGCAGGCTCATTCTTCCGGGTGCCCCACGTGCCCCCCCCTCCCCGCGAAGATAAAAATGTTCCGTCGGCAACCTCCGACGTCCACCGACGAGTTTGGTTGCCCTCTGACTTTTGCAGGAGAGTCCCGTACTCTGCGGAGGCAGTTCCGCGGCCCCGGCCTCCAGGCTGCTGCCTCCATGGTGCTCGCCGTTATCCGGTGGCCAGCCGGGGCGCCGATTTTTCTTGCGACGGCCCCAGCTTTCCCGGGGCTTGATGCGCTCGCTCGCGCCCCGCCGCTCGTCTTGCCCCTCCGGCGGCGGTCCCTCACTCTCGGCAGTTGCTATCCGGGCCCGCGAAATTCTGGCTCACCCCTCCTTCCGCGCCTACCGCCGCCCTTCCTCCGAACTCCTGGCCGTCGGTAGCGGTGAAATGCTTGCCGTGCAACCGAAAAAAACGCAAAATATTTAGTCTATATACTCTACATTTGTCTCCCCCAGGAGACTTCCCGATTCGCTCTCGCTTCTCCGTCCGGCGCGAACTCGCAGTCTGTGACGGGGGAGGGACGCTGCGCGCCGTGACAGCGAAACTGCCACGTCACAACGTGTAAAGATGTTTTTATAGATTTTTATTTACAATTATTTTTTTACATAACAAATTCTTAAAAATAATTTTTTATCACTGCGTTTTGTTATTTACTGTTAAATATATTGTAACCGCGCTCGCGAGCGACGGCCAACTTCGTCTCCATTCCTGGTCGCGGCCTTGTGCCGCCCGCGTGTCGGGACGACCGTTTTCTCGTAAATTTTTTACAGGATATTCGATTGGACGCCAGGTACGTTGAGCGTACTACTCTTCTCGCAATCCACGGGGGATTGCGCTCAAATTGACTAAGTTGCGAAAAAGAATAAGCCTCATAGGCGACCGGGGCGTTAACGGCTCCGATAGCCAACTACTCAGTCCTAAAATGGCAGAGGGGGAGGTTCGACGCGGGCGGATGGAATCGGGAAAGCGAGAGAACTATCGAGATAACACGAATTTAACAAGGAAATTAATAAATATATTTAACAACAAGTGATACAAAATTACAAGGCTTCGTTGAGCGGCAATGGTAACTCGCGCGTGACACAAGCGGATGGTCGCTCAGAATTAATTTTGACAAGTGCGGGACAGATATGGAACGAGTTATTTTACACGCGAAAATTCTCCGACTTGTCCAGGTCTTATCCTGCGTCGCTGGAAGACGCCGAACTCCAGGTAGAGTAGCGGTATCGTCAAGGGCGATCGGGACGAACCGCAGCTCGAATTCGACGCGACATGCGACAGACTCGTGCTCTTCCACGCGTTATACTATCCCGTGAACAATATACGCGATAATTCTCTTGAGCTCGCCAGCGAGGCGGGAAATGACAATTATCCTTAATCGGACGAAAGCGCAATTAGCAGAGATTCGCGATACCGATGCGACAGAGTAAATCAGATTTCACTAAGTTATAAATGCGCGACGATTCACAGCGCGGTTAATGACAATAACTCGCGATACGACGAATACAGCACGAAGATACAAATGACTCGGCTGCGGATCAGGACGCACACGCGGCGAATTCACGCGGGTGGGCGCGGTCGGGCGAGGTAACGGTACTTCAGTAATTTCGCGAGTTCGTAACTCTACATGAATTCATGACTTTCCCGCGACTCGCCCAACCGCGAAATCGGTGGCTTTACAAAGTTATCGTGACGCTCGTTTCACCAAGTCGCCTCCTCGTCTGCCTCGTCCGGATTGGGACGAACTCCGGCTCCTGCGTTCTCTCACACCAAAAATTGCAGCTCGGGACTTCGGAGCACACACACTGACTATAACGTCCGCAGCTCGAGTGATTGATCCTGGATCCTGCGAGGGCTCGGCGGCGCGCCCCACCTCTGATAAGACGGGCCCTTATTGGCCGCGATTTTCCAAATTTGACTTGCGCGTAGCGCGAAATGTGCACGCAGCCACTTGCTGACGGATTCCAGTGCGGCAATCGATATTTCCGGGCCTCGCGCACGGAAGTTCTTGCGCTTCTCTCTCGGTGGCAGTTCTTTATCCTTTTGCCGGGCGCCTTCCTTGTCGCCGGGACGCTATCTCCTCCTCGACGAGTGCGTACCTCAATTGCAAGCAGCGATTCCTGTTGGGAGTCGCGCGGGATCAGATCCACGGTCGCCTCGTCGGAACGCCGGCCTTGCATACCTTTGCTGGGTCCTGAAAGCGTGATTCGGCGGCAGTATCGGAATTCTTACAGGATGAAAATTGTAGACAAGATAAGGGCGGCATTACCTCCGGACTTCCGCTAGAAAAGGGTCTTTTGCAAATCCCTCGTTGATCTTTCTTCGCGACTTCCGGGAAGGTCCTTCCGTTGAGACGAGACGCCAGAACTTACAAAATAAATCTTCAGGGCCACCGATCTCCGCCACGCTCGCAATGCAGCGCTTCTAAAAATCCTAACGATTAATGAACGGACAACACACGGGACGTCACACATACAAAAACACGAAATAACACGCTTTCGCGTTCCCGAGCGGGAGGACGCAGGATTCGCGTGATGTTAACGCATAAGTGCCGCCAAGGCCCTTGTGATGGACAGCAGCCTGCGGCTGTCACGTCACAGTATATATTTATAGTACGTGTACTATATATTTTGAATAAAGTAAATTAAAAATTAAAAAGATTTTTTACACGTACATTATAGTTTATAAAAAGTGTTCTGTAATTAAAAAAAAATAAATAAATAAAAATAAATTTTAAAAATTTAAATAAATTGAAATATGCAGTAATTTTATCGCAGTATTTTTATCTATTTTTTTGAAATAGATGCTTTTATAGATTTTTAATTTATAATTTACTTTAATTTACTTTTTTTTTTATATAACAATTGTATAAAAAAAGCTTTCTGCATTATCGGCCTTATTTCCAAAACGAATTAGATCGTGGTGCGGCGCCACGGGCGGCCACGGAGCGCGGCAATCATCTGCCGATCGTCGAGCGAGCGAAGTTCAAGTTGGCTTTGAATTGTGTCTGTCGCTCTGCTTCTCGACTCTTGCATTAATAAGTTATTATTTGATTCTTAACTTCTTATTGTAGTATTTGGGTGGCTACGTCTAATTGGGGACATGTCACGGCGCATTTCCTGCCATCAAGGTCTAATTGGGGATCTGCCGAAAGGCGCAGACGCGCGAAGAGCGCACACGCTATTGTTCTCTCGCTCATAGCAACGGTAAGCGCGTGCTATCACGCTTACGTTATCTCTGTCTATTTCTTTTGCCGTAAGGTGATAGAGTCCTCGTTCGACTCTCTTTTACATAGTGATAGAGTCTTCGTTCAACTCTCTTCCTTTTACTTTTTTTGGACCTTCACCTTCTTAAAACAATGACAAGGACGCACAAGATCTAAAACATCGCAGCAAGCCGAATCGCCATTTTTAAGACCTCTCGGAGTTAAGGACGACGCCATCCAATACATCAGGGCAGCCCCCCTTTCTTTCTCGGAAATCCGTAACTTCTTCCCAACTCACCTTCGAATCCCGCTTTGACACATGCAGATTCTCAACTAATTTTAACATTAATTTTAATTTCTTGAATTCAATTTCTAATTACCTGTTAGCAATATTTGCCGTTTTCTACCTTCAATTCTGTTTCATGTAATAAAAACCTTTCTATAATATTTTAGGAATTATTTACAGTTAGCGAACAAACCAGACCTATTAGTTCTTCTTACATTTTTTGGTAACAAAAAAAAATAAAAATAAAAATAAAAAAAATAATTCTTAAACATAATTTTTTATGGCTGCGTTTTGTTATTCGCAATTAGTAAAATTTTGTATATTTACAGTACATGTATTATAGATTTTTAATATGGTAATAAATTATTTTAGATAAAGAAAAATTATTTTTCAGAATTTGTTATTATACACAGTGAGTCGCTTAAAGTGTTACAGATTTATATCTCAGAAATAAAGCATTTTAGAGGAAAATATTTCAAACAGAAGTTGTGTTTGAAGGGAGACATAAGATGGAGCCATTGATCTAACGCAAAAAATAAATATTTATAAAGATTAGAATTATATAAAAGTTTTTTGTTTAGGTAATTATTTAGTTTAGGGGAGGCAGTTCCAATGACCTTAACCTTGACATATGTTATCAAGGTCACCCTTCTGAGTGACCTTTGAAAGATTTTTACCGTCGCTTGTGATTTGTTAAAAAATTATTAACAAAGTTTCATAAATACGACACATAATTATTCAGTATAGGAGTACATCATATGGTTTTGCGACTTTCTACGCGTAGCGAGGTCCATTCCCCCTGCTTATAGAGCGAAACGACGTCCACGCCTGTACTTTACTACAAGGGTTTGCGACTTTAGATTTAAAATTGTGGCCAAATAGCGAATTGAAGATGTTTGGGTTAGGTTAGGAAAAATACGGGGAGGGGGTCCAGGAGGAGGAGTGAAGCCCTCTCCCGCCCACACATTCTCTGCACCACACTTTGCAGTAGACGTTCAATATATTGAGTATGTACTCCTGTACTTAATTTCTAAAATATATATATTTTATATCATTTAATAATATATGAAATGCGTGATTTGCATATTTGCTAATCCATATGCAAAGTGTGGTGCAGAGAACGTGTGGGCGGAGGAGGGGCGGGGCTCCTTTCCTTGCACCCCTCCCCGTATTTTTTCTTAATTTAACTCAAACATTTTTAATTCGCTATTTGACCACAATTTTAAATCTAAAGTCGCAAACCCTTGTGGTAAAGTACAGGCGTGGACGTTGTTTCGCTCTGTAAGCAGGGGGAATGGACCTCGTTATGCGTGAAAAATCGCAAAACCATATAATGTACTCCTATACTGAATAATTATGTGTCGTATTTATAAAACTTTTTTTGTTAATAACTTTTTAACGAATCACGAGAGACGGTTAAAATCTTTCGAAAGTCACTCAGGAGGGTGACCTAGATAACATATGTCAAGGTCAAGGTTATCGAAGCTGCCTCCCCTAAACTGAATAATTACCTTTTTTTAAGATATATATATATTTATGTTATACAATTTCCTTATATTAATATATAAAGATTATTTATATTAATTTAATATCCTTTGATAATTTTTATATTTAAGTTATTTATATTTATTTCTATTTATTAATTTATTTCTTATTTTTTGAGAAAATTACAAAACATTTTTTTATATATTTTAATGTATATGTAATAAATGTTTTCTATAAATTTTTAATTTACTTTATCTTTTTTATATAACAACAAATTCTCCAAGATAATTTTTAGGATTTAAAGTAATTCTTTGCCGTATTGAAAATTTATAGTACACGTGATATAAATATATAGGTTATAACAAACAGTAAATAATAAGATGCAGCCATAAAATATTAATAATTATTATGTATCTTATAGAATTAGAATATACAGTATTTTTATTAATAGTTTTATGTAAATTAAATTTTTATAAAGATTGAAATGTGTAATAACTTTTTTCAAACATATATTTTATATAATTTTTTTATAATAGTTTTATGTAAAATAAATTTTTATAAAGATTGAAATGTACAATGACTTTTTTCTAAACATATATTTTATATAATTTTCTTATATTAAAATATAATAATTATTTATTTATTTAACAACAAATTTTTATAATATTTTATATTTCAATGTTTTAGATTTTTATTTATTTATTTTTATTGTCTTGAAGAAAATAACAACATTTTTAATACTTTAATGTACATATAAAAATGTTTTTATAGATCTTTTATTTACATTATCAATTTTATATAATAATAAATTCTGGAGATGAAAAAATGGCGGTCGGGGTGGCGGACGGTCGAGAGGAGTGAACTCGTTAGTGGACGTGAGAAAAATGAGAAAGATGTGAGAAGGGAGGTCAGAGGGAGTGAAAGAGGTCAGAAAGATGGAAAGTAGTTTGAACATTGGAGGGAAGTGAAGAGTAGAAAATGGAGAGGCAGGAGAGGTGTCGGAAATATTGAAGCAGGTGACCGGAGATGGGACAGCAGATTTCGGAGGCAAGACAGTGCACAGGAGCGGAAGGAAACGGAAGATGAGCATACAAGCAGCATGAGAGATGGAGAGAGGCGCTGATGAAAAGGAGAGAGTGTGAGGAAGAGTCAACAGATGGCATGACAGGAGGGCCTTACTTCGATCCATCTATATACGGAGAGAGAGGTGGGATTGGTGGAGAGCGCGGGGCAGAAAGAGGATTGGTGGAATGGAAGGAGGGAGGCTGGAGATTGGGCGACAGGGATAGCCGGTAGGTAAGGAGATGATGGTAGCAAACTTGAGAACACGTGGATTGCTAGGCGCGTGGTCCACTAAGAAAGAGTAACATCGATGTATCGAGCGAAGATGAGGGAGAGCGTTGATTGGAGGAGAATTCGAGAGGAAGTCGGATCGATATATTGAAATTGAGAGCAGTGAAAGAGCACATGATACGGAGATAGAGTAGAAGAAATGGTAGCGAAGAAGAAAGTGTTGTCGGAAAGTGCGAAGAGTGAGAAGAATAAAAGAAAGGAGAAGATGGAGCGGATAGAAGGAGCAGAAGAGATCGGTGCAGAGCTAAAGAGGATAAACGGAGAGTTGAAAGGGATAAGAGAAGGCATGGAGAAGATAATTGAGTTGATGAGTGTAATGTGTAAGGAGGCATGTGGAGGAGGAGGAAAGCAAAGGGAAGAGAGGAAGGAGGGAGCACAGGAGAGAGAGAGAATAGAGAGAGAAAGGGAGCGGAGGGTTATAAAGGGGAAGAGGGTGGAGGCAGTAGAAGTAGAGAGAACGGAGGAGCTGGAAGAGGACAGAAGGGACAGAGAGATCGGAGAAAGCAAAACAGACAAGGAGAAAGAGAAAAGGCTGTGGGAGGAAAAGGAGAAAATGGAGAGAGAGAGAAGGCGAAAAGAAGAAAGAGAGGAAAAGGAGCAGGAACGGACAGGAGGGGGTAAAAAAAGAAGAGACAGGAGAAAGAGATAGAGAAGGTAATTGAGGAAAGGGAACAGAAGGAGAGAAGGAAAGCGAAGAAGAACGGGATAGAAGTAACAAGAGAGGATGGAGGAGTGGAGGAGAGAGGTGGAGATGGAAGAGGAAGGTAAGGGAGGAGGAAAGAAACGGGATAGTCAGGACGAGGAGGCATGAAGAGAAGAGAGATAGAGAAAAAGAAGAGGAGAGAGTGGAGAAGAGAAGAAGTAAGGAGGAAGAATACGGAGTGGAGAGGAGAAGAGAAGGCGGTGGTGGTCAAAAGGAGGTAAGGGAAGGAATGAGAGTAGTTAAGGCTAAGCCGGTTCTAACTCGGGAGCTCCGAGAGGGGAGCGGGTGTGCGGGGGAACTCGTAGGCGCGCGGGGGCATGACGTCACGCGGATCGGGGATCTCGCGGCGCGGAATTGCTGACGCGGGATTTTCGGGTCCGCGGCCGCGGTGCGGGAATTGCTGACGCGGGATTTTCGGGTCCGCGACCGGTAGAGGGGGAATCGGAGTCCGCGACCGCCGCCGCCCGCCGCCCGCCGCCGCTGCCGCGGTACTCGCGCTCTCCCTCTGTTGCGAATCTCTCTCTCTCTCTCTCTCATCCGCGATCTCTTTCAGCAGCCATCGCCGCGGTGCTTTTACCATCGGGATCATGTTTCACAGGCACGTTCCACAACTGTGGCCGTCACCGTGGAACGGTTGAGCGAAAGAGCACATACGAATATGAGAGAAAGAGAGTGAGAACAGTATGTGTGGGAGTTAGAGCGAGAGCATGCAAAGTGTGAAAGAGAACAATGAGTATAATAAAATAATAAAATAATTACTCACCAAGGAAGCAGTCCCATGCCTCAGTTCATAAAATCGAGTTTATAAAACTACACTAGTAACTACAAGAATACTAAAACTATAACTACACTATGACTACATAAAAACTACTTGTAATTAAAGTTACTCCTCCCCCTCCTCGGAGGAGTCATTATTGGGGACCGCGACCGCAAGGGGTTGGAGAACCTCGCGGGGATTAAACTCTGGCTCATCATCCCCGCTGGAATCGTCATTGTCACTATTACTATTGCTGTCATCACCGTCACCGTCACCGTCACCGTCACCGTCACCGTCACCGTCACCGTCACCGTCACTGTCACTATCATTGTTATCTTCCCGATCGGGGATTTCACGAAGGTCTACAAGTTCGTCGACCACTTCCCCCGCATCTTTATCGGCATCCACAATCGCCAAAATTCCCGGAATGGGCGATGCGGGGGGTGATGGAATATATGAATGCATGATGCACAACGTGATGCACACCATAAAAAACCGTGGGCGACTAACATAAAGAACTGAGAAGACAGCATGACAGTCGCGAGAGAGCTTAAAAGAGCTGACATATTAAAATGATAGAGCTTGCTTCAGAGAAAGCAGAGACCACATATCTCAATCATGACACGATAGCTCGCCCTAATCACCTCTTATACCTGCATACACCTTAACAAAGGACTATGTTTACGAATATGTTTATGAAATTACACTGCATGTCATGGTATTGAACTGCTATCAAACCGCATCGTACAGCAGTGTATTATTTTCGTCCACCATCGCCGCGATGCTCGCTCTCTCCCTCTATTGCAAATTTGTCTCTCTCGCCCGTACACGATATCTCCAACCATGCAACCTTATCTCTTTCTCTTTCATCCGTTCATTCATACGCGACCACATACGCTCCCACCCATCGCACCTTTTCGGTTCGTTTATCAACTACTTAAAGAAAATGAACAATATGATAACATTTGCAAATTTAACTGTAATTATCCGTTCGTACGCATAATTATTATAATATTTATTTAATAAAATAATTTATATATAAAATAATTTATTTAATAAAATAGTATAAATTAATTAAAAAAATTTTAGTTTGACAAACTTTATTTTAAAACTTTAATTTAAAAAAAAAAAGGTTATTAAACGATGTGATAAAAATTAAATGAAATTTAATGTACTAACAATAAGATTGGTGGAACAGAGAGTGATGGAGAGGGACTGTAATATTTTAAGGGAACAAAAGGGAAAATAACAATTTCAAACCATTATATATAACCAGTATATTAATTTATTATATAAAAAATTATTATATAAAAGTATTAAAGGTATAAAAAAGTATAAAAAGTATATAAAAAGAGTATAAAAATATAAAAGTATATAAAAAGTATATAAAAGTATAAAAGTATAAAAGTAGAGGAACATATAAAAAAAGTAATAAAAGAGTAATTAAAATAGCACGTCACTCCCAGATTTCTCCATCTTCGGACGGTGGTTCCGTGCTAAACAACCTCCTGAGGTCCCACACGTCAGCGTCAAAATTATAATGTCCGTATGCGTGTTCCCTATTTTGGTCGTTTCTCCACTGGTCCCCTTGGCGGAAATATCGCCTCCACCGAGCTGCGGCGATATTGATGAACCCCGATATACGGATTTCATCAAATCCAAAATATGGCTGTAAAAAAAAAAACATTTTTATTTAATCATGCTGCATGTATCCAAAAACAAATTTTGTAGTTGCAAAACAAATACTATATTACATACCTGCTCACTAACGGGCCCACGTATGGAAACAATATTGTTAAGCCAAATAATCGATGTGTGGCTCTGCGGCACCCGAACATAGGTACGGCCGTGAACGGCCGTGGTCGGCCCATGTGGGACGTCACCAACGTACACGTACTGAAAAATTAAAAAAAATTCATATTGTATTAAATTTATTTTAAAATTTTATATAAAAACCATTTATCAAGAAAATTATACTCTATTATTTAATTTTCTTAAACAAAAAAAGGAAAAAGTGTCGAATAGAAAAATAATAGAAAATAATACACTAGCAGTATTGAAATAAAAAACTATAATATTTTTAATTTAAAAAGAATATATTGCATGTATTTGAATATATTTTAATTTGAGAGTGATTTTTGTACTTACCCCAACAACCGGGTATTCGATTCTAATTCTATGTTGCATTATCGGTTGTAACACTTTCGAAGATTTGACGAACACAGAACGATTTAACGTTGAGGAGTGTGACTAACGTTGAGGAGCAGACCCCCATCATTATATAGTGAAGATGTACGTGACTTTTACTTGAGAAACAAATTTGAAAAAGATTCTCATGTCAGCTTCGTAGAATTTTTTATTTGCGCTTACCATTGTCTAACATGAACTAAAACGTATGCGATTTATCAGCAAGATTGTCTTATATGATGCTGGCTCGGTCAACGTCTCTGTCGAAGTAAAGCAGTGTTTTAAAACAACACCATAAAGAGCATATTAAATGTATTATATTGAATCATATACATCAAACTGCACCATTGAATCACATTGTACATTTGTTGAACCAGAATTGAACCGCTATCAAACCGTATTATACGTCTATAGAAAAGCATTATACAGCAATCGAACTGCATCACTAGAATTGAACTGTTATCAAACCACATCGTACAGCAGCCAAACACATCTATCAAATCACAATTAAACCATCGCTTGAGAAATAAAATTTGAAAAGCATATTCTCAGCCACGTCAGCTTCGCAGAATTTTTATCTGCACTAGCCATTGTCTAACAAAACGTACGTGATTTATCAACGAGACCATTTTATATGATGCCTCGGTCAACGCCTCGGCCACTGCCTCGGTCAACGACTCGATCGAAATAAAGAACTGCTATCAAACCACATCGTACAGATAAAGAACCGTTATCAAACTGCTTCATACAGCTGCCGAATCATAGTTGAACCGCTATCGAACCACATCATACAGCTATCGAACCACTATTGAACCGTTATCAAACCGTATCATACAGCTATCGATCCGCTATGTAACCACTATCAAACTGCATCATACAGCTATCAAACTGCATTGTACAGCTATTTAACCGTTATCAAACTGCATCATACAGCTATCAAACTGCAGCATACAGATAAAGAACTGCTATCAAACTGTATTATACAGCTATCGATCCACTATTAAACCGCTATTGAACTGCATTGTACAGCTATTTAACCGTTATCAAACTGGATCATACAGCTATCAAACTGCATTGTACAGCTATCAAACTGCATCATACAGCTATTGAACCGCATCGTACAGCTATCAAACTGCATCATACAGCTATTGAACCGCATCGTACAGCTATCGAACCGTTATCAAACTGCATCATACATCTGTGGCAGCCCTTGCGATTTATTCCCCATTTTTAGTTATTTTCTAGTTTCTTTATTTATTTGTTATCAAACTAATTTCAAGCAATTTATGTTTCTTAGATACTTAAAAAAAGGAATGTTGTTTATTAAAAAAAGAAATTAATTATTCTTTTGTAAGCTTGATATTAGTAAACACGTATAACTTTACAAAGTCTATTTATTTCTTAAGTATAAGATAGAATAGGGAATCATTCCCATAACTGGTGACCCCGACGTGATTGAAAAGACAAGCCTGTCAAAGAATCGTGTTTACGTTTTGGCTCTCCTGACGATTATCGTGCACAAAATTTGAAATCTTTCTTCGTGATGCCTGTTGAACGTTCTCCTGTGTCTTCCCCCGGGACTTCGGCTGCTCAACCTCAAGAACATCTACTTCTGGAAACGAAGGATCAACATGATGTTAACCGGACTCTCTTTTCTGATCAACATTCATCAGTTATACGAGGTGATACCCAAGAAATTCACTCGAATGAATTCCGTCTTTTGAAATTGCCATCTTTTTGGCATAAACAACCGAAACTTTGGTTTGCTCAATTAGAGAGTGAATTTTTAATATATAGAATTCGTTCGGATGATATTAAATATAATTCAGTTATACGTCACCTTGATGAACAAGCTTTAGTAGCAGTTGCTGAGATTGTTGAAAATCCTCCAGAGCGGGATAAATATATTTATTTAAAAAATGTACTTATAAATCGGTTTTCTGATTCTGAGGAGAAAAGGCTACGTCAATTATTAGCTGGAATTGAATTAAATGATAAAAAGCCGACGGAATTGCTTCGAGAACTTAAACAATTAGCTGGAAATGCTATTTCTGAGAATATTCTCCATTCGATCTGGCTTCAAAGATTACCTCTTAGAGTTCAAGCTACTTTAGCTGTTGTTGATGAAGCTCCTTTAATCAAGCTTGCTGAATTAGCTGATAAAATTTTGGAGAGAGATTCGGGCTTACAAATTGCCGCTGTAACTTCTACACCTGAATCTGGTTCCTCTAGTTTAGCTGATTTGGAGCGTAGAATTTCCGCTTTGGAAGTTAAACGCTATAGAAGCAGATCGAGATCTAGATTTAATAATAACAAGAGATTTAGATCAAATTCTCGGAATAAGTATTTCAAGAATGATAAATCTGATAAATCTGAAAAAACTGACAAAGTGCCTACTTGCTTTTATCATAAAAAATTTGGTGATAAAGCTCAAAAATGTACTATACCTTGTGCTATGTCAAAAGCTTTTACTGCAAATCCGGAAAACTGATTTTGCCGTTGAGTCATGAGGCAGATTGTGACGGTTTACCTTGTAGTCGCCTCATTGTCACTGATAAAACTTCTTTACTCAATTTTCTTGTTGATACCGGAGCTGACATTTCATTGATTCCTAGAAGATTAGCTCAATTTTCTCAATCTTCTTCATCTTTTAAACTTTTTGCTGCAAATGGATCCAGGATTAATACCTATGGAGTTAAAACCTTAGTTTTAAATCTTGGACTGCGTAGAAATTTTAAATGGAAATTTTGTGTCGCGGATATTCAACGTCCTATTTTAGGAGCTGACTTTTTGAGTCATTACGGGATTTTAATTGACATCAAGAATAAAAAACTTTTAGACAGTGTTACCGGATTGTCATTTAAAGGGAAACTGTCTAATGTTAATCACTTGTCGATTTGCACTACTTCTCCTGACTCTCCTTACCATAAAATCCTTGCAAGATTTCCTGAATTAACGCATTTTGCACCCTTGACTTCCAACAAGTTACATCAAGTTGAACATCACATTGTTACAAGAGGACCTCCTATTTCTGTTACTCCACGAAGACTTTCTCCTGAGAAGCTTAAATTTGCTTGTGAAGAATTTAACCTTATGATTGAGCAAGGTATTTGTAGGCCTTCTAGTAGCTGTTGGTCTTCTCCTCTGCACATGGTTCCTAAAAATGATAATTCCTGGAGACTTTGTGGAGATTACCGTGCTCTTAATGCTATCACTGTTCCTGACCGTTACCCTCTCCCACATATTCAAGATTTAACTATGGGATTACATGGTAAGAATATATTTTCTAAAATTGACTTGGTCAAGGCTTATTATCAAGTTCCTGTTGCTGCTGAAGATATACCTAAGACTGCTGTAACCACTCCTTTCGGTCTTTTTGAATTTCTTGTCATGCCTTTCGGACTATGTAATGCTGCTCAGACCTTTCAACGTCTTATGAATATTATTCTTGCTGGCTTAGACTTCTGTTTTTGCTATTTAGATGACATTTTAATAGCCTATAATAATGTTGAAGAACACTTTGAACATCTTAAAATTCTTTTCTCTCGTCTTAAACAGTTTGGTATGACTATTAATTTATCAAAAAGTCTTTTTGGCCAGTCTGAAATTTCTTTTCTTGGCTTTTTAATTTCTAATCAAGGAATCAAGCCTACAACAGAGAAAATTAAAGCTATTATTGATTTTAAAAGGCCTAAAACATTTCTAGACTTACGAAGATTTTTAGGAGTCATCAATTTCTATCGCCGATGTTTAAAAGATGCTGCTAAACATCAAGCTATTTTGACAGATTATTTAAAGGACAGTAAGAAGCGTGATAGAAGACTAATTATTTGGACACCTGAAGCGGAAGAAGCTTTTCGTTTTTGTAAAGAAGAACTTACCAAGATTACTTCTTTGGCTCATCCTGTTCCTGCAGTTCCTCTTATTCTTTCTTGTGACGCTTCTGATTTTGCTATTGGAGCGGCCTTGGAACAAATTATTGATGGGATTTTCAAACCGATTGCCTTTTTCTCTAAAAAATTAAATGACACTCAACGTAATTATAGCACTTATGATAGAGAGCTTCTTAGTATTTATTCTTCCATTAAACATTTCAGATATCTTCTTGAAGGACGTGAATTTATTATTCAAACAGATCATAAACCTTTAATATTTGCCTTTCATCAGAAGATGGATAAAGCTTCTCCTCGGCAAATTCGTCAACTGGATTTTATTGCACAATTTTCCACTGACATCAGACATATTTCTGGAAGAGATAATATTGTTGCTGATTTATTTTCAAGAATTAATGCTATTTCTTTGCCTGTCATTGTTTCTCTTGAAGATCTTGCTAACTTTCAAAAGGAAGATGAAGAACTTAAATCTCTTTTTAACAACTCTTCTCTTAAGTTACAAAAATTAATACTTACTGGTTCAATTTCACCTATATTTTGTGATTGTTCCACTGAGAATATTCGTCCTTATGTTCCTTTATGTTTACGGAGAAGAATTTTTGATATTGTTCATGGTTTGGCTCATCCTAGTGGTAGAGCGACTTTAAAACAAATTCAACAAAAATTTGTTTGGCCTTCAATTAAAAAGGACATTAAAGAATGGTCAAGATCTTGTCTTTCTTGTCAGCGTTCCAAGATTTCAAGACATAACAAAAATTTACCTGTCAAGATTTCTGTTCCAGATCAACGCTTTCAACATATACATCTTGATTTAATTGGACCTCTTTCTGTCTGTCAAGGTTTTCGGTATTGTCTTACTATGATTGATCGGTTCTCCAGATGGCCTGAAGCTGTTCCTTTATCTGAAGTCACTGCTGATATTGTTTCTACGGCCTTTTATTCACACTGGGTTGCAAGATACGGTGCTCCATTTACAGTCACTACGGACCAAGGTCCTCAATTTGAGGCTGCTTTATTTAAAGCTCTTACTAATCTTATTGGCTGTGAGCGTGTCAGAACTTCTGCTTATCATCCTGCTTCTAATGGAATTCTTGAAAGATGGCATCGTACCTTGAAGAGTGCTATCATGTGTCATGCTAAGAATAATTGGATTGAAGTTTTACCCTCCGTTTTACTTGGACTTCGGACTTGTTTTAAAGAAGATTTACAAGCTTCTCCTGCCGAAATGCTTTATGGATCTACTCTTTGTTTACCTGGAGAATTTTTCATTGATGAAGATTTGCCTGCGGATCCTGAAATTTTTATTGAAAAACATAGAGAACATATGAGATTGATTAAATCCAGACCTACTGCTCATCATTGTAAAACTACTCCTTTTCATCATCCTGCTTTGTCTGATGTTCTCATGTTTGGCTCAGAGAAGATTGTTTGAAGAAATCACTTCAACCACCTTATTCTGGCCCTTTTCGTGTTGTTAAACGTGTTAATGAATACCTTTTTACTATTGATATTGCAGGTAAAATTGTTAACGTCTCCACGGAACGTCTCAAACCAGCCTTTTTACCCAAGGAAATTCCTCTGGATCATCCTGCTGTTTCTTCTCCTGCCACTTTATCCATTCCTTCAGTTTTGCCTTCTCGACCTTTAAGAACATACTGTGGTCCCAAGAAGAAAGTTCGTTTCGCAACGTAGAACGTCGCTGGGGAGGGAGTACTGTGGCAGCCCTTGCGATTTATTCCCCATTTTTAGTTATTTTCTAGTTTCTTTATTTATTTGTTATCAAACTAATTTCAAGCAATTTATGTTTCTTAGATACTTAAAAAAAGGAATGTTGTTTATTAAAAAAAGAAATTAATTATTCTTTTGTAAGCTTGATATTAGTAAACACGTATAACTTTACAAAGTCTATTTATTTCTTAAGTATAAGATAGAATAGGGAATCATTCCCATACATCTATATATCTTATATGTACAGGAAAAGATAGAAATAAACATTTTATTGCGTTTTATTTTTCTTTATTTTAAAAAAATTTCGCAATTATTTTGGTGTTGCGACCACCAGTTATATATTTTAAATACATTTTGTAAAGCACAATTCTTAACATGTTTTTTACATCGTATAGTATTACTAACATCTAGATTATTTAAAGATTCAATGCCTTCGTAATCCACATCCAATGTTTTGATATATATCCCATCATCGGTATCGAGTATGTTTATCAACCATTCTCGTTTCTGAAGTCCCTTAACGTATACGATAGTTTTTCTGTCATCATCTTCCGTATTACACACAGCAGATGTAATCAGACGTTTCGCCATGCTGTACGGTATCATCCCGTCTTTCCATTGCAATCCATGATGATATGCAATCAACCAAGAAGCGCAAGACTTGTCGGATTTTGTAAGAACACGCCATGGCATGGAGCTAGCAAAAATGTAATGCGTGAGAACGAATCCTTTTCTCAGTACTGCCACTTCCTTTACGATAAATTTTTTATCGACAATGAATCCTTGCAGATCCACAAATGTCGGTACGATCATTATGAGTAACTCTTCAAGACTGTACTTTAATACCAAATATCTCAGTTTTTATCAGTTTGATGTTACATGATTTTGCGCACTACGTTGGACAACGGACAATATTCAATTACATGATCATGTAAAATGAGACAATAAGCGGTAGTATTCGCGGGAACATTTTCTTTGCAATCAAATTCTATGCGCACATCTACGGTAGCACTCTTGACGGATTCGTTTTGTCGCGAACAGTCAATGACCGCAAAAGGCCCTTTTTCTAGGAATGTGATTACGTTGAGCAGCGTTTCACACTTATATCCATAATAAAATTTACCAAAACGTCGATACATGTCATACAGAATTGCATATCTAGATTTACGAAAGTCTAAATTCATATCGTCATACGGATAAAATTCGGAGTTTAGATAAAGTTTTACGTTGGTCAAATTACAGTCGTCAAAGATTGTAACATCTTGTGACATGATATTTTTTCGACCAGTCTGCAATGCAAAGATAACGAAGCGCGGTTTCTCGAGCTGAATTGCAGTTTTAACAGCCCATGAATGTTTTGTCGTACTCTGCAGCAAAGGGTACTCATACAGATCCCAGGAGCGAAAACTCATACTTAGACATTGTCCACTCTCCAAAGCTCGCAGCAATGATAATTTGTTGACTTCGTTTAACGTAACATGCGGCATTCGCCACTGCACTTTAAATAATTCAATTTCCGGTTGAGCCGTAGAATTTCCGACGATAAAATTGTTATCGTTGCGCGCTCGTATCAAGATCAATTCGTGACGAGCGTTAACAATCACGCGTTTGTAATCTTCGCAAAAACCCAATAATACACTAAGCGGTACACAAAAGTTGAAGTATCCTTCTGGTAGGTTATATGAAAATTCCCATCCTGCATTCTGCATAATTACTGCTTTGTCATATGTTAACGATACATAGTTCTTGAGAGTGCTGGTTATTCCAACGTTTCTGTTGCGATCAATTTCCACGCCGTTGAGTTCATATCGAATTTCATCAAACATGAACGCCACACAATTATTTCCGAGATTTATCTCATCTTTATCCTTATCGTCTTTCTTCTTCACCACCAATCTTCCTTCGACGTAGAGAAAACTTTCACATGGTAACGTGTATAAATCTTGCTGTTGTATGGGTATCCTTATTTCATCTAAAAGTGGTGTTGGCGTACGGATTGTACGTATGAGTCTCAATCTTGACGATGCTATCGTCAAAGATCGGCTCGCCTCCAATGTTCAAGATGTTAGACATCTTAGATATTTCGTACGACGAATCCCAATGATTTTAAAAATTCAACGTTTGACGCTGAGAGTTTCTTTTTATCAGACGATCGAATATTTTTAACTGCCGTACAGTTTATGTCACACGGCCGAATATTCTTGATTGGTGTAAAAATTGTGTCCCTCACCTGCTCATTCAACACGAGCATCTCACGTTATCGTCTTCGTACGTGTAATCTAACGGTAATCTCCTCTCCGCGAAAATCGAGTAATTGACCGTTTTGATCCACAATGCGAATCGTCAAATCAGTAATGCTCCGTGCGACGATTGGAAGGTAAATGATCTGTGCAGGCGTTTCCGATATCTTATATCCTGGTGGCACCCTCGGTGAAAATTCATGTATCGTGTGTACGCACTTGTCGTTGCTGTACGCACCTGCAGTCACGTTACATTCTATGCGAATAATATTTACGTTTATGATATTTATAGGTGCATCCGATTCATGCCACAATCGCGATTCAAGAATATGACGCGATGAAAATCCCAACAGCGATCCGATGTTGTTAGGTTTTAATGAAATTTATCCGATAAGCACACATAATCTCGCTCTTCATTGTATTATTGTTAGCACGAATCACCAGCGGATATTCGCTTTCGTCTTCATTTTCTTTGCGAAACGTCCTTTTTCCCGCAACATCGGGATGAGATTGTAAAATTGCGCGTTTCAAATATCTATCTATATCACGCAATTCATATGATCCTTCTGGAATCATAATTTCCTTGTCGTCTTTGTCATAGTAAAATTTGTTATTCGATGAATTTACATTAGGTATGGTATAATATGTTTCGAAATCTGTGAGGCCGAGCTCGTAATTGCCATCGCTCAAATCTACGGCTGGAAAATAGCTTACTGCGAGGATGCTACTCTTGCCGGTTAGCGTAAACGTCAGTGACATGTTGAAACGAATACTGAGTTAAATTGCACAATGTTAGCCTTTAAATTGATTACTAACTGATTGAAGAAAACGCAGACATAGTTGGCCGCAGTTGCTTTGATCATAACGTTGATAAGGCGTGTGATTGTACTCGATCCGCGTTACATCTAAATATTGCACCAGTTCTTTCGGTGGTCTAAGATTGCCGAAACTATCAAAGTATGTAGCGCGATTTCCTCTCTTTGCGTATGCCACTCAGTGTGTACCTGATCCTTCAGCGTTATCTAAATTTACAATACCGCTCTCGTTTCGATATGCTCCAGCCGTTGGTAATGCTGTACGCATAAAAATTCCTCTAAAGTATGGAATGCGCATACGTTTCGCTAACTGCAATAATTGTGTTGGTAGTTGCACCTTTTGGCATTTTTAACGTCTTTTTGACTTTTTTTTTTGTCGACACTCCTTGTCCACGCTTATATGAAGCAAGATAAACTCAATGACCTTCCATGACATGATTATGACGTTTCAATTCGTTCAGCTGACGCTGCGCTGCCTTGTTATCATTCACAACCTTCGCAACTCCCGCCGCTCCACCGACCAACGACCCGAGAACGCCCAACAGCGGTAGAATGGATAAAACACCGCCGCGTTTCGCTACCGGAAGTATTCGTTTACTTGCTCTCTTCTTTTTATCACTTTTTTTCTTTTTCAAACCCATGTTTTGGTTTGATGGAGTACGTTTTGAGAATGTGTATGTGTACTCGAAATTATTACAACAACCGAAATATCAATATTTGGAAAATTTATTGACACCAATTGAAGAAGTTAGTTATTTTGCATTCTCCAATAACTGTGATGTCATTCAGCCGAGTGAAGCGCTTCCGAATTCCATTTTTATCTTTGATGACGTGGCGTGTGATAAGCAAGATACGATAAGAGACTACTTTGCAATGGGGCGACACGTGGATGTCGACTGCTTCTATCTCTGTCAGACGTATGCAAAGATACCGAAAAATCTTATACGCAACAATGCGAATTTGCTAATTTTATTCAAGCAGGATGGTACCAATCTAAAACATGCGTACAACGATCATGTAAATACCGACATGTCTTATGAGGATTTTAGCAATTTATGTCATACTTGTTGGCAACAAAAGCGGTATGGATTTTTAGTGATAGATAAGGATAGCGCACTCGTCGATGGACGATATCGAAAAGGATTTAATGACTTCGCAATATCATAAAGCAGTTAGTTGTTTTCGATACGTTGACCAAGTAGCGTTTCTCAACATGGATAACACAGATAACAGTATGAATCGTGAGAAGATTGTGAAAGAGATTGCGAAAACGAGTGATTCAATTCGCAAAAAATATCGCGCTTTGAAAGCGGGTAAAGTGCAAGAAGAGATGGCGTTGTAGAGACACTTTGAACCCATTGTCGAACCATTAAAACAGATTGTTGAAAACACCGTTGGTGATGTATCAGATCCGATTAAGAATGAATCGTTCTTTTCGGAAGACGAATACTCAGAACCAAAACCGAAACGAAAGCGATTAAACGCTTCGCTTAACAATTCTATAATGACCTCTACTCCTGTTAAAAAAATGAGACGATCAAAAACTGTACCATCTAATTTGAATGAAACATCGCAAATATTACATGATAGCGATTTATCATACAGTCATGTGCCTTCTGTCGAAGACGTTTTTGAAGTCGCAGCCAATGAATCGTTTGTGACGTCTATTCGACAACAGTTGGAAACGCGAGAAGGACGTGAAAAGTTGCACGCACACTATGGTCCATTAGGTCAAAAATATATGGGAGCTGTTCTGAGTGTTAAAAAACCAGTCATAATAGATACTGTTTATGGAGTTTATTTCACCGACTTTGGAACGATGCTCGGCGATAAACGCATCGACATACATAAGAATGACAGCATAGTCATAGATGGTAAAATATATGTGGGAACACCTGGTCTGTATGAATTAATTTTCATGAAAATGCCCAACATGTACACGAATAATGATCTGCAGAATTATAAAAACATTCTATTGGCAACAAATGCATAGGCGCGGGCATATTGCACTTAATCAAGTAATGGGCAACAAAGGGTCTAAATATAAAAATATAATTGCGCCCTTAGTAACAGACGTAAAAGTTGGACAAGGTATACCGAGCGCTATTACATTAAATGATAACAAAATCGATTATGTTCATTGGGATGATCCCAACGAGCTTGTGGATCACCTTCGATTGCTCGAGGCCTCACACCAGGCAGGGCACAATGCTCACGACAACGAGATTCTATCAATTATTGAAGAACTTCGCGAGGTTGGTCTTATTATAAATTAAAACTGCATGAAACAAACCATTTAGTCAACATCGAAATGTCAATCAACAAGTTTGGAACATCGCTTGGAAGAGGTGGTGCGGAACCATACTACCAATGGAGTGGATTAGTCAGAAATTACGTGCGCGATAACGCTTTTTGCATGGCTGCCACTGATTTTGATGCTAAGTCGCGCAAAATTCGACGTGTAGCGCTGCCTGTAGACGATACTGATGCAGCCAATAAACGATACGTGCAGCAGATCGTAAAAATTTTAAAGGATCGACAGAATGAAATCGAGAGGAAGATTGAGGCACTTCAAAGTAGAGTGGAAATTACAGCTCATATGTTAAACGAGTTTCAAAGACAGCTTGACGCGGTGACTCATCGTGCAGAATAAAAAAGTCGATATATCGAATATATGTGTCATTTACATATTATACTCCAAACATGTCTGAGAAACAATTGCTGGTTGAGGAGTTGCATGCTCCGGCGAGAAGAAATTTTCCTCGAAGACATGTCATAGTTTGTGGATATGATGACCTGTGGCAGGCGGATGTGGTTGAGATGCGTCCTTACACGCGATTTAACCGAGGTTATCACTACATACTCACCGTTATCGACGTGCTGAGCAAGCATGCATGGGCTGTGCCGCTCAAGGCCAAGAGTGGTAGCGAAGTTGCTATTGCGATTGCAAAGATAATTCGGAAAGATGAAAGATGTCCGAAAAATTTGCAAACAGACAAAGGAAAGGAATTTTATAACGCAAACGTGCAGAAACTATTAAAAAAACATGATATTAATCATTATTCTACGTACTCCATAATGAAAGCATCAGTTGTCGAACGCTTTAACCGCACATTAAAGAACGTTATGTGGAAACAATTTACACTCAATGGAAATTATAGATGGCTCGATCTGCTGCCACGTCTCGTGTCAGATTACAATGTACGAAAGCATCGAACTATCGGCATGCGACCCATCGATGTTACGCCTGCAATCGCTAAAAAACTCTTAACCACTGTGTACAGTCACATAAAAATTGCAGCACCCGCGCGATTTAAAGTAGGTGACTCGGTGCGCGTCAGCAAATTCAAAACTGTTTTTGAGAAGGGCTATACACCAAATTGGACTACGGAAATATTTAAAATTATGAAAGTACAGCGTACCAATCCTGCGACATATGTACTGGAAGATTCCTGTGGAAAAGTTGTCGCTGGAGGATTCTACGAATATGAGCTGCAGCGTCCTGCAAATCCTGACGTGTATCTTGTTGAAAAAATATTACGCAGAAAAGGAGATGAGGTTTATGTCAAGTGGTTGGGATTCGATGGAGCGCATAATTCATGAATGCATAAAAGCAATGTTATTTAATCCATATAAAAATTGTTTTTATTATATTTACATAAAAGTAAAATGTAACCGTATAAACATAAAATACATTATTAATTTTATATTATGCGAGATTTCTTTATCATCCTTCCATTAATACATTCTTATTATTAATACTTGTACTTTATTAATACTTTTACATAAAAATATGAATGAAATTTTAATGTAAAATTATAAAATGTGTATATAAAATATAAAATATTATAGCGGTATTCGATAATGCCCCCACGGTAACGTTTCAACTGAATCGGGTATAAGGTATCTCTTATCGTCGTACGGACTCAAAGCAATTTTCGTTTCGGACACCGTATATACTTCATGCATCTTGGATCTTATGCATGATTGGCGGCGCGTCTTCTCAATCTCATCTCTCAAACACTGGGTGTAATCATCAAACGTTATGGTTCGCGCTACTACACTATTCTTGACACCTTTCGCCTTTTTCGTATCCTTCTTTCCATCCACCTTCAACGCATACATCTTTGCTCTAAGTCCAACGAACTCGGTCATTATTATACCATTGTTCTCATCTTTCATTAGACCCGGAACTTTTTTATTCTCAAGAGGCATACCGTACGCGTTGTCGACTGGATAATCGCTCGTGTCAAACCCAGCGATATCGCGTTTCATCGTCTCGTAAATATCCTCACACTCGACGAGGTATATGAGACTGTCAGTGTCGGTGTACATGACTCTACATTTGTCACGATATAAAGGTAGCATGTAATTGTGGTGAAATTCATATAGACACGTCTTAGAAATATCTAGGATACACATACCTACGTAAATCGGCTTATATAATTTTACCTCGAGTTTTTTAAGTTCAACGGCGATTAAATTTTCCGCAAAAATACTTCGACTATGAAAATTTGGTTTCGTGATCATTGTCTCCACACCATACCGCCCCGCCCATGTCGTCAACAATTTAACGTCAACATGATTGCGCACATTCTCCATGGTTTTACCAAACACCGCTTTATTCATTAATTTATACAAATTTTTTTCGAAATCATTTTTAGCGATGGTTCGGAATTGTGTGTTTAACTCTATGTACTTACAGAGCCATGGAGATTGTGCGAATTTTAACACACGGTGTATCTTCGCGATATGAAGACCGTGACGCGTGCACTGCTGCAGGTTGCGGTAGTGGATGACATAACGTTTCTTATCATACAAGGTCGCTAAAAGTTTATATTCACGCTTGCCTGGCGGTTTATCGCGTTTCGGGCAGAAAGGTAGGTCAGTGTACTCATCGTGAAGGTCTCGGGGATACTCGAGATCAACTTCGAAAATGTATCCCGTTGGTGAATCAGGAGCGATCGCACACACGTCAAAATTTGAGACATCTTTGACCCATTGAAATTCTCCATAGGGCAACGGTTGACACATTGCCCATCCGTACAAATTATTGACGTCAAAGTACATAAGATATGAGGATGGTTTCAATGGGTCGTACGTCTGCATGTACTTGTTATTGGCTCGCGCATGTCTGCCTGAACATTGACTGAGGCCACCGCGTATACCGCGTTCGATGAACATTACCATGTCAATGTCAGTAAGCAGTTCGAAAGTGATGTTGGTGTATTTTAACATAGCATCCCACGTGTATCCGGGGAGAGTGTAATAATGTGCGGGATCGAGGCCATAACTTTCTAAGCATTTATCGCGGAAATTTTCAAAAATATCAGCTAATCATAAAACATCTGTTTTCAAATATAGATCACTATATTCATCTAATGTTCGAATGGAGAATCGCTTCCAGACATTCTCGGCGTGCGCGTAATCGCTTTCGGATACAATATCACCGGTCAGGGAACTGAAAAATAATTCGCGCGGCGGTAAACATATGTCCTGCAGCTTGTCCACGCAATCCACGTACTCGTACGGAAATACACCTTTTTGTGTCAATAAATCGAAATTTTCGTCAGACAAGTGTAAAAATTTGGAACCTACAATTTTTAATTTTTTTTTATCTAGAAACGATGCCAATTTTTCGAGACTAGTATTTAAAAATTTATATGAATCTATAAACCGTAGTTTTATGTAATTGTGTGGATTTAATTTATCGGCTGTGTCTATGACATGTTTTGTGAAAGAAATGTACTTTTCTTTCGTAATGGAGAGTATGTCGGTCTTCCCTTTGAACGCAGTGGCTATTTTTTTAATAATGAAATGTGAATCGTATCCAGATAAATAATGAAAAATAATTGGTATATATGATACATTTCGATAATTTAGGTTACAAAGAGAATGTGCTGGACCGCGGTAACGACCGGTCAGGTGACAATGATCGCGCACCCGCGTATCGTCTGGTGCAAACGGCTTATCGCAGATATGACACCGCGTCGCGCTACGGTATGCCTCCAGTTGTTCTTTTGATAACGTTTTCATGGGGACATTAGTGGATAAATTAATTTTAACATTATGCGCTAATTCTTCGATTTATTTCGTGAACCACGCGATGCAATTTTTATCGCGACGAAACCTATACGTAGATAATGCGTCGTCGTACGAGCATCGCACGTAGTATCCGATGCTGAATACTTCGTGTTGTTGATATGTGTACGACGCTTGCTCTGTATCATGTTGCGTCTTCCGTAGCATACACTCAAGGTCCGCGTAGACGATAAAGGGCACTCGTTCCTTGTGGTTTACGTTCTGAAAATTTAACCACTTGTCGTCTTCAGCGGGCAGTGTGATGGCGCAGTCGTTCATCGTTTGGCAGTCCATATCATGTGATTGCAGCCTCTCCCAAGACGAAAAATAGTTCAAGCACCTGTAAAAAATAATGGAAACATTTACTTTTTTGCTAGATCATGAAAGTTTTTTGCATGAGAATATAGTATACATACCGATCACAAATGTATTTTTTGTGCTCCTTTTTACTCAGTTGGGAGCTGACGAGGCGGGACAGATTTCTTATCCAAGCAAAATGACCCACGCTATCTTCGCGCAGATTTTGCAAGTATAATAAATTGACATGCCTCTCTTTTTTGTCGTTGGAGAGTCGGAGCGGAAGAATCTTTAGCAGCGCCATTTCCTTTTTAATCCCGTAGACGTTGATCGATACATTGTTAAGACTCTCAAATTTCCCAATGTCCTTTAGTGTAACGGGAAACGCAATGTCGTCAAACTTTAGAACTGTTGTATAATGCGGATATGATGACTTCCTTTCTGAATTTCTTTTGGCAGGGTGTAGCGCAGCGACCACTGACCACGCGAAGCATGCATTGTCCTTTGAATTAACGTTCACTACCGCACGTTTCATTATTATTTCTCGCGGTAATGTCACGTGACACCCCGCATGTAAAGGATTGTACTTATTTATATTTAGAGTCAAATTGAGAATTCGCGACAGCGCCCACCCGCTATCACGTTCTTAAAACTCTTCGAGTGATGCTAATGTGGGCTCGATAACGCGTCGCTCATACCACTCGTCCAAATCTGACATTTGAAATAATTCACAATTTTTAGTGTTTATACTTTTGTTTGCACGTTTATCACCCATTACAAACACACCATTAAACGCAGTGTTTACTTTCACACTATTGTGTTTTTCTAGAGTGTCCCGCACTCGCTCAAGCACTATACCACCTGCATCTTCTAAAAACGTTCGCAGTTCGATATAATTGGAATTTATCACCACACCTGTCTGAATGCGATTCTCAAACGCTCCATCTATTTCCCGCCACACGAGTTTATTCGCGTTATTACTAGTGCTCGCGTAATTACCGCCTACATGTACAAAACGTTTTTGTAATAATGTTTTTTCACTCTCGAGTCGCGCGATTCTCGCAACCAACGATTGTCTCTGTCCGACGGCAAGCCGAGGATGCTTGATGCGGCTATGTTCCTCAAGCTGTTGTATAAATTCGTCGCATCGCTGCAACCACATAAAACACTCGCCCAAAGTAGTGACTCCGTTTGCTTGCTCCGTTTGCTTGCTCCAACAGCTCGCGTTCCACTTGCTCGAAATTATTCTCCATTTTTATATCTTTTTATCACTGTTTTAAAACAACCATACAATCTTCAACAGGACACTCGCATGTAGTTTCGTAGCACCTAATGCAGAATCGAAATTTGTCTTGAATTTCAAACTGCATTAGCTTGCTTTGTCTTTCACACCGAATATAAAAACATATCTCCTTCTCTTGCTCAGACAGAACGTATTTATCCTCATCATTGTTCAAAAGATTTGAAAATTCGTGGTAAGTACGCAGCATTTTCTCTACATAGGGATTTTCAGTATCATAACCAAAGTGGGACGTTATTGCTATCACTTCGATATACCTTCCAACACCTGCTGGTATCTCAATGAGATGGTAACAGCATTCCTGAGTCTTTTCTACGATTTGTTTTGCTATATCATATTCATTATCATCGGTGTCAACCGAATTGAGTATCTCTCTATATAATTTGTGCTTCATATGATGAGGCCAGTTATGAACAAATTGGTCGTGTATGTAAACTTCCTGTATTATGGTGCGTTCATGCGTTCTGCGTATACCGAGTTCTCGATCACGTAGAAATTGCACTGGTGATATTCTCTGCACATCCTTTCGTTTTTCGGAATCATCATCATTGTTAAGAACATAAATGGCATTTTCTACGATATCGTCATTCATGTTGTAATAATGTAGTTTTTATACTAAAAGTCTTTAATGTGTGCACACTGGACACATATTACACGGAATCAACACAAACATAGGCTGTCTGCAATTCGAGCAGTATTTACCGTCTAACCTACCAAATGCGTCAGTTATATGTTTGCGGAAGGCATGCATTATGTTGAAATCTGTGTCCGCTATTTGCATGATACATTCGGCACAGGCTGAATAAGTACCACCTGTAGTATAATAAAAATATATTGCACAATGTCTCGTACGTGCAGTTATCACGCTCACTTCCGCATGTGTCAAATGTTTCTCGATGGTATCATTAAACTCTTCACTGCAATCACTTGTATAATTACTGTCCTCAGATACTACACTCTCTTCATCCTCATTATCTATCACATCTTCAAAGTTAACATCTATAACGTCCATCACGTTGCCGTCATCCATTTGGAACACCTCATTCACAAAATTTTCATTATTTACATCATTTACAAAGTTTTCCAGATCATTAAACTGATCATTCATTTTTCATGTCGCGCTAATTCACTTTTGCGTCGCGTTCGGATCATCAAATGTTATACCATGCGCTTTCCGACCAGTTATATATATTTTCTTCATTTCTTTGTTTTAATCAAAGCATTGTCATATGAGCATTAGTACATCCGCGCTTCACTTTTGCAAGATTTGCATTCTTGGAATGCATGATTTTAAATGATCTCATCAGAAGATATAACAAATGATTTATGTACGTGCCTAAAACATATTTTTATATCACAGCTGCCATACATCGGCGCTTTTGCAAAATTTGCATTCTCCGAATTTTAATGATCTCATCAGAAAATATGTATCAAATAATTTGTGTACGTGCCTAAAGCATATTTTTACATCACAGCTGCCATACATCGGCGCTTTTGTAAAATTTGCATTCTCCGAATTTTAATGATCTCATCAGAAAATATATATCAAATAAGGGATTTGTTCCCACTACTCTTATTGAAGTATGTAAAGGGGTACAGTATAAAAAGAGTTTAGACATCGGTACTCGTTTATTACCGGACAGCAAAGGTTTCTGAAACGTTACTACAATCGACGAACTTCTCAAGGATGAACTATTACGTTCCGATCCAGCAAAATGATGTGTGTGATAAACCGTAAGTATTTTTAATTAAAAAATTTTTTTCTTCTATATTTTCTTCTATATTTCCTTCTACATTTATTTGCACTTTTATTTCTAATTCCCTGTATTCTTTTTACAGAACATTATCGCAACCGCGTTATACTCCACGCATCTTGGGAAGGAGATATGCTTTGACTGCTACAGCATATAAATATTTGGACATTGGAATCAGGGTGGAATCTATGCCCTGTGTAGAATTATTGATTGGTGACAACCGAAGTCGCATAGGTCACCTGACTTATGCGGATATGGAAAACGTTCATCGAGAGACGTGCGGATATTGTGCAACTCATGCAGGCAGCTGTACCTTCTTCAAGAATTTCGATTTACGATTTAGTTATAGATCTCGTAAATATACGTAAAGAAAATATTGTAAAGTTAACATTATATAATACTAGTATGTATATGAAACCATCAACCATACAATTCTTATTAGAACTGGAAGATTGTGTTGAACAAGTATGCTATCAATTGCATCAAAATATTTATATTGTTAACGAAAAATATAAACAATTTGTTACTATTTTACGTCAAAATCATGTCACTAATAAAAGTGATGTTGTAAAGATATTACATGAAAAATATGATAAGACGTGTCTCGTAGATTGTGAGTTATTGGCTTATGCATCCGACAATATTATATATGATGCTTTACAAAACGAATAAATGAAAAAATCTCGTAGATTGTGAACTTATACATCAGGCAAATATTGTATATGATACGTTATGAAATAAATAAATTGTTCGCGCGGGAACGCTCGATCACGGTGTTTTCGGGTGTCGCGCGCGGACGAGGATTCGAGCGGTTCGGTCGCTCGTGGAGTCCGCGTGGTCTCGCTTTCTAAGTCCGCCCTGAGACGCTCGTGTACGCCGGGTGTCCTGGACCGAGCAGGAGCATGATGCTCCCGTTCGCGTTCAGGATGCCGCGTCGCGATAGTCAGTCGGCCTACGATATCTGTGGTGTACAGATCGCCGTCTCCGCGCCCTGCAAGTTAAGGCGGAAGCGCGTATTCTCAAGTTTTCGAGTGCATTTCTCGCTTAATCGAATCGATAAAAATTCCGCGGTGTGTGACTGCGGACGACTATCATAACTGTTCTTGAATTAGTTAATTGAAAGGCGAAGTGGTTGAATGATCGACTTAATCCAGTGAGACTATCATTCGGAACCGACGGAAACCCGTCATTGTGTGCTGTGACTGAAATAAAGTGGAATTTCAGTGAAAACATCAGTCGCTTAATTCATTACATGCCTAACCCGCTTGTGATTATCAGGCTCACGAGATCCACGCACTCCGGACTCAGCGCTGAGTCGTTCCGGCGAATCAGATCGCATGCGCGATTGAATTTGAATCGCCGCGTGCGCGCTTGCACATAGAAGCTGGTCCTTCGAGCCGGATCGTGAGTGCGTGCGAAGGACGGAATCATTATCAAGATCTATCTCACAATGGCGGAGTTGATCGACACTCAATTAATGCTGCAACGCTCGATAGAACGAGCGCTTGAAAACTTTAAGAAGATCGGACGAGCTAATCTAACGCCGGCTAAGATCCGTTCAAGGATCTCCTCTCTCAAGGACCTGTGGACTCCCTACCAAGGAAATCACGTAACTCTGACGAGCTCGATTCCCGCAGCGGCCAAGGCGATGTCGGATTACTTTGTCAAGGCGCAGTTCGAAAAAACCGAAAAGATCTACAATGCTACGCTGGATCACATGCGAGACTGTCTAGCCGACTTGGAGCCTCCTGTGAGTCCGAACCAATCAATTGAAAGTGGACATGCGACTCCATTCGCGTCCGCGTATTCGCTGTCTCATCTCCCGCCTATGAGTTTGCCTCCTTTCGACGGATCTTATTTGGAGTGGAAGACATTTCGCGATAGATTCACTTCGCTTATCATTAACAATGTAGATTTAACTGACTTCACGCGAATGCATTACCTTTCATCCTCGTTGAAAGACCGCGCGCTTCGAGTCATCGCGAACCTTCCGATTACAGCGGATAACTTTCAAGTTGCCTGGAGCGCGCATTGAAAGTTCGTTTTGAGAGTAAACGCCGGCTCATCAATAATCATATGTCAACGCTGCTCGGCCTGTCGACACTCAGTCGCGAATCCGCTTCAGAATTGCAAGGCTTGTACGATAGCATTCACATGGCGATCTCATCGCTAAGAAAATTAGAAAGATCTCCGGAAGATCTGTGGAACGATTTTCTCGTTCATCTTTTAATTCATAAGGTAGATCCCGCAACCCGTAAAGCGTGGAATCTCCAAACAAGCCAAGTTGACTTGCCGCCAGCGTTCGCAGATCTTAAAAAATTTGTACTTAATCGAATCCGTGTGCTTGAGGAGTGTTCGTCCGCTTCATCTCCGAAGCCCGCGCCGAAGTCTGCGAATTCCTCGCGTGTGAATGTCGCGACGGCTTCCACGACTCTCCCGTCGGCGTGTCCGCTTTGCAAAGCGCGTCATTAACTTAAATTTATGTCCAGACTTCGTCGCGAAAAATCCGACTCAGCGACAGGAAATCGTTAAACGTTTTAAACGTTGCTTCAATTGTATGAGTAGCCAGCATACTTTGCGAGATTGTACAAGTAAGTACACGTGTCGTTCGTGTAATCAGAAGCATCATTCGATGCTTCACGTTGATTCGGAAGCGAGCACTCCTTCCGCGAGAACTACGCCGTCGGTAACGTCAACGGCTCAATCTAGTACATCGAAGGTCGAGGTCGTTTCGCTATGTGCCTCCGCTCAATCAACTCGCGACTCGCAAGTTCTTTTGGCGACCGCATGGGTTACAGTAAAGGTTCCTTCCGGTCGCTCGATGACGGTGCGAGCCTTGCTCGATCAAGGCTCCGAAGCCACCTTTATATCAGAGCATCTAGCTCAATCTCTATACGCAAAACGCCTCCGGATGCCGATCTCAATTTCGGCCGTCGGCGGTACTCGCGTGGGTAAAGTACATCACGCTTCTTCAATCATAATCTCGCCGCGAGACTCAGACAATCCATCGCTTTGTACCACCGCGTACATTCTCAATTCGTTAACAGCTTACGCGCCGCGCCGCGTAACAATATCTTCGCACTTCGCGCATCTTTCTAATTTATCGTGGGCGGACGCTGATCCGAGCAGCTCCGATCCCATTGACATTTTGATCGGTGCAGATGTTTATTGTGACGTTATTCAAGAGGGCGTCCGAAAGGGCAACGCGGGGCAACCTATCGCTCAACAAACGATATTCGGGTGGGTTATCTCCGGGCCGGTCGCGACGAGCTCCGATTTATCACGCGCGTCACGCGCTTCGACGGTCGAGCAATCCTCCGCCAATATCACCGTTCTCCACTGCACAAATCTTCAGCCGCTCTCCGAGGAGATTCAACGTTTTTGGGAGGTGGAGGAAGTCCCTCCCCCTCATCAACTCGCGCTTCTCGATGAGCAATGCGAGACTCACTTTTGTGACACTCATTCGCGTCAGCCCGACGGTCGATATATTGTCCGTTTGCCGTTTAAAAGATCTCCTCCAATAAATATCGGGCGCTCGCGATTGACCGACTCCGACATATTCAACCCTGAGAAAATTCTTGAACAATACGCAATGAGTGATCACGAACAAGCTCAACCGTCGGAAGCACAACAATTTATCGCTGAAGCCGAGCAAGAAATATAACAAATCCAACAGGAACTGAACGGTAATCCGCCCCCGCAAGCCGCTCAACCGAACGAAGCGCGGGGAAGGGACGACGAGGTACGAGATACTCTACGCGCAGTAATCCACGAGATACGCCGGTTATAAACCGACATAGATGCGGTGCGCGAAACACAGTTATACACACAGTGCATCCATGACCACCGATTGTCACGACCCGGCCGACGAGAAACGACATTCGTAGATCTCGATGATGATGTCCGACATTGAAGAGGCCGCGGATATTTATCGCTAAAAAAGGCACGCTGCATGATCCCGGAATTTGATGGGAATGCAGGAAAATTGCAAGAATTTCTAAGTTTAATGATGTACGCGGTTGAAAATATCGACCCGCATGACGAAGTAACCCTGTTAAGAGCTATCTTGTGCACAAAATTGAAAGACCGCGCAATGTTAGATTTTCAAATGCGAAAAATCCGCGATTTTGAACAACTAAAACAAGAATTGGAAGCGTGCTACGCGAGTAAAAAGAGCACCATCCATTTGCAAATAGAATTCAAATTCCCTAAAACAAAAGGCCGGAGAAAGTGCGCGGACCTACGGACTTCGAGCCGACAAATTAACAATGGACTTATACGAGTCAATGATAGAAGGCCGACAGCACTACACGACAGAAAACAAACGTACGATCCTCGACACCCTATAACAATAGGCTTTAGAGAATTATCAAATCGGGTTAAGTGACGACACGAAAGCCGTGGTCAGGTCGCGAGGATATGCAACGCTGCAAAAGATAGCCGCCGCGAGCGCGGAAAAGCGAATAAAAGGAACGGCCGCTAACAGACCGAAGCCGAAATACAATACGCCCGCAGTAGATAATTATAGAAACAAAGTGCAATGCCGGTGCGGAAAATTAGGGCACTACGGTAAAGACTGTCGTAGCAGTCGATACGCGAATTGTTGTGCGTTACCGCAACCGGATAAATCGCGCGTTAACGCCGTAAAGAAATTCTGCAAACACTAAAAAGCGTGGCCACACCCAGGCCGAGTGCTGGCACCTGAACGGGAGACCTTGCAATAAAACGCCAAATAATCCATAACGTCTACGAAACAATAATATCAAAAATAATAATCCTAGAAAAGCGATCGAACCACGAAAGAAGAAGAATTCCGAGTCTGAATCTAGTAGTGAGGAAGAAAGAGAATCAGCCGGAAAGAAAGATAAGCGCGCGCGGTTGTATCAAGTCGCGCAAGTAACTCGAGCCGCCCAGCCAAGCAGCGGCTTCGACCAAATCACACTTCCGATACAGGAGACGCGATCGGGGGAAATTAACATGCTCTTCGATTTGGGCGCAACCCTCTCACTTAAAGGTAAAAAATTTAAGAGAGAAAACTAGAATTTCCCCCGAAAAAATTACCGTGGCGGGAATAACGGGGCACAAGATGCACACAATCGGAAACATGCAGGCCCACATTAATTTAGGCGAGCGAGTATTAAAACTATGTACGTGGTCAAAGACGATTTCCCCATGGAGTACGACGAAATACTGGGACTCGACTTCATGAAAAAACACCGCGTAGTCTATGATTACGATAAGCAACAATTGAAAATAGCCGGCGTCACTTTTAAACTAAGACCCTATAGTAAAATTATTCTACAGCCGCGCAGTGAAACTATCGTTCGAGCAACCACTAATCGAAATCAATCCGGAGTAATCCAAGCAAAGGAAACTAGCCCGGAGTATATATCGGCCGCTGTATGGTCGAACCAAAAGATTTTGCATGCGCACTTAGCGTAATAAATACAACCGATAAGCCGGTACGCACTCCGTACGTGATCATAGAGGACTACAAAAACGATCATCAGATATACGCTGTTATTGACGAAGCGGAATGTGCAGATAAATGCCCACAAAGCGAACGGATCTGACAAACACTATGCACCCGGCATCTTAACTCGGAAGAACGACAAGGCCCTCACACGGATATGCGAAGAGTATCAGGATATATTCCACCTAAGTCGAGAGTCACTGACATGCACCGCAGCAGTGAAACACGAGATGCGTACATAAGCCGACTCATCGCCCGTCAACGTACGGCCGTATTGCCTCTCCGCAAAGCATAAGGAAGAGGTGAATATGCAGATAAAACAAATGCTACACGATGGCATTATCAGAGCCAGCACGAGTCAATAAAATGCGCTATTAGTGGTACCGAAGATAACAGACTCGTCGGAAAACCGAAGCTTCGAATCGTAATCGATTTCCGAAAGCTCAACGATTGGCGATTCATTCCCCCTACCCAACATTAAAGAAATCCTAGATCAATTGGGGAACGCCAAATATTTTTCGACATTGGATTTAGCGTCGGGGTATCATCAGATACCGATGGCTGAGCAAGATAAACAGAAAACAGCATTTTCAACACCGTACGGACATTACGAATATAATTGAATTCCCTTCGGATTAAAAAATGTGCTAGCTACCTTCCAGAGACTGACGAACTCAGTACTCCTGGGAATACAAGGACTCCGATGCTTGGTATATCTCGATGACATTGTAATATACGGATCGTCTAGAAGAACATAATAAGCGTTTAACGGAAGTAATGCAACGCTTACGAGAAGCAAATTTAAAGCTTCAGCCCGACAAATGCGAATTTCTACGCAAAGAAGTAAATTATCTGGGACATGTGATCTCCGAAGATGGAATATTACCCGATCCAGCCAAGCTGCAATCCATAAAAGATTTTCCGGAGCCACGAAAAGGAAAAGATATTCAATCGTTTATAGTCCTTGCTGGATATTATAGAAAATTTATTAGCAATTTCTCTAAAATTGCAAAACCATTAACGAAATTAACAAAAAAGACGGAGAAATTTTCATGGGCCGCCGAACAACAAACAGCATTCGACACATTAAAGAAAAAATTAATGACGGCACCAGTACTCCAATATCCAGATTTTACAAAGGAATTTAATGTGACTACAGACGCTTCGGATTAGGAGTCATACTGTCACAGGGACCGATAGGGAAAGACCGTCCCATTGCCTACGCGAGCAGAATATTAAACCACGCAGAGCAAAACTACAGCACCACAGAGAAAGAACTACTTGCAATAGTGTGGGCCGTAAAACACTTTTGACCATATGTTTATAGAACAAGATTCAAGATCGTAACCGATCATAAACCCCTTATATGGCTATTTAATGTGAATGATCCCGGATCACGATTGATCCGATGGCGATTGAAGCTGGAGGAGTATGATTATGAAATCATTTATAAGGCTGGTCGAGCGAACGCGAACGCCGATGCGCTAAGTCACAACGTGAAGCGGGAAGATCACGTTACAGAAGCAGCTGATAAAGTCCTCACGTTAGATGAAGACGGCAAACACGCACACGCATCTACTGAAGATAAACAGGAAGAGGACAACAAATGCGAACCAGCATACACAGAAGAAAAAAAAAACAAATTCTATACAAATATCATGATGCACCTACGGGAGGGCATCAAGGAATTGAAAGAACAATAAAAAGAATACGATTGACACATAATTGGCCTGGATTAACAGCCGATGTAGAGCGGTATATTAAAAAATGCGAGCTCTGTCAGAAGAATAAACTTTCTCGGAGAATAAAAGCACCTCTTGTCGTCACGGACACGCCTAGCCGACCCTTCGAGGAATGTGCATTTCATATAGTAGGGCCACTACCATTAACGAAAAATGAAAATCGGTACCTATTAACATTTCAAGATCAACTTACAAAATTTAGTAAGGCGATACCTATACTGAACCAGGAAGCAAATACCGTGAGCAAAGAGTTCGTCACAAAAATCCTCCTGGAATACGGAACGCCAGAATACGTATTGACAGACCATGGCACCAATTTCATGAGCGAAATATTCAAAAACACGTGCAAATTATTGAAAATAAATAAAATTCAAACAACCGCTTATTACCCCGAGAGCAATGGAATTCTCGAACGAGATCGGACTTTAGCCGAATATTTGCGCCATTATATAAATGAAAACCAAACTGATTGGGACGAATGGATTCCGTACGCAATGCACACATATAATACGACGCCGCACACGGCAACAGGGTATACATCGTTCAAATTACTCTACGGACGACAGGTAGAACTGCCGACAGCCCTGACAACGGTAACCTCGAGCGATCACATCGGACCCTAGCCGAATATCTACGCCATTATATAAACAACGATCAAACGGATTGAGATGAATGGATCCCGTACGCGATGTAAACGTATAATATAACGCCGCACACGGCTACAGGGTACACACCGTTCGAATTACTTTACGGACGACAAGCAGAACTGCCGACAGCCCTGACAAGACAGCCTAAACCTACCTATAATTACGACGATTACGCACAAGAACTATGAGAAAAATTAAAGGCCGCAAATCGTGTCGCACGCGAAAATTTAAAGGAAGAAAAGGCCAAGGCCAAAAATCAATATGATAAACGGGCAAAAGAGGCAAAATTGAAGGATCCATGGTCAAAGATAGGTCAAAAAATAGGTAATTTTTGTGAATTTTTTGTAGAAAAAATAAACAATGTAGAAACGCAAATATTTTATATTGTATTTATTACACTTTAAAGTATATTGTAAAAAAATTTCAATTTTATTAATTTACTGCAGCGGAATATGGAGCAGCCAGAATTTCTGCGCGCCAACCATGGCGTCCTGGCGGAAGTTCTCCAAGTCTTAAAATTTGTCTGAAACAACCAACCAAAAGATTTTTCTGTTAAGAATAAATGTAATTCTGGAATAGACTAAAGAAAATAAAGGGCATAGCGGAATAAGCAAGTGAAATCTGCCCCCGCACTAATCGAGCTCAAATTGATATCATTAGTTGGCACCCTTGAGATGTAAAACTTCCCCAAATATTAATTACAAAATTGCATTTTTGGGGGAGTTATGGAGGGGGAAAGAAAAATAAAGAAAGTGGTTTTTTTCGAAAATGGTTGGACCGATTTTAATGAAAAAAATATATGTTGTAAACATCATTTAGACAAGTTTGAGAAAATTTTAAGTAATTTTTGTGGTAAAAAAAACCCGATAAAAAAATTTTTGAATTTTTTATGAATTTTTTGGGGGGTGATAGTTCTGAGATACCACTTTTATATTTTCACAAAAACATCTCTAGATCTTCTTCTTTAACACATTTTTTTTTTAAATTAATCGGAGTGGTAGAACATGGTTAAAAATAATAATTTACACCGCGCCGCCGTGTCGCGCCGCGCTGGCTGGGCGACCGGGCCGCGGCACACGGCGATTGTTGTCACGTTGAACTTACATACTAGTTGCAGTGTTGCAATGTTTAGTTGCCAAGAAAAATTATGATACAATAATATAAAATATAATAACACATAATATTTCCAGGACGTCTGCAATTAGCCTATAAAACTTATCGTTTCGGCAGTTTACCACGAGGAAATCGCCTCTCACATTATCTATCATCGAGGTGCTTTTTTAATGTGAGTTCCCTTGCCTCTCACATTATCTATTATCGGGGTGCTTTTTTAAAATGAGTCCCCTCGCCTCCTACATTATCTATTACCGAGGTCCTTTTTTAAAGTGAGTCCCCTCGCCTCTCACATTATCTATTATCGTGGTGCTTTTTTAAAGTGAGTCCTCTTGTCTCTCACATTATCTATCATCGGGGTGCTTTTTTAATGTGAGTCCCTTTGCCTCTCACATTATCTTTTTGGCGAATGGACTCACATTAAAAAAGCACCTCGATGATAGATAATGTGAGAGGCGAGAAAACTCACATTAAAAAAGCACCCCGATAATAAATAATGTAAGAGGCGAGGGGACTCACTTTTAAAAAGCACGCCGATAATAGATAATGTGAGAGGCGAGAAAACTCACATTAAAAAAGCACCCCGATAATAAATAATGTAAGAGGCGAGGGGACTCACTTTAAAAAAGCACGCCGATAATAAATAATGTGAGAGGCGAGAAAACTCACATTAAAAAAGCACCCCGATAATAAATAATGTAAGAGGCGAGGGGACTCACTTTAAAAAAGCACGCCGATAATAGATAATGTGAGAGGCAAAAGAACTCACATTAAAAAAGCACACCGATGATAAATAATGTAAGAGGCAAGGGGACTCACATTAAAAAAGCACCCCGAACATATGGAATTTAAAAACGTACTGCAATCTCTTCGTGATGAACTTCCGAAACGATAAGTTTTATAGCCTAATTGCAGAGACTGAGTCCCAGATGCGCACAGTAATAAACGGACACAGCAGGCTGA
This sequence comes from Monomorium pharaonis, assembly GCF_013373865.1. Classification (NCBI taxonomy): domain Eukaryota; kingdom Metazoa; phylum Arthropoda; class Insecta; order Hymenoptera; family Formicidae; genus Monomorium; species Monomorium pharaonis. The sequence continues at coordinate 14,417,090 of NC_050475.1, read as the reverse complement.
GTGAAACGGACACAGACCAAATGTGCACAGACCAAATGCACACGGACCAGATGCACACGGGCCAAATGCGCACGGACCAAATGCGCACAGTTGCAAACCTATGTGGTGCAGAGAATACTTTACACACACACACACACACACACACACACACATGTGGGGTGCAAATGGGGGCTTCGCCCTCTTCCCGCACCCACCCCGTCGATAGAGATGCCCGAAAAGTCGCAACCCATGTAATAAGTTTGTAGGTTACTGTGTTCGTTTGGTCTGTGTGCATTTGGTCCGTGCGTATTTGTTCCGTATGCATCTGGTCCGTGCGCATTTGGTCTGTGCGCATTTGTTCTGTGTGCATTTGGTCTGTGTCCGTTTCACTCAGCCTGTTGTGTCCATTTATTACTGTGCGCATCTAGGACGCTCTTATTGCAGACGTCCTGGAAATATTATATGTGTTATTTTATATTATTATATTATAATTTTTCTTGGCAACTAAACATTGCAACACTGCAACTAGTATGTAAGTTCAACATGACAACAATCGCCGTGCGCCGCGGCCCGGTCGCTCAGCCAGCGCGGCGCAGCACGGCGGCGCGGTGTGAATTATTATTTTTAACCATGTTCCACCACTCCGATTAATTTAAAAAAAAAATGTGTTAAAGAAGAAGATCTAGAGATGTTTTTGTGAAAATATAAAAGTGGTATCTCAGAACTATCACCCCCAAAAAAATTCATAAAAAATTCAAAAATTTTTTTATCGGGTTTTTTTTTACCACAAAAATTACTTAAAATTTTCTCAAACTTGTCTAAATGATGTTTACAACATATATTTTTTTCATTAAAATCGGTCCAACCATTTTCGAAAAAAACCACTTTCTTTATTTTTCTTTCCCCCTCCATAACTCCCCCAAAAATGCAATTTTGTAACTAATATTTGGGGATGTTTTGTATCTCAAGGGTGTCAACTAATGATATCAATTTAAGCTCGATTAGTGCGGGGGCAGATTTCACCTGCTTATTCCGCTATGCCCTTTCTGTTACAGCAGTTATATAAAATGACAAACAGTTTTCTCGAACAGTGATAACGTTTTCATGCCCTTGCATCATTAATTCGTTAAGGTAATCGTCACACTTTGATCCTAAAGTAATTTCATTAAGTTCTTTCTGATTCTCTTTTAAAGAAAATACTATATTAATATTGAACGGTTTTAAGTGTTCATTTTTTACAAAATTTTGGCAAATTTTAAAAAGAAAATTAAGTGCTTTTGGTTGCAATAAATGAATTAATGTTTCGACTCCTTGAAAATAAGCATTAAATGCGTTAAAATCATTAAAAATATTTTTAAAAAAAAGAAAGTATGTCTTTGTATCTACTCTGTCCATTATAAGCAAAAGCTCTTCTGCTGGCTTACTTTTTTCACTAACAACTTGTTCATTAAAAAATAGTTGTATTGTATTCCAATGTTGCAGAAGTCTGTCTACATATTGAAAGTGAGAAAGCCAGCGTGTATCACATAGTTTTTTTAATTTTAGATTTTTTGGTCGTAACTAATACAAAAATCTCGAAAAATAGCCGTACGTTTTGGACTGCTGTTAACGAATTTAGCAATCTTTTTAAGAAAATCAGTGCAAAAATCGGGCATTGTTTAACATGCTGCGTGCCCTGCTAATGCGGCGGAATGGTAAGGGTATGAAAATGTTAATACATTTGGACATACCTCTTCCAATTTTTTTTTAAATGATTTATATTTTCCTGTCATGACAGATGCATTCACATGACAAGGAAATAATGTTTGCAAATGGTATTAATAATTTTTGCATTTCAAATTTAAATGCATCAAATAACTTTTCTGCGCTGGAATCTTTGGCATCTATATCAATTAATTTTACTAACTGTGTGCGAAGATCTAATGTTTCTGCGTCTACATATCGGACGAGAAAAGTCATCCATTTCTCATTCGTTATGTCAAACGTCTCATCTATAAATATAGAAAATTTAGTGTTTTGAATATTCTCAACAACACGGTTGTGCTCAACTGGATACAAAACATTTTTAATCATATTTGTACATATTGTACGACCCATAGTCATATTTTTCAACACCTTAGGATCATCTGCTAGATGTTGAAAAAAATTTAAAATATTTTGTGCAACTTGATAAGAAATATTTTTCATTGCTATTAATGCGGCATATCTTATCTCCGCTTCTTTTTTACGCTTATCAAATGGCGCAAGCAATTCTTCAACTTCCATATTTAATTCTTTATTTGATTTGTTTAATTCAATATTTTTATACAAACTTAAGTGTTCTTTGGATTCCGCATTCCGACGTTCTATTTGTGATAAACCACATCCAATATCTGTAGTTTTATCACAAATTGAACAAAAAAATAAACTAGAATCTTGTGGCACCTTGCGCAACCAACATTTATATTTCTCAATCTCTAACCATTTTAATAGAAATACTTTTGATGAATTTTCATCATCATTTTTACATATTGAATTTTTTCTTTTATTTTTTTGGTGCCTCTTTGACATTACATGTCTCAAAACATGTGTTGAAGTAATAGAAATATTTTTTGGCATATAGTGCAATAATAAAAATTATCATCCGATGCTCTACGTAACCATGATTTATATCGATCATCTATAAGCCAAGCTTCTAAAAAGCTTCGCTTACATCTTTTCGGTAATTTGTCCGACATTTTCGTATCTTTTGCAAAGAAATGGATGACGTGTATCACAAAAAGATCAGAGTCTCGTTCGTCACTCCCACAATGTTAAAAAAAATCTCTCTTTCTATATGTACGTGCGCGCGCGCGGGTGTGTGTGTGTGTGTGTGTGTGTGTGTGTGTGTGTGTGTGTGTGTGTGTGTGTGTGTGTGCGAAAAGTCCACTCTATCTTTTTCGTGAGCATTGCAAACTGAAGAACAATCAACGAGAAGACCCAAAGGTAACAGTGGACATAATAATTTATTAGGGAAACAATTGAAAGACAAACTTTAGTGCATTTCAGAACGGTGCTGCCTTATTCGTGACGCGGCTCTCCGTCAGATGGCTTAAGATATATGTGCATCTTGTTATCTGGTGAGCCGCGTCTTAGCGCTTATTTGTTTCTTAACAACAACGGAGCAAGAAGCATCATGGCAGGTTAGAAAAAATTTATTATTATTTAAAAAAAGGATTAAGTAATATTTATTTAAAGTAATCATATTATTTAAACAATATTTTAATATTATATATGTATTTTTTAAAAAGAAAAGTTTAAAAAAAAAAGCGACATGAAGCTGCAGCAAGAGCAGATGTTGCAACAGCAACATCGGATTAATCAGCTCTTGCAGCAGCAACAGCAAATGTTACAGCTGTTGTTACAACAACAGCCGCAACAACAGCCGCAGCAACAACTGCAACCATTGCAGCAGCAGGAGCAGCAGCAGCAGCAAGAAATTAACGATATAATTTACTGGTGTTATGAGTGACACACTCATAACGATAAGGTGTCAGTAACACGATGACGTAAGTCGGTCAGCTGCAGTCAGCATCGAGCGCATCGCGCGAGGTTTCGCGCAATCTGCTCGACAATTAGCGCAATGCTCCTTAGACAGCACTTGCTGTCTAAGCAATAATTTGGAATACTGACCGATTTACGCCCTCATGCAATCCTTCCCTTCTTTCGATCCAACTACCGAATTATCGGATATATAAACCGGCGAAAGAAGGTGATAAACGGATCAATCCGAAGTAGACAAACTAAGACTACACACGACACTCTGCTTTGCGGGGTCGTGTATCGCCGAGATAACTTATTGTAAATACGCAACCACGACACTCTGCTTTGCGGGGTCGTGGACAACAAGCTCATAGACGCGACACTCTGCCTTGCGAGGTCGCGATCTATTCACTGTAACTGAATACAAAAATAAAAGTGTTCAATACAAATAACGGTGTAAGTGACGAAATACCTTCCTCGCGAGATCTCTGGCAGCGATCCCAAAATCGTACTCACAACGAGGGGTACAACACTGGTATATTTATAAATATTATATATTACACGGAAAAAAATTACTCTTAAATTGAAACTTATGTATTCAAATTAACGCGATCCTCGTTTTAAATATAAGCAACAATATATAATCTTTTTAAAAGAATTTGAAAATCTTAAATTTCAAGATATTATAATCTTATTTCAATACTATAAGTATTATTTTAAAAATATGATATAATTGTTTTGATAATTTTATTCTAAGAAAATTATAATCTTTGATTTAAACATGTAGTATTTTCTATCCAATATTTTTTTTTTCTATTCAGGAAAATTATTCTTAAAAAGAATATTATTTTCTTGATTAAACTATATAAAATTTTGAAATAAATCTTCATTCAAGTAAATCTTTTTCATTTAACGTGATATAATCTCATTTCAAGATTTCCATTTTGAAACTGGAGATATTATCAAAACAAGAATATTCTTTTTTTCTGTGTAGTATTTCTCAAAATAGTATTGATCCTATTTTATTATAACAGATAGATCATTATTCCTTACATCTACATACATACTCTCCAAATTTTATAGAGTGAAAAATACTGTCACTATAATTTTACAATTTTACTTATTACTTACTTTTTGCTCTATAAAATTTGGAGAGAAGATTTACATACTTGTACGTATGTGTGTGTGTGTGCGTGCGTGCGTGCGTAATATATAAAAATTTTGTAAATAATTTTTTACATTATTTTATTAATTTTGTTTTTAGAACGTCGAATACACGGAAAATCTCGTGCACGGTGGTATCGCCAACGGGCGGATTTGACCCGCTATAATTGGAGAGGAGGCATAAAAAGAGGTAGAGGAAATGAGAGAGGCAGAGGACAAGAGAAAGGAAGAGGACGAAGGGGACGAGGAAAGATCTCCCCAAATTTATTAATATTAATATGTTGTTGTACCCTTTGGTGCAACAAGGATATTTTCGGGATCGTGTCTGCCCAAGGAGTTGGAACTCGCGGAGGAAGTACTGCGAGGGCCAAGTCCACCAGTAACGAGACTCTCGTCTTTATATAAAAAGCGTCGTTTATTCTGTATTGTACAGATTAGCTCTCAACACGTGCGGTCGTCGGTGATGTCGCGCCGTGTTGAATTACATGTGATGATAAGACTCGGCGAGAACTTGATAGCTCGTTTGACGCTTCGTCACTATGTAGTATTAAGTCTTACGTACTGAAGTCTATGTGACCCGAAGTAGTAAGCACACACGTGACACGCATATTAGCGTGAATGATTGATAACTGGTCCCGCTGCCCATCAATCGGCAGTCGTTTATATAGTTCACGGAAAGTGTCAGTTGGAGGGGCGAATAAGCCCTCGATATGATTATGGCCGCGCGCATCCAGCGCGCGAGAAATATTCGCGGACTTAGCAACAGACCGCCAAATTGCAATTTTAGCATTTCCACCGGAAATGTGGCGTGATCGTTGCTAAGCTGAGATCGGTGGAATTCCGAGTCTTGACCGGTGCGTTGACCGGTGTGATGGCCGGTCAGCCTTGCGCGAGGTGTCACTTAATACCTCGCGTGTTAATATGAGATGACACTTCCTCTGAGAGTGTTCAAGACACTCTTTTATTAATCTCAATTATTTTAATATTCTAATATAATAATATATGGTTGGAGTGATTCTGTCTCACTCAATAATATTAAGTATGTCGTATTAATATGATATTTAACCCAAAAAGGACCACCCTGAGAAACAAAATTTTTATGTTTTTTAGGGGTAATTCGATGTGCTGAATACAGGAAAAATAGTGAAAAAAAGAGATCCGGCCCGCGTAGTAAGAGAGGGGGAAATTGCGAAGCGCTCGCGTCCCACCGCGTCAGCCACACATTCCGTCGTCGTCCGCATCGGCGTCTGCTGCACTCGACGCGAGAGTTCCTTTGTTGGAATATATATTGAATATACAGTTTTTTTATACGAATCGCATCGTTTCTGACCTTCTATCCGCCCTTTTCCTGACAATATATATATACATATTTGGCGGATTTTCACCTCAGGTGTGGTGATTATATCTTGGACGGTTCTTTTCAGGATAGTCCAAGCGCGTTCTCATTTGGTGGTGGTTGGACGCATCTAGGATTTTTTAAACTATTTTTTTCGTATTTAGCGCAAAAAATTACGTTGAAAAACACCCAAAAATCATTGCATCAATTTTTTTGCATTGACCTTTCCCTTGCGGACGGGACTGGTCCCTTTAGGGACCACTTACTTGATCGGAAATTTGTCCTAAGTTATACATTCGATTTAAATATAAATTACACGTTTTAAAAGAGGTTGATTTGCAATGAAAATTTCCCGTCCTCTAAAGGTTAATAATAAATAAAAAAATGTTATTATTTAATATGTTAGAGATCATTTATTTAATATTCCAGGAAAATATTTTGTATATGTATAAAAACATGTATAAAAATATATGGAAGTAGTTAATACTAGGCCGGTTCTAACTACGGGGCTCCGAGGGTGGTGCGGATGTGCGGGGGGGGGTACCCATAGGCGTGGGGGTATGACGCGGGGAGGGGGATCTCGCGGTGCGGAAATTGCTGACGCGGGATTTTCGGGTCTGCGGCCGCGGTGCGGAATTGCTGACGCAGTATTTTCGGGTCCCGGGAGCGGGAGAGGGGGAATCGGGGTCCGCGACCGCCGCCGCCCGCCACCGCCGCCCGCTGCTGCTGTAGCAGCCATCGCTGCGGTGCTCGCTCTCTCCCTTTATTCCGAATCTGTCTCTCTCTCTCTCTCTCTCATCCGTACGCGATATTTCCAGCCATACAGTTTTATCATTCTCTCGCTCTTTCTCTTTCATTCGTTGCGTTCTTTCATATGCGGTTACATACATGCGTTCCCACCCATCTTATCTATGTACCTCCTACTCGGTTCTGCGCACGCCATTATACCGCAAAGGAATAGGGAAGAGAGAAAATAAATTAGAATAATTATTTATAATTTTTTTCATTTATTCCTTTTGTAACGCGTCGTATACAATATTGTCTGATGCATAAACCATCAGTTTAATCTACGAGCGAAGTTTTTACACACATTTCATTTAACAATTTGACTGCATCGCACTTGTTATGAATATTATTTCGCCGCAAACAATTTACAAATTGATTATATCGTTCTTTTACTATATGCATACCATCTTATAACTTAAAATATGCATTATTGATAACATCTTCAAGATTTAGTAAAAATTGTACAGTCGATGGTTTCATGTACATAATTTTGTTATTTAAAGTGAATTTTATGATACTCTCGTTACGTATTTTAACGACTTCGATGAAAAGATCATTAATCCACAACGATGTAGCGGTTGCCGACTGCAGGAGTTGCTCGATATCTGTCCGTTTCTCAATTATTATTACCCAGGTATCACGTGACAGCGGTATCTCATTGCCCTTGTTGTCACCAAGAATCATCTCTACAAAAGGCTCAAGTCCCACACTGATTCCTATATCCAAATATTTGTAGAATGTAGCCGTCAAAGCAAATCTCCTCCCCAGAATGCGCGGAGTATGACGCGGCTGCGACATTGTTCTGTAAAGAAAAAAATGTTGCAAGATATAAAAAATAAAATCCAACTAAATATGTAACAAAATTTGATTTAATTAATTTAAAAAATACTTACGGTTTATCACACGTTTCATTTTGCTGAATCGGAACGTAATAGTTCATTTTCAGGGGAAACTCCGACTTCTTTCAATTAACTAATGCAAGATTGGAACTTTACCGTCCGTATTCCGCTGATTAACTGATGTGATACCGTTGTCAGAACTCTTCTTATATTGCACGCCCTTCACACATCTCAGTAGAGGGGACAATCACATATTTCTTCACACATCTCAATAGAGGGGACAATCACATATTTCAAACTTTACACATTCAAGGATGACCAACGTTTCAGAGGTCAAGCGCCGATGTACGGCTGCTGCGGCAAAATATGTTTTAGGCACATACGTTTGATACTTACTGATGAGATCATACGAAAATCACACATTCAAATAATGTGAATCTTTGAGAGGTCAAGCGCCGATATACAGCTGCTGTGACAAAATATGTTTTAGGCATGTACATTTGATACTTACTGATGGGATCATACGAAAATCGCACATTCAAATAATGCAAATCTTGCAGAGGTCAAGCGCCGATGTACGGCTGCTGTAACAAAATATGTTTTAGGCACATACATAAATCATTTGATACTTACTTGATGAGATGATTCAGAATCGCACATTCAAATAATGCAAATCTTGCAGAGGTCAAGCACCGATGTTAAGACAAAGAAAATGAAGAGTTATAAAAAATATATAAGCGGTCGGGAAGCGCATAATATCGCATTTGATGCGAAGTTTAAGATCCGAGTGCAAGTTGAAACCGTCATCAATCCGGAGTAATAATTCAGTGCAATATGTGTTCAGTGTGCGCACAGTAGTCACTTCTTAGTATAAAAACTACATTATTACAACATGAATGACGATATCGTAGAAGATGCCATTTATGTTCTTGACAATAATGATGATTCCGAAAAACGAAAGCATGTGCAGAGAATATCACCAGTGCAATTTCTATGTGATCGAGAACTCGGTATACGCGGAACGCATGAACGCACCGTAATACAGGAAGTTTACATACACGACCATTTTGTTCATAACTGGCCTCATCATATGAGGCAAAAATTATATAGAGAGATACTCAATTGGGTTGACACCGATGAAAATGAATATGATATAGCAAAACAAATCGTAGAAAAGACTCAGGAATGCTGTTACCATCTCATTGAGATACCAGCAGGTGTTGGAAGGTATATCGAAGTGATAGCAATAATAACCCACTTTGGTTATAATACTGAGAATCCCTATGTAGAGAAAATGCTGCGTACCACGAATTTTCAAATCTTTTGAACAATGATGAGGATGAATACGTTCTGTCTGAGCAAGAGATGGAGATATGTTTTTTTATTCGGTGTGAAAGACAAAGCAAGCTAATGCAGTTTGAAATTCAAGAAAAATTTCGATTCTGCATTAGGTGCTACGAAACTACATGTGAGTGTCCTGTTGAAGATTGTACAGTGTTGTTTTAAAACAGTGATAAAAAGACATAAAAATGGAGAATAATTTTGAGCAAGTGGAACGCGAGCTGTTGGAGCAAGCAAATGGAGTCACTACTTTGGGCGAGTGTTTTATGTGGTTGCAGCGATGCGACGAGATTATACAACAGCTTGAAGAACATAGCCGCATAAAGCGTCCTCTGCTTGCCGTCGGACAAAGACAATCATTGGTGGCGAGGATCGCGCGACTCGAAGGTGAAAAGACACAATTACAAAGACGTTTCGTGCATGTAGGTGGTAATTACGCGAGCACTAGTAATAACGCGAACAAACTTATGTGGCGAGAGATAGATACAGCGTTCGAGAATCGCATTCAGACAGGTGCAGTGATAAATACAAACTATATTGAACCGCAAACGTTTTTAGAAGACGCAGGCGGTATAGTGCTCGAGCGAGTGCGGGACGCTCTAGAGAAACACAACAGTGTAAAAGTGAATACAGCATTTAACGGCGTGTTTGTAACGGGTGATAAACGTGCCAACAAAAGTATAAAAATTGTGAACTATTTCAAACGTCGGACATGGACGAGTGGTACGAGCGACGCGTTATCGAGCCCACATTAGCATCACTCGAAGAGTTTCAAGAACGAGATAGCGGGTGGGCGCTATCGCGAATTCTCAATTGACTCTAAATATAAATAAGTATAATCCTCTACACGCGGGGTGTTACGTGACATTACCGCGAGAAATAATGATGAAGCGTGCAGTAGTGAACGTTAATTCAAAGGACAATGCATGCTTCGCGTGGTCAGTGGTCGCCGCTCTACATCCTGCTGAAAGAAACACAGGATTGGAATCGTCATATCCGCATTATGCAACAGTCCTAAAGTTTGATGATATTGCGTTTCCCGTTACAGTAAAGGATATTGGAAAATTTGAGAGTCTTAACAATATATCGATCAACGTCTACGGGATGAAAAGGGAAATGGCAGTGCTAAAGATTCTTCCGCTGCGGCTCTCCAATGACAAGAAAAAGAAGCATGTCAATTTATTATACGTACAAAATCCGCACGAAGACAGCGTGGCCACTTTGTCTGGATAAAAAATCTGCCCCGACTCATCAGCTCCCAACTGAGTAAAAAGGAGCACAAGAAATACATTTGCGATCGGTATGTATACTATATTCTCATGTAAAAAAATAGTTTTATGATCTAGCAAAATAAATAATTAAAATATTTTAAAATTATTTTTACAGGTGCTTGCACTATTTTTCATCATGCGAGAGGTTGCAATCATACGCTGTAGACTGTCAGAGGATGAACGGCTGCGCTATCACATTGCCTGCCGAAGACGACAAGTGGTTGAATTTCCGGAATATAAACCACAAGGAACGAGTGCCCTTTATCGTCTACGCGGACCTCGAGTGTGTGCTGCGGAAGACGCAACATGATACAGAGCAAGCGTCGTACACATATCAACAACATGAGGTATTCAGCATCGGGTATTACGTGTGATGCTCATACGACGACACGTTATCCACATATCGGTTTCGTCGCGATAAAGATTGCATCGCATGGTTCACTAAACAACTTGAAGAATTAGCGTATAATGTTAAGACTCGTTTATCAACTAATATCCCCATGGAAACGTTATCGGAGGAACAATTGGAGGCATATCGTAGCGCGACGCGGTGTCATATCTGCGATAAGCCATTCGCGTCGGATGATACATGGGTGCGCGATCATTGTCATTTGACTGGTCGTTACCGCGGTCCTGCACATTCTCTCTGTAATTTAAATTATCGAAATGCATCATACATGCCAATTATTTTTCATAACTTATCTGGATACGATTCGCATTTCATTATTAAGGAAATAGCCACAGCGTTCAAAGGGAAGACCGACGTACTTCCCATCACGAAAGAAAAGTACATTTCTTTTACAAAACATGTCGTAGATACAGCCGATAAATTAGATCCACACAATTACATAAAACTATGGTTCATAGATTCATATAAATTTTTAAATACTAGTCTCGAAAAATTGGCATCATTTCTAGGCAAAGAAAAATTAAAAATTGTACGTTCCGAATTTACACTTATCTGACGAGGATTTTGATTTATTGACACGAAAAGGTGTATTTCCGTATGAGTACGTTGACTGCGTGAACAAGCTGCAGGACACGTGTTTACCGCCGCGCGAATCATTTTTCAGTTCCCTGACCTCTGATACTGTATCCGAGAGCGATTACATGCACGCCGAGAATGTCTGGAAGCGATTCTCCGTTTGAACGTTGGGTGAATACAGCGATCTATATTTGAAAACGGATGTGTTATTGTTAGCTGACATTTTTTAAATTTTTCGCGATAAATGCTTAGAAAGTTACAGTTTCGATCCAGCACATTATTACACTCTCCCCGGATACACGTGGGACGCTATGTTAAAATATACAAAAATTACTTTCGAACTGCTTACTGACATTGACATGGTAATGTTCATCGAACGCGGTATACGCGGTCTCAGTCAATGTTCAGACAGATATGCACAGGCTAACAACAAATACATGCAGACGTACAACCCATCGAAACCATCCTCATATCTTATGTATTTTGACGTTAATAATTTGTATGGTTGGGCGATGTGTCAGCCGCTGCCATATGGGGAATTTCAATGGATCGAAGTCTCGAATTTTGACATAAGTGCGATCGCTGCTGATTCACCAACGGGATACATTCTCGAAGTTGATCTCGAGTATCCCCGAGACCTTCACGACGAGCACGCTGACCTATCTTTTTGCCCAACACGCGATAAACCACCAGGCAAGCGTGAGTGTAAACTTCTCGCTACGCTGTATGATAAGGAACGTTACGTCATACATTACCGTAACCTGCAGCAGTGCACGCGTCACGGTCTTCGTTCGCGAAGATACACCGTATATTACAATTCGCACAATCTCCATGGCTCTGTAAATACATAGAGTTAAATACACGATTCCGGACCCTCGCCAAAAATGATTTCGAAAAAAACTTGTATAAATTAATGAATAATGCGGTGTTTGGTAAAACCATGGAGAATGTGCGCAATCATGTTGTCGTTAAGTGGTTGACAAAATGGGCGGAGACAATGATCGCGAAACCAAATTTTCATAGTCGAAGTATTTTTGCAGAAAATTTAATCGCCGTTGAACTTAGAAAACTCGAGGTGAAATTATATAAGCCGATTTACGTAGGCATGTATATCCTAGATATTTCTAAGACGTGTCTGTATGAATTTCACCACGAGTACATGCTACCTCTGTATCGTGACAAATGTAGAGTCATGTATACCGACACCGACAGTCTCATATACCTCGTCGAGTGCGAGGATATTTACGAGACGATGAAACGTGATATCGCTAGGTTCGACACGAGCGATTATCCGGTCGACAACGCGTACGGTATGCTTCTCAAGAATAAAAAAGTTCCGGGCTTGATGAAAGATGAGAATAATGGTGTGATAATGACTGAGTTCGTTGGACTTAGAGTAAAGATGTATGCGTTAAAGGTAGATGGAAAGAAAGACACTAAAAAGGCGAAAGGTGTCAAAAATAATGTAGTAGCGCGAACCATAACATTTGATGATTATACCCAGTGTTTGAGAGATGAGATCGAGATGACGCGTCGCCAATCATGCATAAGATCCAAGCTACATGAAGTATATACGGTGTCCGAAACGAAAATCGCTCTAAGTCCATATGATGACAAGAGATACCTTATACCCGATTCAGTTGAAACGTTACCGTGGGGACATTATCGAATACCACTATAATATCTTTAACATTATATAGTTTTTAAATTTCACGTTTTACATTAAAAATAATTTTATATATTTTTATGTTAAAAACAAGTATTAATAAAAATGTATTAAGGAAGGATGATAAAGAAATCTCACATAATATAAAATTAATATAATAATGTATTTGGTTACATTGTACTTTTATGTGAATATAATAAAAACAATTTTTATTGGATTAAATAACAGTGTCTTTATGTATCCATGAATTATGCAATCCATCGAATTCCAGCCACTTGACATAAATTTCATCTCCTTTTCTGCGCAATATTTGCGATGTTTCATTCAAATTAGTTGGTACAGGTTTTGATCATCTCATTTTTTTAACAGGAGTAGAGGTCATTATAGAATTGTTAAACGAAGCGTTTGATCGCTTTCGTTTGGGTTTTGGTTCTGCGTATTCGTCTTCCCCCGAGAAGAACATTTCATTCTTAATCGGATCTGATACATCATCAACGGTGTTTTCAACAATCTGTTTTAATGGTTCGACAATGGGCTTAAAGTGTCTCTCCAAGGCTATTTCTTCTTGCACTTTACCCGCTTTCAAAGCGGTAGAGTTTTTGCAATCTCTTTCACAATCTTCTCACGATCCATATTGTTATCTGTGTTATCCATGTTGAGAAACGCTACTTGGTCAACGTATCAAAAACAACTAACTGCTTTATGGTATTGCGAAGTCATTAAATCCTTTTCGATATCGTCCATCGACGAGTGCGCTATCCTTATCTATCACTAAAAATCCATACTTTTGTTGCCAACAAGTATGACATAAATTGCTAAAATCCTCATAAGACATGTCGGTATTTATATGATCGTTGTACGCATGTTTTAGATTGGTACCATCCTGCTTGAATAAAATTAGCAAATTCGCATTGTTGCGTATAAGATGTTTCGGTATCTTTGCATACGTCTAACAAAGATAGAAGCAGTCGACATCCACGTGTCGCCCCATTGCAAAGTAGTCTCTTATCGTATCTTGCTTATCACACGCCACGTCATCAAAGATAAAAATGGAATTCGGAAGCGCTTCACTCGGCTGAATGACATCACAGTTATTGGAGAATGCAAAATAACTAACTTCTTCAATTGGTGTCAATAAATTTTCCAAATATTGATATTTCGGTTGTTGTAATGATTTCGAGTACACATATACATTCTCAAAACGTACTCCATCAAACCAAAACATGGGTTTGAAAAAGAAAAAAAGTGATAAAAAGAAGAGAGCGAGTAAACGAATACTTCCGGTAGCGAAACGCGGCGGTGTTTTACCCATTCTACCGCTGTTGGGCGTTCTCGGGTCGTTGGTCGGTGGAGCGGCGGGAGTTGCGAAGGTTGTGAATGATAACAAGGCAGCGCAGCGTCAGCTGAACGAATTGAAACGTCATAATCATGTCATGGAGTTTATCTCGCTCCATATAAGCGTGGACAAGGAGTGTTGACGAAAAAAAAAAAGTCAAAAAGACGTTAAAAATGCCAAAAGGTGCAACTACCAACACACAATTATTACAGTTAGCGAAACGTATGCGCATTCCACACTTTAGAGAAATTTTTATGCGTACAGCATTACCAACGGCTGGAGCATATCGAAACGAGAGCGGTATTGTAAATTTAGATAACGCTGAAGGATCAGGTACACACTGAGTGGCATACACAAAGAGAGGAAATCGCGCTATATACTTTGATAGTTTCGGCAATCTTAGACCACCGAAAGAACTGGTGCAATATTTAGATGTAACGCGGATCGAGTACAATCACACGCCTTATCAACGTTATGATCAAAGCAACTGCGGCCAACTATGTCTGCGTTTTCTTCAAACAGTTAGTAATCAATTTAAAGGCTAACATTGTGCAATTTAACTCAGTATTCGTTTCAACATGTCATTGACGTTTACGCTAACTGGCAAGAGTAGCATCCTCGCGGTAAGCTATTTTCCAGCCGTAGATTTGAGCGATGGCGATTACGAGCTCGTTCTCACAGATTTTGAAACATACTTACCATACCTAATGTAAATTCATCGAATAACAAATTTTATTATGACAAAGACGACAAGGAAATTACAATTCCCGAAGGATCGTATGAATTGCGTGATATAGATAGATATTTGAAACGCACAATTTTACAATCTCATCCCGATTTTGCGGAAAAGAGAACGTTTCACAAAGAAGATGAAGAAGAGAGCGAATATCCGGTGGTGATTCGTGCTAACAATAATACAATGAAGAGTGAAATTATGTGTGCTTATCAGATAAATTTCTTTAAACCTAACAACGTTGGATCGCTGTTGGGATTTTCATCGCGATGTATTCTTGAATTGCGAATGTGGTATGAATCGGATGCACCTATAAATATCATAAACGTAAACATTCGCATAGAATGTAACGTGACTGCGGGTGCGTACAGCAACGACAAGTGCGTACACACAATACACGAATTTTCGCCGAGGATACCACCAGGATATAAGAAACGCCTGCACAGATCATTTACCTTCCAATCGTCGCACGGAGCATTACTGATTTGATGATTCGCATTGTGGATCAGGACGGTCAGTTACTCGATTTTCGTGGAGAGGAAATTATTGTTAGATTACACGTACGAAGACGATAACGTGAGATGCTCGTGTTGAATGAGCAAGTGAAGGATACAATTTTTACACCAATCAAGAATATTCGACCGTGTGAAATAAATTGTAAGACAGTTAAAAATATTCGCTCATCTGATAAAAAGAATCTCACCGCATCAAACGTTGAATTTTTAAAATCATTGGGATTTATCGTACGAAATATCTAAGATGTCTAAGATTGAACATTGGAGGCGAGCCGATCTTTGACGACAGCAACGTCAAGATTGAGACTTATACGTACAATCCGTACGCCAACACCACTTTTGGATACTGTTGTATCCCTGGTTTCGGGATACAGTGCGGGACCGCTGCCGATGACTCCTCGGGATCAGGTTTCCAAAAGATAACGCCGAGAGTTAATAACAAGAGATATATATTTGTTCTTCTTTTACAGTTTTCGTTAGCGAACCCGAAAGATGTGTTACTACGTCTAGTTTGTAGTTTCGACGAGCGACATATACTCGTCGCTATTATTATTGATTATGAGCCCACTCGTTCTCTTTCCGCGGTCTTTATATACTCAGCCTTTCGGCTTGTTACCAAGGGATGTCACTCGCGGTCACGGACCTTTGGCCCGTGCACTAGCTTAGCCAGCAATTGCTAGCTAGGCGCATTCCACCGGAAATCAGGAGATTTTGGGTGGCAAAATGAGTAACCAGATATGTAGTTCGGTGTGATGTCCGGTGTGAAGGCCGGTGCGATGCCCGGTAGTAAGGCCGGACGGTGTCGTCGCGCGAGGTGTCACTCGACACCCTTATCGTTATTACAAGTAAAGTTTGTGTGAGTGTCGCGCACTCACAACATCCCTCCCCCTTATTGAAAAGAAAACGAGGGGCTGAGTTTTCGCAACTAATAGTTTACGCTATCTTATCGCTTTTCCGTAGTGAAAAAACTATATACTAATCGCTATTTCTTTATTGTTTTACACTAATAATTACATACCATTGGTAGCTGGTATTGCTCGTTCTCAGATTCGCGTACACACGGGTTTTAAAATCTTTCAAAACTGAACATCTTCATGTCCAGGGTCTCGTTTACGGCCTCTTCTTCGTCGAGGAATATCTCGATGCACTTTCGGCAGTCTCTGGCAGGGTGCACGTTCATTTGCACTTTTCCGCACTTGAAGCACTGGGTGATCGTTTCCCAATGTTCGTCAGGTGAGAGTTGCGTCCGGTATTCGTGTGCCGATGGATCTCGTATGGTGCAATAAAGCCGGTATCGTTGGCGATAACAGCTTCGGCACCATCTTCTCCAAGGAAACTCTGTTTCCACTAGACATCTCTCTGTTGATTGGAGGCAGATGCTTCGTAGAAGTCTCTCGTACCTTTCTGGGTGGTCCAATGGGCGCACTCCATCGATGAGCTGACTGAGTTCAAATTCCACAGGAATTTTCATCCTGTCCTTGGAGTTGGTGTGTATGCTGGAAACTCTATGTCACCGGGGTAATTTGCGGGCTGGTTCCGCCTGGCTGCTGTTGTTCTTGTTCTTGAGCTTGAACTTTGTTTATCGTAACGACAGTATCGAGTCTTTGGGGCTCGATTGGGTCGTCTGTTTTTATAATTCCGTAAGAAACGGAAGTGGTGGGGTGTAACTCCCTAAATCGGGCCATATATGGTCATAGTCAATTCAGCTGTGCACATCCGGTGTGTGAACGAAATTTGCAAAAAGAAGTTTTTTGATTCTTTGGTTCCGGTGTAACGCGATATCGTGTGGTCTGATTTTGTTAATCCGAGACGTAGAGCTGTGCAAACTAATGCCACGTTTTTTCCCGCAGGAAATAATGGATCAAATTGTATATGATATATATAGTAATTACTATTACATATAGTTATTAATTACTATTACATATATATATATATATGTTTTTTGTGTTAGAAACGTGTGCTGTTGCTTCGTTTTAGGATAGATCTCGGTATCGTATATTCTGTATCTATATCTAGTGTAATTCGCTTATTGTTATTCCGCTTTTTCTTTTTTATTATAATAAATCCTATTACTACGGCTATTATTATTATTATTATAATTGTTGTTCCGCTTGTTGCCATTGGAAAAATAAAGTGTGGCGACTGAAAGATCGAACTTGAATCTTTATCTAGTTCGTTGTCTATCTCCTCTAATTTATCTTTGGAATTTTTTAATTCCGTCGGATTTGGTATAATATTTTTTAATTTTATTTCTTTGAGGCCTGTATCGTTTTCTAAGCCAGGCTTCTGTAGTAGTGAAATATTATACTGAGGTAGATATGATTCTACTCTTGTCTCATATGACATCTTGGGTGATCTTATAATTGTATTTTCTGTCACTAACTTACAGTTATTTTTTAATGTAATTTTACCTACTTTTTCAATTGTTTCCTTTATTTTTCCGTGGTCTTTACAATGTAGAGTAATTACTTGTTTTCGTGGTGACGAGTATAGCCACGAGTGTGAATTACTTAGCGCTATCCAAAGGCTGTGGTTCGACGTCGCATTTTTTATGTTACAATTTTTATAATGATCTTTAGTTTCTAGGTACATTTTTATTTCGCAGATAGAATCTTGGTTTATTCGATATACGGGGTGATTTTCCGCGCATAGGTATTCGGTATTTATCTCTATGCATTTCTGCAGGTCGTTCTTTGCGAGGATTATGTAAGTACGTTGTTCTGCGTCTATTGCAATCAGGGGATTGTTAATTTCTACGAACGAGAAAATGTTGTTCTGACTTGGGATAGGTAGCGGAATTACACTTAGTATTTCGTATTTTGGCATCGAAATTAGAGGGAATCGTAAAATAGTATATATATTTATTTGATCGCAGTATGCGCCTACTGTCGCAAATTTCTCTATTGTCGACCATTCATTCTCTTTTATTCTGAATGGGAAGTAGAGTCCTTCGGGTAATTGCGAGCTAGCGTCTTTAAGTGATTCTATTATTATTGAAATGGGTGTTAACCGAGGATGCAGAATTCCTTCTTTTAAAAACGTTAAATATTCTAGTACGTCTTCTGCGTCGCGTGTTAGATCAGACAGTACCGCGTTAATTATTATAAAATTTTCGTGTAGGTTACTTTGGCGTTCATCTTCTAATAATTTTGTTCTTAGTTTGTCTGTCGCGTCCGCGAGAGTATTTTCGTTTTGTCGAATAGTTCTTTCACTGTTATCAATGTGAGCGATAGTGGCTTGCATTATTTTTATTTGGTTTTTTATTGCGTGTTTGTTTAATTCCTGTGAGTCGTGTAATACCGTTAGTTGTTCGTTAATTAATTTTTCATCGTTTGCGTCCATCGTACCAAACAATGATTTTGCGACTGATCCTATCCCGTCGATTAATCCTCTTCTGTGTATTCTTGTATTGTATGTTGAGTTTATGCGTTTTATTAATTTATTAGTTCTTTCACACCCTTTTGCAATAACGCTGTGTAAATTTTCGCATGTTTCTTTCCCTATGACTGCTATCATTTTGCATAGATTATCCGTTTTGCGTACGTATTTTTCTACCTGTGCGAGTCGTTTTGATAGTGACGTTACGTCTATCTTGATGACCACTTTCCAGAAGGATTCAACCTGATGTAATCCTCCTAGCTTTTCAAAATATATCCCTGGATGGTGCGTAAATTTTTCTATTTCATACGGTGCCTTCATGTCCGGGTCTTCTGCGGAACTTAGCGTCACCCAGATTATAAATCTGTAATTATTTCGTTTTATTAAAAATTTTTTTTTTTTGTATATATTATTTTTAATTGCTACAAAAGTATTTTTATAATGTGATCGCTGTGGGACCGTGGGAGCGGAAAAGGATTCTCAAGTTCAGATGGGAGCGGAAAAGAATTCTCCAGTTTGTATCGTTTATCATTTCGCGCTTCGAAATGTGTCATATTTTCGTTTCCGTTGCCTGTGTATCTCGTTGATTCCTCAGTTTTTTCGTATGCTTAGCGTTGCATCCTGTTATCTATTTACACCTTCTTTCGTATGTCTTTTCTTCTCTGGACGATCCGGCCCTTTAGTCTCTTGTCGGCTATCTGTTCGTGCGTTTGCTCTGAAGTTTTAATAATCATGTCTCGTCGTGAATTTTCGTTTGCTTCTTCCAGTGAGGAGAGTGCCGAAGAAAGCGAAAGTAGTTTTGACGACTTCAGCGATTTAGACACTGTGGCCCTTTTGGGCGAAAGTTTTTCTTCTGTTGAAGAGGAGTGCACAGATGCCGCGGAGCCGTTGCTCGTCAGTGGGTTTGAACATTTATCAAACCCTGATAGTGCTCCTTATGGTGATTTAGATTTATTCATGGACCTTTCTCAGGAGTCCGAAATGTTTGTTCCCGCCGGTGCGGAGGGCGAGGTGTTCTCCGAGAGTTTTCCGACCGACGAGCTTGGGGAAATTGTGATACCCAGCCCTTTGCTTGCTTTTTTTTAACTCATGATTATAGTGAAGAATTCGGTGGTGACCTTGATCTGGAGTTCGAGTTTGCTGTGGATCAATATTTACGCGGGGGGAACTTGCCGCATCTGGATCTTCCGCCGGAGGATCCAGATATGGACGCGGTTGATTAACTATGTGTATAAATACTTTGTAGTGGTAGTGTAGTAGTTTGTAGTGTGTAGCTTAGTGTGTAGTTTAGTTTTAGTGTATAGTGTATCCTCTTTTGCTGACTGCTGTTATGGATTATGTTCCTGGTTGGCGGTCTTCGTTTTGGTGAGTCTAATTCTTTTTTATTTATTATATTTCTCTTTTTTTTTCTTTTTATTGTGTATGTGCGTGCATGTGAGCATGTTTTTTATCCTCTCTTTTGACCGCGGGTTAGGCTTCAATAAACGGTTTCAGACGGTTTACGTGTACGCGCGTCGTTGTTCTCCCTCGCCTTATTGTATAGTTTATATTAGAATGTTTTTCGGTTATCGTATACGGTCCGGTCCATTGCGCGTCGAGTTTCTTCGATCTTCCGCGTCGGAGCGTTTCGTCGTATAGTAATACTTTTTCGCCGACTTTAAATTTTATTTCTTTCGTCTTTTTATCGTACTGCGTCTTGGCCTTGGCCTTTTCGTCTTTTATTTTTTCGCGTGCGACACGATTAGTAGCCCTTAACCTTTCCCGTAATTCCTGCGCGTAATCGTCGTAATTGTAGGTAGGTTTAGGCGGTTTTGTCAGGGCCGTCGGCAGTTCTGCCTGTCGACCGTAGATTAATTCAAACGGTGTATACCCTGTCGCCGTATGAGGCGTTGTATTATACGTGTGCATCGCGTACGGGATCCATTCGTCCCAATCGGTTTGGTCCTTATTTATGTAATGTCGCAGGTATTCTGCTAAGGTCCGATGTGATCGCTCGAGGATACCATTGCTCTCGGGATGGTAGGCGGTAGTCTGAATTTTATTTATCTTCAGTAGCTTGCACGTATTCTTGAAAATTTCGCTCAGGAAGTTAGTGCCTTGGTCTGTCAGTACGTATTCTGGCGTTCCGTATTCCAGGACGATCTTCGTGACAAATTCTTTGCTCACGGTATTTGCTTCCTGGTTCGGTATAGGTATTGCCTTACTAAATTTTGTAAGATGGTCTTGGAATGTCAGTAGGTACCGATTTTCATTTTTCGTTATTGTTAGTGGTCCCATTATATCCAGTGCACATTTCTCGAAGGGTCGGCTAGGCGTGTCCGTGACGACAAGAGGGGCTTTTATTCTCCGAGAAAGTTTATTCTTCTGACAAAGCTCACATTTTTTAATGTATCGCTCTACATCGGCCGTTAATCCGGGCCAATTATGTGTCAATCGTATTCTTTTTATTGTTCTCTCAATTCCTTGGTGCCCTCCCGTAGGTGCATCATGATATTCGTATAGAATTTGTTTTTTCTTTTCTTCTGTGTATGCTGGTTCGCATACGTTGTCCTCTTCCTTTTCATCTTTTGTAGATGCACGTGCGTATTCGCCGTCTTCGTCTAGTGTGAGGATTTTATCAGCTGCTTCGGTAACGCGAGCTTCCCGCTTCACGTTGCGACTTAGCGCGTCGGCGTTCGCGTTCGCTCGACCGGCCTTATGAATAATTTCATAGTCATATTCCTCCAGTTTTAATCGCCATCGGATCAATCTTGATCCGGGGTCATTTACGTTAAATAACCATATGAGGGGTTTGTGGTCAGTTACGATTTTGAATTTTGTCCCATAGACATATGGCCGGAAGTGTTTTACAGCCCATACTATTGCAAGTAATTCTTTCTCTGTCGTGCTGTAGTTTTGCTCGGCGCGGTTTAATATTCTGCTCGCGTAAGCAATGGGACGGTCTTTTCCTATCGGTCCCTGTGACAGTACGGCTCCTATTGCATAATCTGAGGCGTCGGTAGTCACATTGAATTCTTTTGTAAAATCTGGATATTGAAGTACGGGCGCCGTAGTTAATTTTTCTTTTAATGTGTTGAAAGCTATTTGCGAACAGGCAGTCCACGAGAATGTTTCCGTCTTTTTTGTTAGTTTCGTTAATGGTTTCGCGATCTTGGAAAAATTGCTGATAAATTTTCTGTAATATCCGGCCAGGCATATAAATGATTGGATATCTTTGACCTTTTTGGGCTCCGGAAAATCTTCTATGGCTTGCAATTTTGCCGGGTCGGACGATATTCCATCTTTGGAAATTACGTGTCCTAGGTAATTTACTTCCTTGCGCAGGAACTCGCACTTGTCCGGTTGCAATTTTAAGTTCGCTTTTCGTAGGCGTTGCAATACTTCCGTTAGGCGTTTATTATGGTCGTCTAGACTTGATCCGTATATCACTATGTCATCGAGATATACTAGGCATCTGAGTCCTTGAATTCCCATGAGTACCGAGTTCATCAGCCTCTGGAATGTGGCTGGCGCATTTTTTAATCCAAAGGGCATCCGATTATATTCATAATGTCCGTGGTGTCGAGAACGCTGTCTTTTGTTTATCTGGCTCAGCCATCGGTATCTGATGATACCCCGACGCTAAGTCTAGCGTCGAAAAATATTTGGCGTTTCCCAGTTGATCTAATATTTCCTCAATATTGGGTAGGGGGAAAGAATCGCCAATTATTAGATCATTTAGCTTTCGGAAGTCGATCACGATTCGGAGCTTCGGTTTTCCAGATGAGTCGGCCCTTTTGGGTACCACTAGTAGTGGCGCATTCCATTGGCTCGTGCTGGCTCTGATAATGCCATCATGCAGCATTTGTTTTATCTGTGTATTCACCTCTTCCTTATGCCTTGCGGGGAGGCGATACGGCCGTACGTTGACCGGCGATGAGTCGGCTTGTATACGTATCTCGTGTTTCACTGCTGCAGTGCATGTCAGTGGTTCTCCACTTAGGTGGAAAGTATCTTAGTATTCTTCGCATATCCGTGTGAGTGCCTGTCGTTCCTCCGAGTTGAGATGCTGGGTACGCAATGTTTGTCAGATCCGTTTGCTTCGTGGGAGCTTATCCGCACGTTCCGCCTTGTTGACCGCGTATATTTGATAATCACTTTCGTCTGGATCTTCTATGGTCATGTGTGGCGTGCGTATCTACCGGTTTTTCTGTGGTATTTATGATGCTGACCACGCATGCAAAATCCTTCGGCTCGACCATGCATTGACCGATATATACGCCGGGCTTAGTTTCCTTCGCTTGGATTACTCCGGGCTGATTTCGGTTAGTGGTTGCTCGGACAATAGTCTCACTGCGCGGTTGTAGAATTATCTTACTGTAAGGTTTTATTTTGAAAGTGACGCCGGCGATGTTCAATTGTTGCTTGTCGTAATCGCAGATCACGCGGTGATTTTTCATGAAGTCTAGTCCCAGTATTCCATCGTACTCCATGGGGAAGCCATCCTTGACCACGTACATGGTATGTCTTAATACCTGTTCGCCTAGATTAATGTGGGCTTGCATGCTTCCGATTGTATACATTTTGTGCCCCGTTATTCCCGCAAGGGTGATTTTTTCGGGGGAAATTCTAGTTTTTCCTTTTAAGTTTTTTACCTTGATGAGTGAAAGGGTTGCGCCCGAATCGAAAAGCATGTTTATTTCTCCTGAGCGCGTTTCTTGTATCGGAAGCGTGATTTGATCTAGGCCGCTGCTCGGCTGGGCAGCTCGAGTTACTTGCGCGACCTGATACGTCTGAGCGCGCTTATCTTTCTTTCCGGCTGTTTTCCTTTCGTCTTCGCTACTAGACTCGGATTCGGAATTCTTCTTTTTACGCGGTTCGATCGCTTTTCTAGGATTGTTACTTTTATTCCCATTATTTTGTGGTCGAGGAGGGTGATAAGACGTTTTGTTGCGAGATCTCCCGTTCAAGTGCCAACACTCGGCTTGTGTGTGGCCACGTTTTTTGCAATGCTTGCAGAATTTCTCTACGGCATTTATACGTGTTTTATCAGGTTGTGGTAGTGCGAACCGGTTCGAGTAGCGACAGTCTTTTCCGTGGTGTCCTAATTTTCCGCACTTTCGACATTGTAGCTTATTTTTGTAGCTATCTGTGGTCGGCATATAATATTTTGGTTTCGGGCGGGAAACTATCGTTCCCTTTATTCGTTCTTCTGCGGTCGCGGCAGCTATCGCATCCTGCAATGTTGCATATCCTCGTGATCTGACTACGGCTTTTGTGTCGTCGTTTAGCCCTATCTGATAATTCTCAAGCGCCTGTTGTTGTAAGATATCTAATATCGCGCGTTTATTTTCCGTTGTGTAATGTCGTCGACCCTCTATCATGGACTCATACAGATCCATTGTTAATTTGTCGGCTCTAAGTCCGTAGGTCCGTGCATTTTCTCCGGTTCTTTGTTTGAGAGTATTAAATTCAATTTGTAAATGGGTGGTGCTCTTTTTACTCACGTAGCACGCTTCTAATTCCTGTCTTAGTTGTTCAAAATTGCGAATTTTTCGCGTTTGGAAGTCTAACATTGCGCGCCCTTTCAACTTGGTGCATAGGATAGCTCCTAACAGAGTTACCTCATCGTTCGGATCGATGTTTTCGACCGCATACGTCATCGCGCTTAGAAACTCTTGTAGTTTACTTGCATTCCCGTCGAATTCAGGGATCATGCAGCGCGCTTCTTTTAAGGGTAGGGACCCGCGGCCTCGCTGGTGGCGAACATCATCGTGATCTACGTAGGTTGTGTCTCTCCTGCTGGGTTGCGATGGTCGATAGTCGTGTATGCGCTGTGTGTGTACTTGCGTTTCTCGCACGGCGTCTATGTCTGTTTGTAATCGACGTAATTCTTGGATCACCGCGCGCAGAGTGTCTCGGACGTCATTATCTCTTTCTTGCGCTGCGTTGAGCGGTGCGGCTCGTGCAACTGGGTTTTCGCGGATTTCGTGGTGTATTTCTTGAAGTTCCCGCTCTGCGTCGGCTATGAAATGTTGATTGTTGAGTTCCCGAGGGTTGGGCTTGTTCGTTGGTACTCATTTCGAATCTCTCGAAAATTTCTTCAGGGTTAAAGATATCGGAATCGTACGAGGTCAATGAAAATTCACCTCGTGAGGATACGCGGCTCGGAGTGCGACTAACGTACGGTCTCGTCCGTCTGTCCATACGGTCCCGTAGTGTTACGTCAACTGCGTTGTTGGAAAATAAACTGGCGTCGAGGGCCCCGAAAGGAAATTCTCGCTCACGTAGGACGTGCTCGGGTAGCTCGCTATCGCCGTCTAGGAGACGCCCTAAGGCCCTGCGATCGTTATCTCGATCCTCACGGAGGGCCTGTGCCGCTCGCCACGCTAGTTCTAACTCGCGATAGTGTATGGATCGCGCCGCCGCTCTACTGAATAGCCACGATTCGTTTCTTATCGGTGTGCTATTGTCGTCGGACATTCGCTACCGTTAGTACGCGTTTCGGTAATAGTGTTACCGGGGGTCTAATCAATTCGGGTGCGCGTGTCGTTTTTATTACAAAAGTTTTTTGGTATACAGAATAGTTTCGTGGACTTACATTACCGCGATGTATCGCCGCATGTTGTCCGTCGCTCAGCTGCTTGTGGCTGGTGCGTCACGTTGCGGTAGGTCGGTGTCGTCTTAGATAACACTGCTATCGCTGTTGTCCGGTGCTATCTTCCTTCCTTGTCTCGGAGAATCAGCAGGTCGGCTTCGTTGCGCCTCGGGTGAATTGTCGCCCTGGCTTTAATGTTTCTCTTCGGCGGTTTTTCCTCTGTGCGCTGAGTCCGTTAGGGAGCGTTTTTTTCTTTTCGGTATTTTTTTTTTCGGCAGTGAATCCCACCGCTGCCAGCAATTTGTTGTATCCCTGGTCTCGGGATACAGTGCGGGACCGCTGCCGATGACTCCTCGGGATCAGGTTTCCAAAAGATAACGCCGAGAGTTAATAACAAGAGATATATATTTGTTCTTCTTTTACAGTTTTCGTTAGCGAACCCGAAAGATGTGTTACTACGTCTAGTTTGTAGTTTCGACGAGCGACATATACTCGTCGCTATTATTATTGATTATGAGCCCACTCGTTCTCTTTCCGCGGTCTTTATATACTCAGCCTTTCGGCTTGTTACCAAGGGATGTCACTCGCGGTCACGGGCCTTTGGCCCGTGCACTAGCTTAGCCAGCAATTGCTAGCTAGGCGCATTCCACCGGAAATCAGGAGATTTCGGGTGGCAAAATGAGTAACCGGATATGTAGCTCGGTGTGATGTCCGGTGTGAAGGCCGGTGCGATGCCCGGTAGCAAGGCCGGACGGTGTCGTCGCGCGAGGTGTCACTCGACACCCTTATCGTTATTACAAGTAAAGTTTGTGTGAGTGTCGCGCACTCACAACAATACAGTGATGAAATAAGGATACCCATACAACAGCAGGATTTATACACGTTACCATGTGAAAGTTTTCTCTACGTCGAAGGAAGATTGGTGGTGAAGAAGAAAGATTATACGGATAAAGATGAGATAAATCTCGGAAATAATTGCGTGGCGTTCATGTTTGATGAAATTCGATATGAACTCAACGGTGTGGAAATTGATTGCAACAGAAACGTTGGAATAACCAGCACTCTCAAGAACTATGTATCGTTGTCATATGACAAAGCAGTAATTATGCAGAATGCAGGATGGGAATTTTCTTATTATAACCTACCGGAAGGATACTTCAACTTTTGCGTACCGCTTAGTATTATTAGGCTTTTGCGAAGATTACAAACGCGTGATTGTTAACGCTCGTCATAAATTGATTTTGATACAAGCGCGCAACGATAACAATTCTATCGTTGGAAATTCTACGGCTCAACCGGAAATTGAATTATTTAAAGTGCAGTAGCGAATGCCGCATGTTACGTTAAACGAAGTCAACAAATTATCTTTGCTGCGAGCTTTGGAGAGTGGACAATGTCTAAATATGAGTTTTCGCTCCTGGGATCTGTACGAGTATCCTTTGCTGCAGAGTACGACGAAACATTCATGGGCTGTTAAAACTGCAATTCAACTCGAGAAACCGCGCTTCGTTATCTTCGCACTGCAGACTGGTCGAAAAAATATCAATGTCTCAAGATGTTACAATTTTTGACGACTGTAATTTGACCAATGTAAAACTTTATCTAAACTCTGAATTTTATCCGTATGACGATATGAATTTAGACTTTCGTAAATCTAGATATGCCATTCTGTATGACATATATCGACGTTTTGGTAAATCTTGTTATGGATATGAGTGTGAAATACTGCTCCATGTAATCACATTCCTGGGGACAGGCCCTTTTGCAGTCATTGACTGTTCGCGACAAAACGAATCCGTCAAGAGTGCTACCGTAGATGTGCGCATAGAATTTGATTGCAAGGAAAATGTTCCTGCGAATACTACCGCTTATTGTCTCATTTTACATGATCGTGTAATTGAATATTGTCCGTTGTCCAACGTAGTGCGCAAAATCATGTAACATCAAACTGATAAAAACTGTGATATTTGGTATTAAAGTACAGTCTTGAAAAGTCACTTATAATGATCGTACCGACATTTGTGGATCTGCAAGGATTCATTGTCGATAAAAAATTTATCGTAAAGGAAGCAGCGGTACTGAGAAAAGGAACTGTTCTCGCACATTATATTTTTGCTAGCCCCATGCCATGGCGAGTTCTTACAAAATCCGACAAGTCTTGCGCTTCATGGTTGATTGCATATCATCATGGATTGCAATGGAAAGACGGGATGATACCGTACAGCATGGCGAAACATCTGATTACATCTACTGTGTGTAATACGGATGACAGCAATACTATCATATACGTTAAGGGACTTCAGAAACGAGAATGGTTGACGGACATGCTCGATACTGATGATGGGATATATATCAAGACATTGGATGCAGATTATGAAGACATTGAATCTTTAAATAATCTAGATGTTAGTAATACGATGTGAAAAACATATTACGAATTGTGCATTACAAAATGTATTTAAAATATATAACTGGTGGTCACAACATCAAAATAATTGTGGAATTTTTTCAAAATAAAGAAAAATAAAATGCAATAAAATGTTTTCTACCCTTTCCCCATATAAGATATAAGATATAAGATATATAGATGTATGAAATGGATATAAGATATATAGATGTATGAAATGGAATATGATATGTTTAATATGCTCTTTGACTGAGACGTTGACCGAGATAACTCATATAAGACGATCTCGTTGATAAATCACGTACGATAGAAAAAAATTATATGAAGCTAACACAACTTTTTTTCAATTTATTTCACAAGTGATAGTTCAATATCGGTTCGATAGCTGTATGATATAGTTTGATAGCTGTACGATGCAGTTCAATATCGGTTCGATAGCTGTATGATGCAGTTTGATAGCTGTACGATGCAGTTCAATATCGGTTCGATAGCTGTATGATACTGTTTGATAGCTGTACGATGCAGTTCAATATCGGTTCGATAGCTGTATGATGCAGTTTGATAGCTGTACGATGCAGTTCAATATCGGTTCGATAGCTGTATGATGCAGTTTGACAACGGTTCTATAGCTGTATGATGCAGTTTGATAGCTGTATGATGCAGTTCGATAGTTGTATGATGTAGTTTGATAGTAGTTCAATGGCGGTTCAATAGATGTGTGATGCCGTTTGATAGCGGTTTGATAGCTGTACAATGCAGTTTGATAATGTATGGTATAGATGTAAGATATAGATGTAAGTTTGGAATGTTTAATGTGGTTTTTATTTCGAACGAAATGTTAACTGAGACGTTAACCGAGACAGCATTATAAAGCTTTGAAATGAGAATGCGTGCAGATAAAAAAATTCCACAAAGCTGACACGACTTTTTCAAATTCATCTCTCAAGTGAGAGTAACGCACATCTTTAGTTTACTGCTTCTCGACGGTGCAGTCAGTTCGTGAAGAGTGAGCTTGTGAAGAAACTTTTTGTGAACATGCAGAGCATTCAAATCAAGTATCCCGACACCGGTGTAAGTGATAGTACAAGTTTATGTGCATGTGAAGTGTAAAAAATTAAATAATATTATATTCTGTTTTTTAGTATGTATGCATTGATGGGATGCCTGTTCAACGGGTTGTTATAAGCAATGAGCTACGCGTGGAGGTACCACTTCCAGGTCCTCCAATCAACATCCCTTTAGGAGGGTTATTATCGGTGCGCGAGTCAATAAGTAATCAAGTAAGTTTTTAGACATTTATATTTTAAAAAGTTGTTAAATTATAAAATTTAAAAAAATGTTAATTTTTTTCTAGCCATGGTTGTACCAAGAAGACATCCAAATTAGGGGCTTTATTAATATTAACAAAAAATTTTGGAATGTTTTGGAACGTTCATGCGGTCAATTTGGCGAAGCCGACGTGTGGGACTTGCGCCGTCTATTTGGCATGCGTCTTTTAATAGATGATATCGAAGTTTGGATATAAATATATAAATATATAAATACATAAATAAATGATAATAATGAATTTTTTGGATATAAATATATAAATATATAAATATATAATATGCGTTCTCGTTCTCACTCCCATCTCTCGCGCGCTTTCACTTGCACTCATCTCACTCACACGCTCTCGCTCTCACCCATTAAATACACACATATTTTCACTCTCTCACACTCATCACACGTTCTCACACATCGCATACTACTCATCACATACTACCCATCACGTTCTCTCGCTCCCACCAATCGCACGCTCTCGCTCACACATATCGCATGCTACACATTGCATACTATTCATCACGTTCTCTCCTTCCCACCCGTTACATCCATATTCCTGCATGCTCTCTCACTCATACTCATCACATGTTCTCACTCATACACATCGCATACTATCCATCACGTTCTCTCGCTCCCACTCATCACGTAGTACATTCTTGTTCGCTTGGCAGCAGGCGGCGGTGGCGGGCGGCGGCGGCGGCGGCGGCGGTCGCGGTCGCGGACCCCGATTTCCTCTCTCCCGCTCCCGGGTCGCGGACCCGAAAATACTGCGTCAGCAATTTCGCACCGCGGCCGCGGACCCGAAAATCCCGCGTTAGCAATTTCCGCACCGCGAGATCCCCCTCCCCGCGTGACGTCATACCCTCGCGCCTACGGGTACCCCCCCCCCCCCGCACACCCGCACCCCCCTCGGAGCCCCGTAGTTAGAACCGGCCTAGTATTAACTACTTATGGACACATATAAAATATGTCCATATAAGTTTATACTAGTTTCTTTTTTTTGTAAAATTTTTGTTTGGTATAAAAAAATAAGTCATACTGAAAAGACAAAAATTATTTTTAAAAATCAGTTTTGCATTGCTTTTTTTACAAAAAATTATATATAAAAAATGGAAAAGATTATCCATGTATAATTATATATATTGTATGAATGAGAAATATACACGGTTATATGTATATCATCCTTCCTTTCCTTTCCTCGCACTTTCACTCCGCGCTTTTATCACTGAAACTCGCGCGCGCTTCACAGGATCCGACGAGCGGATCCCGAACGAGCCCCCAAAAATGTAACGTGCGCGCCGCGGAAATGAAAGACACTTCTATTCAAAGAACAGGCAACTTTATTAATACAATTACAAACACGTTTTTACGAGAGCGGGGCCGAGATTCAACTCGTTGTTTACGAGCGTTGTCAAGCTCTTGACAACTGACAACGCTCCGTCTCGAAAAATCAATACTATCGATCGACTTTCGGACAGCTGAACCGCGGTCGCGGAGTATACCGGGCGACGCACGTAACAATATGTATAATATGTACGTAGTAATATTAAAAAAGTATATATTTTACTAAAAATTATCTTAATTTAGATTATTCATTTGGAAGATGTACAAGCTCGAAGTCTCAAAGTAGCTTCGTTTAACAATGGAAACACACCATTCTAGTTATTAATTCGAAAAAACACTGTAGTGTCAAATTTTGGAAAGTACAACCCAATTTCAAATTGTGAAAAAGATCCAATAGCAATTAAACTAATTGTTAGTCGTATTTCAGGTGTGATTAAGCACA
Organism: Monomorium pharaonis; assembly: GCF_013373865.1. NCBI lineage: Eukaryota > Metazoa > Arthropoda > Insecta > Hymenoptera > Formicidae > Monomorium > Monomorium pharaonis. Next base: position 14,386,170 of record NC_050475.1, on the reverse strand, counting down.
TTCACGGACTTAGATTATTTTGAGTGAAAGGTGATTCCACGTTTTCAAACTTAGTCGTATTTCAAGTGTAATTACGCACATTCGCGGACTTAGATAATTTAGAACGATTCTGAACAAATTGTCCCGCGTGAATCGAGGTGGCAATTACCGCACCTAATCACTTTAATTTTTGTATTTTCTCTAGATTTAGTTGCGAGCGAACGCGATATTTTGTGGGTGCGAGTTCGAGACTAATTCGGTTTTCTTTAATATAAAAGGTGAGCATATTGTACTCATCACCGAGCAGGATATTTTATTTATTTTTTCATTCCCTTTTCTCTTTTTCCTCCCTTCGTCCTCTTCCTCTTTCCTTCTTCCATACTGCTATTCATTCCTCCAGAGATTCACTTGGAGGAGAGGTCTTTCTTGCGCTTTGGGGAACGCACGACCCCCGCGTTTCTTTTCCCCGACAGCGCAGTCACACCGGTTAACACTGCGGGAGCGCTTCTTCAGAGAGACTAGACATGAGCTAGCTCTCTCTCTCTCTCTCTCTCTCCCCTCCCCCCTTCCCCCTCCCTCCCTCCCTCCCTCCCTCTCTCTCTCTCTCCCTCCTTCCCTCCCTTCCTCCCTCCTTCCCTCATCTTTATTACACACGCTACATTAAAATTTCTGATTCGGACGCACCGTTATACTTTGGAGAACTTCTTCTGTCCTGTCATCTCCATCGGCTATCTCTTTTCTGCGCACGCGCCACCTCCGCCTGCTGCCTCTCTCTGTGCCTCATCGGGCTACCGGGTCTCTGCCGTGCCTCAGCGGCGTGTGCTCTGCGTGATCTCTGTGTCTACTGGGTGTTCAGTTTGAATCTTTATGGTTAAAATAATAACAGCGTAGTGTTAACCGTGACTGACAGCTTTCGTTTTCTACCTGTGATTGATACGCTCATCATTCTGAGTGTTAGCTGTGTAATTACTGAGTGGCTCATGCATTTTTGTAAATATACCGGGCGCTTTATATCTGCGTGATTTCTCAGTGTTTCTTCGCCTTTTTGTGTGGTTTTCGGGTTTAGCTTTACACACTGTGACCGCTATCTTTCACATTGTCTAGTACAAAGAGTTTTGGGGTCATATTCAGTGCTTATCGAATTTAACTTATGTCACCCGTGTGCGCCAAGTGTAAGAAGGCGATTGCGACCGCGTTAGTTGAGTGTGTATGTAAGAGAACGTTTCATCCTGGTTGTGTTAAATCCTACTCTGTTAATAAGTATGCCGATGCGTGTTGCAAGTCGCTCTCTTCATCTCTAAGCCTTCCTCTTACTCCTGTGGCTGACAACAACACATCTTTCATTTTTAATACTGCCGGTATGTCTGCGTCCGTGAGTGATGACACTCGATCGCTCCCGCGGTCGCAAGCGGTGGCGGAAACTCCCATGTCTCATGCTTCCATCGGAGAGCTATTGCTTAAATTGAGTGATCAGCTAAGGGAGTCAGAGGCCAGGTTCACTGTTTTTGCGGACGAGCAGCGACGCACTAATTGCGAACTAAACGATAAATTAAATCAGCTTAACAGCATAGCGAGTAATGTAGAGCGCAACAGTCAGCGGATTGCTGCGTTAGAGCATCAATGTACTGCTCTTGCAAACGAGGTGCGTAGCCTGAAATCTGAACATAGGCCTGTATCCGATCAATCTGATAATTCGCTTATTCTTTCCGGCGTCCCAGCTACAATGCCCATCACTCCAATGGCTTGTGCTCGCAACATGTTCACGGCTCTCGAAATCCCTGAACTGTCGTGCCACAATTTGGATGCAAGAATTATTCGCAAGACTCAATCTGTGATAGCTAGCGATCGACCGTTGCCTGTATCTGAAACTGGCTCGATCATTGTTACTTTGACCTCGCGTGCGGCTCGTGATACTGTCATAACTAAAAAGTGTGTGCGACGTGTGCTTCTTCAGAGGGACATTTGTGGTAACGACTTCGTTCGTGGTGTTTACGTCAATGAGCTGCTCCCTAAAAATACATATGAGTTACTTAAGACTACTAAAAGCATTGCCAAGGAAAAATCTTATAAATATGTTTGAGTTAGGGACGGCCATATTCGCGTTAGGCGCTCCGACGGTGAGCCGATTGTTCATATCGACTCTGAAACGGATTTGGATAGGCTCATTTGACGTGCACATCCTGTTCGCTCTTTGGCACCTGTCTCGTGTGGCGATATGGATCCCAAGCATCAGTTACGCATTGCTCAATTTAATGCAAACTCCCTTCGAAGCCATATCGATTTTATTCGATTGCATTTCAGTAGTGACTTATATCATCTCATCTCAGTCTCTGAAACTTGGCTCAACGCGAGCATTTCCGACGATCTTGTTGCCATTGATGGTTACTTCCTTATTCGCAATGATCGTATTGGCCGAATGGGTGGTGGTGTTGCTTGCTACGTCCATAAATCGCTTGGAGCTTCCATTGTTGCCATGTCTGACAGCGGTCATGTAAACGATCCGGAGTATCTAATTATTGACATTCGCTTACCGCATAATGATTACGTCTTGTTCGCATCCATTTACAGGAGACCCAAAGGCTGCTTCCTTCATGACTTTGTTACATCGCTTATTAGCTTCTCTCATTTGTATAAAAATATAATTATTGGAGGCGACCTTAATTGTAATCTGTTGACCAACCAAGTAGAAGCATCTTATCTACGCGATCTTATGTATAGCCTGTCTCTTCATATTGTTCACTCTGATGCCACTTTTCACACGGCCACTTTCGACTCGTGGCTTGATGTCTTGATTGTTAATGACCGAGATAAAATATTATCTTTTTCTAAATCATCATGTCCTTTTATTGCGGGCCATGACCTTCTTTCTCTCTCGTTCTCTATTAAGACTTTTATCAGCACCGAGCGCTCCATTCTGCGGCGCTGTTATAGACGCATTGATAATTCTGAGTTCCTCGAGCTCCTTAATGTTAATGTCGAGAATGTTTCTGCCACACGTAATATTTTGTCCGACAATGCTATTGTTAACGAATCATGCGCAACGCTTTCTAACGTACTTTGTAATGCGCTTGATGTCTGTGCACCCGCCCGCGCTTTCGTGATCAGAAGGCCGCCGGCACGATGGCTGACTGATGATTTGAAAGGTCGTCTTCGTGCTCGTAACGGTATGTACAAGCAGGCTAAGCGTTCATGCAGTCTGCTTGGTTATTTGAGATATAGACATTTTAGGAATCAGCTAAACTCCGACATTAAACGTGCAAAAAGTGAATTCCTTGTTGACTCTCTGGACAATATTGATGACCCGGCTAAGTTATGGAGAGAGCTCGCCCGTCTTGGTCTTGTAAAGTCCACTTTGGTTTCCCCTCTTCATTTCTTTACCTTATCCCAATTAAATTCGTATTATGTCTCTGTCTCCTTCGATTTGCCATTGAGTCATTCTGACCTCAGCTCAGCCATTTCATCCTTTACCTGTCCACCCATACGCCCAGAGTTTTCGTTTTTTCCTATCACTGCTAGTATGATTTATAAGCTTATTGTTGCCAGCCCCCTTCACTCTTACGCTTCTGGAGTTGACGGCATTCCTCTTTTTGTCCTACGCATTGCTTGGCCATGCATCTCGTCCTGGCTTACTGAGCTTTTCAACAAATTGTTGAAATTCTCTTCTTTTCCTACTGCTTGGAAACGTGCTCTTATTCGTCCGCTTTCTAAAATTGGTAAACCGATGTCCCCTTCTGACACTCGACCGATAGCCAATCTGCCAGCGATGTCTAAACTCTTTAAAAGAATTGTGGCTGATCAAATGGTGGATTATTTAAACGAACATAATCTGTTTGATCCAAGGCAATCTGCATACCGCTCTAGCCATAATACACAGTCTGCTTTATTGCGTGTTTGCAATAACATCAAGGAGGGAATAGACGCCGGATTTGTTACCATCATGGTACTTTTTGATTTTAGTAAAGCGTTCGATACTGTTCTGCATCTTCTTCTTCTCACCAAGCTTAAAAAATACGGTTTTTCCGATGCGGTGATCATGTGGTTTTATTCATACCTCACTGGCCGTTCCCAAGCGGTAATCGATGATGTTGGAGTCTGCTCAGAATGGCTTCCTACTTCCTTAGGAGTTCCTCAGGGTTCTGTGCTGGGTCCCTTATTATTCTCCCTTTTTATCAACGACATTAGCAATGTCCTTCTTTAGCCATATGCTTTTCGCTGACGACTTGCAGATTTATCTTTCCTGCTCTCCTAAAGATATTCTGTGTGGCCTTGAATTAATATCAAGGGATGCTGAGGTTATATCTGAATATGCTGTAGTAAATGGCCTTAAATTAAATCTTACTAAGTCCAAGTCGATCATCTTTGCTAGCCATGCTTACTCCAATTATATTGACACTTCCCTTCTTCCTGCAATCACTGTCGACTCTACACCTTTGAGTTTTGTTAGTGAAGTGAAGAATCTGGGTGTAATTTTTTCCTCCAACATGTCATGGAGTAAACATGTCAGACGAGTCTCTAAAAATGTTTCATTTTGCCTTAAATAAGTTAAAGTTCAACAGGAACTCTCTTTCAACTGAGCTTCGAATTAAACTCGTGAACACTCTGGTACTGCCTCATATCGACTATTGCTGTTTGGTCTATCACGGACTGAGCAACGATTTAAATATCAAGTTGCAAAGACTTGTAAATTGTTGCATTAGATTCATCTTTAGTTTAAGGCGAGATGAACATATCACACCATTTAGACGTCGTCTTGAGTGGCTTTCCGTTCATAACAGGAGGCTGTTCTTCCTTGGTTGTCTAATTTACCGCATTCTCAATCATCAGTGTCCCTCTTATCTAAGCGAACTCTTCATTCCTCTTGATCCTTCATTAAGAAGATCTAATCGCACATTGACATCTAATCATCACATATTTTTCACATTCCCAGTCATAGAACTACTTCTTATCGTAATTCCTTTCATTTATCTGCGATTTATTTGGCATTCTCTTCCCGACAACATTGTTTCCGCTCCCTCACTGGCATCTTTCAAGACTCTTCTTTGATCATTTTTATTGTCATCGGAGTCAGCATGATCTCTGTTGTACCATTGAGGCACGCTCGTTTGCTGTTATTTTTATTTTTTATTTTTTATATCTTTTTTTATGTTTATTTTTTATTTTTATTTTTATATTTATATCTACATTTATCTGTACTTTATTTACTTTTTTTCCTTATTTCACGCTTACTTTTGAGCATGGTCTTGCTTATGACTTGTTCTTCTTTGCGTTATACTATTTCAGTCTTAGTTGTAAATTTAGTTTTAGTTAGGTTAGATTAGATTAAGTTAATACTTCTGTATTCTTTGTAGCGTTTCATTATTCTGCGTTTTACCTACTTTTTGTTCTTGATGTTTATTTTTACTCCTTGTAACTTATACTTTGCCCTTTAGCCTATGCTTGGGCATAATAAATATATCTATCTATCTATCTATCTATATCTCTCTCTCTCTCTCGGAGACCGGATATCGTGCAGATGTGTTTGTGTGTGCTCTGTCTTCCGATACGTTTAGCCGCTGCCTGCTGCTCTTGAAGCCCTTCTTCCGGCTCGAGTTACCCGTGGCGGCCTTTTCGGGCGTTGAGCTGGAGTTTATGCATTAGGAGAATACTGGAGTAAAGTAAATCAACCGATTTGAGGTCTGGATTTTCCTCTTTGAGTTTCTTAAGTTGATATTTGTTGTCGGTGTGCCGCACATGCGTGTGCGTCTTAGATTCTTGAACCTAACGCTATGTCGGAGCCCAAAGTACGACCTTCGCGCGCTGATGTGTTTATATTCGGCGAGACACAGGACGGTAACAAGAACAAGCGGGGCCTCACCAAGTAGACTAGTTCCTTGTCTCTTTTAAATGCATCGTTCGGAGTCATGAATGCATCGCGGGTTAATGCGCTCAAACAGTCCTTAAGTCATTATCATGACAATATCTGTCAAGTATTAATATCCAGTAAAGAGTCGAAAGAAAAAAAAAGCAGATAGAATCCGCGTTCCGTTTCTGCAAAGAAGCCTTCAATGAATTAGCGTCAGCTTATCTAAATCTGCTCTCGAACGACGGGGTCTAGTGCCATGGTCGAAAAAGTTAGAAGGGCTATAGGTAGTGCCCCAGCGGAATTTCGTGCCCTTCTCATGGCGAGCGTAGCTAATTGCGGCGCGATACCGGTCGCAGGAGCATGCAGTGAGCGATCGGCGCCCATGTACGCCGAAATAGCCAATATCAACAAACAAAGACTCACAATCAGCCGCAATCAAGAAATTGAGGTAACCAAATCATCAAGCTTTCTAGTCGTACCGAGAGAGGATGCTGCTGATAAATTTCAGTCGTCCAGAGATACTCGACAGGTCCTTCAGAGGATGCTCAACCCGAGTGAGTCCCAGATGCGCACAGTAATAAACAGACACAGCAGGCTGAGTGAAACGGACACAGATCAAATGCGCACAAACCAAATGCACACGGACCAAATGCGCACGAACCAAATGCGCACAGTCGCAAACCCATGTGGTGCAGAGAATGCTTTGCGCGCACCCCCCCCCCCACACACACACACACACACACACGGGGGGGGGTGCAAGATGGGGCTTCGCCCCCCCTCCCGCACCCGCCTCGTCGGTAGAGGTGCCCAAAAAGTCGCAACCCATGTGGTAAGTGTTGGTTACTCTGTCCGTTTGGTCTGTGCGCATTTGGTCCGTGCGCATTTGGTCCGTGCGCATTAGGTCTGTGCACATTTGGTCTGTGTCCGTTTAACTCACCCTGCTGTGTCCGTTTATTATTGTGCGCATCTGGGACGCTTCTCTCAACCTTTCAGACTTCAACCTGCGAGTAAAAGCTTTATCATCTGCATCAAGAAAAGGTGTCCGTATCGAGACTCTCTCTGGCGATTTGAGTAAGCTGAAGAGTTTTGCAGCCCTTGAAGAAATTGGACTGACGATAGAAGAAGAAGCGAAGACCAACCCGAAACTTCTAGTCCATGGCATTCCACGTGGTCTCTCAGGGGATGAGCTCAGGAGAGAAATTTTGACGTTGAACTTGCGCGACATCGACGCATTTAATCTAAAAGTCATTTATATTTTTAATGCCAAAGGAAATAGTAGAACTACTAATTGCGTAATTGAGGTTTCCCCTTTAATTCGAAACCTGTTGCTCTAGGAAAACCGTCTTTATATTAATTTCCATGCTTGTAAAATCACTGACTATATTAGAGTCATACAATGCTTTAAGTGCCTATTTTTCATTTTGCTAAGAATTGCAGATCACCTCCACGCTGTGGACATTGTGCGGGCGCTCACGTTACAAAAGATTGTGATAGGAGGAGCGAGTCACCTATTTGTGGCAACTACTTGCGTAGGTCGGTGCATTCTAAGGGTCCATCTCACTCGGCTACGGATAATAAGAGGTGTCCCAGCTTAAAGAAAAAACTCGGATAAAGTCAACAGCACCAACTATGATTAGAAAACTTAGCACCGAAGGACTGGAGGACCTGCGAATGTGCTACGTCAATAGTCAATCGTTATTCTCGCACATTGACGAATTTCGCTCCTTTTTCAATGCTCAGAGGTAACACATCGTCTGTCTTTCTGAAACCTGGTTAAAGCCATCTCTTTCAAATCAACTAGTCGCTCTTCCGGGCTACTATCTGCTTAGAGCGCGACAGGATCGGTAGGAATATATATATCATCATACTCCTTTGCAGTTAAGACTTTGCATCAATCGGAAGATGAGTACTGTTGTAAACCGGAGTACTTAATGGTGGAGGTATCCGGTAACGGCTTCAAGCTCCTTCTTGCCGCTGTATATAGACCTCCGCACTGTGGCCATCTCACTGATTTCATGAATATCTTCGCAGATATATCAACGTCCTATAAGGGGAGCGGTGCACTTGCACACGGTTCAAATGGACAAGGTGCATTTGGACACGGTGCTTTTGGACACGATATCTTGTGTACGGTTCAAATGACCACGGTACATTTGCACACTGTGCATTTGGACACAAAATAAATTTTATTAAAAATGTACGCCAGTTATATATGCACACGTAAAATTTGACCACCGATATTTGCACACGAAAAAATGTCCACCGTTCACTTGGACATGTAAAAGTTGCACACCATTCATTTGCACACCGCTCACTTGCTCACCACTCATTTGCACACCAAGAAATGCGCACCGATCATTTGCACACGGAAAGATGCGCACTGATCATTTGCACACGGAAAGATGCGCGCCGATCATTTGCACACGGAAAGATGCGCACTGATCATTTGCACACGGAAAAATGCGCACTGATCATTTACAAACGGAAAGCAGCGGCGCAAACTCTGCTACAATTTACAGCAGACCCACACAAGCGAGCGGCCGTGTTCGTGAGCGCTCGGCGCTTCGGCTAGCTTCGCGTCGACAAAGCAGTATGTGCGATGGCCTGATCTTCTGTTTCTTTTCTCGCCGCTATAGCTAACCTTGCCTGCCTCGCCAGGAGCGTGAACGGCGTGAGCCGCGAGAATCATGCTGGGCTCTATTGCTTAGGTCTCGCCGCTCGTATTAAAAAATTAATTTCTATTGAAGTATTAATTAATTTATTTTCATATCAAATAAATGTATAGAACATGAAATAAAGGTCGTATTGAAATATAGCTTTATATATAATTATAAATAATTATATGTGAAATATAATATAGAGAAAAACATGAAGTAATTGAAAACTAAAAATAAAGTAAAGTATAAAAAATAAAATAAATAATAAATGAATCCACTCTTGGCCAACATGTACGCTTTCTCCTCAAAGTTCCGTTATTAATTAGAAAAAATAACTTATTGTTAATATAAGAAAAACAAAATTAAAAATTGTTTGTTGCGTAAAAATTATTTTAAATTTCAACTCTTTCTGCTAATAACAAATACATATAGTAAAATTAAAGAAAAAATTATTTTTGCAATAATAATTCTAACATTTCATTTTTACGAATGGATTACGTACATATTGTTGCTCAACGGAAACCGCGAGAAGGTGGTGGTTTCTTCCTCTTTTTTTTAACATTGTAATAATGTTAAAGAAAACATTTTTTTACATGTCCTTGGAATGTGAATGGGACAGATATAAAGAATTGATAGAAAAGAAAGACAGGTTAAAGAAATAGATAGAAAAGAGGAAAGAGAGAGAGAAAATATAGATATCTTTTCTCTCTCAATTTTTACATAGTGCTCATTACACTCACATTGCACATATCGTTCACGGCAGTATTTGATTTCATGAAAATGCATACTTTATTTTAAAGTCATACTAAATAAATCAAATCTTTAAAAATTATAAAATATATTTATTTAAATATAAGACTAACTTCTTATTTTTGCAGTAAAATATATGCAATAAAATGTGCAATAAAATTAAAAAAAATTTTTTAATTTAATAAAATAAAAATTAATTTTTATACATATTTCTTCGTTGATAAGAAAGTTGTTTTTATTTTATTTTAATATTACTAGACACCACAACCGCGTGCTTTGCGCGCGCTAGTTAAGTTTTTTTTTCACATTTTAAACATTTACATTATATTAAGTAAAGCATGAAAGACAGCGAACAAATAAAATTTAATGACGTGGGCATACAAAGTTAAAAAAAGTGTGACAGGTAGAGATAAGGACTCCGTGGTTCGTCACTTCCACAGTATTTACCGACTCCAAACCCTCTCTGCCTCTGTGTATGTGTGTGTGTATGTAAAATAAAATAAAAATAGTTTTACGTCCGATAGAAACGGATCGTGTTGTTAATAACATTCAGAATTCGAGATTTTTTATATTTATTGACGAAACATCAGACATAACTAATGATAAATGGATGACATTTCTTGTGCGATACGTTAATTCTGAGACTTTAGATATTCAGTCTCAGTTAGTTTAATTAATTAATATCGAATAAAATTAATTAATATCGATGCAAGAGATTGTAGTGCAGAAAAATTACACAGGCACACACAAAAAAAAGTGGTTGGTCCGGCGGACTAGACTAGTCAATCCTTATGTATTTCGACCCGCTGAATCCGAATCCAAGGTCAGAATTGCAAAGTTAGCTCGCATTTTCTAACCTCAAAAAGAAATTTTTTTTTAAATGTTGGTCCGGCGAACCAGACTAGTCAATCCTTATGTATTTTGACCCGCTAAATCCGAATCCAAGATCAGAATTTCTGAATTGGCTCATTTTTTTCTAACCTCAAAAAAAAAATTTTTTTTTTATGTTGGTCCGGCGGACCAGAATAGTCTATTTTTATGTATTTTGACCCGCTGAATCCAAATTTAAGGTCAGAATCATGTGCTAAAATGCCCGAATTTTATGAAAAATTTCTTTGCAAAATTGCAACTTATATTAACAGCAGTCCAAAGCGCTCAGTTATTTTCAAAGAATTTTGTGAATGTTTTCAAGATCAACAAATCGCAAAATTTTAAAGTTATGTGATACGGTGGCTTTCACTAATGATATTCATTTAGGTTCAGATTGCGAGGAATATCTTTGTAAATTAGAAGAACAAGGACATGCAAATGTAATTTCAACTATTCAACAAAACTGTTTGCAATTTTATATCGTTGCTGCCGATCAAATTAAAAAAAGATTACCAATTAACGATACATTTTTATTAAAATTACAAATTTTTCAATCAAATGTAGCTTTACTTGATAGTAACAGAGTGACATATTTTAATGATGTTTCTTTCATCGTAAAAACCTTAGGTGATTTTGATGAAAATGGTTTAAAAGAAGAATGGTTTGCATTATCACGATTTTACTATTGAGGAAAAACAAACATTTAAAACATTATACGTCAAGTCAAATAGTACCTTTATATAGCAAAGAAAGCCTGAATGTTAAAGGCGTCTGAACGTTAAAATATCAGCATTGTATAAAACTATTATAACTTTTTTAATAACATATTTTTTCAATTGTAAAGTTTTTTTATAAGTTTGAAAAAATTACAAAACAGATATATAATGTATTTATTAAAAGCAACAAATAAATATTTTATTTCCCGGGTTATTATGTGTGAAAAAAATATATTACTTTTATCTCACCGTAATTTTTTCCCACAATAAATAAATTAAATTTTAGCCCTATTATATAATCTTATTAAATTATTTATATAATTTAAATGTTTTGTTAATTTTACTAATTAATAATAATTCAATTAATAATTATTTGAATTATTTATTGAAGAGTGCAGTATAACATCAGGTCAGAGAATGAATTGAATGATCAATCAATAAATAAATGTTGCTGGGAAATTGGGAACAGTGAACAAAGAAAAGGTTTCGTTGCTAAGTTAATCGTCGTCAATGTTCAGATCATTTGCGGTGGCGGCAACAAGTTCATTCATAATTTTAAACTTATTTGGAAAATACACATGTATCATTTTCAATGTTATGTTAGGTAAAAGCATGTGTACTTTCTTTTTTTTAATATTAGAAATACTGAAATATTTTCGACCATACTGATTTTATAATTAATATTTTATTCGTGTTAACAGTTGTAGAATTGTGGAATTTTTTGTATTTTTTATTAATTATTCTCCTCATTCTAAAAAAAATTCTAAAAATGCGATCTTTGTATTTCCTACTGACGATGACGGAAGAAACCACCACTTTCCGTTGAGCAACAATATGTACGTAATTCATTCGTAAAAATAAAATGTTAGAATTGTTATTGCAAAAATATTTTTTTCTTTAATTTTACTATATGTATTTGTTATTAGCAGAAAGAGTTAAAATTTGAAATAATTTTTACGCAACAAACATTTTTAATTTTGTTTTTCTTATATTAACAATAAGTTATTTTTTCTAATTAATAACGGAACTTTGAGGAGAAAGCGTACATGTTGGCCAAGAATGGATTTAATTATTATTTATTTTATTTTTTATACTTTACTTTATTTTTAATTTTTAATTACTTTATGTTTTTCTCTATATTATATTTCACATATAATTATTTATAATTATATATAAAGCTATATTTCAATACGACCTTTATTTCATGTTCTATACATTTATTTGATATGAAAATAAATTAATTAATACTTCAATAGAGATTAATTTTTTAATACGAGCAGCGAGACCTAAGCAATAGAGCTCAGCATGATTCTCGCGGCTCACGCCGTTCACGCTCCTGGCAGGCAAGGTTAGCTATAGCGGCGAGAAAAGAAACAGAATGTCGGGCCATTGGACATACTGCTTTATCGACGCGAAGCTATCAAAAGTGCCGAGCGCTCACGAACACGGCCGCTCGCTTGTGTGGGTCTGCTGTAAATTGTAGCAGAGTTTGCACCGCTGACGGAAAGTTGCACACCGTTTATTTGCACACCGTTTAGATGCACACCGTTCAATTGCAAACCATTCAATTAAACGCATATTAAATATTCATACATTGTGGCTGCGTTTGCAATGTGTACATGGGTTAGCGACTTGTACGGGATGCGTGCGGGAGGGGGGCCGAAAGCCTCTTTGCAATCTCCCCCGTGTGTGTGTGTGCGTGCGTGCGTGCGTGTGTGCGTGCGTGCGTGCGTGTGTGCGTGCGTGCGTACGTGGGTGCGTGCGTGCGTGCGTGCGTGGGTGCGTGCGTGCGTGCGTGCGTGTAAAGCATTCACTGCATCACATGGGTTTGCTACTTAAGTGGTGTGCAATTGAACGGTTTGCAACTGAGCGGTGTGCAAATAAACGGTGTGCAAATGATCGATGTGCATCTTTTTGTGTGCAAATGATCAGTGCGCATTTTTCCGTGTGCAAATGATCAGTGTGCATCTTTCCGTGTGCAAATGATCAGTGCTCATTTTTTTGTGTGCAAATGATCAGTGCGCATCTTTCCGTGTGCAAATGATCGGTGCGCATTTCTTGGTGTGCAAATGAGTGATGGGCAAGTGAACGGTTTGCAAGTGAATGGTGTGCAAGTGAGCGGTGTGCAAACGAATGGTGTGCAACTTTTACGTATCCAAGTGAACGGTGGGCAATTTTTCGTGTGCAATTATCCGGTGGTCAAAGTTTACGTGTGCATATAACTGGTGTATATTTTTAATAAAATTTCTTTTGTGTCCAAATGCACAATGTGCAAATGCACCGTGGTCTTTTGAACCGTGCGTAAGATATCGTGTCCAAAAGCACCGTGTCCAAATGCACCGTGTCCATTTAAACCGTGTCCAAGTGAGTGCCACCCCCTATAAGCACTATATCATCTTTGGAGATTTTAACACAGACTTATGTTCTAACACGTATGATTCAGAGCTAGTCAAGTCCTTCATCACTTTTATACAAAGATACCTGGTACTTTATAGCCCGACACATCATACTCGGACGTCCTCTACATTGTTGGACCTGTGTATCATTGACGACGATGGAAAACTCATCACGTACAATCAAAAAGGTGCCAGTTTTCTTTCAGCACATGACCTGATTGATGTCACATATAAAATTAAGACTGAACAACTTTTAGCTAGCAAAAAGAGAGTCAGAGGTTTTAACTCATTCAACACCGAAAATTTCTTACATGGCCTTAACTCTTCGGCCTGGGACTTATTATATCTCGCCGACAATGTAGACAAAAAGGTGAAGGTTTTCAACAAGCTACTGATTGAATGCTATGACAAACAGGCTCCGTGTAAGCTGATTCAGTCTAGACATTTGCCGGCCCCTTGGCTGACAGGAGTCATCAGAAATAAAATGAGAGAAAGAAATTTGGCCAGAAGAAAATGGAGAAGACACAAGTTAGAGGCCAACTACTCGGTCTTTAAAATGCTCAGAAACGAGGTAAAGGCTTTGGTCAGCGCAGCGAAGAAGAAACACTATCAGTCTGCTTTCGATAATCTTCGGGATTCCAACTCAATCTGGAGGGAGCTCACATACCTTGGACTGATTAAGCAAAGAACGGTAAACAAAAGTCTTCTTTTCTTCGTCGAGGAACTAAATAAATTTTTCTCTGCCACAGATGAGCTTGATCTTTCCGCGGAATCTAGTGACGCCGTATTCCTGGGTGAGGAAATATATGGTGAACACAAACTATATTGGAAAGATATTTCGCCGCGGGATATATGTGTTGCCCTACGCAAAAATAAGTCCGCTGCGGTTGGTAGCGACGGATTCTTGCAGAATATGTTAATGAGGGCACTACCTTGCATACTACCAGCATTGACGCATATCTTTAATTTCAGTCTCGCAAATGGAGTCTTTCCTCAATTCTGAAAGTCGGCACTCATAAGTCCGCTGCCGAAGATAAAGTGCCGCTCCGAACTCGAACATTATAGATCTATTTTCATTTTGTGCTCTATTTCTAAGATTATCAAACGCATTGCGGCCGAACAGATCAACAAGTTCTTGGACGACCATGATCTGCTTGACCCTTATCAATCTGCATATAAGAAGGGTTGTTCTACGCAGACGGCACTAATCAGGGTCATAAATGATATCAGGAGCGCTGCCGATAATAAGAAAGTTACTATATCAGTGTTTTTTGACTTCACCAAGGCACATTTGATAATGTAGACCATCAATAACTCGTAGAAAAGCTCAGAAATCTGAAATTCTCATGTTCAGCTCTACGATGGATATGTGCGTATCTAACCTTAAGAAGTTAATCCGTTCGTGATCCAGTCTTTAGTGTGACTTCGTCTGATATATTAGTGAGAAAAGGTCTTCCTCAGGTCTCTGTCCTTGGCCCACTGCTGTTCACACTGTATTTAAACGACTTTAAGAATACGCTGAGGATCTGCAGATACAGCTACTACGCGGACGACCTACTCATCTATACACACATTGAGCCAAGGCACTTGAACCAGGTATTAAGGAGGTAAATCTTGACATACACAAAGTCAGTCGTTGGGCTGCCGCCAACAAACTGGTTATCAACCCAAAGAAGACATCGTCCATGATCATGAGCACAGCAAGACTCGTTAACAATATCAAGCTAGACGAGATCCAAAGTATCGTAGTTGGCGGTTCAATCATACTGTGACTCTGTTGTCTACCTGGGCCTTACTCTCACGAAGACCCTTTCATGGAACAACCACGTCATGAGAATCTCTTCTAAGGTTCACTCATCCCTCCATTAATTGAAGCTCTACAAGCAGCTCATGCCGCAATCCATGCGAATCAGGCTTGTGACCATCCTCATTCAGCCTGTCCTTGATTACTGCTACGCGTTGTTAACAGACGCCACTGGGGAGCAAGACCTGGTGTTATATAGGGCACTTAATGTCTGCATCAGGTACATATTTCTCATGAAGGGACGAGCACGTCTCGCAATATTATAGTAAATTGCGTTGGCTCAAGGTCAAGACAAGGCGCATATATTTCGTCGGCTGTCTCACCTACAGTATCTTGAGGAATTAAAAACCAACCGTTCTCTATCAGGATTTTAAGCGAAAAGACACCTCAAGAGTCACTAGAACAGAAAATGATGCACTGGTAATCCCACAGTGCCGTACTGAATGTTACAAGCGTTCGCTTCGTTGTACTACATCTGCGTTCTGGAATAGCATTCTATCTCGTTCGTAATGTCTCATTCCTTGAGATTTTCACAATTAAATTGTATAATTATTTGTTAACCCTCGACCGTTAGTTTTGCTGTTGACCCGGAATTACTTAAATGCAACACTGTATCCCATAGATTATATATATCTATATGTAAATTTTTCTACTTCTATATCTTCTAATTTTACTTCTAATACTTTTTCATTTACTTGTATTTACTTTTGCATAATTATAGTTAGATCAACAACTAACGTGTAACAAGAATGTAGCTAGCGCGTTGAGAGGACTATCAAGCAGAGCGCGCAAGAAAGAAAGAGGGCGCGCGCGCGCGCGCGCGCGCGCGGCGCTCCTCGCGCGCAGAGAGAGCGCGCGGCGAGAGCGGAGCGAGAGACGCGCGAGAGAGGCGCGTAGCGCGCGCGCGAGCTCTGCGCGCGAGAGTCGATACGAGGCCGAGCGACGCGCGCGCGTCTGCTTCGCTCCTGCTCTCGCTCTCTCTCTAGCTCTCGCTCGCGCGCCGCGCGCGCGCGCGCGAGCTCGAGAGCGCGCGCGCGAGAGAGCGCGCCGCGCGCGAGAGAGAGCGCGCGAGCGCGCGACTCCTCTCGATAGCGCGAGCGAGCGGAGCGCGCGAGCGAGAGCGAAGCGCTCAGAGCGCGCGGAGGAGCGGCGGCGAGAGTAGCCGAGAGCGAGAGGAGCGAGAGCGGAGAGCGAGAGGGCGAGCAAGAGGGCCTGGAGACGAGGAGAGAGAGACGAGCAGACAGAGAGAGAGAGGGCAGAGAGAAGAAGAGAGGCTAGGCTCGGGCGCGCGAGAGATGCTAGAGAGGAAGAGAGAGAGGAAGAGAGTCTATGAGAGAGCGATAGAGAGCGAGAGCGAGAGAGAGATCTCTCGAGATAGATGTATCGCGAGCAGAGAGCTCTAGAGGATCAGGAGCTCCGAGAGAGAGAGAGCTATATATACTCTGATCGCGCTCTCGCTCTCTATCTCTCTCTCTCTCTCTCTCTCTCTCTCCTCTCTCTCTCTCTCCTCTCTCTCTCTCTCTCTCTCTCCCTCTCTCTCTCTCTCTCTCTCTCTCCTTTCTCTCTTTGGTTTTATTGTCAAGCGACTGCAGCGGCAGAATTGTCTTTTTTCAGTAGACACCAGCACTTGAGACCCCCCCCCCCCAAATTGTACCGAGCCACGCGTCAACTCGACAACATATATAGAAATGGCATTCTTTTGCTCAGGATAGGGTGCCCCGATACTTCCTTCGTAGTGCACGTGGAGTTGCTGGTTTTCCGGAAGGAGTGTTGGGCCAGGAAACGTCGGAACCATCTGGAGACTTGACTTGGACGCTGGCGTTAGCTTTAAGTCTGGTCGGTGTAGTCTGCGTCTCCACCAAACTCTGCAGGAAGCGTGGAATCCTACTCCGTGGAATACGCGGAAGGTCCCAGGTAATGAGCTTCCACTCCTGTAGGGAGTCCCAAAGTCGAGTCCTGAAGTCCTAGTGTTGGTCAGAGATCGTGGCCGCTCTGGTGACCGAGCTGGCCAGGATGGCTTCTTCCGTCGAGGCAGTGCGTTGCCGTTCGAGGCCCGTCGAGCGCACTCCGGCAGGAGGCCCAGTAGCCGAGCTCACTCGAAGGAGAGCCAACGAGCACACTCCCGTAGGGAGGCCCGTTGTAGTCAAAAAGAAGGTGCTAAGAAAATATCTCGTCTTAATTCAAGAGTATTTTCCTCGCTCGAGAATCTTAATTTTAGATTGTTCTTTTCATGCTGCGTGTGGTCCTTATATAGCGGGATCGCTGCATCTTACTCCTGAGTACCCCGGCCGACTGTCGACGGTGCCGCGCACTACTCGGCTGGCAAGCGCGTGGCGATAGACGTAACGGCGCGCGGTGTAGGCGGTGAGCACGTGGCGGCGGACGCAGCGGCGTAGGTGATGAGCGCGCAATAGCATAGGCGCGCTGACTGGAGTGGCGGAAGACCGCCATAATCAGCAATGTTATTCACTATTTTGTTGTTATCTGATATTCTTCTTTATTTTTCTCCCACCCCCCCTTCTTTCTCTCTCATAATAATTTTTTATTGCAAAAATATATATACTATCTAAATAAGATACTTAATACTACGAAATGCGTGATATCCAAAATTACTTTTTTAAAAAAAGGTAAAAAGCAGTGCGAAGTGTGTGTGCGCCTTTAAGAAAAAAACTAGTATATTAGTTAAATTGTCTTATTATTCTATTGTTTTATTATCTTATTGCCTTTTCTACAAAATAATTGATATAAAGTAAATGCGCCAACTATGCGTCAACCTTGAAATAAATAAGAAGATAACATTTGGCGCGCGCATCTAGTCCTATCTTGAAAAGGACATGTTAAATTGATATTCGAAAGTTTCGAAATGTATTGTTGCCTCTTTTCCACGATGCCGATTGGTTCTCTCGTTGCGTTTGTGTTGAAAGAGTAGCTGAATGAATGAAAATTTTATTGTGTCCCCTTAGGGTTTACAATCTCTACAATTAACTTATTACTATCTTACAAACTATCTCTAATTTATTCTATAGTCTTAGGTGCTTCGGCCTCTACTGCCTCCACACCCCGCCCTTCTATACACACACACACACACACCGCCTTTTTTGTGGACCGTTTCCTCTGCCCTTCTATCATTCACTATTTCCCACATCCGTATCACCATCGCCCCTCTCTATGCCCTCCCTCTCTCTCATCAAATCTCTAATCCAACTTTCTCCCTCCCCCTCTGACCCCAGAATCCTTCCTACCACCTCCTGCCAACTGTCTCTCTCCCTACCCCAATCTCTACACTCCTCCCATACATGCTCCCACGTCTCTACGCTATTTCCACATAATCTACACTTCTTCCTTTCCTCGTCCTCCCAGTATCTACTACCTCTCATCACGTTACCTAATCTGCATCTTATAATTCTTTTCCACCTACTCTCTCCTCACCCCTTTCTCAGGTATTCTGGTATGCCTTTCTCCTTTACGTATTTGTACCACTTATTATATTCCGAACCTAGAATTCTTTCCCTTCTTTCTTCTTTCTGCATCTGCCTTTCCTTTTCGAACACCGCCTCAGCACTATCCTCCCCTTTTTTCTCATCTAGATCTTCCAAATTCCCTCCCCTGTCCAGCCAAAAGTTCCTTCTCTCCTCCTCCCATCCACTTCCTACCTTTCCTGACCTGTCCCTCAGCTTTATCTCTTCCAAACACTTTCTTGCTAGCTCACTACCTCCTCCCTCCTCCAACCTCTTTTCATATTTCCACGCCCTTCTTCCCGCTTTCCCTCTTAATTTATCCCTTAGCATCTCCTCTCTAACCATGTATCCCGGCGTGTGCCAATCCAAGCCCATCATCCATCTCAAATATCTCTCCTCTAACCTCTCCAGACTGTCTCTCTCCTTCCATCCCCATATCTCCACCCCGTACCCCATAACCGTCCATACCAGCCTGTCAAACAATTATAACCTCCTTCCCCAATCACCTCCATACTTTCTCTTCCCAATCCTCCAAATCTGACCCATCACTGCCGCCGCTCTTCTCACTCTACCCTTTATCTGTGCTTCTTGTCCTCCATTTTTCTGTAACACATATCCTAGATAACAATACTCCTTCACCTCTTCTATCCCTTTCCACCACCAACTTCTCTTACTCTCCCTACCTCCTCCTTTTCTAAACCTCATCATCTTCGACTTCTCTGCATTCAACACTAAATTCTTTTCATCTAAATACCTTTCTAGCCTTTCCAACATACTTCTCATCTGATCTTCATCATCTGCTATTACTACTAAGTCATCTGCATATGCCTCATCTGCCTATTTACTAAGTTCAATACGTAAATGTTGTCTAATGTCCCTCTCTTGCTCCTAAATCTCGCCTGATTTTCTGGCATTATACTTTTCTCTTCAATCTCCTTTTCCAACCTCTCTGCTAAAATCTTCGCATACACCTTATACAGCGTAGGCATTAATGTTATTCCCCTATACTCACTCACCTGCTTCCCCTCCCCTTTCTTCACTATCGGCATCACTACCTCTTTCTTCCATTTTTCTGGCCACTCTTCCCCCTTCCATATTCTATTCAAAAACTTCACCATCCACTCCTCAATCCTTCCACCCCCCCATCTCCACACATCATTTGGAATTCCATCTAATCCACCTGCTTTTCCTACTTTTAAATTATTCACCACCCTTCTCACTTCCTCCTTGCTAATTACCTGTTCTTTCTCACTCCCACAGCTTTCTCTACCTATTCTCTCCTCTCCTCTAACTACTCTTGCTTCTACTCCACCTAACAAACACATAAAGTATTCTTTCCATTCTCCCATTCCAATCCCTTCATTCACCCTTTTTTTCTTCTTCCTATCTTTAATTACTATCTCCCATACTGATTCATTTCTAGCTTCTCTGTCTTTTCTCCACACTCTATTCTCCTCCTCTTTCTTCCTTTCACATATCTTCCTAAATTCTCTTTTCCTTTCTATGTATTCACCTTTAACCCCCTCCTCCACCTCCTTAAATCCCTCCTCACCCTTCTCTTCAACTCCCTACATTCCTCATCTCACCAGCCCTTTCCTCCTCTCCTACTATCTATATCTCATATCTGCATTTCACATTGCCTCCTTGATTTTACCCAACATCCCATCCCACTCCTCATTCACCTCCTGTTCAAACTCCTCCTCCATCCCTCGTTCTATTATCCCTCTAAACCTTTCTCTACCCTCTTCATCCCAAATCCCCCTTATCACCCTACCTTTCCCCTTTTTATTTGCATCTCTATCCTCACTCTTCACCTCCGCCACTACTGGGAAATGATCCGAGTCTATCCTATCTACTACTTTTATTTTTTCTATTCTCTCTTTCGCCTCTCTATCTACTAGAATATAGTCTATTACTGTGCTCCCTTTTCCCCCCTACATACGTATACTCCCCTTCTTCATCTCCCACCATTCTGCCATTTAAGATTTCCCATCCACATTCTCCTATCAATTCTAACAGCTTTCTACCCTCTTTATCTACCTTACTATCCTTAGACCTTCTCCTAACCTGATTTTCCTCTTCCTCACTATCCAACTCTTCTCCCCCTCCTTCTTCTCTACCAGTTCTTGCATTAAAATCCCCCCCAATAATCACCTTCTTATCCCCCTCCTTTGATTCCATAACCTGTTTTAATATTTGCATTGCCCCTTCTCTTCCTTCTTCCTTTATATATACTCCTACTATTCTCCAGCTTTCCCTCCCTATCTTTATTTCCACCGACATTAAACCTTCGCCTAACTCTACTATTTTACGTCCTTTATCACCTAACTCCTTTCTTATCCCTACAATCATTCCTCCCATCGCCCTACCTTTTCTATTTTTCCTACTCGCTTTTTGTACCCCCCACTCATAGCCCTTTGGTACCCTGTCTCTTATCTTTTCCCACCCTTTTTCGTCCGCCCATGTCTCCAATAAGAACATCACATCCCACTCTTTTAAACCATCCCAGAACTCTTTATCTTTATTACTCAACCCTGCCACATTCCAGAAAGCCATTTTCACTTCTTTACTCTCCCCCGACCTCTCCTCTCCTAACTTACCCCTCACAATCTTCCTACATTCCCTTCTCCCCCTTCCTCTTTCCTCAGCTCCCCTTTCTCATTTCTCAGGACCTCCTCTTCTTCATCCCACTTCCACCAACTGTCTCCTATTCTAATCCTCCTATATCCTAACCATACCTTCATACCCTTCTCTTCTACTCTAGCTATCCTTTCTAACCTCCATCTCATTTTCCTTTCCTTCCAAGTCCAGTCTTCCATAATTTTTTCTTCTCTCCCCTTCAGGATCTTCTTCTTACTCCATACCTCTTTCCTCTGTTCTTCACTCTCTAGCTTCACCCAAACCAACTCTTTCCCTTTTTTATTTCCCTCTCCTATTCTCCTGACTCCTCTCACTGTCACTTCAGCTCCTATCTCTTTGAACACCCTCTCCACCGCCTCCTTCCTATTCCCATCCTTAACCTCTACCCCCTTAATTAGCAAATTCTTCTTTCTATCCTCTCTTTCCTTCATCTCTAATTTCCTCTCTATTTCTCTGACCCTTCTCTCACATACACTATTTCCTCTTACCTTTATCTTCTCCATCCTTTTCTTTAACTCTTCCTGTGTTTCTAATAACTCTTTCCTTTCTCTTTCCCATCTAAATTCTTTCTCCTTAAAATCCTTAATTTCCTTTTTTAAAGTCTCTAGTTCTTTTCTAATCTTTCTTCCCTGCTCCTCCATAATTTCCTTCAACTCCTGAAAGAGTAGCTGTCATTGCAATTGAATTTTGACAACTGTCAAATCTGCCTTCTTTACATATTTATAACTAAAAACAGCAAGAGAAAAAAGATTTAAAAAAAATTATATTCTACATAATTATATTCTACAAAATTATATTCTATAAAAGCATAAAAAAATTCAAGCGCTTTATGTTAATTATCTTTGAGTTATAATTAGCCTTTATTTCGTATTATTAATAAGGTATTAAAGTATTTGGCATCAATAAAGTTTGTGAAAACTTTTATTGCTTGCAAGATTAAAATGAGATTAATTTTACTTTTACGCATTACAATCAAATTTTTAGGTAACTTTATAATGTAATTTAATTTGTTTAACAAATTAATTTTTTAAATTTATTTTTTTTAGTTTTGTTTTTTTTTAATGCAAAAGAAGGAAATATGTACATGCATTCATATATTTAATGTTGTGTAATAATGTATAATATAATATAATATACATGTATGTGTATACCTATACATATGTGTATAATACGTATGCACGTGTATACATTTAGTATATGTTATATGTATGAATATGTGTTTTTTATCTCTGAGAGAGAGAGAGAGAGAGAGAGAGAGAGAGAGAGAGAGAGAGAGAGAGAGAGAGATTTATTATGCCCAAGCATAGGCTATAGGGCAAAGTATGATAACACAAGATAGAATACACTTTTAAAACAAAATGTACGCAAAAATAGCTAACATAATGAAAAATCGCATTGATATAAGTATAACCATATAACTAACCTAATCTTAATATTAACTATACAAGTAAAGTGCTAAAGCTGAGAATTAAGGGAGACAATAAGAATGACAGAAAGCAAGACAGACAATATAAGATTGAAAAATCATGCTAACTCAGATGCATGCAGAAATGAGCGAAGAAGGGTCTTGAAAGAGTCCAGTGAAGGAGCGGATACAATGTTTGCAGGGAGAGAATGCCAAAAATATACCGTGGAGAGATGAAAGGAATTTCTGTACGTGGTAGTCCTATGAAGAAAAATGTGAAAAACATGAGACAAAGAAATTGTGCGATTTGATTTCCTTACTGAAGGATCAGGAGGGGTAAATAGTTCACATAAGTAAGACGGAGCGTGCAAGTGGAGAATCCGATAAGTTAGACAGCCTAGAAAGTACAGTCTCCTGTTTTCAACCGAAAGCCACTCAAGACGATGTCTAAACGGCGTAATATGTTCGTCTCGCCTAAGATTAAAGATGAATCCTATACAGCAGTTGACAAGTCGTTGCAGCTTAGTATTAAGTTTTTTACTCAATCCATGATACACAAGACAACAGTAATCAATATGTGGCTGGATCAAAATATTGACCAGTTTAATTCTGAGTTCGGTAGAGAGAGAGTTTCGGTTAAATTTTAATTTATACAGAGCGTGGTGAACGTTCTTTGAAACTTGTATGTGTTTATGCCATGACAGGTTAGACGTGAAAATAACGCCCAAATTTTTCACTTCACTCACAAAAAGCAAAGGCGCACAGTCAACAATAATCGGAGGAAGAAGAGAGGTGTCAATGCTATAAAAACATGTTTTTGGCTGCCAAGGATAATGGCCTTAGACTTAGTAAGATTAAGTCTAAGACCATTGACAATAGTGTAATCAAATATGGCATTCACATCCCTTGAGATCAATTCAAGACCACGAAGAATGTCTGCTGGAGAGCAAGACAAATAAATTTGCAGGTCGTCGGCGAAGAGCATATGGCTGGTGAAAGACAGGACATTGCTAATATCGTTAATGAAAAGGAAGAATAAAAGTGGTCCAAGCACCGAGCCCTGAGGAACACCAAGGGAAGTGGGAAGCTATTCAGAACGATCTCCTGCATCGTCAATTACAGCTTGAGAACGGCATGTTAAATAAGAGTAAAACCAAGTGACCACAGAATCAGAGAAACCAAGTTTTTTGAGCTTGATAAGAAGATGAAGATGCGGGACAGTATCGAACGCTTTACTAAAATTAAATAACACTATAATAGTGATAAGTCCACCATCGATCCCCGCCTTGACATCATTACATATACGAAGAAGGGCAGATTGAGTGTTAAAGCCAGATATGCAGACTGCCTAGGGTCAAGTATATTGTTTAAGTTTAGATAATCAACTATCTGATTAGCGACAATCCTTTCAAGAGTTTTAGATAGTTCAGGCAAATTAGCAATCGGTCGCGTGTCTGACGGAGACACAGGTTTACGAATTTTAGATAGTGGGCGTATTAGAGCATTCTTCCACTCAGAAGGAAACGAGGACAGCTTTAGTAAATTATTAAAGAGATCAGTAAGCCAGGAAGATATACAAGGCCAAGCAATACGTAAAATAAAAAGGGGGATACCGTCAGCGCCGGAAGCATAAGAGTGAAGGGGATGAGCAGTTATAAGTTTATAGATAGAATTAGATGTAACCAGAGAAAATACAAACTCAGACCGACAAGGAGGATAGGTGAGGCAGGAGATAGCTGATATAAAATCGGAAAAACACAGAGGTACGGCCGAAGAGACAGAGATATAATAAGAATTTAATTGAGACAAGGAAAAAGTGAAGAGGAGAAACCAAGGTGGATTTAACGAGACCAAGGCGAGCTAGCTCTCGCCATAATTTGGCAGGTTCAGTAATGTTATTTAAAGAACCGAGAAAAAACTCACTCCTGGCACGCTTGATATCAAGATTAAGCTGATTCCTAAAGAGTCTGTACCTAAGAAAGCCAAGCAAGCTGTTGGAACGTTTAGCTTGTTTAAATAACGTGTTGCGAACGCGAAGGCGAGACTTAAATTCGTCAGTAAGCCATCGCAAAGGTGGCCTTCTGGAGACAAAAGGACGGGCAGGCGCAAACACATCTAGTGCAGCACGTAAAGTACAGGAAAGTAAGGTACTAGATTCTTGCACATAAGCTTCCTTAGACAAATTAGTACGAGTACTAATTGGCATTATTAACACTAACAGAAAGGTATTCACAAAACTCAGTGACATTAATGTTTCTAAAACATCGTCGAATAAAGGAACGTTCAGTATTGATAGGAAAAAAAAGTGACAGCGAAAAAGAAAGAAGATCGTGGCCAGCAATAAAAGGGCTGGATGATTTAGCAAAAGATAAAACCTTATCACTATCATCCACTATCAGGACATCGAGACATGAGTTAGAAGTAGCAGTGTGATGAGTGGCATCTGATGGAATGATATATAATGAGAGACTAAACATGAGTTGACGCAAATAAGTCGCTTCATACTGGTTGGATAACAAATTACAGTTAAGGTCGCCCCCAATAATTATATTTCTATAAAGGTGAGAGACGCTAGTTAACGACATAACAAAATCATGAAGAAGGTTGCCTTTCGGTCTTCTGTAGATGGACGCGAACAGTATCGATTCATTAAGCGGTAAGCGAATATCAATTATTAAGTATTCAGAGTCGTTTAATTGGCCACCCGATGACGCAGTGACAATGGTAGCTCGTAATGATTTATGGAGGTAACAAGCAACACCTCCGCCAATGTTTCCGACACGATCATTTCTGATTAAAAAATAGTCATCCAACGCAACAAGATCATCTGAGACACCCGCATGGAGCCAAGTTTCAGAGATTGAGATAACATGATATGGGATGGTATTGAAGTGAAGTCTGATGAAGTCGATGTGTCCACGCAAGGAATTGGCATTAAATTGAGCTATACGGAAAGACGAGTTGGGAGGTGAATAACGAACTTGGGAGTTGAATAATCACGCGCAACGGGAGACGAGGACGAAGTAAGACTAGCACGTCAAATGAGCTTATCAAGGTCATTTTCTGAGTTAATATAGATGACGGGCTTGCCATCAGAATGCCTGACGTGAATACGACCATTCTTTACCCAAACATATGTATATGAATTAACTTTGGCGACTTGCTTAGTCTTTTGAAGGAGCTCATAAGTGTCCTTTGGTAGAAGCTCATTAACATGTACACTTTTGCTAGAATCATTACAGCAAATTTCTCTCTGAGTAAGTGTACCTTGTCCTCGCTTTTTAGCTATAACTAAGTCACAGACGGCACTAGAGGTTACAGTGATGATAAGAGATTTAGTGGATGAGATTGGCCCAGGTGGATCTCGGACTTGCATTGCATCTATACAATGCAAGATGAATCTTCCGCGAGATATGCAACACATGCTTCTTCCAGGAGAGAGTAGACACAAAAACAACACCAAGATTCCTCACTTCGCTAACAAAAGGAAGAGGTGTGAGTAGTTGATACTAGGCTGGTTCTAACCCAGGTGCTCCGAGGGGGGAGCGGGTGTGCGGGGGAACTCGTAGACGCGCGGGGGTATGATGTCACGCGGATCGGGGGGTCTCGCGGCGCGGGAATTGCTAACGCGGGATTTTCAGGTCCGCGACTGGGAGAGACGGAATCGGGGTCTGCCGCCGCTGCCCGCCGCCCACCGCCCACCGCCGTTGCAGCCATCGCTGCGGTGCTTGCGCTCTCCCTCTGTTGCGAATCTATCTCTCTTACCCATACGTGATCCCTTTCAGCAGCCATCGCCGCGATGCTCGCGATCTCCTTCTACTGAATGTCTTTGTCACCTGTACTTTGTCACGTGATATCTTCAACCATGTAGTCTTATCATTCTCTCTTTCTCTTTCATTCGTTCTTTCATACGCAGTCACATATATACGTTCCCGCCCATCGCACTTTATCTATGTACCTCCTACCAAGTTCTGCACACACCATTTCACCGCAAAGGAATAAGGAAGAGAGAAAATAAGTTAGAATAATTATTTATAAATTTTTTCATTTATTTATTTTATAACGTATCATATGCAATATTTGTCTGATGTATAAGTTCACAATCTATGAGACATTTTTCATTTATTCGTTTTGTAAAGCATCATATACAATATTGTCGGATGCATAAGTCAATAAGTCACAATCTACGAGACACGTCTTATCATATTTTTCATGTAATATCTTTACAGCATCACTTTTATTAGTGACATGATTTTGACGTAAAATAGTAACAAATTGTTTATATTTTTCACCAACAATATAAATATTTTGATGCAATTGGTAGCATACTTGTTCAACACAATCTTCCAGTTCTAATAAGAATTGTATTGTTGATGGTTTCATATACATACTAGTATTATATAATGTTAACTTTACAATATTTTCTTTACGTATATATACGAAATTTATAACTAAATCATTAATCGAAATTCTTGAAGAAAGTACAGCTGCCTGCATGAGTTGCACAATATCCGCACGTCTCTCGATGAACGTTTTCCATATCGCATAAGTCAGGTGTAGGTGACCTATGCGACTTCGGTTGTCACCAATCAATAATTCTACACAGGGCATAGATTCCACCCTGATTCCGATGTCCAAATATTTATATGCTGTAGCAGTCAAAGCATATCTCCTTCCCAAGATGCGCGGAATATAGCGCGGCTGCGATAATGTTCTGTAAAAAGATTACAGGGAATTAGAAATAAAAGTGCGAATAAATGTAGAAGGAAATATAGAAGGAAATATAAAAGGAAAAAAAATAATTGAAAATACTTACGGTTTATTACACGTGTCATTTTGCTGGATCGGAACGTAATAATTCATCCTCGAGAAGTTGGTCTTTCACCGATTGCAGTAACGTTTAAGAAACCTTTGCTGTCCAGTAACAAACGGGTACCGATGCCTAAACTCTTTTTATATTGTACACCCCTCCACATGCCCCAATAATAGTAGTGGGAACAAATCCCGCAGTTTACGTTTTTAAACACATGCATCACTTGATACGTTTTAGACACATGTATCACTTGATACATTTTAGACACATGCATCATACTTCTGATGAGATCAAAAATCACACATATATTCAAAGAATGCAAATTTTGCAAAAGTCAAGCGCCGATGTATGGCGGCTGTGATGCAAAATATGCTTTAGGCACGTACACAAGTCATTTGATACGTATTTTCTGATGAGATCATTAAAAAAAAACATTTTAGACACATACATCATTTGATATCTTCTAATGAGATCAAAAATTGCACATACATTTGAAGAATCTTGCAAAAATCAAGCACTGATGTATGGATGGCTGCTGTGACAAAAATGTTTTAGGCACGTACATAAATCATTTGATACCTTCTGATGAGATCATTCAAAGTCGCGCATTCGAAGAATGCAAATCTTGCAAAAGTCAAGCGTAGATGTACTAATGCTGATATAATGATATTTCGACTAAAACAAAGAAATAAAGAGCATATATAAACGGTCGGGAAGCGCATGATATCGCATTTGGTGATCCGAGCGCGACGCGAAAAAATGATTCGAGTGAATGTGAATTAATGTGACATGAAAAATGAACGATCAGTTTAATAATTTGGAAAACTTTGTAAATGATGTAAATAATGAAAATTTTGTGAATGATGTGATCCAAATGGATGATGATGGCATGATGGACATTATAGATGTTAACTTTGAAGATGTGATAGATGATGAGGATGAAGAGAGTGTAGTATCTAAGGACAGTAATTATACAAGTGATTGCAGTGAAGAGTTTAATGATACGAGGGTCGTTCAATAAGTCCTTACAAAATCCAAGAGATAACGCTCGTAGCATCGAAAATAGTTTGTTTTTAATAAGCATCATGACTCAATAGACAGCTGTCTAAGTTTCAGTTATTTCCATCATATGGTTTCATTTTTATTGTCGATTGAAGCAACAAACTTGTGTTTATTTAGAAAAATGGAAAGAAGTGAGTTTCGAGCGGTGATTAAACACTTATATTTAAAAGACTTAACACCGAAAGAGATCAAAGCTAAGTTGGATGAAGTTCATGGCACATCTGCTCCTGTGTTTGCAACTTTTTACAATTGGGTAAATGAATTTAAACGTGGCTGTACATTCACAAAAGATGAACGTCGTTCGGGACGTCCAGTGGAAGTGACTACTCCCGGAATGATTGACAAAATCCACGATATGGTTTTGAGTAATCGACGAATCAAAGTGCGCGAAATAGTTGAGGTCACTGGCATATCGCAAGGTACAGTGTTTCCAATTTTGCACGAAAAATTGGGTGTGAAAAAAATTTCGGCAAGATAGGTGCCGCGTTTGTTCTCAGTGGACGGGTGCACATCAGTGCAGTTTCGATGGCCAAAATCATGAAATTAAAGTTCGAATTATTACAACATCCATCGTATTCACCGAATTCGGCCCCTAGTGACTTTTTTTTATTTCCAAACTTAAAAAATGGCTTGACGGACAACGGTTCACGTCGAATGAAGAGGTCATCGCCCAAACAAATGCCTATTTTGAGAATCTTCCGAAATCTTACTTTTTAGATGGCTTCAAAAAGTTGGAGAAACGCTTCGAAAAGTGTATAAAGCTAAAAGGAGATTATGTTGAAAAAAAAAAAATTTACCTAAAATAATTTGTTTTTCTATCTTTTTCTAAGGACTTATTGAACGACCCTCGTACCATCGAGAAACATTTAACACATGCTGAAGTGAGTGCGATAACTATACGTACGAAACATTGTGCCATATATTTTTATTACACTACAGGTGGTATTTATTCGGCTTGTGCCGAATGTATCATGCAAATAGCGGACACAGATTTTAACATAATGCACACCTTTCGAAAACATGTAACTGACGCGTTCGGTAGGTTAGACGGCAAATACTGTTTGAATTGCAGACAGCCTATGTTTGTGTTGATTCCGTGCAATATGTGTCCTGTGTGCACACATTAAAGACTTTCAGTATAAAATTATACAACATGAATGAACGAGTTGAATTTGAAGTAGAAGATGTCATTTATGTTCTTAATAATGACGATTCTGAAAAACAAATGCATGTGCAGCGAATATCACCAGTGCAATTTCTACGGGATCGAGAACTCGGTATACGCGGAACGCACGAACGCATCGTAATACAGGAAGTTTACATACATGATCAATTTGTTTATGATTGGCCTTATCATGTGAAGCAAAAATTATATAGAGAGATACTGAATTGGGTTGACACCAATAAAAGTGAATATAATATAGCAAAACAAATTGTACAAAAGACTCAGGAAAGCTGTTTTCATCTCATTGAGATACCAGCAGGTGTTGGAAGGTATATTGAAGTGATAGCAGGAATGAGTCCATTTTGTTATGAGACTGACAATCCTTACGTAGAGAAAGTATTACACACTTATCGCGAATTTTCTAATCTTTTGGACAATGATGATGATAAATATGTTCTATCTGAGCAAGAGATGGAGATATGTGTTTTTATTCGACGTAAAAGACAAAGCAAGCTAATGCACTTTGAAATTCAAGACAAATTTCGATTCTGCATTAGATGCGCAGCTATATGCAGTGTTTGGCAAATTACATGCAAGTGTCCTATTGAAGATTGTATGTTGTTTTAAGACAGTGCTAAAAAGACATTATAGAAATGGAGAATAATTTTGAGCAAGTGGAACGCGAGCTGTCAGAGTAAGCCGACAAAATCGCTACTGGATGAGTGTTTTACATGGTTGCAGCGATGCGACGAATTTATGCAACAGCTCGAGGAACATAACCGCGTTAAGCATCCTCGGCTTGCCGTCGGACAAAGACAATGGTTGGTGGCGAGGATCGCGCGACTCGAGGGTGAAAAGACACGATTACAAAGGCGTTTTGTGCACGTCGGCGGTGAGTAATAACGCGACCGCTAGTAATAACGCTGACTCGTGTGGCGAGAAATAGATTCGGCGTTCGAGAATCGTGTTCTAACCGGTGTGGTAAATAACGTAAATTACATCGAACCGCAAACGTTTTTAGAAGACGCAGGCGGTATAGTGCTCGAGCGAGTGCGGGACGCTCTAGAAGACACAATAATGTGAAAGTGAATGCCACATTTAAAGGTGTGTTTGTAACAGGTGATAAACGTGCAAACAAAAGTATAAACACTAAAAATTGTGAACTATTTCGAATATCGGATTTGGGCGAGTGGTATGAGCGACGCGTTATCGAGCCGACATTAGCGTCACTCGAAGAGTTTCAAGAACGTGATAGCGGGTGGGCGCTGTCGCGAATTCTCAATTTGACTGTAAATATAAACAATACAATCCTTTACACGCGGGGTGTTACGTGACTTTGCCGCGAGAAATAATGATGAAACGTGCGGTAGTGAATGTTAATTCGAAGGACAATGCATGCTTCGCGTGGTTGCCGCTCTACACCCTGCCGAAAGACAGTGATAGAGAGTCATATCCGCATTATACAACAGTTCTAAAGTTTGACGACATCGAGTTTTCCGTTACACTAAAGGACATTGGAAAATTCGAGAGACCCAACACTGTATCAATTAACGTCTATGGAATTAAAAAGGAAATGGCAATGCTAAAGATTCTTCCGCTGCGACTCTCCAACAACAAGAGAAAGAAACATGTCAATTTATTATATTTGCAAAATATAATATCAATGCAAAATATAATCGCGCGAAGACAGTGTGGGTCACTTTGCTTGGATAAAAAATCTGTCCCGCCTCGTCAACTCCCAACTGAGTAAAAAGGAGCACAAAAAATACATTTGCGACCGGTATGTATATTGAAAAGAATATTCTCATAATTTAGTAAAAAAAAGTTATTAAAAATGTTTTTCTTATTTTTACAGATGCTTGCACTATTTTCCATCTTGCAAGAGGCTACAATCGCACGATGTGGACTGCCAGACGATGAATGACTGCGCTATCACATTGCCCGCCGAAGACGACATATGGCTAAATTTCCGGAATATAAACCACAAGGAACGAGTGCCATTCATCGTCTACACAGACCTCGAGTGTGTGCTGCGGAAGACACAACATGATGCAGAGCAAGCGTCGTACACATATCAATAACATGAGGTGTTCAGCATCGGATATTACGTGCGATGCTCGTACAACGATGCGTTATCTACGTATAAGTTTCGTCGCGATAAAGATTGTATTGCATGGTTTACCAAACAACTGGAAGAATTGACGCATAATGTTAAGATTCGTTTATCCACTAATGTCCCCATGGAAACGTTATCGAAGGAACAATTGGAGGCATACCGTAGCGCGACGTGATGTCATATCTGCGATAAACCGTTCACGTCGGACGATACGCGGGTGCGCAATCATTGCCATTTGACTGGTCGTTACCGTGGTCCCGCACGGTCTCTTTGTAATCTAAATTACCAAAATGCATCATACATACCGATTATTTTCCATAATTTATCTGGATACGATTCACATTTTATTATTAAGGAAATAGCCACTGCGTTCAAAGGGAAGACTGACGTACTCCCCATCACAAAAGAAAAGTACATTTCTTTCACAAAACATGTCGTAGATACTGCTGATAAATTAGACCCACGTAATTATATAAAACTACGGTTTATTGATTCATATAAATTTTTAAATACTAGTCTCGAAAAATTGGCATCATTTCTAGGCAAAGAAAAATTAAAAATTGTACGTTCTAAATTTTTATATTTATCTGACGAGGATTTTGATTTATTGACACGAAAAGGTGTATTTGCGTACGAGTACGTAGATTGCGTGGACAAGCTGCAGGACACGTGTTTACCACCGCGCGAATCATTTTACAGTTCCTTGACCGGTGATACTGTATCCGAGAGCGATTACGCGCACGCCGAGAATGTCTGGAAGCGATTCTCCATTCAAACGTTGGGCGAATATAGCGATCTACATTTGAAAACGGATGTGTTGTTATTAGCCGACATTTTTGAAAATTTCCGCGATAAATGCCTAGAAAGTTACAGTCTCGATCCCGCACATTATTACATTCTCCCCGGATACACATGGGACGCTATGTTACAATATACTAACGTTACTTTCGAACTGCTTACTGACATCGATATGGTAATGTTCATCTAGCGTGGTATACGCGGCGGTCTCAGTCAATGTTCAGACAGATATGCACAAGCTAACAACAAATATATGCAGACGTACGACCCATCGAAACCATCCTCG
The DNA here is from genome assembly GCF_013373865.1 of Monomorium pharaonis. NCBI lineage: Eukaryota > Metazoa > Arthropoda > Insecta > Hymenoptera > Formicidae > Monomorium > Monomorium pharaonis. Next base: position 14,353,413 of record NC_050475.1, on the reverse strand, counting down.
TATCTTATGTACTTCGATGTTAATAATTTGTATGGCTGGGCAAAGTGTCAGCCGTTGCCCTATGGAGAATTTCAATGGGTTAAAGACGTCTCAAATTTTAACGTAAATGCGATTGCTCTTTATTCACCAGCAGGATACATTCTCGAAGTTAATCTCGAGTATCCTCGAGACCTTCACGATGAGCACACTGAACTACCTTTCTGCCCAACACGTGATAAACCATCTGGCAAGCGTGAATATAAACTTCTCGCCACGCTGTATGATAAGAAACGTTACGTCATTCATTACCGCAACCTGCAACAGTGCACGCGTCACGGTTTTTGTATCACGAAGATATACCGCGTGTTAAAATTCACACAATCTCCATGGCTCTGTAAATACATAGAGTTAAACACGCAATTCCGAACCCTCGCCAAAAATGATTTCGAAAAAAACTTGTATAAATTAATGAATAATGCGGTGTTTGGTAAAACCATGGAGAATGTGCACAATCATGTTGACGTTAAGTTGTTGACGAAATGGTTGGGGCGGTATGGTGCAGAGGCAATGATCGCGAAACCAAATTTTCAGAGTCGAAGTATTTTTGCAGAAAATTTAATCGCCGTTGAACTTAGAAAACTCTACGTAAAATTATATAAGCCGATTTACGTAGGCATGTGTATCCTAGATATTTCTAAGACGTATCTATATAAATTTCACCATGAGTACATGCAACCTTTATATCGAGATAAATGTAGAGTCATGTACACCGACACCGACAGTCTCGTATACCTCGTCGAGTGCGAGGATATTTACGAGACGATGAAACGTGATATTGCTAGGTTTGACACGAGCGATTATCCAGTCGACAACATATACGGTATGCCGCTCGAGAATAAAAATGTTCCAGGTCTGATGAAAGATGAGAACAATGGTGTGATAATGACCGAGTTCGTTAGACTTAGAGCAAAGATGTATGCATTGAAGGTGGATGGAAAGAAGGACACTAAAAAGGCGAAAGATGTTAAGAATAATGTAGTAGCGCGAACCATAACGTTCGATGATTACACCCGGTGTTTGAAAGATGAAATCGAGATGACGCGTCGCCAATCATGCATAAGATCCAAGATGCATGAAGTATATACGGTGTCCGAAACGAAAATCGCTCTAAGTCCATACGACGATAAGAGATACCTCATACCCGATTCGGTTGAAACGTTCCCATGGGAGCATTATCGAATACCATTATAATATATTTATATTATTTTTTATATTTTATATTTTATAAACATTTTACATTATTTTTCAAATGTATATTAAAAGGATAATAATAAAGAAACTTCACATAATATGAAATTAATATAATGTATTTTATCTTTAATTATGGTTACATAGTTTATATGATTACATACTTTTATGTAAATATAATAAAAAAAATTTTATGAATTAAAAAACAGTGTTTTTATGTATCCATGAATTATGTGATCCATCGCATCCCAACCACTGACATAAACTTCGTCTCTTTTCCTGCGTAATATTTTTTCAACGAGATACACGTCAGGATTTGCAACACGCTGCAGCTCATATTCGTACAATCCTCCAGCGATAGGTTTTCCACAGGAATCCTCCAGTAGATATGTCACAGGATTAGTACGCTGTACTTTGATGATTTTAAATATCTCCGTAATCCAATTTGGTGTATAGCCCTTCTCAAAAACAGTTTTGAATTTGCTGACGCGTACCGAGTCACCTACTTTAAATCGCGCGGGTGCCGCAATTTTTACGTGACTGTACACAGTGGTTAAGAGTTTTTTAGCGATTGCAGGCGTAACATCAATGGGTCGCATGCCGATAGTTCGATGCTTTCGTACATTGTAATCTGACACGAGACGTGGCAGCAGATCGAGCCATCTATAATTTCCATTGAGTGTAAATTGTTTCCACATAACGTTCTTTAATGTACGGTTAAAGCGTTCGACAACTGATGCTTTCATTATAGAGTACGTGGAATAATGATTGATATCATGTCTTTTCAATAGTTTCTGCACGTTTGCGTTATAAAATTCCTTTCCTTTGTCTGTTTGCAAATTTTTCGGTCATCTTCCATCTTTCCGAATTATCTTTGCAATCGCAATAGCAACTTCGCTACCACTCTTGGCCTTGAGCGGCACAGCCCATGCATGCTTGCTCAGCACGTCGATAACGGTGAGTATGTAGTGATAACCTCGGTTAAATTGCGTGTAAGGACGCATCTCAACCACATCCGTCTGCCACAGGTCATCGTATCCGCAAACTATGACACGTCTTTGAGGAAAATTTCTTCTCGCCGGAGCATGCAACTCCTCAACCAGCAATTGTTTCTCAGACATGCTTGGAGTATAATATACAAATGGCATATATATCGATGTATCGACTTTTTACTCTGCACGATGGGTCACCGCGTCGAGCTGTCTTTGAAACTCGTTTAGCATATGAGCTGTAATTTCTACTCTACTTTGGAGTGTCTCAATCTTCCTCTCGATTTCATCCTGTCGATCCTTTAAAATTTTCACGGTCTGCTATCGTTTATTGGCTGCATCAGTATCGTCTACAGGCAGTGCTACACGTCGAATTTTGCGCGACTTTGCATCAAAATTAGTGGCAGCCATGCAAAGAGCGTTATCGCGCACGTAATTTCTGACTAATCCACTCCATTAATAGTATGGTTCCGCACCACCTCTTCCAAGCGATGTTCCAAACTTGTTGATTGACATTTCGATGTTGACTAAATGATTTGTTTCATGCAGTTTTAATTTATAATAAGACCAGCCTCGCGAAGTTCCTCAATAATTGATAGAATCTCGTTGTCGTGAGCATTGTGTCCTGCCTGGTGTGAGGCCTCGAGCAATCGAGGCGATCCACAAGCTCGTTGGGATCATCCCAATGAACATAATCGATTTTGTTATCATTTAATGTAATAGCGCTCGGTATACCTTGTCCAACTTTTGCGTCTGTTACTAAGGATGCAATTATATTTTTATATTTAGACCCTTTGTTACCCATTACTTGATTATGTGCAATATGTCCTCGTCTATATGCATTTGTCACCAATAGAATGTTTTTATAATTTTGCAGGTCATTATTCGTGTACATGTTGGGCATTTTCATGAAAATTAATTCGTACAGACCAGGTGTTCCCGTGTATATTTTACCATCTATAACTATGTTATCATTCTTATGTATGTCGATGCGTTTATCGCCGAGCATCGTTCCAAAGTCGGTGAAATAAACTCCGTAAACAGTATCTATAATGACTGGTTTTTTACCACTCAGAACAGCCCCCATATATTTTTGACCTAATGGACCATAGTGCATGTGCAACTTTTCACGTCCCTCTCGCGTTTCCAATTGTTGTCGAATAGACGTCACAAGCGGTTCATTGGCTGCTATTTCAAAAACGTCTTCGACGGAAGGTACATGACTGTACGATAAATCACTATCATGTAGTACTTGCGATGTTTCATTCAAATTAGTTGGTACAGTTTTTGATCGTCTCATTTTTTTAACAGGAGTAGAGGTCATTATAGAATTAAACGAAGCGTTTGATCGCTTTCGTTTGGGTTTTGGTTCTGCGTATTCGTCTTCCCCCGAGAAGAACGATTCATTCTTAATCGGATCTGATACATCACCAATAGTGTTTTCAACAATCTGTTTTAATGGTTCGACAATGGGCTTAAAGTGTCTCTCCAACGCCATTTCTTCTTGCACTTTACCCGCTTTCAAAGCGCGATATTTTTTACGAATTGAATCACTTGTTTTCGTAATCTCTTTCACAATCTTCTCACGATCCATATTGTTATCTGTGTTATCCATGTTGAGAAACGCTACTTGGTCAACGTATCAAAAACAACTAACTGCTTTATGGTATTGCGAAGTCATTAAATCCTTTTCGATAACGTCCATCGGCGAGTGCGCTATCCTTATCTATCACTAAAAATCCATACTTTTGTTGCCAACAAGTATGACATAAATTGCTAAAATCCTCATAAGACATGTCGGTATTTACATGATCGTTGTACGCATGTTTTAGATTGGTACCATCCTGCTTGAATAAAATTAGCAAATTTGCATTGTCGCGTATAAGATGTTTCGGTATCTTTGCATACGTCTGACAGAGATAGAAGCAGTCGACATCCACGTGTCGCCCCATTGCAAAGTAGTCTCTTATCGTATCTTGCTTATCACACGCCACGTCATCAAAGAAAAAAATGGAATTCGGAAGCGCTTCACTCGGCTGAATGACATCACAGTTATTGGAGAATGCAAAATAATTAACTTCTTCAATCGGTGTCAATAAATTTTCCAAATATCGATATTTTGGTTGTTGTAATGATTTCGAGTACACATACACATTCTCAAAACGTACTCCATGCGGACTTTCCAACAAGCTTATTAATACGATTGTCTTGCCGCAATTTGACGGACCGCAAATTATACCGCGTAGAGAACTCGGCAACATGTTTCCATGCCTCCGTATCTTTCGTTCGGACATTATCCTGTCATCGAAATTTGTTATTTTAATCGCTGGTGAATGTTTTACGAACCGCATATTTTCCCCCTCTTATAAGAACTGATAAAAATTATATTAAGACCGATCTATTTATAGAGACGCGCCGAGCAAAATTGCTCAGTATGTAAAATGTTTCTCATATTATCACATCCCTCTGATATACTCGATTTGAGCGCCGAACAGTTAGAATTCGTGTCGAAACCTATTTTGCTACGCGTTTGTGGTAACTATATCGAACACGTGTGGGACAGGCTTCCGGAACATATAAAGACTGATCCAGAGGTTCAAAGCTATCGTCGTTGCTACGAACATTATAATCAATCGTGGCAGCAGACGCACATCGACGGCCCCGCACTGTTGCTAAAGAATTGTCGCGAATGCCAGCGGTAGGTCGCGGCTTTTTAAATCGTGCGATAAATGCGCTTCCTTTTGAACTGCATATACCTGGATATCAATTTTGCGATCCGGGTACTAGGCTGAAAAAGCGATTGGCCAGAGACGATCGGGGTATTAATCCGTTGGACGCGGCGTGTCGCGAACACGACATTGCGTACTCCCGGAGCAACGAACTCACCGACAGACACGCAGCTGACAATATACTCGCTGCGGAAGCGCGAAAACGCATTACAGCGAACGATTCGACTTTCGGAGAAAGAGCTGCTGCAGCAACCGTTTGGGCAGCTATGAAAACTAACACGAAAATCGGTATGGGCTTGAAAAAGAAAAAAAGGGATAAAAAGCAAAGAGCGAGTAAACGAATACTTCCGGTAGCGAAACGCGGAGGTGTATTACCCATTCTACCGCTGTTAGGAGTTCTCGGGTCATTGGTCGGCGGAGCGGCAGGAGTTGCAAAAGTTGTGAATGGTAACAAGGCAGCGCAGCGTCAGCTGAAAGAATTGAAACGTCATAATCGCGTCATGGAAGGTCATGGAGTTTATCTCGCTCCATACAAACGTGGACAAGGAGTTTCGATGAAAAAAATAAAAACGTCAAAATGACGTTAAAAATGCCGAAAGGTGTAACTACCAACATACAATTATTACAGCTAGCGAAACGTATGCGCATTCCATACTTTAGAGGAATTTTTATGCGTACGGCATTACCAACGGCTGGAGCATATCAAGACGAGAGTGGTATTGTAAATTTAGATAATGCTGAAGGATTGGGTACACACTGGGTGGCATACGCAAAGAGGGGAAATCGCGCTATATACTTTGATAGTTTCGGCAATCTTAGACCGCCGAAAGAATTGGTGCAATATTTAGATGTAAAGCGGACAGAGTACAATCACACGCCCTATCAACGTTACGATCAAAGCAACTGCGGTCAACTGTGTTTGCGTTTTCTCCGAACAGTTAATAAGCAATTTAAAGGCTAACATTGTGCAATTTAACTCAGTATTCGTTTCAACATGTCACTAACGTTTACGCTAACCGGCAAGAGTAGCCTCCTCGCGGTAAGCTATTTTCCAGTCATATATTTGAGCGATGGCGATTACGAGCTCGGCCTCACAGATTTTGAAACATATTATACCATACCTAATGTAAATTCGTCGAATAACAAATTTTACTATGACAAAGACGACAAGGAAATTATGATTCCCGAAGGATCGTATGAATTACTTGATATAAATAGATATTTGAAACGCACAATTTTACAATCTCATCCCGATGTTGCGGGAAAGAGGACGTTTCGCAAAGAAGATGAAGACGAGAGCGAATATCCGCTGATGATTCGTGCTAACAATAATACAATGAAGAGCGAGATTATGTATGCTTATCGGATAAATTTCATTAAACTTAACAACATTGGATCGCTGTTGGGATTTTCATCATGTCGTATTCTTGAATTGCGATTGTGGCATGAATCAGATGCACCTATAAATATCATAAACGTAAACATTATTTGCATAGAATGTAACGTGACTGCGGGTGCGTACAGCAACGACAAGTGCGTACACACGATACATGAATTTTCGCCGAGGGTACCACCAGGATATAAGATATCGGAAACGCCTGCACAGATCATTTACCTTCCAATCGTCGCACGGAGCATTACTGATTTGCACTGTGGATCAGGACGGTCAATTACTCGATTTTCGCGGAGATGAGATTACCGTTAGATTACACGTACGAAGACGATAACGTGAGATGCTCGTGTTGAATGAGCAAGTGAAGGACACAATTTTTACACCAATCAAGAATATTCGACCGTGTGACATAAATTGTACAACAGTTAAAAATATTCGATTGTCTGATAAAAAGAAACTCTCCGCCTCAAACGTTGAATTTTAAAAATCATTAGGATTTGTCGTACGAAATATCTAAGATGTCTAACATCTTGAATATTGGAGGCGAGCCGATCTTTGACGACAGCATTGTCAAGATTGAGACTCACACATACAATCCGTACGCCAATACCACTTTTGGATACAGCGACGAATTAAGGATACCCATACAACAACAGGATTTATACACGTTATCATGTGAAAGTTTTCTCTACGTCGAAGGAAGATTGGTGATGAAGAAGAAAGATGATACGGATAAAGATGAGATAAATCTCGGAAATAATTGCGTGGCGTTCATGTTTGATGAAATTCGATATGAACTCAACGGTGTGGAAATTGATCGGAACGTTGAAGTGATTCAATATGATACATTTATGCTCTTTATAGTGTTGTTTTAAAATGCTTTACTTCGACGGAGACGTTGACCGAGGCAACATAATATAAGACGATCTCATCGTTCTTCTTAGACAATGCTGCAGTGGTAAGCGCTGATAAAAATTTTACGAAGTTGACATAGCTTTTTCAAATTTATTTCTTAAGTCACGTACATCTTCACTATATAATGATGGGGTCTGCTCCTTAACGTTAGTTTGGATCAAAAGTCTTCTCGCTCGTGTCGAATAGAAGTGCCAGCAACATGCCAAATTTCCATCATAGATTGCGTATTGAGTATCCGGTAGTTGGTGTATGTGAACATTATAATATATAGTTTAAATTGCGAGCTTACGTTATGTTGCAAGTATAATATTTTAACTTAATTTTTAGTATGTATTTCTTGGTGATACATCCATTGTCCGAACGTCACAGATTTATGTTCAAATAAATATTAGAATACCAACCGCAAGGCATAGGATTCTGCATCTCCACGAGATGCTGTCAATTAGAGCACCTCTTGGTGATCAGGTATGTTTTATTATTTACCATATTTTTATATCTTTTAAATTATTTTTAAATTATTTTTAAAAGTTATAATATTTAAAAAAATGCTATTTTTAGCCCTATTTCTCGTAGCGATTTGATACAGCTCCAGCGCAGCGCGATCAAATTAAAAATATCTTTTTTCAGCCGTATTTTGATATGAATGAAATCCGCATACCGGGGTTTATGAATATACAGGCAGCACGGTTGACACGATACTTTCGCCGAATTGACCAATGGCGAAATAATGAAAACGTTGAACTTATGTTTGAGTGCCCTGACGTATGGGGTCTGAGGAGACTCTTTGACATGGAGCCGCTGTATGAAAATAATCAAGAAATCTGGGAATAATTCCATTTTTTAATATTTTATTACTTTTATTTACTTTTATCATTTTATTATACTTTTTATTATACTTTTATACTTTTATACACGCATGGTAACATTTTAGAATACATTTTTTATATTATACTTTTATATTATACTTTATATACTTTTTAAACTTTATATTATACTTTTATATTGTGCATTTTTATATTATACTTTATACTTTATATAAATATGCTTTTACATTTTTAAATATATAAATTTATACATATACTATAATTAATTAAAATTATTTTTCTTTTTTAAGAATATCGCAATCCCTCTCCCCCTCGCCTTCAGTTCTACTAACATTTTTCATGTTAACTTTATTAGTTTACTTTATAAACTTTATGTTTCAATATAAATTATTCATAAGAACTTCTTTTAATTTTTAAATTGCATTATACTTAAGTTGGATTAAAAAACAATTATAATAATAGTTATAATATTATCATATATAAATTTACATAGATAAAGTGCGATGGGCGGGAACGTATATATGTGACTGCGTATGAAAGAACGAATGAAAGAGAAAGAGAGAATGATAAGACTACATGGTTGAAGATATCACGTACAGGTGACAAAGACATTTAGTAGAAGGAGATCGCGAGCGATGGCTGCTGAAAAGGATCACGTATGGGTAAGAGAGATAGATTCGCAACAGAGGGAGAGCGCGAGCACCGCAGCGATGGCTGCAACGGCGGCGGGCGGCGGGCGGGGGAGCGTCCCAGATGCGCACAGTAATAAACGGACACAGCAGGCTGAGTGAAACGGACACAGTAACAAACGGACACAGACCAAACGGACACAGTAACAAACGGACACAGACCAAACGGACACAGTAACAAACGGACACAGTAACAAACGGACACAGACCAAATGCGCACAGAGCGAAACAGACACAGTGCGAAACGGACACAGTAACAAACGGACACAGACCAAATGCGCACAGAGCGAAACGGACACAGTGCAAAACGGACACAGACCAAATGCGCACGGACCAAATGCACACGGACCAAATGCGCACACTGCACATGCGCACACTGCACGTGTGCAAGGACCAAATGCAATCCATGTACATTGCAAGCAGAGTAAAATCCACATAGGTTAGTGACTTGGACGGGGTGGATGCGGGAGGGGGGCCAAAGGCCCTCCTTGCACCTCTCCCGTGTGTATGTGTGTGTGTGTGTGCGTGCAAAGCATTCACTGCATCACATGGGTTTGGCGACTTTCCGTGTATACATTTGGTCCGTGCGCATGTGCAGTGTGCGCATTTGGTCTGTGTCCGTTTCGCACTGTGTCCGTTTCGCTCTGTGCGCATTTGGTCTGTGTCCGTTTGTTACTGTGTCCGTTTCGCACTGTGTCCGTTTGTTACTGTGTCCGTTTCGCACTGTGTCCGTTTATTACTCTGTCCGTTTGGTTTGTGTTCGTTTGTTACTGTGTCCGTTTCACTTAGCTTGCTGTGTCCGTTTATTACTGTGCGCATCTGGGACTCACTCGCGGGCGGCGGGCGGCGGCGGCGGCGGACCCCGATTCCCCTTCTACCAGTCGCGGACCCGAAAATCCCGCGTTAGCAATTCTCGCGCCGCGAGACCCCCCGATCCGCGTGACGTCATATCCCCGCGCGTCTACGAGTTCCCCCCGCACACCCGCTCCCCCCTCGAAGCACCTGGGTTAGAACCGGCCTAGTATCAACTACTGGTGTGCTTTTTTATTTTTTTAATTTACTAAGATAGATGGAAGCTTCTCTAGGTCAATGCTGTTTACATAAGCATGGCTGCCAAAAATGATCACTTTTGATTTGGAAGGATTGAGTTTAAGAGAGTTAGCACTGGCGAATTTGAAAATGGCATTTGCATCCACAGAGGCCAACTCCAAGCCATGGAGAATATTCGACGGTGGACAGGGCAAATAAATCTGAATATTATCAGAGAAAAGAATATGATGAGTATGAGACAAGGCATCACTTATATCATTAATATAGAGAGAGAACAGGACAGGGCCAAGAACCTTGCGGAACACCAGACGATGTGTACAACCAGTCTGAGCAGTTACCAGCATCATCTACGACGGATTGAGATCGGCCGGTTAGATATGAGAACATCCACGACAGAACATCATTTGAAAAGCCTATCTTTTTAAGTTTGATAAGGAGATGAAGATGAAGAACAGTGTTAAAAGCTTTGCTGAAATCAAAAAGGATCATGATAGTTATAACCCAGTAAACACTGATTCGTAACATTTATGTGATCATTATGGAACAATGTTCCACTGTTCTCGTAATAGTTACGTCATTTTCCAGTTACAATTTAGTCAAAATGTCAGCATATTCTGGGAAACAAAATCGGAAAAAGAGAGGGAACATACACATAATGGTTTCGTATAAAATAACGTTACTTTTACGTATAAATTAACCTAAAATGCTCGTATAAAATTACGTACCAGAAAGATTCTTTTTGTAACTATTATGTCGTTTTTACTTTATTTTTCTTAAAAAAGATTTCTTACCGAAGCTAAAATTTAGCCATAATAGCTAAGATGTATCTTTAAGACGTAATAAAAAATACATATGCCCCGAAAGCTCACTATGATAACATAGATTGATCCGGTTTCTGTCACCGTGGGTGGTCTATTTATGTAGCCTTTGGAGTGTAAATTGCATTAGGAGAAAGATGCCGCGTGCGTCGCCTAGCGGCAATCCGCGAACTACATACTTTTTAAATTTATATAATATAGAATAAGTTCTAATCGGCTGATATGTAAATAGATTTTACCTGGTTCAAGTAGAATGTTATTGATTTTAATAGATTGCGTATATACTAACTACAAAACTATTTTACTAAATGCAGTATGTAAACTAAAAAGATATAATAATTACAAGAGGCTATAATAAAAATTTCCGCATAATTGTAAATTATTTATTATTTAACAAATTATTATTTTTATTTTTATTTAATAAAATTATATTTCTTCTTATGCTTAGTAAATAATTAATAAGTAATAATAGTAACAGTGAGAAGTCCAGAATGGATTACAGTGATTCACGTGGCACGGAAGGTGTTAAAGATATATGATGTCGTAATAACATTATCACATTTATGCTACATTAACAAAACTTTTATGTTAAGCTCATTGAAGTCATCAAAATTACATAATTGTTACGTATTAAACATGATGTCACAATAACATTATCACATTTATGCTGCATTTACAAAATTTTTATATTACGCTCATTGACGTCATCAAAATTACGTAATTGTTATGTATTAAACATGATGTCACAATAACATTATTACATTTATGCTGCATTTACGAAATTTTTATGTTACGCTCATTGACGTTATCAAAATTACGTAATTGTTATGTATTAAACATGATGGCGCAATAACATTACAATAGTAACATCACATTTACGAAACATTAACATTTGGCTTATTGACGTCAACAAAATTATGTAAATGTTACGTAACTATGCAACGAAAAAGTGACAACACAGACATACGTAACAGTTATAGTCTCGTTACGTCAATGACATACTTGTCACATTATTAGTTCGTTGTGCTGGTCTGTAACATTTATGTGCAATATGTTTTATAAATGTTCCGTAAATGCTCACAGCGTGTTCATTGGGAAGTCTATTGTCTATCTCCTTCTTGATATCATCACAGACACGTAAAAGCGCAGACTAAATGTTATAGTGTGGTCGGTATGCTGATTGTCTTGGATCAAGAAGATTGTGCTCATCAAGGTAGTCCGCGATCTGAGGCAACAATCTTTTCAAGCACTTTTGAAAGTTTGGGAAGATTGGCTATTGGTCGAGTATCTGCTGGAGATGAAGGAATTTGAGTTTTTGAAAGAGGACGGATATACGCGCGCTTCCATTAAGACGGAAATACTGAGGTTTCAAGAGAACAGTTAAATAGTGAAGTTAGCCAGGATGAGACCAAGGGCCAAGTGACTCGTAAGATGTAAAGCGGAATACCATCAGAGCCAGACGCATAGGAGTGCAAAGGTTTCACAGCAATCAACTTTAAGATAGTGCCAGGTGATATAGGAGAGAATACGAATTCAGAGCGATTTGATGAAGGAGTGATCAAGATAATGGCAGACCAAAAGTCCGAGAGTAAGCATGGAGACTGAGTATTGGAAATGGAGGCATAGTATGAGTTGAGTTGATCAGGAGTAAAAAGTGTAGAGGAGAGGGTAGAGAAGACTTTACTAAACCCAGCCGAGCAAGTTCTCTCCACAGTTTAGCAGCTTCAGTAACATTAATTAGAGTGTCGAATTGAAACTCACTTTTAATTCGTTTAATGTCAGCATTTAACTGATTACGAAAATGTCTATAAGTGGCATAACCGAGTAGACTATTAGCTCGCCGTGTCTGCTTATACAGCTTATTTCTGGTACGAAGCCGAGTCTTAAGTTCATCAGATAGCCATCGTATAGGAGGCTTTCTTATTTTGAATACACGGATGGGAGCAAACGTATCGAGTGCCATTGTAAGAGTGTTAGTGAGCAATGCACAAAGGCTGTCAACGTTAGTGTTCTCAGAAGGAGAATCGAACGCGACCGTAACCTCATCTGACATGGAACTTAGATAATCAAAGATCCTAGAGCTGTCTATACCTCTGTAACAGCGCCGCGAAATGAAACGTTTTAGTTTTAAGTTCATATCAAGAGAAAAATATAATTCAAGGTCATGACCGGCAATAAAGGGGCACGAAGATTTAGCAAAATGAAAAATCCTATTTACATCGTTTACAATAAACACGTCAAGCCATGAGTCTGAAGAGGCTGTGTGATGGGTGGCTGCAGAGTCAATAATATTAAGAGAGAGACTAGACATAAGCTCATGCAAATGATTGGCTTCAAAGTTGGCAGTTAAAGGTTACAGTTAAAATCTCCCCCAATTATAATATGCTTGTAGAGATGTCAAACGCTCATTAAAGAATCAGTAAAATGTGCAGAAGAAATCCCTTAGGTCTCCTGTAGACAAAGGCAAACAGTACAGTTTCATTGCCCAATAATCGTATTTCAATAATCAGGTATTCAGAGGCGTTAAAATAAGCACTGCTTGAAGAAGCTAAGACTTTGGCTATGAGTGAGTTACGTATATAACAAACCACACCCCCACCCATACGGCCAACACGGTCATGACGAATGAGGAAATAGCCATCAATCGCAACAAGATCATCATGGATGTCGTCATCGAGCCATGTCTCTGCAACTGAGATAATATGATAGAAGTTTGTTTGGAAATGAATTCTGAGGAAATCAATATGTCCACGAAGAGAGTTAGCGTTGAATTGAGCCACCCGTAGCTGATTACTCTGTGGGTCAGACAGCAAGAAGTCGGGCGGATCTAGTCACTCTAGTTTGGAGAGATCAGATTTAAAATTGATATAAATGATGGGTTCGCCGTCAGAACGTCTGACGCAAATCTGATTGCTTCACACCCAGACAAATTTGTAGGACCTTTCTTTAGCCAATCGCTTCGTCAGTTGCAATAATTCGTAGGTGTCCTTGGGGAGAAGCTCGTTGACGTATACATTACGATCAGTGATTCCACCACAAACCTCACGCTGCCTGAGTTGACCTTTGATACGCTTCCGTGAAATAACAGTATCACGGACCGCACACGAAGCAAGAGTGACAATAAGTGAACCCGCAGGAGGTGTTGCATTGGACTGATTGCCGGAAGCGCTAGAAGAGGATCTTTTAGTAATGATACGCACATTAAGAATATGACTCGATAAGTTAGAAATATCTAAAGCCTTGAACACGTTATGTACTCGATAGGAGTAACGGATAATGACGCTGGCAATCCCGATATGATAAGCTCATTATCATTGGTTTGCGGGGACATACGTGTATTATTTAGGCACTCAAGTTCACGTGTATTCTTTAAACTCTCAAGTTCACGCCTAAGAGTTGCATTATCATGTTCTAATTTTGCGATGCGCTGACTGTTTTGAGTTACGGTGTCCGTTACACGATTTAGCTGATTAAGCTTGTCACTAATCTCATTATTCGTGCGCAATTGATTATCGATCAAAGCCGAGATCTTGGCATCAATTTTAGAGTAAGAGTCGCTAATTTGCTGCGTTAATGAAAAGATCATTTGTTAACATATGAGATTGTTGAGCATGAACACGAGTGCTAGAGTGAGCGGGATTATCGCCAATAGCAGAGGCAGTACTTTGAGAATCTAACGGCTCGGTATCAGTAGCGACGTGTGCTTGCAATTTCGATTGAGTAATGTCACTCGCAGCAGAAGCCATTCCAACAGAATTAAATTTGAAAGGACGCGTACTATCGACCGCAGGAGTGAGAGGCAGATTTAACGATGTGGAAAGTGATTTGCAACACGTGTCCGCGTACTTAGTGACGGAGTAAGCTTTAACGCATCCAGGATGAAATACTCTCTTGCATCCGCACTCAACAAGTGAAGTCGCGACAGTTTTCTTACATCTTGCACAGACGGGCGACATAGGTAAGTCTATATTTGAACACTTCGACATTCGAAATTGTGAGCACTAGCGCACGAAAAAATAAGTAGTAAATACTAAATGTAAATATAACTAATCACAGTCACTGATAGCGGGCAATCAGCTGAGATATCACGTTGACGTTAGATCCTCTGAAGCCCCACAGATGTCACAATGCTGTATGTGAACAGCTGGCAAAATCGGTGTGTTGATGGATAAAGCGTGATCACAATGAGCTCAGATAACGCAGGCGCAGAATAGCGGTTCGACGACCGCCAGCGAGCCGGTAGCAGAAAGATCGTCGATGAAAGCACAAGATGCACAGAAATGCAAGAAGCAAGAAGGTACTCACTGGCTCAACATGCACTAGCATCAAACAAATAGCGCCCTTGACAATGCATCTGCAAAAGAAAAGCCCCGGAGGGCAAAGAACAGCAGAAAAAAGCCAAAAACGGCGAAGCGACAGACAAACACGCTCACAAGCTACGAAGAGAGAGAGAGACGAGAGAGAGTGAGATGAGAGAGAGAGAGAGAGAGCGTTTCTCTACTTTTGGTATTTGAATTATCATGGATGTTTTCCACTCTTTCAAAAAATAACCCTCACTCAATGACTTATTTATTATATCACAATATTCCTCTCCTATGACACAAAACACCGTTTTTAATAAATCGCTAGTTATTCCTTTTTTTGTACCTTTCTTTTTTGGTAATTCCTTAATGATTATTTTGACCTGTTTTGTCGTAATTGACTCAAATTTTCTAACTCTCCCTTCTTTTTAATACAATAAATAGTTCTTTTATTGTGCTCGTTGAATAATTCTTATCTATAGATTTTATTAGTCTTTAATACTTTGTATATAACATAAGTTAAATTTATCAGCTATATCAACACTCTATATTATTGTCTAATATTTCAAATCTATTTTTTCTACAACTTTTGCGCCTATGGTCCTCCTCTAATAATTTTTTTTAGTGATTTCCACATAGTTGTGGGATTGTTACTATTATGATCAATCATGTTTTAAATCTTTTTTTTTTTTGTTTTAATTAAATTAACTACTGCATTTCTTTCTATTTTAAATTGTTGCCAGTTTTGTTTCGTGCTATCGTACAGTGCTTTTCTATAAGCCTTATCTCTTCTAATCGCTAGCTCTTCTATTTCCTTTGAATACCAGTTTTTTCTTTTCCCATATTTTCGGTATTCTAAAATTTTCTTAGGTGCTGAGGTGTCTAGCACTTCTACAATACTATTAAATTCTTTGCCCTTACATTAATATCTAAATCATTAATATATAAATCATATTTAATATATAAATCATACCTTTTTTTAAGTTACTCTCCACTAGCTTAACAATCTCATCCGCATTATATCTACTGTGGCGGTCTTACGCCATTCCAGTCAGCGCGCCTACGATATTGCGCTCACCGCATACATTGCTGTGTACATCGCTCACTGCCCACACAGCGCGTCTTTGCGTCTATCAACACGCGCTCGCTAGCCGAGTAGTGCACGCAGTCACCAGAGCGGCCCGCGGCACTCCGGAGTAAGAAAGCAACAATCCAGCTATATAAAAACCACTCGCAGCGCGGATAAAACAATCTAACTCTAGATTCAACCATTTTGTACCTCGACGGGCCTCTACCTCGGAGCGTGCCCGTTGAGTTGATAAATTTGGGCCTCCTTACGGAGTGCGCTCGCACCAGGGCCTCCTTCTCGGAGTGCGCTCGCACCAGGGCCTCCTTCTCGGAGTGCGCTCGCATCAGGGCCTCCGTTTCGGAGTGCGCTCGCACTAGGACCTCCTTCTCCGAGTGTGCTCGACGGCAACATTCTGCCACAAACGAAGGAAGACATCTCGGGCCACCACGGCCAGCAAAGCTGTCACGGACTCGGACCAACACGAGGACACCACGACTCGACCTGGGACAAACCTACTGGACAGGATGCTCATAGCTGGATCTTCCGCCTATTCAACGGAACTGGACTCCACACTTCCTACACTTACCTTTACACGGTAAAGACGCTGAACAGGCCTAATACCGACGCCAACGTCCAAACAAACTCTAGGTGGTTCCGACATTTCCTGACTCAGCACTCCTTCCAATAAGCCAGCGACTCCACGTGCACCACGAAGAAAGTCTTGTGGCAACCACACCAGGATCTAGGCAAACCCGCAGAAGCTCTACGGAAAGTACGCGGCCTCACCATAACGCCAACCGACCAACGAGGAGGAAGCCTAACACCTGCCTGACAAATCCTTTTCAGAGCGACCAAAGAACTGCAAGAGGTGGAATATCTCTTAAGTGGGAAGTGACATACACATATACACACGTTATTACCCCACATCTACTATAATCCCAGCCACTGAATTCTTTATATTTATTTACAATCTTGTTCGTATTTATCACGACTTTTATCCACGCATGATCCGTTCTCTTAGGTTTGTACTTCTACATTTATATTTTTATTCGCAAAACTAAATCTATGATTGTTTTACTATTTTTGGGAACTCTCGTTGGTTTATCAACATATTGCTTCATACCTAGACTTTGCATGGTCGTTAGTAGTTTATTTGTATAATAAGAGTCTGTCACAATCTATATTAAAGTCTCCTAATATTAATACACTCTTCTTTTATCGTTAATTCTCCTAATCTCTCTCTAAGAATCCTATAAACTCTCCATTGTGACGCACTCGATGAATAATATATTACCATTAACACATTCCTTTAAACAATTCTCTTTTACTTCTATTGCAACACAATCCTTTCTAATTTTTTCGATACTATTATTTCATGCTTGATATTATCTTTTACATACAGAGCAACTCACCCTGTATTTCTGTCCCCCCCCTCTGTATTTCTATTTCCGTCGCATCTAACCACACTGTATCCCGGTACACTTATTTCACTGTCTTCAATTTCCGCACTACTCTCACCTGTTACATATATTAAGGTATCGTCCGTAAACATTTTTATACTACACATCCGAGCAAACATTAACAATATCATTCATATATATTACTGTTACGTCCTGGGGGGAGTATGCGGGGGCCGAGCGTGAACCGTGGTTTCCCCAGGAGCGTAATTTATTGAATGTGAGTTTTGTGGGTAGGAAAAGAAGGTATCAGTTTATGGAATTATATATTTTTATTATATATATTTTTTTTCTTTTTTTACAATGCTCTCCTTCAATTTTCCGCCCCCTTTCTTTGTTTTGGAGGTGGTGTTCCTCGGAGAGGTTTGAGGAGCCTCTGATAGGTCTCAGTTGACCGAGGGGTTGCCTTGGCGGAGAGAGAATTATTTGGAGAGTGACCCGACGAAGACCTCGTTGCTAGTAATACGGGGCTTCTGCCGCGGGGGTGGACGGACTTGGCGGTCCACCCTTACATGCCGTGTGGGAGTCCGGATAGGGGCAGTATCAGTCCCGGGGGCAGCCGGGGCGGCGGGCACCTGAAGGGAGCGGGGATCGGTGGTGGCGTGACGCGGCAGGGCGGTGCCGGGGGCATTAGTTGGGGGCTGGAGGACGGCCGTGGAGGGCGCAATTCGAACGGCCCCGGAGATCCGTGCCGTCTCGGGGAGCCTTCGGGGGGCGGAGGTCGATCAAAGACTCGTGGGTCGAATGTTCCGGCCTCAATAAGGCGCCACTTCAATCGCTTGATCTGCCGCTTCCTTCCCCTTCGGCGAGACCGCGGCATGATGTCCTACAGTCAAGTTGTAAGCCGGATTTATTAAGAGAGCCCATGGTTATACGAGAGACACGTGTCAGACAGGTAATTTAATAAACGAGTGTAGCTAGAATCGTTTGATTCGAGACCGCGGCGATGTATATGTAGAGGTTGTAATGTTCCTCCTATTCAAATCCCTCTCTTTTTCTCTGTTAACACTTTAGAAAAGAAAAAAAAGAAAAAAAGAGGGGGGGGGGTAGTGTAGGCTTTACTAAGTGTCTTAATCGGCGTAACCTTGCTGGGTTAGACGAGAAATCGAGTCGATCTGCCTAGATTATAGTTGCAGGAGTCCGCGGGGATAAGCGCCCCAAATAGGCGAGCCCATTGCCCATGGAATAAGGAGGGGAGTGTGGGGGGTAAGCGCCCTAGTGGGCAGCCCGTACCATCCCACGGAGTATGAGTGAGAGATTGACTCGGGTTCTTCTTTTACCCATCTTATTCCTTTTTACACGGACGCGGACCGAGAGCACGTGAACAGAGGAAGAGAGAGAGAGAGAGAATTAGTAGCTATTGTCACTATTCGCGTACTTACTGCTTGTTACGTGAATGACGCGCTTCTTAGTGGTGCTTTAGGGAGAGAGTTAGACCAAAAAGAAAAGGAAGAAAGAAAAAGAAAAAAAGGGGGGGGGAGAAGAAAGCACCTCTTTTCTTTTGTGGGTACTTTTCGGATGCGCGAATGAGCGCTAGTGAGAGGAAGAGCGTACAGTTAGCGACAGGTGTGTAGAGAGCGTGAGAGAGAGAGCGCCCAGGGAGGGCACAACATATCCCACGCGAAGGAAAGATGGGGCGTCTGTGACTGAGAGCGCCCTATGGGCTACCCTGTGGTACACCGTTAGGTGGAGGGACGACGACGTAGGGGGTGAAAAGCGCCTTAATAGGCGCCCGTTGTCCCCTGGACATCTTCTAACTTAAGCGTCCCGGTAGGCGCCCCTGGTCTGAAGTTCAGGGAAGAAGCAGGCGCCTGAGTCGTAGCGCCCAGCCTCCAGGATGAGGATTCAGGGAAGTCGCTTTTTCGCTTTGGAATTTTAGGAGCACCGAGGATGGTTTGCCCCGTGTTTTGCCCTTCTTAATTAATATTTCTCGCGCACAATAGGGTAATACAAAATAAGTAAGAACTTTTTATTCACTAGGTGTAAATTTTATTATAGTTTTTATTAGGTAGTTGTATTGAACAGAACTTATAACAAGAGAAGAGTGAAGCTTTATTTTAAATAAACCAGAGTGAGTTTATAATTAATTGATTTCTAGAACAATTTTTATAAGAGTGAAGTTACGGCGTTGCAGATAGAAGAGGTGTTACTTACGAACAGTAGCGCTGATTCTCGTATCGAGAATTTAATAAGCACAGCGTAGTAGTATGCTTGGATGTACCGTAGCTCGTTATCGACTTCTTCCGAAGAGCGCGATGGCTAATAGTAATTTCACTGGTAGTACCTTTTGGGCAGAGTAACGTCTTGCCAGAGCGAGAATGCTTACGGGCAGTGCGACTTGCTGTACGAGCGAAAATGCTGATTTCTGATGCTCTCGCGCTCCTTATATACCCCAAAACTAGGGGGTCCTAGGGGTACGCGGGTGTAGGGAAGCTCAAATCCATGGAAAATTCCGCGACAAATAACTATTATTTTTGAAAATTCATAGTTTCTAATTTTTATTCGGATCATTATAAATTTCGGTCAAGAGGTAGCCAGGGTGGTTAGCGTTCTTCGCCTTCCTCCTATCACCTCTGTGAGCGGAGTAATTAAACCGCATACTTTCGTAATTGCTTTACTCATGTTATCTCACTCATACTTCCCGGTTGGAATAGTGCTCGAGCCATTGCTATCCCACTTGGTACACGCGCTCCGCAGCTGGACCGACTCTTCGCAGGCGAGCGAGGGTGTCACGCGTGAACCGCGTGGTTGAAAAATATTCACATTATTCCAGGTTGTTAATAATGTGAAAGAGCTATAGCATGATTGCGACGGATCGCAGTAATATTAATTAACGAAGGAGTTGAGGGGTGGCGGTTGCACCCTGTCGTCGTTAATAGCAAAGAAAAAGGTGACGAAAGAATATTATTCTTTTAACGAAATTTTTAAGGAGTTACACCAACCTAGCGGAAAAAAAAATTCGATTTTTTTTTATTACATTTTTCTTGAAGCTTCAAGTTTCGAGAATATATCCTGAAAGTTTTATGTTGATATCTGAAAAAATGCCGGAATTACAGAGAGTTGAGTAAAACGGGATCGAGCGTTCGAGTGCTCGAATTGGAGCAATATCACATAAATCCCCACTGGACGATGATGATGTGATTAAAGCCATTCGTCCAATATTTGAAAACAACTTTCTAGTGATAATTTACTGGAGAAATGCGTCGGTGGATTTACGCAAAACGTTAACGAAAGTTTGAACAATCTGATTTGGCGCATAGCGCCAAAAGTGCAGCACAGCGGTGCACACGTTGTGCAATTGCTGCCAATATTGCTGCATACACATTTAATGAAGATGCTGCCGCATATTTATTAATAATAATAAAGAATTGTGCTGCATATTGCGAAATTAAGACCGAGCGCGCATCAATGTGGCCGAAGTACGAGCGCAGAAGGCGACGCGCGAAGAAAAGATTGCTCGCTGTCAACAAAAGTCTTCACAAAGCACTGCTGTTATTGATGTGGAAGGAATCTCATATGGCCCCAGAATTGTCGACTAGAGGTAAAGTGCAAAATTCGGCCATTAACAATAGTAGAACTAAACTTGAAACTTTAAACGCGTTTTCTCAAAACATGGTTTCAAAGTCGGTGACCACCAGATCTCAAAAACTAATGGATGGATCGTTTTCAAATTTTTACACAATACTCTCAGAAACATTCTTTTGTCGTGACAATCTATTTTTTTTTTAATCGGTCTTCATAAAAAATAAAAAAATGAAAAGGACAAAAATTTTTCGTTTTTTTTTAAATTTTAACTTCAACTCATCGCTATTTGTAACAAACGATAAAATCGACAATCGGCGATCGTCACCGACAAACCATTACTGTTAACTTAAAAACACCATTTTGTTTTTTGTTTCAGATGGATCGTTTAGACGGGACAGTGGTCACCGCAAAATGCGTTTTTCCAAACCTCAATGTGTGTCGGCGGCCATATTTCTGCTTTCCGTCGCCATTGTTTAATAAAAAAAATTTTTTATATTGTCGAAACATAAGTCAATAATCACCCAAAATTTCATTTAATTCCCACTACGTTTAGGAGGAATAAAATATCAAA